>NC_092343.1:374620070-375862570 GCF_046630445.1 Rutidosis leptorrhynchoides | reverse complement strand
ATTTCTGTAATAATCAACTTGAGAAAGTTCTTAAAAGATATGGAGTAACTCATAAAATCTCCACCGCATATCATCCACAAACAAGTGGACAAGTTGAAAATACCAACCGAGCTTTAAAACGTATTCTAGAGAAAACCGTAGGATCAAATCCGAAGGAATGGTCCATTAAATTGGAGGATGCACTCTGGGCTTTTAGAACAGCCTACAAAACTCCAATTGGAACCACACCTTTTAGACTTGTTTATGGAAAAGCATGTCATCTTCCAGTAGAAATTGAACACAAAGCATTTTGGGCTTTGAAGACATGTAATCTTGATTTACATGAAGCCGGACGTCTACGATTAAGTCAACTAAACGAATTAGAAGAATTAAGACATGAAGCATACGAAAATTCGTTAATATATAAAGAAAGAACGAAGAAATGGCATGATAAAAGAATCAGAAGTTCAAAAAAATTTAAAGAAGGAGACAGAGTTCTTCTTTTCAATTCACGATTCAAGCTATTTCCTGGAAAATTGAAATCAAGATGGTCTGGACCATTCATAGTCAAAAGAGTTTTCCCATACGGAACGATAGAATTAATAAATTCAAATGGGATTGAATTTAAAGTTAATGGTCACAGAGTTAAACATTACATACATGGTCCGATGGAAGTCGACAACGAAGTTAATCACAATTTCGACACCACAGCTAACTAAGTGTGGGGAGAATCAAGTCTTTAAAGGATAATATGTATTTTTGTTAGAGTTAGATTGTCTGTTTTCGTGTAGTTCTCGAAAATGGAACCCGAATGGTCTTTCCCTAGCAGACCCTAAAGAACTAGTCTTCTCCCCCCATTCTGAATTTTTATTTTTTTTAGGTTTTTACAAAATGAAGACTGCCTGTGAACTAAACCATGGTCTAATGCTACACGCTTTGATCACTAAATGTAATAATGACATACTACCGAGTGAAATAGTATCAGTAATCAGAGAAAGAATGGACGGAGTTAGAAAAGAATCCAGATGCGAAGATAATAAGTTACAATTTGGTAAAGGAAAATCAAAATCCGCAGCGAAAAGAAGAGCACGACACCTAGAACGATGTCACAAATGCGGAAAATGGTCACATGGAGGTAAATGTTCAAATAATCAAACCTATTCAAATACCGAATTTGTTACTTTATGCAGAGACGGACCGTTCATATGTTTAGAAGAAAAGACACTGAATGCTCGAGGTTACGCCTATGTAGCCATGGAAAATCAATTAAACCGACTATCTTATGAATGGGATAGATCATATAACTAAGAAATCTATTCCACAGGTATGTCTGTACAGTTTTTATTTTTATTTTTTTTTATTTTTAACCTTTTGATAATAAACGCTAATTTGTTCGCTAAAAAGTATTAAATTGGTATTAAATAAAATTAGGTTTGGCGACCGAAATTATTGATATCATTCAAAAATTTATTACATCACTGCGAAATTTAACGTTTATTCTTAAGGTATAAATATCTTTAATCAATCAACCCAAAATATTTCAAAAATTCATCATGAGTTAAATTAGGTCTTGGAACCGAAATTACTTTACCGAAAAGAGGGGCGCATATTTTTTATAATATTTGATTGATTAAAGTGGGATAAAAAGACAAAAAGATTTTTAATTTTATTTTTACCATATTTTTAAAATTAATATTTAAATCTTAAATTAATATTGTAAACTTTATAAAAATATATATTTAAAATTGTAAATATTTGAAAAATTAATATAAGTTTGGTATGAATTTATAATATGAATTTTTAAATTAAGTTTGGTGTGAATTTTTAATTTTTAAAATATGAAATTTTAATTTTATTCATTTCAAATTTTAAGTTTGGTGTGAATTTTTTATTTTTAATTTTTAATTTTGAATTTTATATTTAAGTTGTGTGAATTTAAAAACAAAAATTTACTTTATCTCATTAAGTTAAGAATATGATTTTTAAAATTCGTCGTAAGTTGAAGACTAGGTCTTTGAACCGAAATTGCTTTACCCGAGGGAGGGACGAGAACTTTTATTATCATTATTTTTAATCTTATTGATTTAAAGTATGCCAAAAACATTAAAAAAAACCCAAAAATCTTAGCTTTTAAAACAATCGCTACAAAAAGACAAATTTTAAAATTTTGTCGAAGGACGGACTAGGACATCGATCCGAAACGACCTCGTCCTAAATAACAAGGGAAACAAAATTTTAAAATTAAGTACTTAATTGTTTTAATAAGTTAATGATTATTAAAAAAAAAAAAAAAAAAAAAAAACTCCGCGAGTCGCGGAGTTTGAAGTGCAAAACCTCCGCGAGTCGCGGAGAGGTCGGATTACAGAAAAAAAATAAAGAGCTGCAACAGCTCAGTTTCATACTCCTCAACTCAAACAACCTGCGAAAACTGCACCGAAAAACCCGAGAAAAAACCCCAAAAATCCCAATTTTTAACCGTTAATCACCAAATCTTTTGCTAAAATCATGTTGAGAAGGATGCTATCTAAGAATTACTCAAGAAAAACGCTAAATTTCTACACCTAAACACCATTTAATCCGAAATTTGGTGTTCTTGAGCTATTTTTTCACCAATTTGATTTTGATGCTTTTTAGTGTAATAAGGCTTAAATTGTTTATGTATTATGCTTGTATAACCTAGATTGATGCTGTTTAACATGATTAGAAGCCTTAAACTTCAAATTTTGAATAATCTAGGGTTTGTGTTCTTGAGCAATTTGGGGCTTTTTGATATAAACAGGTTATGGCCGATTTTTGTCATGAATTGTTGCTAAATTAAGTAGTGTAACATGTCTAGGTAGTTAAATGATCCAAACTTTGAGCCTAAACATGATTTTGAGAATTAAAGTGGACTTTTTCAAGTCTAAAATTCATGAACTTGATTTTTGAAAGATAATGCCATTTGAGACTTGTTTAATTGCTAGTAATGATTATTTTGACATGTTATTTGAGTTGAATGCTTATGAACTTGGGGAACATTTTCGTATATGCTTATTTGAAAAAGTGTAGATTTGATAAAAATGTGAAAATGAGCTTAAGTTTGATATAAATTAATAATGTCATTGTAATTATTTTGATTGATGATTTTGCTGACACTAATGCATATTTGGATGCACAAAAATTGTGTTTGATGTGTTTTGCAGAATGAAAGGGGTGAATCTTCATCCCAAGCCCGCAATGCTCCTGCTGAGAATTTGGAACAACAGGAGGTGGATAACTACTACAAGCAGGATGTACCTCATCCAGTCATGACCTTTTCCGATATGCATTTGGAAGAGTTGCACCCGAACCTGAGATTTGACAGACTTTGGATAGATTATCCAAAATATCAACGGGGTTTGCATACTCTTCATTCTAAGGTTGTTGAGGTACCGAGGGTCATAGAATGGGGACCCTTAGAAGCTGTAGAATTGGCCGGGCCAATTAGGGAATTACTTATACAGAGGTATGGTAATTCTTCTTTTAATGACTGGATATGTTTATTCACCATACGTAGACCTGTATATAAAGTATGGTGTGAAGAATTGTTATGTAGTATAGAGTTGAATGATCGGGTAGCTAGTTTAACCGATCGTTCTTTTATTAGATTTTTGTTAGGCGGTTCGATGCGCCACATGTCTTTACTGGACATGGCTCAGGCTTTACGTATATATACGCCTGAGGAGTTAGCGTCTGCCGATTGTAGAGGATTGATACTAAACGGTAGAAAGATAGATGAAAATTTTGATACACACGGTGTGTGGAGTCAAATGACAAGCCATCACCGTTTCAAAGGGGGAAATTACTCTTATTTGGATATAGATAGAGCCGAATTAAGAGTGATACATAGGTTTTTAGCTAATTCGATTACACAAAGGGGTAAGAACAAAGAAAAAGTAAATGAACAGGATTTGTTTTGCCATATGTGTATTCGAGACCCACAAAGCGCTGTAAGTATACCATATTGTATGGGTTATTATTTATCAGCTATGGTTCGGGGGATGCGACCACATAGCATAATAGGAGGTGGTATTTTTATTACTTTGATTGGTGAATATCTCGGTGTGGATATAAGTCGGGGGGGATTATTACTAGAAGAACCGGAACCCCGCGATACTATAGGTTTAAATGTATACCATGGTGCGAAAGTTTTGAAGAGGCGAAATAACGCCGCAGTACGATACCATGGTATACATCCACAGGTGGAGAGAAACTAACAACAAGGTAATGTAGGAGGGGGGAATGAGATGCAAGAAATGCATAGGTTTATAGCTTCTCAGGAATACGAAAATGCTAGACAGAGAGCATTTGAAGATTGGCAAGTTCATCAGAACCAGATCATAGCTCATTGCCAACATATAGGTAGAAACTATATTCCTACACCGAAACCCATCTTCCCTCCTTGGTCTATAGAGATGCAGCCACCGTATCCTACGTATGACCCTGCCGAAGCATTCTATAGCACTTATGGTTATGCCTGGAACCCCTATTGGTACCAATATCATCCTTAGTTTACTTATTATTTTTTTTTTTTTTTTGTAATTTGTAATTATTGATACATTTAATACTTTTGTTAATATTGTAATCATTTTTATAATTGTCTAACTTTTATTCTTAGATTTTAATAATTTTTGAATGTGGGGTAATATACCAAACTTCAAAAATATGTATATATGTTTGCAGTTTATCTTATGTACACAACAGGGTAAAACAACGCATTTTCAAAGACTGGCATTAAGTTCAGCAAAAGCAACTAATTTTGACGACAAGATGCAAAATATATGTGAAATAACAACAATACGGAATGAACAAATGATGTGCACCATTTATCATTCAGCAAACAAACGCCAATATATTTGGAAACTTTGGTAAAAATTTAATCATTTTCACACAAATCACCCTCAATAATTTAAATTATTCCTGATTTCTTGCAAATGAGGGCATTGCAAGATCTTAAGTGTGGGAAGGGGTTAAATTCTTTCGGATTTTAAAATTTTTTACTTTATACACTTGGTTACCATTAAAAATACTAGTAAAGCAGTAGTTGTATTAGAATCTAGTGCTCTCTGATAAAAAAAGAACAGCCCTAGTCTTATATACTGACTACCCAATTCTAGTAAAATTTTTCAAAATTTTCAATTAAATGAATTCAAAATCATGTTTATACATATTTATGAACGATAAAACTAGGTTTTAACACCGAAATTATTGTTACCTCGGAAAGGATATAAATTGAGAAACAAACTAAAATGTTAAAATTCATTTAAAATGGAATAGAGGACGATAAAAAGGAAAATAAAAGCCAAGTGTGGGAAAATTTACCAAGTTATCTTAACATATGTCACATATATCTGTAACAAATAACTGAAAATACTTTTGCTTTGGACTAAACTAAACTGTTTTACCCGATGAAAGAAAAGAAGAGATGGATCTACACGATGAATCAATTCCATCATTAAAAGGAAGTAAAGTCTTCCGAAAAAGACACGCGCTTCTTGATTTAGGTCATGAAGTTGTCGTCCAGACCAGCTGTAGGTTGACGAAAAATCTAGAAAAGTCATCACTAAAATCAGCAGGAAATCCACGGACCTCAGCATTAAACAGGGTCGCCAAGTGGTCAGATTTATCCTAACCATGAGAAGGATTTATCTCGTACAAAGGGGGGGCACCATGCAAATTAGCTGGATAAGACTAATGAATCAGATCCCCAGAAAGGATAATCTCCTTAAAGATTAAAAATCAGATTTTAAGACTGATATTACTCAATCCTAGAGATTGACCTTAAAGATTGAGAATTACAAACTCATGGAATTCAATGATATCTAAACTCGAGCTTAAACGAGAAAATATTTTGATCAAAATTACAAACCGATTTGTTTTCTGAAAACCCTATTTTCAATGCGTTCATTACCATTGAACGTAAAATCCTAGGAATTCACCTGGAATTCATTAGGTCACCTGAACTAAATCGGGTGTCAACCGTAAGAACGGTGGTTGCATAGTGGTCAAAGACAGGACCTTGTGCCAGGCCGAAAAATTATAAGGGTGAGCTTTACTATTGCTCCTACCAAGGATAGTAATTGCGTCCGACACGTTATAGACCATAATCAAAAGCATGTCACGGGACATTGCCTTAACAGTTGCTTGTTCAACGCTTTCCTTTCAATCGGACGGTAGTTTACCGAAAGGTAATATACGGGACAAGTAAACTGGACGTGTTGCTTTCCTAATACAAGGTTAGCAAGTGGGTGACACAAAACAGCAAGTTTTGAGCTAAAATTTTCAAATCTAAAACCCACCAAACCCACAAAAATATTTTGCAAACACCGGTAAAGGGTTATCCCGGAAAACTTATCTAGGGTAAAAACTAGATTTAATTTTCAAAAGATCAAATGTTTTCATAAAGATCCAATTTCCTTAATGGATCTAAATTTTTATAGTCATGTGGGACTGTAAACCATATCGTTACTACCATTGTTTATACCGCCGTATAGAAATCACTGATGTACAAAGTGTGAAGAATAAAGAAGTGATTCTAGTATTTCAAGACGATATTGCTTGAGGACAAGCAACGCTCAAGTGTGGGAATATTTGATAATGCTAAAAACGAACATATATTTCATAGCATTATTCCTCAAGAAAGACAAGCTTTTAGTTGCAATTGTTCTATTTACAAGTAATATTCGTTTAAATAATAAAAGGTGAAGACAAAAGACAGATTCGACGAATTGAAGACGCAAACGACCAAAAAGCTCAAAAGTACAAAAGACAATCAAAGAGGTTCCAATTATTGATAAGAAACGTCTCGAAATTACAAGAGTACAAGATTCAAAACGCAAAGTACAAAATATAAAATTGTACGCAAGGACGTTCGAAAATCCGGAACCGGGACTAGAGTCAACTCTTAACGCTCGACGCAACGGACTAAAAATTACAAGTTAACTATGTATATAAATATAATATAATATATAATTAATTATATTAATTATATATATATTATATATAAATTATAAAACCGTCGGCAGAGAAAGACTCCAAGGGTGTGAGCTGTAAATTCATTCTCCGCGACTCGCGGAGTTTGAAGAGGATTTTACCGCGAGTCGCGGAGCCCCAAAAATCAACTCTGTCTATAAAGCAAACCGAATTCTGATCATTTTTCATATTCTATTTTCTCTCTTCTCTCATATATACGTAAAATATAATTTATATTTTAATTTTAATTTTAATTATAATTCTAATAATAAGGGTATGTTAGCGAATATTGTAAGGGTGTAAGTCGAAATTCTGTCCGTGTAACGCTACGCTATTTTTAATCATTGTAAGTTATGTTCAACCTTTTTATATTAATGTCTCGTAGCTAAGTTATTATTATGCTTATTTAAAACGAAGTAATCATGATGTTGGGCTAATTACTAAAATTGGGTAATTGGGCTTTGTACCATAATTGGGGTTTGGACAAAAGAACGACACTTGTGGAAATTAGACTATGGGTTATTAATGGGCTTTATATTTGTTTAACTAAATGATAGTTTGTTAATGTTAATATAAAGATTTACAATTGGGCGTCCCTATAAATTACCATATACACTCGATCGGACACGATGGGCGGGGTATTTATATGTACGAATAATCGTTCATTTAACCGGACACGGGAATGGATTAATAGCCACTAGAATAATTAAAACAGGGGTGAAATTACATTCAAGGGTAATTGGTGTAATTGTTAACAAAGTAGTAAAACCTTGGTTTACACGCAGTCGATAACCTGGTGTATTCATTAAACAAAGTATTAAAACCTTGTTACAATTCGAATCCCCAATTAGTTGGAATATTTAACTTCGGGTATAATTAAAATTTGACGAGGACACTCGCACTTTATATTTATGACTGATGGACTGTTATGGACAAAAACCAGACGGACATATTAAATAATCCAGGACAAAGGACAATTAACCCATGGGCATAAAACTAAAATCAACACGTCAAACATCATGATTACGGAAGTTTAAATAAGCATAATTCTTTTATTTCATATTTAATTTCCTTTATTTTATATTTAATTGCACTTCTAATTATCGCACTTTTATTTATTGTTATTTAATCGCACTTTTAATTATTGTACTTTTTAATTATCGCAATTTTATTTTATCGCACTTTTATTATTTGCAATTTCATTATCGTTATTTACTTTACGCTTTAATTTAAGTCTTGTATTTATTTTATATTTTACATTAGGTTTTAACTGCGACTAAAGTCTTAAAATCGACAAACCGGTCATTAAACGGTAAAAACCCCCCTTTATAATAATAATATTACTTATATATATATTTGTATTTTTATAAAAGTAAACTAATATAGCGTTGAGCTTTGTTTAAAGATTTCCCTGTGGAACGAACCGGACTTACTAAAAACTACACTACTGTACGATTAGGTACACTGCCTATAAAATATAATATTTTTACTAAAGAACTATTTCATAGCATTATTCCTCAAGAAAGACAAGCTTTTAGTTGCAATTGTTCTATTTACAAGTGATATTCGTTTAAATAATAAAAGGTGAAGACAAAAGACAGATTCGACGAATTGAAGACGCAAACGACCAAAAAGCTCAAAAGAACAAAAGACAATCAAAAAGGTTCCAATTATTGATAAGAAACGTCTCGAAATTACAAGAGTACAAGATTCAAAACGCAAAGTACAAAATATAAAATTGTACGCAAGGACGTTCGAAAATCCGGAACCGGGACCAGAGTCAACTCTTAACGCTCGACGCAACGGACTAAAAATTACAAGTCTACTATGCACAAGAATATAATATAATATATAAATAATTATATTAATTATTTATATTTTATATTTATATATAAAATCCGTCGGCAAGAAAGACTCCAAAAGATGTGAGCTGTAATTTTAATCTCCGCGACTCGCGGAGTTTGAAGAGGATTTTGCCGCGAGTCGCGGAGCCCCAAAAAACGAAAATCCCTATAAAGCCAACCGAATTCTGATCACAATTCATAATCTATAATCTCTCTTCTCTCATATATACGTAAAATATAATTTATATTTTAATTTTAATTTTAATTATAATTCTAATAATAAGGGTATGTTAGCGAATATTGTAAGGGTGTAAGTCGAAATTATGTCCGTGTAACGCTACGCTATTTTTAATCATTGTAAGTTATGTTCAACCTTTTTATATTAATGTCTCGTAGCTAAGTTATTATTATGCTTATTTAAAACGAAGTAATCATGATGTTGGGCTAATTACTAAAATTGGGTAATTGGGCTTTGTACCATAATTGGGGTTTGGACAAAAGAACGACACTTGTGGAAATTAGACTATGGGTTATTAATGGGCTTTATATTTGTTTAACTAAATGATAGTTTGTTAATGTTAATATAAAGATTTACAATTGGGCGTCCCTATAAATTACCATATACACTCGATCGGACACGATGGGCGGGGTATTTATATGTACGAATAATCGTTCATTTAACCGGACACGGGAATGGATTAATAGCCACTAGAATAATTAAAACAGGGGTGAAATTACATTCAAGGGTAATTGGTGTAATTGTTAACAAAGTAGTAAAACCTTGGTTTACACGCAGTCGATAACCAGGTGTATTCATTAAACAAAGTATTAAAACCTTGTTACAATTCGAATCCCCAATTAGTTGGAATATTTAACTTCGGGTATAATTAAAATTTGACGAGGACACTCGCACTTTATATTTATGACTGATGGACTGTTATGGACAAAAACCAGACGGACATATTAAATAATCCAGGACAAAGGACAATTAACCCATGGGCATAACACTAAAATCAACACGTCAAACATCATGATTACGGAAGTTTAAATAAGCATAATTCTTTTATTTCATATTTAATTTCCTTTATTTTATATTTAATTGCACTTCTAATTATCGCACTTTTATTTATTGTTATTTAATCGCACTTTTAATTATTGTACTTTTTAATTATCGCAATTTTATTTTATCGCACTTTTATTATTTGCAATTTCATTATAGTTATTTACTTTACGCTTTAATTTAAGTCTTGTATTTATTTTATATTTTACATTAGGTTTTAACTGCGACTAAAGTCTTAAAATCGACAAACCGGTCATTAAACGGTAAAAACCCCCCTTTATAATAATAATATTACTTATATATATATTTGTATTTTTATAAAAGTAAACTAATATAGCGTTGAGCTTTGTTTAAAGATTTCCCTGTGGAACGAACCGGACTTACTAAAAACTACACTACTGTACGATTAGGTACACTGCCTATAAGTGTTGTAGCAAGGTTTAAGTATATCCATTCTATAAATAAATAAATATTTTGTGTAAAATTGTATCGTATTTAATAGTGTTTTCTGCTAAAATTAATAACTATTTTATATACACCTCGCAAAACATCAAGTATTTTTGGCGCCGCTGCCGGGGATCACTCTTAAACGCCGGAAGCGCAACGCTAATATAAAAAAAAAAAAAAGATTTTTAGTTTACTTTTATTAAAAATTCGTTTTTGTAAAAATACGTTTTAATTATTCAAAAATATAAAAAGAAAAACAAAAATATAAGTATTTTTTAGTATTTTTTTTAATATTTAAGTTTTATAAGTTTCTTTATCTTTATTTTAGTTTATAATAATATAAATTTTATTAAATATCTTTTATTTATAGAAAAATCAGAAAACAGAAAAAAAAAAAACGCGTAAAAATTTCAAACTGCTCCAGATCTGAAATTCTAAACCCCGCGACTCGCGGGGTTTGATGCAATAATTACCGCGACTCGCGGAGGGTACCTGACACACGGACAGAAGCCCTAATTCAGCATTAATTACGGGTTTTAATTAATTATAATTATTATTTAACCCTAATTATTATTATTATTATTATTAGTTTTATTTTTACTTTTACTTTTTATTTAATTTATGTATTTAGTATAAATTAGTTTAATTAAATTGTAAAATTAGTAGTTTTATTAAATAAATAATATAAAAATAATATTTTTATAAAAATTGTAATTTTTACAAATTTTTGTATATTTTTATATTTTGTCCCTTTTTAATCATTGTAGCGTAATATTTGTATTTTTAGCTCATAATTAATTTTAAACTTAGTTTTTACTATAGTGATTTTTACTCCTAGATTTTTAGGCTTTGCCGTAGAATTCCTTAAGTGCTTTTTCTTTAGACTAATATTTAGGTGCTTTAGAATTTTGCGACGCCTTTTTAAGTTTTAGTTTCTTTTTAAGTTATTTCCATTTGGTATTTAGTTTTTCCTTTAAGCTTTAATATTTTTAGACGACTTTTATTATGTACCAATTATCATTCCAATTAGTAATTTCAATTTGCGATTATAATTTTAAGTTAGTTGTAGTAATAAGGTTAGGTTAGTTAAGTATTTTTAAGTTTTGATAAGTTTCTTTTATTTTATTTTTTCGTCACCTTTTATTTTTCAACCATTTTTTTTTCTTTTTCGACCTTTTGCGACGAACTCTTTTTCTCTCTTATTTCTCGCCATTCTAGTTTTTAGGACTTAGAATTTTTTCTACTTCTTATCTAAATTTCTTAAAATTACGAAAATTTATTTTGAGTGGTTAAATTGATAGACATCAAAATTTTCTGGTTCGTAGTAATAGTTGGATTTGTACGTGGACCGGGTTATTGGAGCCAAACAGTCCTCAATTATATTGAGACCAAACGAATCCTGCCCCTCTGCTGCATCTTTTGGCTATTCGAAACGTGGGCAAAATCAGAAAAGTCTATTGATTGGATAACTTATTATAATTTTTCTTTCCTTTTAAAAACTAATAGGATATTCAGTGAATGCACCGAGCAAGACGTTCATCACCTTTTGTACGTTCACCACCTGTAACTAGATCAAGACATTTAGCAAATATAACCGCCGTTGATTTTTCTTTAGAATCGTCATCCAGTCGACCAAATACTTTAGTTCAAATTTCCGATAATCCATTTTTTGAACCCAACATCACAATTGAGAATCCGGAGAATATTCAGGAACGGTTCGTAGATCCTGAACCACTAAACTTTCCTCCGGAACCACCAATCATTCAAACAGAGATTGTTGAGGAACGAACCATTAAATCAGAATCATCTAGTGATACCGATTCAACAAATTCAATTATGGAGAATCTGGAACCTTTAAGTATGGAAGACCGAATGAGAGCTAAACGCACTGGCCAAGGTCACGCAATTACTCATCCAGACATTAATGCGCCAGATTATGAAATCAAAGGACAAATTCTACACATGGTGACTAATCAATGCCAATTTAGTGGTGCGACGAAGGAAGATCCAAATGAACATCTACGTACCTTTAATAGGATCTGCGCACTATTTAAAATTCGAGAAGTGGAGGATGAACAGATATATCTCATGTTATTTCCCTAGACTTTAAAGGGAGAAGCCAAAGATTGGTTGGAATCGTTACCTGAAGGGACGATCGATACATGGGACGTTTTAGTTGACAAATTTCTTAAACAATTCTTTCCTGCATCTAAAGCCGTAAGACTTCAAGCAGAAATTGTTACGTTCACACAGAAGCCAAATGAAACTCTATATGAGGCGTGGACAAGATATGGAAAGTTGTTAAGAGGATGTCCGCAACATGGTTTAGACACCTGTCAAATAGTACAAATATTCTACCAAGGATGCGACATCACTACAAGGAAAGACATAGATATAGCAGCTGGTGGTTCTATTATGAAGAAAACCGAAACTGATGCTTACAAAATTATTGATAACACTGCTTCCCACTCACATGAGTGGCACCAAGAAAAAGATATCATTAGATCATCTAAAGCAGCTAGAGCCGATTCTAGCCATGACTTAGATTCCATTTCCGCAAAGATAGATGCTGTGGAGAGACGAATGGAAAAGATGACTAAAGATATTCACTCAATACGAATTAGTTGTGAGCAGTGTGGAGGACCACATTTGACAAAAGATTGTCTCAGTATTGAATTAACAATGGAACAAAGAGAGAATATTTCATACATAAACCAAAGGCCTGGAAATAATTATCAGAATAATTATCAACCGCCAAGACCAATTTACAATCAAAACCAGAATTATAACCGAAATATTCCATACAACAACCAACAAGGTCCTAGCAATCAACAAGTATCCAATAATACTTACAATCAGCAAAGACCTAATTTTCAAAACAAACCACCACAACAAACCGATGATAAAAAGCCAAATTTAGAAGATATGATGACGAAGCTAGTTGAAACTCAAACGCAGTTTTTCACATCTCAAAAACAAACTAATGAACAAAATGCTCAAGCATTTAGAAATCAACAAGCTTCTATTCAAAATCTGGAACAAGAAGTAAGTAACCTAGCAAGGTTGATAGGTGAAAGAAAACCGGGAAGTTTACCGAGCGATACAAATGCTAACCCCCGGAATGAAACAGCTAAAGCCATTACCACAAGAAGTGGTACAACACTTAAACCACCTGAAATACCTGTAACTTCTGATGAAACTATTCCTACTCCACAAGAACCACAACCTGATCAAGATAAGGAAAAAGAACCGGTAGTTGAAAAGGTTAATGAAGATAACACAGTTAAGGATAAACCTTATGTTAAACCATACCAACCACCACTTCCTTATCCGAGTAAAATGAAGAAAGAAAACTTGAAGTCGAGCAATCCAAATTCTTGGATATGTTTAAACAGATAAATGTAAATCTTCCTTTCATTGATGTGATTTCAGGAATGCCAAGATATGCTAAATTCTTGAAAGATCTAATCTCAAATAGAAAGAAAATGGAAGAACTCTCGGCTGTTACTATGAATACTAATTGTTCAGCAGTGCTGTTGAATAAGATACCAGAAAAACTATCTGATCCAGGAAGTTTCACAATTCCATGTTTTCTGGGTAGTCTTAGTTCAATAGAAGCATTGGCAGACTTAGGTGCTAGTATAAATCTAATGCCGTATTCACTATACGCTAAACTAGACCTTGGAGAATTGAAACCAACAAGAATAAGTATACAACTAGCCGACCGATCAGTAAAATATCCTAGAGGGATAATGGAGAATATGCTAGTTAAAGTTGGTAATTTAGTATTTCCAGTAGATTTTGTTGTTTTGGACATGGAAGAAGATTCTCAAGTTCCTCTCATATTAGGAAGACCATTCTTAAACACGGCTAAAGCAATGATAGACGTGTTCGGTAAGAAATTGACCCTAAGTATTGAGGATGAGAGTGTTACCTTTTCAGTTGATAGAGCAATGCAACAACCACAATCTGCAGATGATACATGTTATTATATTCAAACTATAGATGCACATGCAGAATTATTAGAAGAATTTCCAGAATTACAAGGAACAGGAGAATGTTCTTTAGGAGAAGGTAATGAACCAATTGATGAAGCTGAAATGTTAGCTACACTTATAGCTAATGGATATGAACCAACAACAGAAGAAATTCAAATGCTAAAAGAAGAAGACAGATATCGATATAAATCATCGATAGAAGAACCTCCGAAATTAGAGTTAAAGCCACTTCCAAACCATTTGGAATACGCTTATTTACATGGTGAATCTGAATTACCTGTAATAATATCGTCTTCTCTTACTGAAAATGAGAAATCACAACTCATTTCTGTGTTGAAAGCTCATAAACCAGCCATTGCATGGAAGATTCATGATATTAAAGGAATAAGTCCTTCGTATTGCACACATAAAATCCTTATGGAAGAAGGTCATAAAACGTATGTGCAACGCCAACGAAGACTAAATCCTAATATGCAAGATGTAGTTAAGAAAGAGATTATTAAACTGCTAGATGCAGGTTTAATTTATCCAATTTCTGATAGTCCATGGGTAAGCCCAGTTCAATGCGTACCTAAGAAGGGTGGCATGACTGTCATTACAAATGAGAAAAATGAGCTTATTCCTACTAGGACTGTAACAGGATGGCGTGTATGTACTGATTATAGAAAATTAAATGACGCCACCAGAAAAGATCACTTTCCCTTACCTTTCATAGATCAAATGTTGGAAAGATTAGCCGGAAATAGTTACTATTGTTTTCTAGATGGATTTTCCGGATATTTTCAAATTCCAATAGCACCCGAGGACCAAGAGAAAACCACATTTACGTGCCCTTATGGTACTTTTGCTTACAAACGCATGCCATTTGGACTTTGTAACGCCCCTGCAACCTTTCAAAGGTGTATGATGGCGATTTTTCACGACATGATAGAAGAATGCATGGAAGTATTCATGGATGACTTTTCGGTCTTCGGTGATACATTTAAATCATGTCTAGTTAATCTGGAACGAATGCTAATTAGATGCGAAAAATCAAATCTAGTACTTAATTGGGAGAAATGCCATTTCATGGTTAAAGAAGGCATCGTTCTTGGACATAAAATTTCAAAAGAAGGAATTGAAGTGGATAGAGCTAAAGTAGATGTAATTGCTAAACTTCCACATCCCACCAATGTTAGAGGAGTTAGGAGTTTTCTAGGGCATGCCGGTTTTTACCGACGTTTCATAAAAGATTTTTCTAAAATTGCCACTCCTATGAATAAACTCCTAGAAAAGGATGCGCCATTCATCTTTTCAGATGAATGTATCAAATCTTTTAATATTCTTAAAGAAAAACTCACTAATGCGCCGATCATGATAACACCAAATTGGAATCTACCATTTGAACTAATGTGCGATGCAAGTGATTTTGCAATGGGAGCCGTTTTAGGACAAAGGATTGAAAAACGATTTCAACCTATATATTATGCTAGTAAGACATTACAAGGAGCACAAACAAACTATACAACTACTGAAAAAGAACTCCTTGCTATTGTCTTTGCTTTTGACAAATTCCGAGCATATCTCGTTCTAGCAAAAACGGTGGTCTATACCGACCATTCTGCTCTTAGATACCTATTTTCAAAACAAGATGCTAAACCAAGATTAATCCGTTGGATCTTACTCTTACAAGAGTTTGATATTGAAATCCGAGATAAAATAGGAGCAGAAAATCTCGCCGCTGATCATCTTTCTCGTCTTGAAAATCCTGAGTTAGAAGTTCTAAATGAATTGGCCATACAAGACAACTTTCCTGATGAATATCTATTGAAGATAGATTATAAAGAAATCCCATGGTTTGCAGACTATGCAAACTACTTAGTTTGTGGATTCCTTGAAAAAGGATTATCGTACCAAAGACGAAAGAAATTCTTCAGTGATATAAAACACTATTTCTGGGAAGATCCACATCTGTTTAAAAGTTGTCCCGATGGAATAATATGCCGATGTGTATTTGGAGATGAAGCTAGTAAAATTTTAAACCATTGTCACACAGGACCAACAGGAGGGCATTATGGGCCTCAACTAACAGCAAGAAAAGTTTATGAAGCTGGATTCTATTGGCCTACAATTTACAAAGACGCATACCTTCTTTGCAAATCCTGTGATGCATGTCAAAGGGCCGGAAAAATAAGTCAACGTGATGAAATGCCACAAAATGTCATCCAAGTATGTGAAGTATTTGACATTTGGGGTATTGACTTTATGGGTCCATTTCCAAAATCTCATAATAATCTATATATACTCGTAGCCATTGATTATGTATCTAAATGGGCGGAAGCACAAGCTCTCTCAACTAACGATGCACGAGTTGTAGTCAACTTTTTAAAACGTCTTTTTGCAAGGTTTGGAACACCGAAAGCTTTAATAAGTGATCGGGGTACTCATTTCTGTAATAATCAACTTGAGAAAGTTCTTAAAAGATATGGAGTAACTCATAAAATCTCCACCGCATATCATCCACAAACAAGTGGACAAGTTGAAAATACCAACCGAGCTTTAAAACGTATTCTAGAGAAAATCGAAGGATCAAATCCGAAGGAATGGTCCATTAAATTGGAGGATGCACTCTGGGCTTTTAGAACAGCCTACAAAACTCCAATTGGAACCACACCTTTTAGACTTGTTTATGGAAAAGCATGTCATCTTCCAGTAGAAATTGAACACAAAGCATTTTGGGCTTTGAAGACATGTAATCTTGATTTACATGAAGCCGGACGTCTACGATTAAGTCAACTAAATGAATTAGAAGAATTAAGACATGAAGCATACGAAAATTCGTTAATCTATAAAGAAAGAACGAAGAAATGGCATGATAAAAGAATCAGAAGTTCAAAAGAATTTAAAGAAGGAGACAGAGTTCTTCTTTTCAATTCACGATTCAAGCTATTTCCTGGAAAATTGAAATCAAGATGGTCTGGACCATTCATAGTCAAAAGAGTTTTCCCATACGGAACGATAGAATTAATAAATTCAAATGGGATTGAATTTAAAGTTAATGGTCACAGAGTTAAACATTACATACATGGTCCGATGGAAGTCGACAACGAAGTTAATCACAATTTCGACAACACAGCTAATTAAGTGTGGGGAGAATCAAGTCTTTAAAGGATAATATGTATTTCTGTTAGAGTTAGATTATCTGTTTTCGTGTAGTTCTCGAAAATGGAACCCGAATGGTCTTTCCCTAGCAGACCCTAAAGAACTAGTCTTCTCCCCCCATTCTGAATTTTTATTTTTTTTAGGTTTTTACGAAATGAAGACTGCCTGTGAACTAAACCATGGTCTAATGCTACACGCTTTGATCACTAAACGTAATAATGACATACTACCGAGTGAAATAGTATCAGTAATCAGAGAAAGAATGGACGGAGTTAGAAAAGAATCCAGATGCGAAGATAATAAGTTACAATTTGGTAAAGGAAAATCAAAATCCGCAGCGAAAAGAAGAGCACGACACCTAGAAAGATGTCACAAATGCGGAAAATGGTCACATGGAGGTAAATGTTCAAATAATCAAACCTATTCAAATACCGAATTTGTTACTTTATGCAGAGACGGACCGTTCATATGTTTAGAAGAAAAGACACTGAATGCTCGAGGTTACGCCTATGTAGCCATGAAAAACTAATTAAACCGACTATCTTATGAATGGGATAGATCATATAACTAAGAAATCTATTTCACAGGTATGTCTGTACAGTTTTTATTTTTATTTTTATTTTTAACATTTTGATAATAAACGCTAATTTGTTCGCTAAAAAGTATTAAATTGGTATTAAATAAAATTAGGTTTGGCGACCGAAATTATTGATATCATTCAAAAATTTATTACATCACTGCGAAATTTAATGTTTATTCTTAAGGTATAAATATCTTTAATCAATCAACCCAAAATATTTCAAAAATTCGTCATGAGTTAAATTAGGTCTTGGAACCGAAATTACTTTACCGAAAAGAGGGGCGCATATTTTTGATAATATTTGATTGATTAAAGTGGGATAAAAAGACAAAAAGATTTTTAATTTTATTTTTACCATATTTTTAAAATTAATATTTAAATCTTAAATTAATATTGTAAACTTTATAAAAATATATATTTAAAATTATAAATATTTGAAAAATTAATATAAGTTTGGTATGAATTTATAATATGAATTTTTAAATTAAGTTTGGTGTGAATTTTTAATTTTTAAAATATGAAATTTTAATTTTATGCATTTCAAATTTTAAGTTTGGTGTGAATTTTTAATTTTTAATTTTTAATTTTGAATTTTATATTTAAGTTGTGTGAATTTAAAAACAAAAATTTACTTTATCTCATTAAGTTAAGAATATGATTTTTAAAATTCGTCGTAAGTTGAAGACTAGGTCTTTGAACCGAAATTGCTTTACCCGAGGGAGGGACGAGAACTTTTATTATCATTATTTTTAATCTTATTGATTTAAAGTATGCCAAAAACATTAAAAAAAACCCAAAAATCTTAGCTTTTAAAACAATCGCTACAAAAAGACAAATTTTAAAATTTTGTCGAAGGACGGACTAGGACATCGATCCGAAACGACCTCGTCCTAAATAACAAGGGAAACAAAATTTTAAAATTAAGTACTTAATTGTTTCAAAAGATAATGATTATAAAAAAAAAAAAAAAAAAAAAAAAAAAAAAACTCCGCGAGTCGCGGAGTTTGAAGTGCAAAACCTCCGCGAGTCGCGGAGAGGTCGGATTACAGAAAAAAAATAAAGAGCTGCAACAGCTCAGTTTCATACTCCTCAACTCAAACAACCTGCGAAAACTGCACCCGAAAAACACGAAAATAAACCCCCAAAATCACAATTTTTAACCGTTAATCACCAAATTTTTTGCTAAAATCATGTTGAGAAGGATGCTATCTAAGAATTACTCAAGAAAAACGGTAAATTTCTACACCTAAACACCATTTAATCCGAAATTTGGTGTTCTTGAGCTATTTTTTCCCCAATTTGATTTTGATGCTTTTTAGTGTAATTAGGCTTAAATTGTTTATGTATTATGCTTGTATAACCTAGATTGATGCTGTTTAACATGATTAGAAGCCTTAAACTTCAAATTTTGAATAATCTAGGGTTTGTGTTCTTGAGCAATTTGGGGCTTTTTGATATAAACAGGTTATGGCCGATTTTTGTCATGAATTGTTGCTAAATTAAGTAGTGTAACATGTTTAGGTAGTTAAATGATCCAAACTTTGAGCCTAAACATGATTTTGAGAATTAAAGTGGACTTTTTCAAGTCTAAAATTCATGAACTTGATTTTTGAAAGATAATGCCATTTGAGACTTGTTTAATTGCTAGTAATAATTATTTTGACATGTTATTTGAGTTGAATGCTTATGAACTTGGCGAACATTTTCGTATATGCTTATTTAAAAAAGTGTAGATTTGATAAAAATGTGAAAATGAGCTTAAGTTTGATATAAATTGATAATGTCATTGTAATTATTTTGATTGATGATTTTGCTGACACTAATGCATATTTGGATGCAAAAAAATTGTGTTTGATGTGTTTTGCAGAATGAAAGGGGTGAATCTTCATCCCAAGCCCGCAATGCTCCTGCTGAGAATTTGGAACAACAGGAGGTGGATAACTACTACAAGCAGGATGTACCTCATCCAGTCATGACCTTTTCCGATATGCATTTGGAAGAGTTGCACCCGAACCTGAGATTTGACAGACTTTGGATAGATTATCCAAAATATCAACGGGGTTTGCATACTCTTCATTCCAAGGTTGTTGAGGTACCGAGGGTCATAGAATGGGGACCCTTAGAAGCTGTAGAATTGGCCGGGCCAATTAGGGAATTACTTATACAGAGGTATGGTAATTCTTCTTTTAATGACTGGATATGTTTATTCACCATACGTAGACCTGTATATAAAGTATGGTGTGAAGAATTGTTATGTAGTATAGAGTTGAATGATCGGGTAGCTAGTTTAACCGATCGTTCTTTTATTAGATTTTTGTTAGGCGGTTCGATGCGCCACATGTCTTTACTGGACATGGCTCAGGCTTTACGTATATATACGCCTGAGGAGTTAGCGTCTGCCGATTGTAGAGGATTGATACTAAACGGTAGAAAGATAGATGAAAATTTTGATACACACGGTGTGTGGAGTCAAATGACAAGCCATCACCGTTTCAAAGGGGGAAATTACTCTTATTTGGATATAGATAGAGCCGAATTAAGAGTGATACATAGGTTTTTAGCTAATTCGATTACACAAAGGGGTAAGAACAAAGAAAAAGTAAATGAACAGGATTTGTTTTACCATATGTGTATTCGAGACCCACAAAGCGCTGTAAGTATACCATATTGTGTGGGTTATTATTTATCAGCTATGGTTCGGGGGATGCGACCACATAGCATAATAGGAGGTGGTATTTTTATTACTTTGATTGGTGAATATCTCGGTGTGGATATAAGTCGGGGGGGATTATTAGTAGAAGAACCAGAACCCCGCGATACTATAGGTTTAAATGTATACCATGGTGCGAAAGTTTTAAAGAGGCGAAATAACGCCGCAGTACGATACCATGGTAGACATCCACAGGTAGAGAGAAACCAGCAACAAGGTAATGTAGGAGGGGGGAATGAGATGCAAGAAATGCATAGGTTTATAGCTTCTCAGGAATACGAAAATGCTAGACAGAGAGCATTTGAAGATTGGCAAGTTCATCAGAACCAGATCATAGCTCATTGCCAACATATAGGTAGAAACTATATTCCTACACCGAAACCCATCTTCCCTCCTTGGTCTATAGAGATGCAGCCACCGTATCCTACATATGACCCTGCCGAAGCATTCTATAGCACTTATGGTTATGCCTGGAACCCCTATTGGTACCAATATCATCCTTAGTTTACTTATTATTTTTTTTTTTTTTTTGTAATTTGTAATTATTGATACATTTAATACTTTTGTTAATATTGTAATCATTTTTATAATTGTCTAACTTTTATTCTTAGATTTTAATAATTTTTGAATGTGGGGTAATATACCAAACTTCAAAAATATGTATATATGTTTGCAGTTTATCTTATGTACACAATAGGGTAAAACAACGCATTTTCAAAGACTGGCATTAAGTTCAGCAAAAGCAACTAATTTTGACGACAAGATACAAAATATATGTGAAATAACAACAAGACGGAATGAACAAATGATGTGCACCATTTATCATTCAGCAAACAAACGCCAATATATTTGGAAACTTTGGTAAAAATTTAATCATTTTCACACAAATCACCCTCAATAATTTAAATTGTTACTGATTTCTTGCAAATGAGGGCATTGCAAGATCTTAAGTGTGGGAAGGGGTTAAATTCTTTCGAATTTTAAAAATTTTTACTTTATACACTTGGTTACCATTAAAAATACTAGTAAAGCAGTAGTTGTATTAGAATCTAGTGCTCTCTGATAAAAAAAGAACAGCCCTAGTCTTATATACTGACTACCCAATTCTAGTAAAATTGGTCAAAATTTTCAATTAAATGAACTAAAAATCATGTTTATACATATTTATGAACGATAAAACTAGGTTTTAACACCGAAATTATTGTTACCTCGGAAAGGACATAAATTGACAAACAAACCAAAATGTTAAAATTCATTTAAAATGGAATAGAGGACGATAAAAAGGAAAATAAAAGCCAAGTGTGGGAAAATTTACTAAGTTATCTTAACATATGTCACATATATCTGTTACAAATAACTGAAAATACTTTTGCTTTGGACTAAACTAAACTGTTTTACCCGATGAAAGAAAAGAAGAGATGGATCTACACGATGAATCAATTCCATCATTAAAAGGAAGTAAAGTCTTCCGAAAAAGACACGCGCTTCTTGATTTAGGTCATGAAGTTGTCGTTCAGACCAGCTGTAGGTTGACGAAAAATCTAGAAAAGTCATCACTAAAATCAGCAGGAAATCCACGGACCTCAGCATTAAACAGGGTCGCCAAGTGGTCAGATTTATCCTAACCATGAGAAGGATTTATCTCGTACAATGGGGGGGCACCATGCAAATTAGCTGGATAAGACTAATGAATCAGATCCCCAGAAAGGATAATCTCCTTAAAGATTAAAAATCAGCTTTTAAGACTGATATTACTCAATCCTAGAGATTGACCTTAAAGATTGAGAATTACAAACTCATGGAATTCAATGATATCTAAACTCGAGCTTAAACGAGAAAATATTTTGATCAAAATTACAAACCGATTTGTTTTCTGAAAACCCTATTTTCAATGCGTTCATTACCATTGAACGTAAAATCCTAGGAATTCACCTGGAATTCATTAGGTCACCTGAACTAAATCGGGTGTCAACCGTAAGAACGGTGGTTGCATAGTGGTCAAAGACAGGACCTTGTGCCAGACCGAAAAATTATAAGGGTGAGCTTTACTATTGCTCCTACCAAGGATAGTAATTGTAGTGACCCGAACTTTTCCATGTTTATATATATTAATTGAGATTGATATTTACATGATTAAATGTTTCCAACATGTTAAGCAATCAAACTTGTTAAGACTTGATTAATTGAAATAGGTTTCATATAGACAATTGACCACCCAAGTTGACCGGTGATTCACGAACGTTAAAACTTGTAAAAACCATATGATGACATATATATGGTTATATATATAGTTAACATTATATTATGATAATTAAACATATCATTAAGTATATTAACAATGAACTACATATGTAAAAACAAGACTACTAACTTAATAATTTTGAAACGAGACATATATGTAACGATTATCGTTGTAACGACATTTAATGTATATATATCATATTAAGAGATATTCGTACATCATAATATCATGATAATATAATAATTTAAAATCTCTTTTGATATTATAAACATTGGGTTAACAACATTTAACAAGATCGTTAACCTAAAGGTTTCAAAACAACATTTACATGTAACGACTAACGATGACTTAACGACTCAGTTAAAATGTATATACATGTAGTGTTTTAATATGTATTTATACACTTTTGAAAGACTTCAATACACTTATCAAAATACTTCTACTTAACAAAAATGCTTACAATTACATCCTCGTTCAGTTTCATCAACAATTCTACTCGTATGCACCCGTATTCGTACTCGTACAATACACAGCTTTTAGATGTATGTACTATTGGTATATACACTCCAATGATCAGCTCTTAGCAGCCCATGTGAGTCACCTAACACATGTGGGAACCATCATTTGGCAACTAGCATGAAATATCTCATAAAATTACAAAAATATGAGTAATCATTCATGACTTATTTACATGAAAACAAAATTACATATCCTTTATATCTAATCCATACACCAACGACCAAAAACACCTACAAACACTTTCATTCTTCAATTTTCTTCATCTAATTGATCTCTCTCAAGTTCTATCTTCAAGTTCTAAGTGTTCTTCATAAATTCCAAAAGTTCTAGTTTCATAAAATCAAGAATACTTTCAAGTTTGCTAGCTCACTTCCAATCTTGTAAGGTGATCATCCAACCTCAAGAAATCTTTGTTTCTTACAGTAGGTTATCATTCTAATACAAGGTAATAATCATATTCAAACTTTGGTTCAATTTCTATAACTATAACAATCTTATTTCAAGTGATGATCTTACTTGAACTTGTTTTCGTGTCATGATTCTGCTTCAAGAACTTCGAGCCATCCAAGGATCCATTGAAGCTAGATCCATTTTTCTCTTTTACAGTAGGTTTATCCAAGGAAATTAAGGTAGTAATGATGTTCATAACATCATTCGATTCATACATATAAAGCTATCTTATTCGAAGGTTTAAACTTGTAATCACTAGAACATAGTTTAGTTAATTCTAAACTTGTTCGCAAACAAAAGTTAATCCTTCTAACTTGACTTTTAAAATCAACTAAACACATGTTCTATATCTATATGATATGCTAACTTAATGATTTAAAACCTGGAAACACAAAAAACACCGTAAAACCGGATTTACGCCGTTGTAGTAACACCGCGGGCTGTTTTGGGTTAGTTAATTAAAAACTATGATAAACTTTGATTTAAAAGTTGTTATTCTGAGAAAATGATTTTTATTATGAACATGAAACTATATCCAAAAATTATGGTTAAACTCAAAGTGGAAGTATGTTTTCTAAAATGGTCATCTAGACGTCGTTCTTTCGACTGAAATGACTACCTTTACAAAAACGACTTATAACTTATTTTTCCGACTATAAACCTATACTTTTTCTGTTTAGATTCATAAAATAGAGTTCAATATGAAACCATAGCAATTTGATTCACTCAAAACGGATTTAAAATGAAGAAGTTATGGGTAAAACAAGATTGGATAATTTTTCTCATTTTAGCTACGTGAAAATTGGTAACAAATCTATTCCAACTATAACTTAATCAACTTGTATTGTATATTATGTAATCTTGAGATACCATAGACACGTATACAATGTTTCGACCTATCATGTCGACACATCTATATATATTTCGGAACAACCATAGACACTCTATATGTGAATGTTGGAGTTAGCTATACAGGGTTGAGGTTGATTCTAAAATATATATAGTTTGAGTTGTGATCAATACTGAGATACGTATACACTGGGTCGTGGATTGATTCAAGATAATATTTATCGATTTATTTCTGTACATCTAACTGTGGACAACTAATTGTAGGTTACTAACGAGGACAGCTGACTTAATAAACTTAAAACATCAAAATATATTAAAAGTGTTGTAAATATATTTTGAACATACTTTGATATATATGTATATATTGTTATAGGTTCGTGAATCAACCAGTGGCCAAGTCTTACTTCCCGATGAAGTAAAAATCTGTGAAAGTGAGTTATAGTCCCACTTTTAAAATCTAATATTTTTGGGATGAGAATACATGCAGGTTTTATAAATGATTTACAAAATAGACACAAGTACGTGAAACTACATTCTATGGTTGAATTATCGAAATCGAATATGCCCCTTTTTATTAAGTCTGGTAATCTAAGAATTAGGGAACAGACACCCTAATTGACGCGAATCCTAAAGATAGATCTATTGGGCCTAACAAACCCCATCCAAAGTACCGGATGCTTTAGTACTTCGAAATTTATATCATATCCGAAGGGTGTCCCGGAATGATGGGGATATTCTTATATATGCATCTTGTTATTGTCGGTTACCAGGTGTTCACCATATGAATGATTTTTATCTCTATGTATGGGATGTGTATTGAAATATGAAATCTTGTGGTCTATTGTTACGATTTGATATATATAGGTTAAACCTATAACTCACCAACATTTTTGTTGACGTTTAAAGCATGTTTATTCTCAGGTGAATACTAAGAGCTTCCGCTGTTGCATACTAAAATAAGGACAAGATTTGGAGTCCATGTTTGTATGATATTGTGTAAAAACTGCATTCAAGAAACTGATTTCGATGTAACATATTTGTATTGTAAACCATTATGTAATGGTCGTGTGTAAACAGGATATTTTAGATTATCATTATTTGATAATCTACGTAAAGCTTTTTAAACCTTTATTTATGAAATAAAGGTTATGGTTTGTTTTAAAAATGAATGCAGTCTTTGAAAAACGTCTCATATAGAGGTCAAAACCTCGCAACGAAATCAATTAATATGGAACGTTTTTAATCAATAAGAACGGGACATTTCAGTTGGTATCCGAGCGTTGGTCTTAGAGAACCAGAATTTTTCATTAGTGTGTCTTATCGAGTTTGTTAGGATGCATTAGTGAGTCTGGACTTCGACCGTGTTTACTTGAAAAATGATTGCTTAACAAATTTTGTTGGAAACTATATATTTTTAACATGTGAATATTATGTGATATATTAATCTCTTAACGCGTTTGATATTATGTGATAGATGTCTACCTCTAAAACAAGTCCCATTGACTCACCTAATAATAATGAAGAGTCAAATGTAAATTGGTATGATTCGTGGACTGATTCACAAGTTCCCGAAGAGGAACCGGAAGAAGAGTCGGAACCGGAAGAAGAATCGGAACCGGAAGAAGAATTGGAACCGGATGAAGAAATAGAACCGGTGGGGGAAATAATAAAACGGTTAAGTAAAAGAAAATCCTCAACCAACCGACCAAGGTTAATTATGGTCAATGGTGTTTCCGCCAAGGAAGCAAAATATTGGGAGGATTACCAATTCTCCGATGAATCGGATTCCGACGAGAATTCCGATGATGTTATAGAAATTACCCCAACTGAATTTAAAAAGGCAAAAGAAAATAATAAGGGAAAGGGCATAAAAATAGAGAAATCTAATTCCAACCCCGATGAACTTTATATGTATCGTCAACGCCCGAAGTCCTTAAGTTGTAACAATGACCCGGGAACCTCTAAACCACCAGGTTTTTCTAAACCAATGTGGACAACGACGGCTCGTATTAGGGGAACATCATATATCCCTAGAAACTTGGCAAAACGAACCAAAACCGAAGAAGAAGAAACGAGCGAGTCGGAATAAGATAGTTGTATTCGTGTGGTGTAATATATGTAATATAGTGTTCTTATGCTTTATGATATATGTAAAAATTGCTTGTATTAATAAGTATTTTTTTTATGAATCTAACTCTTGTCTATTTTACAGTTTAAAAACACAAAATGGATAGACAACCCAATATTTTAAGAGACCTACCCGGAGACATGATTGATGAAATCTTGTCTAGAGTCGGCCAGAATTCCTCGGCACAACTATTTAAGGCGAGATCAGTTTGTAAGACATTCGAAGAACGTTCCAAGAATGTCTTGGTTTATAAGAGACTTTCGTTTGAAAGATGGGGGATATCACATTGGGAAACCCATAAGTTACGATGTGTTTACTTTGACGCATATATTGCGGGGAACCCAAATGCTATTTTACGCAACGGGTTAAGAAATTATTTTGACTCAATATATCCGAATATTGGACTTCGTGATTTAGAAAAAGCGGCTAACATGCAACATAAAGAAGCATGTTATGCTTACGGATTAGTAATGTTCGCTTCTCACCAAAGTGAGAACAAGAACATCGGGCTACAACTATTAAACAAAACGTTTCCACAAGTGACGGAGTCGGTAATTGGGGTAAGAAATGAGGTTTTTAGATTATTACGGGACTGTTGGACATTACGTAACCCTCGTCCCTTTGACGACGTTACAACACGCTGTCTTATCAACGGCCATAACGGTTATGTTGCACAAGACCAAGGATGGGAAGTAGTCCTAGTAAAACCAGAATGCATGACTTGTTTCTGGACGTATGAATTACGTGTCTTTATTGCCTTTGCTGAACGACTTGTGTACTAGCTAGAATTATCTTCACAACTATCTTGTATCAAAGTTATTGTGTGCTATATTTCATGCTTTATGTAAAATAAGCGGTATTGTAAGTTTGTAAAATATTGTATAAAAGTTTGAACGCGAAATATTATTATAATCAGTTTTTCATATAGAATTGTAGTAGTTGAATTGTATATTAGCTACTAAGTATGAACTTAACGGGTAGGTACTACCCGAATTTAAACTTATAAAACGCTAATATGAAGAAAAAGCTTTTATAAATGAGTTCATATTATGCTACAAAATACTATTAACTACTCTTAATATTCTGTATGATTAACTTGTTCCATTTAACTATTTTGAAGGAAATGGCACCGACTACTCGACACACCGTGAATATGAATGAAGAGGAATTCCGTACTTTTCTAGCTTCAAACATAGCCGCAGTACAGGCTGCGCTACATACCAACAATAACCTTGGATCTAGCAGTACAGGAAATCGTGTAGGATGCACCTACAAAGAATTCACTGCCTGCAAACCTTTGGAATTTGATGGAACCGAAGGACCGATCGGATTGAAACGGTGGACCGAGAAGGTTGAATCGGTGTTTGCCATAAGTAAGTGTACTGAAGAGGACAAAGTAAAGTACGCTACGCATACCTTCACAAGTTCTGCGTTAACATGGTGGAATACCTATCTAGAGCAAGTGGGACAAGACGATGCGTACGCACTACCGTGGTCAGCATTCAAGCACTTGATGAACGAGAAGTACCGTCCCAGAACCGAGGTCAATAAGCTCAAGACAGAACTTAGAGGGTTACGAACCCAAGGATTTGATATTACCACGTACGAAAGACGATTCACAGAATTGTGCCTATTGTGTCCGGGAGCATTCGAAGATGAGGAAGAGAAGATCGACGCATTTGTGAAAGGATTACCGGAAAGAATCCAAGAAGATATAAGTTCACACGAGCCCGCCTCCATACAACAGGCATGTAGAATGGCTCACAAACTCGTGAACCAAATTGAAGAAAGAATTAAAGAACAGACTGCTGAAGAGGCCAATGTGAAGCAAGTCAAAAGAAAGTGGGAGGAAAACGGTGATAAGAATCACCAATACAACAACAACAGCAATTACAACAATAATCGCAACAATTATCCCAACAATCGAAACATCAATCGCAACTACAACAAACGGCCCAACAACAACAACAACAACAACAACAACAGCAACTACAACAATCATCCCAACAACAATAATAACCGCAACAACAACAACAATCAGAAGCAGCTATGCCAAAGGTGTGAAAAGAATCACTCGGGGTTCTGCACCAAATTTTGCAACAAGTGTAAAAGAAATGGTCATAGCGCGGCGAAGTGTGAGGTCTACGGACCAGGGGTTAATAGAACGAAAGGAACAAATGGTGTCGGAACGAGTAATGGCGGAGCAAGTAGTGTCGGAGCAAGTTATGCCAATGTAGTTTGTTATAAATGTGGAAAACCGGGCCACATTATTAGAAATTGCCCGAACCAGGAGAACACGAATGGACAAGGCCGTGGAAGAGTTTTCAATATTAATGCGACAGAGGCACAGGAAGACCCGGAGCTTGTTACGGGTACGTTTCTTATTGACAATAAATCTGCTTACGTTTTATTTGATTCGGGTGCGGATAGAAGCTATATGAGTAGAGATTTTTGTGCTAAATTAAGTTGTCCATTGACGCCTTTGGATAGTAAATTTTTACTCGAATTAGAAAATGGTAAATTAATTTCAGCAGATAATATATGTCGGAATCGAGAAATTAAACTGGTTAGCGAAACATTTAAGATTGATTTGATACCAGTAGAGTTAGGGAGTTTTGATGTGATAATCGGTATGGACTGGTTGAAAGAAGTGAAAGCGGAGATCGTTTGTTACAAAAATGCAATTCGCATTATACGAGAAAAAGGAAAACCCTTAATGGTGTACGGAGAAAAGGGCAACACGAAGCTACATCTTATTAGTAATTTGAAGGCACAAAAACTAATAAGAAAAGGTTGCTATGCTGTTCTAGCACACGTCGAGAAAGTACAAACTGAAGAAAAGAGCATCAATGATGTTCCCGTCGCAAAAGAATTTCCTGATGTATTTCCGAAAGAATTACCGGGATTACCCCCACATCGATCCGTTGAATTTCAAATAGATCTTGTACCAGGAGCTGCACCAATAGCTCGTGCTCCTTACAGACTCGCACCCAGCGAGATGAAAGAACTACAAAGCCAATTACAAGAACTTTTAGAGCGTGGTTTCATTCGACCAAGCACATCACCGTGGGGAGCTCCTGTTTTGTTTGTCAAGAAGAAAGATGGTACATTCAGGTTGTGTATCGACTACCGAGAGTTGAACAAACTTACCATCAAGAACCGCTACCCACTACCGAGAATCGATGACTTATTTGATCAACTACAAGGCTCGTCTGTTTATTCAAAGATTGACTTACGTTCCGGGTATCATCAAATGCGGGTGAAAGAAGATGATATTCCAAAGACTACTTTCAGAACACGTTACGGTCATTACGAGTTTATGGTCATGCCGTTTGGTTTAACTAATGCACCAGCTGTGTTCATGGACCTTATGAACCGAGTGTGTGGACCATACCTTGACAAGTTTGTCATTGTTTTCATTGATGACATACTTATTTACTCAAAGAATGACCAAGAACACGGTGAACATTTGAGAAAGGTGTTAGAAGTATTGAGGAAGGAAGAATTGTACGCTAAGTTTTCAAAGTGTGCATTTTGGTTGGAAGAAGTTCAATTCCTCGGTCACATAGTGAACAAAGAAGGTATTAAGGTGGATCCGGCAAAGATAGAAACTGTTGAAAAGTGGGAAACCCCGAAAACTCCAAAACACATACGCTAGTTTTTAGGACTAGCTGGTTACTACAGAAGGTTCATCCAAGACTTTTCCAGAATAGCAAAACCCTTGACTGCATTAACGCATAAAGGGAAGAAATTTGAATGGAATGATGAACAAGAGAAAGCGTTTCAGTTATTGAAGAAAAAGCTAACTACGGCACCTATATTGTCATTGCCTGAAGGTAATGATGATTTTGTGATTTATTGTGATGCATCAAAGCAAGGTCTCGGTTGTGTATTAATGCAACGAACGAAGGTGATTGCTTATGCGTCTAGACAATTGAAGATTCACGAACAAAATTATACGACGCATGATTTGGAATTAGGCGCGGTTGTTTTTGCATTAAAGACTTGGAGGCACTACTTATATGGGGTCAAAAGTATTATATATACCGACCACAAAAGTCTTCAACACATATTTAATCAGAAACAACTGAATATGAGGCAGCGTAGGTGGATTGAATTATTGAATGATTACGACTTTGAGATTCGTTACCACCCGGGGAAGGCAAATGTGGTAGCCGATGCCTTGAGCAGGAAGGACAGAGAACCCATTCGAGTAAAATCTATGAATATAATGATTCATAATAACATTACTACTCAAATAAAGGAGGCGCAACAAGGAGTTTTAAAGGAGGGAGATTTAAAGGATGAAATACCCAAAGGATCGGAGAAGCATCTTAATATTCGGGAAGACGGAACCCGGTATAGGGCTGAAAGGATTTGGGTACCAAAATTTGGAGATATGAGAGAAATGGTACTTAGAGAAGCTCATAAAACCAGATACTCAATACATCCTGGAACGGGGAAGATGTACAAGGATCTCAAGAAACATTTTTGGTGGCCGGGTATGAAAGCCGATATTGCTAAATACGTAGGAGAATGTTTGACGTGTTCTAAGGTCAAAGCTGAGCATCAGAAACCATCAGGTCTACTTCAACAACCCGAAATCCCGGAATGGAAATGGGAAAACATTACCATGGATTTCATCACTAAATTGCCAAGGACTGCAAGTGGTTTTGATACTATTTGGGTAATAGTTGACCGTCTCACCAAATCAGCACACTTTTTGCCAATAAGAGAAGATGACAAGATGGAGAAGTTAGCACGACTGTATTTGAAGGAAGTCATCTCCAGACATGGAATACCAATCTCTATTATCTCTGATAGGGATGGCAGATTTATTTCAAGATTCTGGCAGACATTACAGCAAGCATTAGGAACTCGTCTAGACATGAGTACTGCCTATCATCCACAAACTGATGGGCAGAGCGAAAGGACGATACAAACGCTTGAAGACATGCTACGAGCATGTGTTATTGATTTCGGAAACAGTTGGGATCGACATCTACCGTTAGCAGAATTTTCCTACAACAACAGCTACCATTCAAGCATTGAGATGGCACCGTTTGAAGCACTTTATGGTAGAAAGTGCAGGTCTCCGATTTGTTGGAGTGAAGTGGGGGATAGACAGATTACGGGTCCGGAGATTATACAAGAAACTACCGAGAAGATCATCCAAATTCAACAACGGTTGAAAACCGCCCAAAGTCGACAAAAGAGCTACGCTGACATTAAAAGAAAAGATATAGAATTTGAAATTGGAGAGATGGTCATGCTTAAAGTTGCACCTTGAAAAGGCGTTGTTCGATTTGGTAAACGAGGGAAATTAAATCCAAGGTATATTGGATCATTCAAGATTATTGATCGTGTCGGACCAGTAGCTTACCGGCTTGAGTTACCTCAACAACTCGCGGCTGTACATAACACTTTCCACGTCTCGAATTTGAAGAAATGTTTTGCTAAAGAAGATCTCACTATTCCGTTAGATGAAATCCAAATCAACGAAAAACTCCAATTCATCGAAGAACCCGTCGAAATAATGGATCGTGAGGTTAAAAGACTTAAGCAAAACAAGATACCAATTGTTAAGGTTCAATGGAATGCTCGTAGAGGACCCGAGTTCACCTGGGAGCGTGAAGATCAGATGAAGAAGAAATACCCGCATCTATTTCCAGAAGATTCGTCAACACCTTCAACAGCTTAAAATTTCGGGACGAAATTTATTTAACGGGTAGGTACTGTAGTGACCCGAACTTTTCCATGTTTATATATATTAATTGAGATTGATATTTACATGATTAAATGTTTCCAACATGTTAAGCAATCAAACTTGTTAAGACTTGATTAATTGAAATAGGTTTCATATAGACAATTGACCACCCAAGTTGACCGGTGATTCACGAACGTTAAAACTTGTAAAAACCATATGATGACATATATATGGTTATATATATAGTTAACATTATATTATGATAATTAAACATATCATTAAGTATATTAACAATGAACTACATATGTAAAAACAAGACTACTAACTTAATAATTTTGAAACGAGACATATATGTAACGATTATCGTTGTAACGACATTTAATGTATATATATCATATTAAGAGATATTCGTACATCATAATATCATGATAATATAATAATTTAAAATCTCTTTTGATATTATAAACATTGGGTTAACAACATTTAACAAGATCGTTAACCTAAAGGTTTCAAAACAACATTTACATGTAACGACTAACGATGACTTAACGACTCAGTTAAAATGTATATACATGTAGTGTTTTAATATGTATTTATACACTTTTGAAAGACTTCAATACACTTATCAAAATACTTCTACTTAACAAAAATGCTTACAATTACATCCTCGTTCAGTTTCATCAACAATTCTACTCGTATGCACCCGTATTCGTACTCGTACAATACACAGCTTTTAGATGTATGTACTATTGGTATATACACTCCAATGATCAGCTCTTAGCAGCCCATGTGAGTCACCTAACACATGTGGGAACCATCATTTGGCAACTAGCATGAAATATCTCATAAAATTACAAAAATATGAGTAATCATTCATGACTTATTTACATGAAAACAAAATTACATATCCTTTATATCTAATCCATACACCAACGACCAAAAACACCTACAAACACTTTCATTCTTCAATTTTCTTCATCTAATTGATCTCTCTCAAGTTCTATCTTCAAGTTCTAAGTGTTCTTCATAAATTCCAAAAGTTCTAGTTTCATAAAATCAAGAATACTTTCAAGTTTGCTAGCTCACTTCCAATCTTGTAAGGTGATCATCCAACCTCAAGAAATCTTTGTTTCTTACAGTAGGTTATCATTCTAATACAAGGTAATAATCATATTCAAACTTTGGTTCAATTTCTATAACTATAACAATCTTATTTCAAGTGATGATCTTACTTGAACTTGTTTTCGTGTCATGATTCTGCTTCAAGAACTTCGAGCCATCCAAGGATCCATTGAAGCTAGATCCATTTTTCTCTTTTACAGTAGGTTTATCCAAGGAAATTAAGGTAGTAATGATGTTCATAACATCATTCGATTCATACATATAAAGCTATCTTATTCGAAGGTTTAAACTTGTAATCACTAGAACATAGTTTAGTTAATTCTAAACTTGTTCGCAAACAAAAGTTAATCCTTCTAACTTGACTTTTAAAATCAACTAAACACATGTTCTATATCTATATGATATGCTAACTTAATGATTTAAAACCTGGAAACACAAAAAACACCGTAAAACCGGATTTACGCCGTTGTAGTAACACCGCGGGCTGTTTTGGGTTAGTTAATTAAAAACTATGATAAACTTTGATTTAAAAGTTGTTATTCTGAGAAAATGATTTTTATTATGAACATGAAACTATATCCAAAAATTATGGTTAAACTCAAAGTGGAAGTATGTTTTCTAAAATGGTCATCTAGACGTCGTTCTTTCGACTGAAATGACTACCTTTACAAAAACGACTTATAACTTATTTTTCCGACTATAAACCTATACTTTTTCTGTTTAGATTCATAAAATAGAGTTCAATATGAAACCATAGCAATTTGATTCACTCAAAACGGATTTAAAATGAAGAAGTTATGGGTAAAACAAGATTGGATAATTTTTCTCATTTTAGCTACGTGAAAATTGGTAACAAATCTATTCCAACTATAACTTAATCAACTTGTATTGTATATTATGTAATCTTGAGATACCATAGACACGTATACAATGTTTCGACCTATCATGTCGACACATCTATATATATTTCGGAACAACCATAGACACTCTATATGTGAATGTTGGAGTTAGCTATACAGGGTTGAGGTTGATTCCAAAATATATATAGTTTGAGTTGTGATCAATACTGAGATACGTATACACTGGGTCGTGGATTGATTCAAGATAATATTTATCGATTTATTTCTGTACATCTAACTGTGGACAACTAATTGTAGGTTACTAACGAGGACAGCTGACTTAATAAACTTAAAACATCAAAATATATTAAAAGTGTTGTAAATATATTTTGAACATACTTTGATATATATGTATATATTGTTATAGGTTCGTGAATCAACCAGTGGCCAAGTCTTACTTCCCGACGAAGTAAAAATCTGTGAAAGTGAGTTATAGTCCCACTTTTAAAATCTAATATTTTTGGGATGAGAATACATGCAGGTTTTATAAATGATTTACAAAATAGACACAAGTACGTGAAACTACATTCTATGGTTGAATTATCGAAATCGAATATGCCCCTTTTTATTAAGTCTGGTAATCTAAGAATTAGGGAACAGACACCCTAATTGACGCGAATCCTAAAGATAGATCTATTGGGCCTAACAAACCCCATCCAAAGTACCGGATGCTTTAGTACTTCGAAATTTATATCATATCCGAAGGGTGTCCCGGAATGATGGGGATATTCTTATATATGCATCTTGTTATTGTCGGTTACCAGGTGTTCACCATATGAATGATTTTTATCTCTATGTATGGGATGTGTATTGAAATATGAAATCTTGTGGTCTATTGTTACGATTTGATATATATAGGTTAAACCTATAACTCACCAACATTTTTGTTGACGTTTAAAGCATGTTTATTCTCAGGTGAATACTAAGAGCTTCCGCTGTTGCATACTAAAATAAGGACAAGATTTGGAGTCCATGTTTGTATGATATTGTGTAAAAACTGCATTCAAGAAACTGATTTCGATGTAACATATTTGTATTGTAAACCATTATGTAATGGTCGTGTGTAAACAGGATATTTTAGATTATCATTATTTGATAATCTACGTAAAGCTTTTTAAACCTTTATTTATGAAATAAAGGTTATGGTTTGTTTTAAAAATGAATGCAGTCTTTGAAAAACGTCTCATATAGAAGTCAAAACCTCGCAACGAAATCAATTAATATGGAACGTTTTTAATCAATAAGAACGGGACATTTCAGTAATTGCGTCCGACACGTTATAGACCATAATCAAAAGCATGTCACGGGACATTGCCTTAACAGTTGCTTGTTCAACGCTTTCCTTACAACCGGACGGTAGTTTGCCGAAAGGTAATATACGGAACAAATAAACTGGACGTGTTGCTTTCCTAATACAAGGTTAGCAAGTGGGTGACACAAAACCATAAGTTTTGAGCTAAAATTTTCAAATCTGAAACCCACCAAACCTACAAAAATATTTTGCAAACACCGGTAAAGGGTTATCCCGGAAAACTTATCTAGGGTAAAAACTAGATTTAATTTTCAAAAGATCAAATGTTTTCATAAAGATCCAATTTCCTTAATGGATCTAATTTTTATAGTCATGTGGGACTGTAAACCATATCGTTACTACCATTGTTTATACCGCCGTATAGAAATCACTGATGTACAAAGTGTGAAGAATAAAGAAGTGATTCTAGTATTTCAAGACAATATTGCTTGAGGACAAGCAACGCTCAAGTGTGGGAATATTTGATAATGCTAAAAATGAACATATATTTCATAGCATTATTCCTCAAGAAAGACAAGCTTTTAGTTGCAATTGTTCTATTTACAAGTGATATTCGTTTAAATAATAAAAGGTGAAGACAAAAGACAGATTCGACGAATTGAAGACGCAAACGACCAAAAAGCTCAAAAGAACAAAAGACAATCAAAAAGGTTCCAATTATTGATAAGAAACGTCTCGAAATTACAAGAGTACAAGATTCAAAACGCAAAGTACAAAATATAAAATTGTACGCAAGGACGTTCGAAAATCCGGAACCGGGACCAGAGTCAACTCTTAACGCTCGACGCAACGGACTAAAAATTACAAGTCTACTATGCACAAGAATATAATATAATATATAAATAATTATATTAATTATTTATATTTTATATTTATATATAAAATCCGTCGGCAAGAAAGACTCCAAAAGATGTGAGCTGTAATTTTAATCTCCGCGACTCGCGGAGTTTGAAGAGGATTTTGCCGCGAGTCGCGGAGCCCCAAAAAACGAAAATCCCTATAAAGCCAACCGAATTCTGATCACAATTCATAATCTATAATCTCTCTTCTCTCATATATACGTAAAATATAATTTATATTATAATTTTAATTTTAATTATAATTCTAATAATAAGGGTATGTTAGCGAATATTGTAAGGGTGTAAGTCGAAATTCTGTCCGTGTAACGCTACGCTATTTTTAATCATTGTAAGTTATGTTCAACCTTTTTATATTAATGTCTCGTAGCTAAGTTATTATTATGCTTATTTAAAACGAAGTAATCATGATGTTGGGCTAATTACTAAAATTGGGTAATTGGGCTTTGTACCATAATTGGGGTTTGGACAAAAGAACGACACTTGTGGAAATTAGACTAAGGGTTATTAATGGGCTTTATATTTGTTTAACTAAATGATAGTTTGTTAATGTTAATATAAAGATTTACAATTGGGCGTCCCTATAAATTACCATATACACTCGATCGGACACGATGGGCGGGGTATTTATATGTACGAATAATCGTTCATTTAACCGGACACGGGAATGGATTAATAGCCACTAGAATAATTAAAACAGGGGTGAAATTACATTCAAGGGTAATTGGTGTAATTGTTAACAAAGTAGTAAAACCTTGGTTTACACGCAGTCGATAACCTGGTGTATTCATTAAACAAAGTATTAAAACCTTGTTACAATTCGAATCCCCAATTAGTTGGAATATTTAACTTCGGGTATAATTAAAATTTGACGAGGACACTCGCACTTTATATTTATGACTGATGGACTGTTATGGACAAAAACCAGACGGACATATTAAATAATCCAGGACAAATGACAATTAACCCATGGGCATAAAACTAAAATCAACACGTCAAACATCATGATTACGGAAGTTTAAATAAGCATAATTCTTTTATTTCATATTTAATTTCCTTTATTTTATATTTAATTGCACTTCTAATTATCGCACTTTTATTTATTGTTATTTAATCGCACTTTTAATTATTGTACTTTTTAATTATCGCAATTTTATTTTATCGCACTTTTATTATTTGCAATTTCATTATCGTTATTTACTTTACGCTTTAATTTAAGTCTTGTATTTATTTTATATTTTACATTAGGTTTTAACTGCGACTAAAGTCTTAAAATCGACAAACAGGTCATTAAACGGTTATTACTATGAAATATATGTTCGTTTTTAGCATATGTTTTGCGAGGTGTATATAAAATAGTTATTAATTTTAGCAGAAAACACTATTAAATACGATACAATTTTACACAAGATATTTATTTATTTATAGAATGGATATACTTAAACCTTGCTACAACACTTATAGGCAGTGTACCTAATCGTACAGTAGTGTAGTTTTTAGTAAGTCCGGTTCGTTCCACAGGGAAATCTTTAAACAAAGCTCAACGCTATATTAGTTTACTTTTATAAAAATACAAATATATATATAAGTAATATTATTATTATAAAGGGGGGTTTTTACCGTTTAATGACCGGTTTATCGATTTTAAGACTTTAGTCGCAGTTAAAACCTAATGTAAAATATAAAATAAATACAAGACTTAAATTAAAGCGTAAAGTAAATAACGATAATGAAATTGCAAATAATAAAAGTGCGATAAAATAAAATTGCGATAATTAAAAAGTACAATAATTAAAAGTGCGATTAAATAACAATAAATAAAAGTGCGATAATTAGAAGTGCAATTAAATATAAAATAAAGGAAATTAAATATGAAATAAAAGAATTATGCTTATTTAAACTTCCGTAATCATGATATTTGACGTGTTGATTTTAGTTTTATGCCCATGGGTTAATTGTCCTTTGTCCTGGATTATTTAATATGTCCGTCTGGTTTTTGTCCATAACAGTCCATCAGTCATAAATATAAAGTGCGAGTGTCCTCGTCAAATTTTAATTATACCCGAAGTTAAATATTCCAACTAATTGGGGATTCGAATTGTAACAAGGTTTTAATACTTTGTTTAATGAATACACCAGGTTATCGACTGCGTGTAAACCAAGGTTTTACTACTTTGTTAACAATTACACCAATTACCCTTGAATGTAATTTCACCCCTGTTTTAATTATTCTAGTGGCTATTAATCCATTCCCGTGTCCGGTTAAATGAACGATTATTCGTACATATAAATACCCCGCCCATCGTGTCCGATCGAGTGTATATGGTAATTTATAGGGACGCCCAATTGTAAATCTTTATATTAACATTAACAAACTATCATTTAGTTAAACAAATATAAAGCCCATTAATAACCCATAGTCTAATTTCCACAAGTGTCGTTCTTTTGTCCAAACCCCAATTATGGTACAAAGCCCAATTACCCAATTTTAGTAATTAGCCCAACATCATGATTACTTCGTTTTAAATAAGCATAATAATAACTTAGCTACGAGACATTAATATAAAAAGGTTGAACATAACTTACAATGATTAAAAATAGCGTAGCGTTACACGGACAGAATTTCGACTTACACCCTTACAATATTCGCTAACATACCCTTATTATTAGAATTATAATTAAAATTAAAATTAAAATATAAATTATATTTTACGTATATATGAGAGAAGAGAGAAAATAGAATATGAAAAATGATCAGAATTCGGTTTGCTTTATAGGCAGAGTTGATTTTTGGGGCTCCGCGACTCGCGGTAAAATCCTCTTCAAACTCCGCGAGTCGCGGAGAATGAATTTACAGCTCACACCCTTGGAGTCTTTCTCTGCCGACGGTTTTATAATTTATATATAATATATATATAATTAATATAATTAATTATATATTATATTATATTTATATACATAGTTAACTTGTAATTTTTAGTCCGTTGCGTCGAGCGTTAAGAGTTGACTCTGGTCCCGGTTCCGGATTTTCGAACGTCCTTGCGTACAATTTTATATTTTGTACTTTGCGTTTTGAATCTTGTACTCTTGTAATTTCGAGACGTTTCTTATCAATAATTGGAACCTCTTTGATTGTCTTTTGTACTTTTGAGCTTTTTGGTCGTTTGCGTCTTCAATTCGTCGAATCTGTCTTTTGTCTTCACCTTTTATTATTTAAACGAATATTACTTGTAAATAGAACAATTGCAACTAAAAGCTTGTCTTTCTTGAGGAATAATGCTATGAAATATATGTTCGTTTTTAGCATTATCAAATATTCCCACACTTGAGCGTTGCTTGTCCTCAAGCAATATCGTCTTGAAATACTAGAATCACTTCTTTATTCTTCACACTTTGTACATCAGTGATTTCTATACGGCGGTATAAACAATGGTAGTAACGATATGGTTTACAGTCCCACATGACTATAAAAATTTAGATCCATTAAGGAAATTGGATCTTTATGAAAACATTTGATCTTTTGAAAATTAAATCTAGTTTTTACCCTAGATAAGTTTTCCGGGATAACCCTTTACCGGTGTTTGCAAAATATTTTTGTGGGTTTGGTGGGTTTCAGATTTGAAAATTTTAGCTCAAAACTTATGGTTTTGTGTCACCCACTTGCTAACCTTGTATTAGGAAAGCAACACGTCCAGTTTATTTGTTCCGTATATTACCTTTCGGCAAACTACCGTCCGGTTGAAAGGAAAGCGTTGAACAAGCAACTGTTAAGGCAATGTCCCGTGACATGCTTTTGATTATGGTCTATAACGTGTCGGACGCAATTACTATCCTTGGTAGGAGCAATAGTAAAGCTCACCCTTATAATTTTTCGGCCTGGCACAAGGTCCTGTCTTTGACCATGCTATGCAACCACCGTTCTTACGGTTGACACCCGATTTAGTTCAGGTGACCTAATGAATTCCAGGTGAATTCCTAGGATTTTACGTTCAATGGTAATGAACGCATTGAAAATGGGTTTTCAGAAAACAAATCGGTTTATAATTTTGATCAAAATATTTTCTCGTTCAAGCTCGAGTTTAGATATCATTGAATTCCATGAGTTTGTAATTCTCAATCTTTAAGGTCAATCTCTAGGATTGAGTAATATCAGTCTTAAAAGCTGATTTTTAATCTTTAAGGAGATTATCCTTTCTGGGGATCTGATTCATTAGTCTTATCCAGCTAATTTGCATGGTGCCCCCCCCCATTGTACGAGATAAATCCTTCTCATGGTTAGGATAAATCTGACCACTTGGCGACCCTGTTTAATGCTGAGGTCCGTGGATTTCCTGCTGATTTTAGTGATGACTTTTCTAGATTTTTCGTCAACCTACAGCTGGTCTGAACGACAACTTCATGACCTAAATCAAGAAGCGCGTGTCTTTTTCGGAAGACTTTACTTCCTTTTAATGATGGAATTGATTCATCGTGTAGATCCATCTCTTCTTTTATTTCATTGGTAAAACAGTTTAGTTTAGTTCAAAGCAAAAGTATTTTCAGTTATTTGTTACAGATATATGTGACATATGTTTAAAATAACTTGGTAAATTTTCCCACACTTGGCTTTTATTTTCCTTTTTATCGTCCTCTATTCCATTTTAAATGAATTTTAACATTTTAGTTTGTTTCTCAATTTATGTTCTTTCCGAGGTAACAATAATTTCGGTGTTAAAACCTAGTTTTATCGTTCATAAATATGTATAAACATGATTTGAATTCATTTAATTGAAAATTTTGAAAAATTTTACTAGAATTGGGTAGTCAGTATATAAGACTAGGGCTGTTCTTTTTTATCAGAGAGCACTAGATTCTAATACAACTACTGCTTTACTAGTATTTTTAATGGTAACCAAGTGTATAAAGTAAAAAATTTTAAAATCCGAAAGAATTTAACCCCTTCCCACACTTAAGATCTTGCAATGCCCTCATTTGCAAGAAATCAGTAACAATTTAAATTATTGAAGGTGATTAGTGTGAAAATGATTAAATTTTTACCAAAGTTTCCAATTATATTGGCGTTTGTTTGCTGAATGATAAATGGTGCACATCATTTGTTCATTCCGTCTTGTTGTTATTTCACATATATTTTGCATCTTGTCGTCAAAATTAGTTGCTTTTGCTGAACTTAATGCCAGTCTTTGAAAATGCGTTGTTTTACCCTGTTGTGTACATAAGATAAACTGCAAACATATATACATATTTTTGAAGTTTGGTATATTACCCCACATTCAAAAATTATTAAAATCTAAGAATAAAAGTTAGACAATTATAAAAATGATTACAATATTAACAAAAGTATTAAATGTATCAATAATTACAAATTACAAAAAAAAAAAAATAATAAGTAAACTAAGGATGATATTGGTACCAATAGGGGTTCCAGGCATAACCATAAGTGCTATAGAATGCTTCGGCAGGGTCATACGTAGGATACGGTGGTTGCATCTCTATAGACCAAGGAGGGAAGATGGGTTTCGGTGTAGGAATATAGTTTCTACCTATATGTTGGCAATGAGCTATGATCTGGTTCTGATGAACTTGCCAATCTTCAAATGCTCTCTGTCTAGCATTTTCGTATTCCTGAGAAGCTATAAACCTATGCATTTCTTGCATCTCATTCCCCCCTCCTACATTACCTTGTTGCTGGTTTCTCTCTACCTGTGGATGTCTACCATGGTATCGTACTGCGGCGTTATTTCGCCTCTTTAAAACTTTCGCACCATGGTATACATTTAAACCTATAGTATCGCGGGGTTCTGGTTCTTCTACTAATAATCCCCCCCGACTTATATCCACACCGAGATATTCACCAATCAAAGTAATAAAAATACCACCTCCTATTATGCTATGTGGTCGCATCCCCCGAACCATAGCTGATAAATAATAACCCACACAATATGGTATACTTACAGCGCTTTGTGGGTCTCGAATACACATATGGTAAAACAAATCCTGTTCATTTACTTTTTCTTTGTTCTTACCCCTTTGTGTAATCGAATTAGCTAAAAACCTATGTATCACTCTTAATTCGGCTCTATCTATATCCAAATAAGAGTAATTTCCCCCTTTGAAACGGTGATGGCTTGTCATTTGACTCCACACACCGTGTGTATCAAAATTTTCATCTATCTTTCTACCGTTTAGTATCAATCCTCTACAATCGGCAGACGCTAACTCCTCAGGCGTATATATACGTAAAGCCTGAGCCATGTCCAGTAAAGACATGTGGCGCATCGAACCGCCTAACAAAAATCTAATAAAAGAACGATCGGTTAAACTAGCTACCCGATCATTCAACTCTATACTACATAACAATTCTTCACACCATACTTTATATACAGGTCTACGTATGGTGAATAAACATATCCAGTCATTAAAAGAAGAATTACCATACCTCTGTATAAGTAATTCCCTAATTGGCCCGGCCAATTCTACAGCTTCTAAGGGTCCCCATTCTATGACCCTCGGTACCTCAACAACCTTAGAATGAAGAGTATGCAAACCCCGTTGATATTTTGGATAATCTATCCAAAGTCTGTCAAATCTCAGGTTCGGGTGCAACTCTTCCAAGTGCATATCAGAAAAGGTCATGACTGGATGAGGTATATCCTGCTTGTAGTAGTTATCCACCTCCTGTTGTTCCAAATTCTCAGCAGGAGCATTGCGGGCTTGGGATGAAGATTCACCCCTTTCATTCTGCAAAACACATCAAACACAATTTTTGTGCATCCAAATATGCATTAGTGTCAGCAAAATCATCAATCAAAATAATTACAATGACATTATCAATTTATATCAAACTTAAGCTCATTTTCACATTTTTATCAAATCTACACTTTTTCAAATAAGCATATACGAAAATGTTCGCCAAGTTCATAAGCATTCAACTCAAATAACATGTCAAAATAATCATTACTAGCAATTAAACAAGTCTCAAATGGCATTATCTTTCAAAAATCAAGTTCATGAATTTTAGACTTGAAAAAGTCCACTTTAATTCTCAAAATCATGTTTAGGCTCAAAGTTTGGATCATTTAACTACCTAAACATGTTACACTACTTAATTTAGCAACAATTCATGACAAAAATCGGCCATAACCTGTTTATATCAAAAAGCCCCAAATTGCTCAAGAACACAAACCCTAGATTATTCAAAATTTGAAGTTTAAGGCTTCTAATCATGTTAAACAGCATCAATCTAGGTTATACAAGCATAATACATAAACAATTTAAGCCTAATTACACTAAAAAGCATCAAAATCAAATTGGGGAAAAAATAGCTCAAGAACACCAAATTTCGAATTAAATGGTGTTTAGGTGTAGAAATTTACCGTTTTTCTTGAGTAATTCTTAGATAGCATCCTTCTCAACATGATTTTAGCAAAAAATTTGGTGATTAACGGTTAAAAATTGTGATTTTGGGGTTTTTTTTTTTTTTTTTTTTTTATAATCATTAACTTTTGAAACAATTAAGTACTTAATTTTAAAATTTTGTTTCCCTTGTTATTTAGGACGAGGTCGTTTCGGATCGATGTCCTAGTCCGTCCTTAGACAAAATTTTAAAATTTGTCTTTTTGTAGCGATTGTTTTAAAAGCTAAGATTTTTGGGTTTTTTTTAATGTTTTTGGCATACTTTAAATCAATAAGATTAAAAATAATGATAATAAAAGTTCTCGTCCCTCCCTCGGGTAAAGCAATTTCGGTTCAAAGACCTAGTCTTCAACTTACGACGAATTTTAAAAATCATATTCTTAACTTAATGAGATAAAGTAAATTTTTGTTTTTAAATTCACACAACTTAAATATAAAATTCAAAATTAAAAATTAAAAATTAAAAATTCACACCAAACTTAAAATTTGAAATGCATAAAATTAAAATTTCATATTTTAAAAATTAAAAATTCACACCAAACTTAATTTAAAAATTCATATTATAAATTCATACCAAACTTATATTAATTTTTTAAATATTTACAATTTTAAATATATATTTTTATAAAGTTTACAATATTAATTTAAGATTTAAATATTAATTTTAAAAATATGGTAAAAATAAAATTAAAAATCTTTTTGTCTTTTTATCCCACTTTAATCAATCAAATATTATCAAAAATATGCGCCCCTCTTTTCGGTAAAGTAATTTCGGTTCCAAGACCTAATTTAACTCATGACGAATTTTTGAAATATTTTGGGTTGATTGATTAAAGATATTTATACCTTAAGAATAAATGTTAAATTTCGCAGTGATGTAACAAATTTTTGAATGATATCAATAATTTCGGTCGCCAAACCTAATTTTATTTAATACCAATTTAATACTTTTTAGCGAACAAATTAGCGTTTATTATCAAAAGGTTAAAAATAAAAATAAAAATAAAAACTGTACAGACATACCTGTGAAATAGATTTCTTAGTTATATGATCTATCCCATTCATAAGATAGTCGGTTTAATTGGTTTTACATGGCTACATAGGCGTAACCTCGAGCATTCAGTGTCTTTTCTTCTAAACATATGAACGGTCCGTCTCTGCATAAAGTAACAAATTCGGTATTTGAATAGGTTTGATTATTTGAACATTTACCTCCATGTGACCATTTTCCGCATTTGTGACATCTTTCTAGGTGTCGTGCTCTTCTTTTCGCTGCGGATTTTGATTTTCCTTTACCAAATTATAACTTATTATCTTCGCATCTGGATTCTTTTCTAACTCCGTCCATTCTTTCTCTGATTACTGATACTATTTCACTCGGTAGTATGTCATTATTACGTTTAGTGATCAAAGCGTGTAGCATTAGACCATGGTTTAGTTCACAGGCAGTCTTCATTTCGTAAAAACCTAAAAAAAAAAAAAAAAATTCAGAATGGGGGGAGAAGACTAGTTCTTTAGGGTCTGCTAGGGAAAGACCATTCGGGTTCCATTTTCGAGAACTACACGAAAACAGACAATCTAACTCTAACAGAAATACATATTATCCTTTAAAGATTTGATTCTCCCCACACTTAGTTAGCTGTGGTGTCGAAATTGTGATTAACTTCGTTGTCGACTTCCATCGGACCATGTATGTAATGTTTAACTCTGTGACCATTAACTTTAAATTCAATCCCATTTGAATTTATTAATTCTATCGTTCCGTATGGGAAAACTCTTTTGACTATGAATGGTCCAGACCATCTTGATTTCAATTTTCCAGGAAATAGCTTGAATCGTGAATTGAAAAGAACAACTCTGTCTCCTTCTTTAAATTCTTTTGAACTTCTGATTCTTTTATCATGCCATTTCTTCGTTCTTTCTTTATAGATTAACGAATTTTCGTATGCTTCATGTCTTAATTCTTCTAATTCATTTAGTTGACTTAATCGTAGACGTCCGGCTTCATGTAAATCAAGATTACATGTCTTCAAAGCCCAAAATGCTTTGTGTTCAATTTCTACTGGAAGATGACATGCTTTTCCATAAACAAGTCTAAAAGGTGTGGTTCCAATTGGAGTTTTGTAGGCTGTTCTAAAAGCCCAGAGTGCATCCTCCAATTTAATGGACCATTCCTTAGGATTTGATCCTACGGTTTTCTCTAGAATACGTTTTAAAGCTCGGTTGGTATTTTCAACTTGTCCACTTGTTTGTGGATGATATGCGGTGGAGATTTTATGAGTTACTCCATATCTTTTAAGAACTTTCTTAAGTTGATTATTACAGAAATGAGTACCCCAATCACTTATTAAAGCTTTCGGTGTTCCAAACCTTGCAAAAAGACGTTTTAAAAAGTTGACTACAACTCGTGCATCGTTAGTTGGGAGAGCTTGTGCTTCCGCCCATTTAGATACATAATCAATGGCTACGAGTATATATAGATTATTATGAGATTTTGGAAATGGACCCATAAAGTCAATACCCCAAATGTCAAATACTTCACATACTTGGATGACATTTTGTGGCATTTCATCACGTTGACTTATTTTTTCGGCCCTTTGACATGCATCACAGGATTTGCAAAGAAGGTGTGCGTCTTTGTAAATTGTAGGCCAATAGAATCCAGCTTCATAAACTTTTCTTGCTGTTAGTTGAGGCCCATAATGCCCTCCTGTTGGTCCTGTGTGACAATGGTTTAAAATTTTACTAGCTTCATCTCCAAATACACATCGGCGTATTATTCTATCGGGATAACTTTTAAACAGATGTGGATCTTCCCAGAAATAGTGTTTTATATCACTGAAGAATTTCTTTCGTCTTTGGTACGATAATCCTTTTTCAAGGAATCCACAAACTAAGTAGTTTGCATAGTCTGCAAACCATGGGATTTCTTTATAATCTATCTTCAATAGATATTCATCAGGAAAGTTGTCTTGTATGGCCGATTCATTTAGAACTTCTAACTCAGGATTTTCAAGACGAGAAAGATGATCAGCGGCGAGATTTTCTGCTCCTCTTTTATCTCGGATTTCAATATCAAACTCTTGTAAGAGTAAGATCCAACGGATTAATCTTGGTTTAGCATCTTGTTTTGAAAATAGGTATCTAAGAGCAGAATGGTCGGTATAGACCACCGTTTTTGCTAGAACGAGATATGCTCGGAATTTGTCAAAAGCAAAGACAATAGCAAGGAGTTCTTTTTCAGTAGTTGTATAGTTTGTTTGTGCTCCTTGTAATGTCTTACTAGCATAATATATAGGTTGAAATCGTTTTTCAATCCTTTGTCCTAAAACGGCTCCCATTGCAAAATCACTTGCATCGCACATTAGTTCAAATGGTAGATTCCAATTTGGTGTTATCATGATCGGCGCATTAGTGAGTTTTTCTTTAATAATATTAAAAGATTTGATACATTCATCTGAAAAGATGAATGGCGCATCCTTTTCTAGGAGTTTATTCATAGGAGTGGCAATTTTAGAAAAATCTTTTATGAAATGTCGGTAAAAACCGGCATGCCCTAGAAAACTCCTAACTCCTCTAACATTGGTGGGATGTGGAAGTTTAGCAATTACATCTACTTTAGCTCTATCCACTTCAATTCCTTCTTTTGAAATTTTATGTCCAAGAACGATGCCTTCTTTAACCATGAAATGGCATTTCTCCCAATTAAGTACTAGATTTGATTTTTCGCATCTAATTAGCATTCGTTCCAGATTAACTAGACATGATTTAAATGTATCACCGAAGACCGAAAAGTCATCCATGAATACTTCCATGCATTCTTCTATCATGTCGTGAAAAATCGCCATCATACACCTTTGAAAGGTTGCAGGGGCGTTACAAAGTCCAAATGGCATGCGTTTGTAAGCAAAAGTACCATAAGGGCACGTAAATGTGGTTTTCTCTTAGTCCTCGGGTGCTATTGGAATTTGAAAATATCCGGAAAATCCATCTAGAAAACAATAGTAACTATTTCCGGCTAATCTTTCCAACATTTGATCTATAAAAGGTAAGGGAAAGTGATCTTTTCTGGTGGCGTCATTTAATTTTCTATAATCAATACATACACGCCATCCTGTTACAGTCCTAGTAGGAATAAGCTCATTTTTCTCATTTGTAATGACAGTCATGCCACCCTTCTTAGGTACGCATTGAACTGGGCTTACCCATGGACTATCAGAAATTGGATAAATTAAACCTGCATCTAGCAGTTTAATAATCTCTTTCTTAACTACATCTTGCATATTCGGATTTAGTCTTCGTTGGCGTTGCACATACGTTTTATGACCTTCTTCCATAAGGATTTTATGTGTGCAATACGAAGGACTTATTCCTTTAATATCATGAATCTTCCATGCAATGGTTGGTTTATGAGCTTTCAACACAGAAATGAGTTGTGATTTCTCATTTTCAGTAAGAGAAGACGATATTATTACAGGTAATTCAGATTCACCATGTAAATAAGCGTATTCCAAATGGTTTGGAAGTGGTTTTAACTCTAATTTCGGAGGTTCTTCTATCGATGATTTATATCGATATCTGTCTTCTTCTTTTAGCATTTGAATTTCTTCTGTTGTTGGTTCATATCCATTAGCTATAAGTGTAGCTAACATTTCAGCTTCATCAATTGGTTCATTACCTTCTCCTAAAGAACATTCTCCTGTTCCTTGTAATTCTGGAAATTCTTCTAATAATTCTGCATGTGCATCTATAGTTTGAATATAATAACATGTATCATCTGCAGATTGTGGTTGTTGCATTGCTCTATCAACTGAAAAGGTAACACTCTCATCCTCTATACTTAGGGTCAATTTCTTACCGAACACGTCTATCATTGCTTTAGCCGTGTTTAAGAATGGTCTTCCTAATATGAGAGGAACTTGAGAATCTTCTTCCATGTCCAAAACAACAAAATCTACTGGAAATACTAAAGTACCAACTTTAACTAGCATGTTCTCCATTATCCCTCTAGGATATTTTACTGATCGGTCGGCTAGTTGTATACTTATTCTTGTTGGTTTCAATTCTCCAAGGTCTAGTTTAGCGTATAGTGAATACGGCATTAGATTTATACTAGCACCTAAGTCTGCCAATGCTTCTATTGAACTAAGACTACCCAAAAAACATGGAATTGTGAAACTTCCTGGATCAGATAGTTTTTCTGGTATCTTATTCAACAGCACTGCTGAACAATTAGCATTCATAGTAACAGCCGAGAGTTCTTCCATTTTCTTTCTATTTGAGATTAGATCTTTCAAGAATTTAGCATATCTTGGCATTCCTGAAATCACATCAATGAAAGGAAGATTTACATTTATCTGTTTAAACATATCCAAGAATTTGGATTGCTCGGCTTCAAGTTTCTCTTTCTTCATTTTACTCGGGTAAGGAAGTGGTGGTTGGTATGGTTTAACATAAGGTTTATCCTTAACTATGTTATCTTCATTAACCTTTTCAACTATCGGTTCTTTTTCCTTATCTTGCTCAGGTTGTGGTTCTTGTGGAGTTGTAATAGAATCATCTGAATTTACAGGTATTTCAGGTGGTTTAAGTGTTGTACCACTTCTCGTGGTAATGGCTTTAGCTGTTTCATTCCGGGGGTTAGCATTTGTATCGCTCGGTAAACTTCCCGGTTTTCTTTCACCTATCAACCTTGCTAGGTTACTTACTTCTTGTTCCAGATTTTGAATAGAAGCTTGTTGATTTCTAAATGCTTGAGCATTTTGTTCATTAGTTTGTTTTTGAGATGTGAAAAACTGCGTTTGAGTTTCAACTAGCTTCGTCATCATATCTTCTAAATTTGGCTTTTTATCATCGGTTTGTTGTGGTGGTTTGTTTTAAAAATTAGGTCTTTGCTGATTGTAAGTATTATTGGATACTTGTTGATTGCTAGGACCTTGTTGGTTGTTGTATGGAATATTTCAGTTATAATTCTGGTTTTGATTGTAAATCGGTCTTGGCGGTTGATAATTATTCTGATAATTATTTCCAGGCCTTTGGTTTATGTATGAAATATTCTCTCTTTGTTCCATTGTTTGTTCAATACTGAGACAATCTTTTGTCAAATGTGGTCCTCCACACTGCTCACAACTAATTCGTATAGCGTGAATATCTTTAGTCATCTTTTCCATTCGTCTCTCCACAGCATCTATCTTTGCGGAAATGGAATCTAAGTCATGGCTAGAATCGGCTCTAGCTGCTTTAGATGATCTAATGATATCTTTTTCTTGGTGCCACTCATGTGAGTGGGAAGCAGTGTTATCAATAATTTTGTAAGCATCAGTTTCGGTTTTCTTCATAATAGAACCACCAGCTGCTATATCTATGTCTTTCCTTGTAGTGATGTCGCATCCTTGGTAGAATATTTGTACTATTTGACAGGTGTCTAAACCATGTTGCGGACATCCTCTTAACAACTTTCCATATCTTGTCCACGCCTCATATAGAGTTTCATTTGGTTTCTGTGTGAACGTAACAATTTCTCCTTGAAGTCTTACGGCTTTAGATGCAGGAAAGAATTGTTTAAGAAATTTGTCAACTAAAACGTCCCATGTATCGATCGCCCCTTCAGGTAACGATTCCAACCAATCTTTGGCTTCTCCCTTTAATGTCCAGGGAAATAACATGAGATATATCTGTTCATCCTCCACTTCTCGGATTTTAAATAGTGTGCAGATCCTATTAAAGGTACGTAGATGTTCATTTGGATCTTCCTTCGGCGCACCACTAAATTGGCATTGATTAGTCACCATGTGTAGAATTTGTCCTTTGATTTCATAATCTGGCGCATTAATGTCTGGATGAGTAATTGCGTGACCTTGGCCAGTGCGTTTAGCTCTCATTCGGTCTTCCATACTTAAAGGTTCCAGATTCTCCATAATTGAATTTGTTGAATCGGTATCACTAGATGATTCTGATTTAATGGTTCGTTCCTCAACAATCTCTGTTTGAATGATTGGTGGTTCCGGAGGAAAGTTTAGTGGTTCAGGATCTACGAACCGTTCCTGAATATTCTCCGGATTCTCAATTGTGATGTTGGGTTCAAAAAATGGATTATCGGAAATTTGAACTGAAGTATTTGGTCGACTGGATGACGATTCTAAAGAAAAATCAACGGCGGTTATATTTGCTAAATGTCTTGATCTAGTTACAGGTGGTGAATGTACAAAAGATGATGAACGTCTTGCTCGGTGCATTCACTGAATATCCTATTAGTTTTTAAAAGGAAAGAAAAATTATAATAAGTTATCCAATCAATAGACTTTTCTGATTTTGCCCACGTTTCGAATAGCCAAAAGATGCAGCAGAGGGGTAGGATTCGTTTGGTCTCAATATAATTGAGGACTGTTTGGCTCCAATAACCCGGTCCACGTACAAATCCAACTATTACTACGAACCAGAAAATTTTCATGTCTATCAATTTAACCACTCAAAATAAATTTTCGTAATTTTAAGAAATTTAGATAAGAAGTAGAAAAAATTCTAAGTCCTAAAAACTAGAATGGCGAGAAATAAGAGAGAAAAAGAGTTCGTCGCAAAAGGTCGAAAAAGAAAAAAAAATGGTTGAAAAATAAAAGGTGACGAAAAAAAAAATAATAAAAGAAACTTATCAAAACTTAAAAATACTTAACTAACCTAACCTTATTACTACAACTAACTTAAAATTATAATCGCAAATTGAAATTACTAATTGGAATGATAATTGGTACATAATAAAAGTCGTCTAAAAATATTAAAGCTTACAGGAAAAACTAAATCCCAAATGGAAATAACTTAAAAAGAAACTAAAACTTAAAAAGGCGTCGCAAAATTCTAAAGTACCTAAATCTTAGTCTAAAGAAAAAGCACTTAAGGAATTCTACGGCAAAGCCTAAAAATCTAGGAGTAAAAATAACTATAGCAAAAACTAAGTTTAAAATTAAATATGAGCTAAAAATACAAATATTACGCTACAATGATTAAAAAGGGACAAAATATAAAAGTATATAAAAAGTTGTAAAAAGTACAATTTTTATAAAAATATTATTTTTATATTATTTATTTAATAAAACTACTAATTTTACAATTTAATTAAACTAATTTATACTAAATACATAAATTAAATAAAAAGTAAAAGTAAAAATAAAACTAATAATAATAATTAGGGTTAAATAATAATTATAATTAATTAAAACCCGTAATTAATGCTGAATTAGGGCTTCTGTCCGTGTGTCAGGTACCCTCCGCGAGTCGCGGTAATTATTGCATCAAACCCCGCGAGTCGCGGGGTTTAGAATTTCAGATCTTGAGCAGTTTGAAATTTTTACGCGTTTTTTTTTTTTTTTCTGTTTTCTGTTTTTTCTATAAATAAAAGATATTTAATAAAATTTATATTATTATAAACTAAAATAAAGATAAAGAAACTTATAAAACTTAAATATTAAAAAAAAATACTAAAAAATACTTATATTTTTGTTTTTCTTTTTATATTTTTGAATAATTAAAACGTATTTTTACAAAAACGAATTTTTAATAAAAGTAAACTAAAAATCTTTTTTTTTTTTTTTTATATTAGCGTTGCGCTTCTGGCGTTTAAGAGTGATCCCCGGCAGCGGCGCCAAAAATACTTGATGATTTGCGAGGTGTATATAAAATAGTTATTAATTTTAGCAGAAAACACTATTAAATACGATACAATTTTACACAAGATATTTATTTATTTATAGAATGGATATACTTAAACCTTGCTACAACACTTATAGGCAGTGTACCTAATCATACAGTAGTGTAGTTTTTAGTAAGTCCGGTTCGTTCCACAGGGAAATCTTTAAACAAAGCTCAACGCTATATTAGTTTACTTTTATAAAAATACAAATATATATATAAGTAATATTATTATTATAAAGGGGGGTTTTTACCGTTTAATGACCGGTTTGTCGATTTTAAGACTTTAGTCGCAGTTAAAACCTAATGTAAAATATAAAATAAATACAAGACTTAAATTAAAGCGTAAAGTAAATAACGATAATGAAATTGCAAATAATAAAAGTGCGATAAAATAAAATTGCGATAATTAAAAAGTACAATAATTAAAAGTGCGATTAAATAACAATAAATAAAAGTGCGATAATTAGAAGTGCAATTAAATATAAAATAAAGGAAATTAAATATGAAATAAAAGAATTATGCTTATTTAAACTTTCGTAATCATGATGTTTGACGTGTTGATTTTAGTTTTATGCCCATGGGTTAATTGTCCTTTGTCCTGGATTATTTAATATGTCCGTCTGGTTTTTGTCCATAACAGTCCATCAGTCATAAATATAAAGTGCGAGTGTCCTCGTCAAATTTTAATTATACCCGAAGTTAAATATTCCAACTAATTGGGGATTCGAATTGTAACAAGGTTTTAATACTTTGTTTAATGAATACACCAGGTTATCGACTGCGTGTAAACCAAGGTTTTACTACTTTGTTAACAATTACACCAATTACCCTTGAATGTAATTTCACCCCTGTTTTAATTATTCTAGTGGCTATTAATCCATTCCCGTGTCCGGTTAAATGAACGATTATTCGTACATATAAATACCCCGCCCATCGTGTCCGATCGAGTGTATATGGTAATTTATAGGGACGCCCAATTGTAAATCTTTATATTAACATTAACAAACTATCATTTAGTTAAACAAATATAAAGCCCATTAATAACCCATAGTATAATTTCCACAAGTGTCGTTCTTTTGTCCAAACCCCAATTATGGTACAAAGCCCAATTACCCAATTTTAGTAATTAGCCCAACATCATGATTACTTCATTTTAAATAAGCATAATAATAACTTAGCTACGAGACATTAATATAAAAAGGTTGAACATAACTTACAATGATTAAAAATAGCGTAGCGTTACATGGACAGAATTTCGACTTACACCCTTACAATATTCGCTAACATACCCTTATTATTAGAATTATAATTAAAATTAAAATTAAAATATAAATTATATTTTACGTATATATGAGAGAAGAGAGAAAATAGAATATGAAAAATGATCAGAATTCGGTTTGCTTTATAGGCAGAGTTGATTTTTGGGGCTCCGCGACTCGCGGTAAAATCCTCTTCAAACTCCGCGAGTCGCGGAGAATGAATTTACAGCTCACACCCTTGGAGTCTTTCTCTGCCGACGGTTTTATAATTTATATATAATATATATATAATTAATATAATTAATTATATATTATATTATATTTATATACATAGTTAACTTGTAATTTTTAGTCCGTTGCGTCGAGCGTTAAGAGTTGACTCTGGTCCCGGTTCCGGATTTTCGAACGTCCTTGCATACAATTTTATATTTTGTACTTTGCGTTTTGAATCTTGTACTCTTGTAATTTCGAGACGTTTCTTATCAATAATTGAAACCTCTTTGATTGTCTTTTGTACTTTTGAGCTTTTTGGTCGTTTGCGTCTTCAATTCGTCGAATCTGTCTTTTGTCTTCACCTTTTATTATTTAAACGAATATTACTTGTAAATAGAACAATTGCAACTAAAATCTTGTCTTTCTTGAGGAATAATGCTATGAAATATATGTTCGTTTTTAGCATTATTCCTCAACTCAAACAACCTGCGAAAACTGCACCCGAAAAACACGAAAAAAAACCCCCAAAATCACAATTTTTAACCGTTAATCACCAAATTTTTTGCTAAAATCATGTTGAGAAGGATGCTATCTAAGAATTACTCAAGAAAAACGGTAAATTTCTACACCTAAACACCATTTAATCCGAAATTTGGTGTTCTTGAGCTATTTTTTCCCCAATTTGATTTTGATGCTTTTTAGTGTAATTAGGCTTAAATTGTTTATGTATTATGCTTGTATAACCTAGATTGATGCTGTTTAACATGATTAGAAGCCTTAAACTTCAAATTTTGAATAATCTAGGGTTTGTGTTCTTGAGCAATTTGGGGCTTTTTGATATAAACAGGTTATGGCCGATTTTTGTCATGAATTGTTGCTAAATTAAGTAGTGTAACATGTCTAGGTAGTTAAATGATCCAAACTTTGAGCCTAAACATGATTTTGAGAATTAAAGTGGACTTTTTCAAGTCTAAAATTCATGAACTTGATTTTTGAAAGATAATGCCATTTGAGACTTGTTTAATTGCTAGTAATGATTATTTTGACATGTTATTTGAGTTGAATGCTTATGAACTTGGCGAACATTTTCGTATATGCTTATTTGAAAAAGTGTAGATTTGATAAAAATGTGAAAATGAGCTTAAGTTTGATATAAATTGATAATGTCATTGTAATTATTTTGATTGATGATTTTGCTGACACTAATGCATATTTGGATGCACAAAAATTGTGTTTGATGTGTTTTGCAGAATGAAAGGGGTGAATCTTCATCCCAAGCCCGCAATGCTCCTGCTGAGAATTTGGAACAACAGGAGGTGGATAACTACTACAAGCAGGATGTACCTCATCCAGTCATGACCTTTTCCGATATGCACTTGCACAAGGTCCTGTCTTTGACCATGCTATGCAACCACCGTTCTTACGGTTGACACCCGATTTAGTTCAGGTGACCTAATGAATTCCAGGTGAATTCCTAGGATTTTACGTTCAATGGTAATGAACGCATTGAAAATGGGTTTTCAGAAAACAAATCGGTTTGTAATTTTGATCAAAATATTTTCTCGTTTAAGCTCGAGTTTAGATATCATCGAATTCCATGAGTTTGTAATTCTCAATCTTTAAGGTCAATCTCTAGGATTGAGTAATATCAGTCTTAAAAGCTGATTTTTAATCTTTAAGGAGATTATCCTTTCTGGGGATCTGATTCATTAGTCTTATCCAGCAAATTTGCATGGTGCCCCCCATTGTACGAGATAAATCCTTCTCATGGTTAGGATAAATCTGACCACTTGGCGACCCTGTTTAATGCTGAGGTCCGTGGATTTCCTGCTGATTTTAGTGATGACTTTTCTAGATTTTTCGTCAACCTACAGCTGGTCTGAACGACAACTTCATGACCTAAATCAAGAAGCGCGTGTCTTTTTCGGAAGACTTTACTTCCTTTTAATGATGGAATTGATTCATCGTGTAGATCCATCTCTTCTTTTCTTTCATTGGGTAAAACAGTTTAGTTTAGTTCAAAGCAAAAGTATTTTCAGTTATTTGTTACAGATATATGTGACATATGTTTAAAATAACTTGGTAAATTTTCCCACACTTGGCTTTTATTTTCCTTTTTATCGTCCTCTATTCCATTTTAAATGAATTTTAACATTTTAGTTTGTTTCTCAATTTATGTCCTTTCCGAGGTAACAATAATTTCGGTGTTAAAACCTAGTTTTATCGTTCATAAATATGTATAAACATGATTTGAATTCATTTAATTGAAAATTTTGAAAAATTTTACTAGAATTGGGTAGTCAGTATATAAGACTAGGGCTGTTCTTTTTTATCAGAGAGCACTAGATTCTAATACAACTACTGCTTTACTAGTATTTTTAATGGTAACCAAGTGTATAAAGTAAAAAATTTTAAAATCCGAAAGAATTTAACCCCTTCCCACACTTAAGATCTTGCAATGCCCTCATTTGCAAGAAATCAGGAATAATTTAAATTATTGAGGGTGATTTGTGTGAAAATGATTAAATTTTTACCAAAGTTTCCAAATATATTGGCGTTTGTTTGCTGAATGATAAATGGTGCACATCATTTGTTCATTCCGTCTTGTTGTTATTTCACATATATTTTGCATGTTGTCGTCAAAATTAGTTGCTTTTGCTGAACTTAATGCCAGTCTTTGAAAATGCGTTGTTTTACCCTGTTGTGTACATAAGATAAACTGCAAACATATATACATATTTTTGAAGTTTGGTATATTACCCCACATTCAAAAATTATTAAAGTCTAAGAATAAAAGTTAGATAATTATAAAAATGATTACAATATTAACAAAAGTATTAAACATATCAATAATTACAAATTACAAAATAAAAAAAAAATAATAAGTAAACTAAGGATGATATTGGTACCAATAGGGGATCCAGGCATAACCATAAGTGCTATAGAATGCTTCGGCAGGGTCATACGTAGGATATGGTGGCTGCATCTCTATAGACCAAGGAGGGAAGATGGGTTTTGGTGTAGGAATATAGTTTCTACCTATATGTTGGCAATGAGCTATGATCTGGTTCTGATGAACTTGCCAATCTTCAAATGCTCTCTGTCTAGCATTTTCGTATTCCTGAGAAGCTATAAACCTATGCATTTCTTGCATCTCATTCCCCCCTCCTACATTACCTTGTTGTTGGTTTCTCTCCACCTGTGGATGTCTACCATGGTATCGTACTGCAGCGTTATTTCGCCTCTTTAAAACTTTCGCACCATGGTATACATTTAAACCTATAGTATCGCGGGGTTCTGGTTCTTCTACTAATAATCCCCCCCGACTTATATCCACACCGAGATATTCACCAATCAAAGTAATAAAAATACCACCTCCTATTATGCTATGTGGTCGCATCCCCCGAATCATAGCTGATAATTAATAACCCACACAATATGGTATACTTACAGCGCTTTGTGGGTCTCGAATACACATATGGTAAAACAAATCCTGTTCATTTACTTTTTCTTTGTTCTTACCCCTTTGTGTAATCGAATTAGCTAAAAACCTATGTATCACTCTTAATTCGGCTCTATCTATATCCAAATAAGAGTAATTTCCCCCTTTGAAACGGTGATGGCTTGTCATTTGACTCCACACACCGTGTGTATCAAAATTCTCATCTATCTTTCTACCGTTTAGTATCAATCCTCTACAATCGGCAGACGCTAACTCCTCAGGCGTATATATACGTAAAGCCTGAGCCATGTCCAGTAAAGACATGTGGCGCATCGAACCGCCTAACAAAAATCTAATAAAAGAACGATCGGTTAAACTAGCTACCCGATCATTCAACTCTATACTACATAACAATTCTTCACACCATACTTTATATACAGGTCTACGTATGGTGAATAAACATATCCAGTCATTAAAAGAAGAATTACCATACCTCTGTACAAGTAATTCCCTAATTGGCCCGGCCAATTCTACAGCTTCTAAGGGTCCCCATTCTATGACCCTCGGTACCTCAACAACCTTGGAATGAAGAGTATGCAAACCCCGTTGATATTTTGGATAATCTATCCAAAGTCTGTCAAATCTCAGGTTCGGGTGCAACTCTTCCAAGTGCATATCAGAAAAGGTCATGACTGGATGAGGTATATCCTGCTTGTAGTAGTTATCCACCTCCTGTTGTTCCAAATTCTCAGCAGGAGCATTGCGGGCTTGGGATGAAGATTCACCCCTTTCATTCTGCAAAACACATCAAACACAATTTTTGTGCATCCAAATATGCATTAGTGTCAGCAAAATCATCAATCAAAATAATTACAATGACATTATCAATTTATATCAAACTTAAGCTCATTTTCACATTTTTATCAAATCTACACTTTTTCAAATAAGCATATACGAAAATGTTCGCCAAGTTCATAAGCATTCAACTCAAATAACATGTCAAAATAATCATTACTAGCAATTAAACAAGTCTCAAATGGCATTATCTTTCAAAAATCAAGTTCATAAATTTTAGACTTGAAAAAGTCCACTTTAATTCTCAAAATCATGTTTAGGCTCAAAGTTTGGATCATTTAACTACCTAAACATGTTACACTACTTAATTTAGCAATAATTCATGACAAAAATCGGCCATAACCTGTTTATATCAAAAAGCCCCAAATTGCTCAAGAACACAAACCCTAGATTATTCAAAATTTGAAGTTTAAGGCTTCTAATCATGTTAAACAGCATCAATCTAGGTTATACAAGCATAATACATAAACAATTTAAGCCTAATTACACTAAAAAGCATCAAAATCAAATTGGGGAAAAAATAGCTCAAGAACACCAAATTTCGGATTAAATGGTGTTTAGGTGTAGAAATTTACCGTTTTTCTTGAGTAATTCTTAGATAGCATCCTTCTCAACATGATTTTAGCAAAAAATTTGGTGATTAACGGTTAAAAATTGTGATTTTGGGGGTTTTTTTTCGTGTTTTTCGGGTGCAGTTTTCGCAGGTTGTTTGAGTTGAGGAGTATGAAACTGAGCTGTTGCAGCTCTTTATTTTTTTTCTGTAATCCGACCTCTCCGCGACTCGCGGAGGTTTTGCACTTCAAACTCCGCGACTCGCGGAGTTTTTTTTTTTTTTTTTTTTTTTTTTTTTTTTTTTATAATCATTATCTTTTGAAACAATTAAGTACTTAATTTTAAAATTTTGTTTCCCTTGTTATTTAGGACGAGGTCGTTTCGGATCGATGTCCTAGTCCGTCCTTCGACAAAATTTTAAAATTTGTCTTTTTGTAGCGATTGTTTTAAAAGCTAAGATTTTTGGGTTTTTTTTAATGTTTTTGGCATACTTTAAATCAATAAGATTAAAAATAATGATAATAAAAGTTCTCGTCCCTCCCTCGGGTAAAGCAATTTCGGTTCAAAGACCTAGTCTTCAACTTACGACGAATTTTAAAAATCATATTCTTAACTTAATGAGATAAAGTAAATTTTTGTTTTTAAATTCACAAAACTTAAATATAAAATTCAAAATTAAAAATTAAAAATTAAAAATTCACACCAAACTTAAAATTTGAAATGCATAAAATTAAAATTTCATATTTTAAAAATTAAAAATTCACACCAAACTTAATTTAAAAATTTATATTATAAATTCATACCAAACTTATATTAATTTTTCAAATATTTACAATTTTAAATATATATTTTTATAAAGTTTACAATATTAATTTAAGATTTAAATATTAATTTTAAAAATATGGTAAAAATAAAATTAAAAATCTTTTTGTCTTTTTATCCCACTTTAATCAATCAAATATTATCAAAAATATGCGCCCCTCTTTTCGGTAAAGTAATTTCGGTTCCAAGACCTAATTTAACTCATGACGAATTTTTGAAATATTTTGGGTTGATTGATTAAAGATATTTATACCTTAAGAATAAACGTTAAATTTCGCAGTGATGTAATAAATTTTTGAATGATATCAATAATTTCGGTCGCCAAACCTAATTTTATTTAATACCAATTTAATACTTTTTAGCGAACAAATTAGCGTTTATTATCAAAAGGTTAAAAATAAAAATAAAAATAAAAACTGTACAGACATACCTGTGAAATAGATTTCTTAGTTATATGATCTATCCCATTCATAAGATAGTCGGTTTAATTGGTTTTCCATGGCTACATAGGCGTAACCTCGAGCATTCAGTGTCTTTTCTTCTAAACGTATGAACGGTCCGTCTCTGCATAAAGTAACAAATTCGGTATTTGAATAGGTTTGATTATTTGAACATTTACCTCCATGTGACCATTTTCCGCATTTGTGACATCTTTCTAGGTGTCGTGCTCTTCTTTTCGCTGCGGATTTTGATTTTCCTTTACCAAATTATAACTTATTATCTTCGCATCTGGATTCTTTTCTAACTCCGTCCATTCTTTCTCTGATTACTGATACTATTTCACTCGGTAGTATGTCATTATTACGTTTAGTGATCAAAGCGTGTAGCATTAGACCATGGTTTAGTTCACAGGCAGTCTTCATTTTGTAAAAACCTAAAAAAAATAAAAATTCAGAATGGGGGGAGAAGACTAGTTCTTTAGGGTCTGCTAGGGAAAGACCATTCGGGTTCCATTTTCGAGAACTACACGAAAACAGACAATCTAACTCTAACAGAAATACATATTATCCTTTAAAGACTTGATTCTCCCCACACTTAATTAGCTGTGTTGTCGAAATTGTGATTAACTTCGTTGTCGACTTCCATCGGACCATGTATGTAATGTTTAACTCTGTGACCATTAACTTTAAATTCAATCCCATTTGAATTTATTAATTCTATCGTTCCGTATGGGAAAACTCTTTTGACTATGAATGGTCCAGACCATCTTGATTTCAATTTTCCAGGAAATAGCTTGAATCGTGAATTGAAAAGAAGAACTCTGTCTCCTTCTTTAAATTCTTTTGAACTTCTGATTCTTTTATCATGCCATTTCTTCGTTCTTTCTTTATAGATTAACGAATTTTCGTATGCTTCATGTCTTAATTCTTCTAATTCGTTTAGTTGACTTAATCGTAGACGTCCGGCTTCATGTATTCAAGATTACATGTCTTCAAAGCCCAAAATGCTTTGTGTTCAATTTCTACTGGAAGATGACATGCTTTTCCATAAACAAGTCTAAAAGGTGTGGTTCCAATTGGAGTTTTGTAGGCTGTTCTAAAAGCCCAGAGTGCATCCTCCAATTTAATGGACCATTCCTTCGGATTTGATCCTACGGTTTTCTCTAGAATACGTTTTAAAGCTCGGTTGGTATTTTCAACTTGTCCACTTGTTTGTGGATGATATGCGGTGGAGATTTTATGAGTTACTCCATATCTTTTAAGAACTTTCTCAAGTTGATTATTACAGAAATGAGTACCCCGATCACTTATTAAAGCTTTCGGTGTTCCAAACCTTGCAAAAAGACGTTTTAAAAAGTTGACTACAACTCGTGCATCGTTAGTTGGGAGAGCTTGTGCTTCCGCCCATTTAGATACATAATCAATGGCTACGAGTATATATAGATTATTATGAGATTTTGGAAATGGACCCATAAAGTCAATACCCCAAATGTCAAATACTTCACATACTTGGATGACATTTTGTGGCATTTCATCACGTTGACTTATTTTTCCGGCCCTTTGACATGCATCACAGGATTTGCAAAGAAGGTGTGCGTCTTTGTAAATTGTAGGCCAATAGAATCCAGCTTCATAAACTTTTCTTGCTGTTAGTTGAGGCCCATAATGCCTTCCTGTTGGTCCTGTGTGACAATGGTTTAAAATTTTACTAGCTTCATCTCCAAATACACATCGGCGTATTATTCCATCGGGACAACTTTTAAACAGATGTGGATCTTCCCAGAAATAGTGTTTTATATCACTGAAGAATTTCTTTCGTCTTTGGTACGATAATCCTTTTTCAAGGAATCCACAAACTAAGTAGTTTGCATAGTCTGCAAACCATGGGATTTCTTTATAATCTATCTTCAATAGATATTCATCAGGAAAGTTGTCTTGTATGGCCGATTCATTTAGAACTTCTAACTCAGGATTTTCAAGACGAGAAAGATGATCAGCGGCGAGATTTTCTGCTCCTCTTTTATCTCGGATTTCAATATCAAACTCTTGTAAGAGTAAGATCCAACGGATTAATCTTGGTTTAGCATCTTGTTTTGAAAATAGGTATCTAAGAGCAGAATGGTCGGTATAGACCACCGTTTTTGCTAGAACGAGATATGCTCGGAATTTTTCAAAAGCAAAGACAATAGCAAGGAGTTCTTTTTCAGTAGTTATATAGTTTGTTTGTGCTCCTTGTAATGTCTTACTAGCATAATATATAGGTTGAAATCATTTTTCAATCCTTTGTCCTAAAACGGCTCCCATTGCAAAATCACTTGCATCGCACATTAGTTCAAATGGTAGATTCCAATTTGGTGTTATCATGATCGGCGCATTAGTGAGTTTTTCTTTAAGAATATTAAAAGATTTGATACATTCATCTGAAAAGATGAATGGCGCATCCTTTTCTAGGAGTTTATTCATAGGAGTGGCAATTTTAGAAAAATCTTTTATGAAACGTCGGTAAAAACCGGCATGCCCTAGAAAACTCCTAACTCCTCTAACATTGGTGGGATGTGGAAGTTTAGCAATTACATCTACTTTAGCTCTATCCACTTCAATTCCTTCTTTTGAAATTTTATGTCCAAGAACGATGCCTTCTTTAACCATGAAATGGCATTTCTCCCAATTAAGTACTAGATTTGATTTTTCGCATCTAATTAGCATTCGTTCCAGATTAACTAGACATGATTTAAATGTATCACCGAAGACTGAAAAGTCATCCATGAATACTTCCATGCATTCTTCTATCATGTCGTTAAAAATCGCCATCATACACCTTTGAAAGGTTGCAGGGGCGTTACAAAGTCCAAATGGCATGCGTTTGTAAGCAAAAGTACCATAAGGGCACGTGAATGTGGTTTTCTCTTGATCTTCGGGTGCTATTGGAATTTGAAAATATCCGGAAAATCCATCTAGAAAACAATAGTAACTATTTCCGGCTAATCTTTCCAACATTTGATCTATGAAAGGTAAGGGAAAGTGATCTTTTCTGGTGGCGTCATTTAATTTTCTATAATCAATACATACACGCCATCCTGTTACAGTCCTAGTAGGAATAAGCTCATTTTTCTCATTTGTAATGACAGTCATGCCACCTTTCTTAGGCACGCATTGAACTGGGCTTACCCATGGACTATCAGAGATTGGATAAATTAAACCTGCATCTAGCAGTTTAATAATCTCTTTTTTAACTACATCTTGCATATTAGGATTTAGTCTTCGTTGGCGTTGCACATACGTTTTATGACCTTCTTCCATAAGGATTTTATGTGTGCAATACGAAGGACTTATTCCTTTAATATCATGAATCTTCCATGCAATGGCTGGTTTATGAGCTTTCAACACAGAAATGAGTTGTGATTTCTCATTTTCAGTAAGAGAAGACGATATTATTACAGGTAATTCAGATTCACCATGTAAATAAGCGTATTCCAAATGGTTTGGAAGTGGCTTTAACTCTAATTTCGGAGGTTCTTCTATCGATGATTTATATCGATATCTGTCTTCTTCTTTTAGCATTTGAATTTCTTCTGTTGTTGGTTCATATCCATTAGCTATAAGTGTAGCTAACATTTCAGCTTCATCAATTGGTTCATTACCTTCTCCTAATGAACATTCTCCTGTTCCTTGTAATTCTGAAAATTCTTCTAATAATTCTGCATGTGCATCTATAGTTTGAATATAATAACATGTATCATCTGCAGATTGTGGTTGTTGCGTTGCTCTATCAACTGAAAAGGTAACACTCTCATCCTCTATACTTAGGGTCAGTTTCTTACCGAACACGTCTATCATTGCTTTAGCCGTGTTTAAGAATGGTCTTCCTAATATGAGAGGAACTTGAGAATCTTCTTCCATGTCCAAAACAACAAAATCTACTGGAAATACTAAAGTACCAACTTTAACTAGCATGTTCTCCATTATCCCTCTAGGATATTTTACTGATCGGTCGGCTAGTTGTATACTTATTCTTGTTGGTTTCAATTCTCCAAGGTCTAGTTTAGCGTATAGTGAATACGGCATTAGATTTATACTAGCACCTAAGTCTGCCAATGCTTCTATTGAACTAAGACTACCCAAAAAACATGGAATTGTGAAACTTCCTGGATCAGATAGTTTTTCTGGTATCTTATTCAACAGCACTGCTGAACAATTAGCATTCATAGTAACAGCCGAGAGTTCTTCCATTTTCTTTCTATTTGAGATTAGATCTTTCAAGAATTTAGCATATCTTGGCATTCCTGAAATCACATCAATGAAAGGAAGATTTACATTTATCTGTTTAAACATATCCAAGAATTTGGATTGCTCGGCTTCAAGTTTCTCTTTCTTCATTTTACTCGGGTAAGGAAGTGGTGGTTGGTATGGTTTAACATAAGGTTTATCCTTAACTATGTTATCTTCATTAACCTTTTCAACTATCGGTTCTTTTTCCTTATCTTGCTCAGGTTGTGGTTCTTGTGGAGTTGGAATAGAATCATCTGAATTTACAGGTATTTCAGGTGGTTTAAGTGTTGTACCACTTCTCGTGGTAAAGGCTTTAGCTGTTTCATTCCGGGGGTTAGCATTTGTATCGCTCGGTAAACTTCCCGGTTTTCTTTCACCTATCAACCTTGCTAGGTTACTTACTTCTTGTTCCAGATTTTGAATAGAAGCTTGTTGATTTCTAAATGCTTGAGCATTTTGTTCATTAGTTTGTTTTTGAGATGTGAAAAACTGCGTTTGAGTTTCAACTAGCTTCGTCATCATATCTTCTAAATTTGGCTTTTTATCATCGGTTTGTTGTGGTGGTTTGTTTTGAAAATTAGGTCTTTGCTGATTGTAAGTATTATTGGATACTTGTTGATTGCTAGGACCTTGTTGGTTGTTGTATGGAATATTTCGGTTATAATTCTGGTTTTGATTGTAAATTGGTCTTGGCGGTTGATAATTATTCTGATAATTATTTCCAGGCCTTTGGTTTATGTATGAAATATTCTCTCTTTGTTCCATTGTTTGTTCAATACTGAGACAATCTTTTGTCAAATGTGGTCCTCCACACTGCTCACAACTAATTCGTATTGAGTGAATATCTTTAGTCATCTTTTCCATTCGTCACTCCACAGCATCTATCTTTGCGAAAATGGAATCTAAGTCATGGCTAGAATCGGCTCTAGCTGCTTTAGATGATCTAATGATATCTTTTTCTTGGTGCCACTCATGTGAGTGGGAAGCAGTGTTATCAATAATTTTGTAAGCATCAGTTTCGGTTTTCTTCATAATAGAACCACCAGCTGCTATATCTATGTCTTTTCTTGTAGTGATGTCGCATCCTTGGTAGAATATTTGTACTATTTGACAGGTGTCTAAACCATGTTGCGGACATCCTCTTAATAACTTTCCATATCTTGTCCACGCCTCATATAGAGTTTCATTTGGCTTCTGTGTGAACGTAACAATTTCTGCTTGAAGTCTTACGGCTTTAGATGCAGGAAAGAATTGTTTAAGAAATTTGTCAACTAAAACGTCCCATGTATCGATCGCCCCTTCAGGTAACGATTCCAACCAATCTTTGGCTTCTCCCTTTAAAGTCCAGGGAAATAACATGAGATATATCTGTTCATCCTCCACTTCTCGGATTTTAAATAGTGTGCAGATCCTATTAAAGGTACGTAGATGTTCATTTGGATCTTCCTTCGGCGCACCACTAAATTGGCATTGATTAGTCACCATGTGTAGAATTTGTCCTTTGATTTCATAATCTGGCGCATTAATGTCTGGATGAGTAATTGCATGACCTTGGCCAGTGCGTTTAGCTCTCATTCGGTCTTCCATACTTAAAGGTTCCAGATTCTCCATAATTGAATTTGTTGAATCGGTATCACTAGATGATTCTGATTTAATGGTTCGTTCCTCAACAATCTCTGTTTGAATGATTGGTGGTTCCGGAGGAAAGTTTAGTGGTTCAGGATCTACGAACCGTTCCTGAATATTCTCCGGATTCTCAATTGTGAGCTCGGGTTCAAAAAATGGATTATCGGAAATTTGAACTGAAGTACTTGGTCGACTGGATGACGATTCTAAAGAAAAATCAACGGCGGTTATATTTGCTAAATGTCTTGATCTAGTTACAGGTGGTGAACGTACAAAAGGTGATGAACGTCTTGCTCGGTGCATTCACTGAATATCCTATTAGTTTTTAAAAGGAAAGAAAAATTATAATAAGTTATCCAATCAATAGACTTTTCTGATTTTGCCCACGTTTCGAATAGCCAAAAGATGCAGCAGAGGGGCAGGATTCGTTTGGTCTCAATATAATTGAGGACTGTTTGGCTCCAATAACCCGGTCCACGTACAAATCCAACTATTACTACGAACCAGAAAATTTTGATGTCTATCAATTTAACCACTCAAAATAAATTTTCGTAATTTTAAGAAATTTAGATAAGAATTAGAAAAAATTCTAAGTCCTAAAAACTAGAATGGCGAGAAATAAGAGAGAAAAAGAGTTCGTCGCAAAAGGTCGAAAAAGAAAAAAAAATGGTTGAAAAATAAAAGGTGACGAAAAAAAAAATAAAAGAAACTTATCAAAACTTAAAAATACTTAACTAACCTAACCTTATTACTACAACTAACTTAAAATTATAATCGCAAATTGAAATTACTAATTGGAATGATAATTGGTACATAATAAAAGTCGTCTAAAAATATTAAAGCTTACAGGAAAAACTAAATACCAAATGGAAATAACTTAAAAAGAAACTAAAACTTAAAAAGGCGTCGCAAAATTCTAAAGCACCTAAATCTTAGTCTAAAGAAAAAGCACTTAAGGAATTCTACGGCAAAGCCTAAAAATCTAGGAGTAAAAATAACTATAGCAAAAACTAAGTTTAAAATTAAATATGAGCTAAAAATACAAATATTACGCTACAATGATTAAAAAGGGACAAAATATAAAAATATATAAAAAGTTGTAAAAAGTACAATTTTTATAAAAATATTATTTTTATATTATTTATTTAATAAAACTACTAATTTTACAATTTAATTAAACTAATTTATACTAAATACATAAATTAAATAAAAAGTAAAAGTAAAAATAAAACTAATAATAATAATAATAATAATTAGGGTTAAATAATAATTATAATTAATTAAAACCCGTAATTAATGCTGAATTAGGGCTTCTGTCCGTGTGTCAGGTACCCTCCGCGAGTCGCGGTAATAATTGCATCAAACCCCGCGAGTCGCGGGGTTTAGAATTTCAGATCTGGAGCAGTTTGAAATTTTTACGCGTTTTTTTTTTTTTTTTTTTCTGTTTTCTGTTTTTTCTATAAATAAAAGATATTTAATAAAATTTATATTATTATAAACTAAAATAAAGATAAAGAAACTTATAAAACTTAAATATTAAAAAAAATACTAAAAAATACTTATATTTTTGTTTTTCTTTTTATATTTTTGAATAATTAAAACGTATTTTTACAAAAACGAATTTTTAATAAAAGTAAACTAAAAATCTTTTTTTTTTTTATATTAGCGTTGCGCTTCCGGCGTTTAAGAGTGATCCCCGGCAGCGGCGCCAAAAATACTTGATATTTTGCGAGGTGTATATAAAATAGTTATTAATTTTAGCAGAAAACACTATTAAATACGATACAATTTTACACAAGATATTTATTTATTTATAGAATGGATATACTTAAACCTTGCTACAACACTTATAGGCAGTGTACCTAATCGTACAGTAGTGTAGTTTTTAGTAAGTCCAGTTCGTTCCACAGGGAAATCTTTAAACAAAGCTCAACGCTATATTAGTTTACTTTTATAAAAATACAAATATATATATAAGTAATATTATTATTATAAAGGGGGGTTTTACCGTTTAATGACCGGTTTGTCGATTTTAAGACTTTAGTCGCAGTTAAAACCTAATGTAAAATATAAAATAAATACAAGACTTAAATTAAAGCGTAAAGTAAATAACGATAATGAAATTGCAAATAATAAAAGTGCGATAAAATAAAATTGCGATAATTAAAAAGTACAATAATTAAAAGTGCGATTAAATAACAATAAATAAAAGTGCGATAATTAGAAGTGCAATTAAATATAAAATAAAGGAAATTAAATATGAAATAAAAGAATTATGCTTATTTAAACTTCCGTAATCATGATGTTTGACGTGTTGATTTTAGTTTTATGCCCATGGGTTAATTGTCCTTTGTCCTGGATTATTTAATATGTCCGTCTGGTTTTTGTCCATAACAGTCCATCAGTCATAAATATAAAGTGCGAGTGTCCTCGTCAAATTTTAATTATACCCGAAGTTAAATATTCCAACTAATTGGGGATTCGAATTGTAACAAGGTTTTAATACTTTGTTTAATGAATACACCAGGTTATCGACTGCGTGTAAACCAAGGTTTTACTACTTTGTTAACAATTACACCAATTACCCTTGAATGTAATTTCACCCCTGTTTTAATTATTCTAGTGGCTATTAATCCATTCCCATGTCCGGTTAAATGAACGATTATTCGTACATATAAATACCCCGCCCATCGTGTCCGATCGAGTGTATATGGTAATTTATAGGGACGCCCAATTGTAAATCTTTATATTAACATTAACAAACTATCATTTAGTTAAACAAATATAAAGCCCATTAATAACCCATAGTCTAATTTCCACAAGTGTCGTTCTTTTGTCCAAACCCCAATTATGGTACAAAGCCCAATTACCCAATTTTAGTAATTAGCCCAACATCATGATTACTTCGTTTTAAATAAGCATAATAATAACTTAGCTACGAGACATTAATATAAAAAGGTTGAACATAACTTACAATGATTAAAAATAGCGTAGCGTTACACGGACAGAATTTCGACTTACACCCTTACAATATTCGCTAACATACCCTTATTATTAGAATTATAATTAAAATTAAAATTAAAATATAAATTATATTTTACGTATATATGAGAGAAGAGAGAAAATAGAATATGAAAAATGATCAGAATTCGGTTTGCTTTATAGGCAGAGTTGATTTTTGGGGCTCCGCGACTCGCGGTAAAATCCTCTTCAAACTCCGCGAGTCGCGGAGAATGAATTTACAGCTCACACCCTTGGAGTCTTTCTCTGCCGACGGTTTTATAATTTATATATAATATATATATAATTAATATAATTAATTATATATTATATTATATTTATATACATAGTTAACTTGTAATTTTTAGTCCGTTGCGTCGAGCGTTAAGAGTTGACTCTGGTCCCGGTTCCGGATTTTCGAACGTCCTTGCGTACAATTTTATATTTTGTACTTTGCGTTTTGAATCTTGTACTCTTGTAATTTCGAGACGTTTCTTATCTATAATTGGAACCTCTTTGATTGTCTTTTGTACTTTTGAGCTTTTTGGTCGTTTGCGTCTTCAATTCGTCGAATCTGTCTTTTGTCTTCACCTTTTATTATTTAAACGAATATTACTTGTAAATAGAACAATTTCAATAATTTTAACATTTAAAAATCCGAAAGAATTTAACCCCTTCCCACACTTAAGATCTTGCAATGCCCTCATTTGCAAGAAATCAGTAACAATTTAAATTATTGAAGGTGATTAGTGTGAAAATGATTAAATTTTTACCAAAGTTTCCAATTATATTGGCGTTTGTTTGCTGAATAATAAATGGTGCACATCATTTGTTCATTCCGTCTTGTTGTTATTTCACATATATTTTGCATCTTGTCGTCAAAATTAGTTGCTTTTGCTGAACTTAATGCCAGTCTTTGAAAATGCGTTGTTTTACCCTGTTGTGTACATAAGATAAACTGCAAACATATATATATATTTTTGAAGTTTGGTATATTACCCCACATTCAAAAATTATTAAAATCTAAGAATAAAAGTTAGACAATTATAAAAATGATTACAATATTAACAAAAGTATTACAAATACTAGTAAAGCAGTAGTTGTATTAGAATCTAGTGCTCTCTGATAAAAAAGAACAGCCCTAGTCTTATATACTGACTACCCAATTCTAGTAAAATTTTTCAAAATTTTCAATTAAATGAATTCAAAATCATGTTTATACATATTTATGAACGATAAAACTAGGTTTTAACACCCAAATTATTGTTACCTCGGAAAGGACATAAATTGAGAAACAAACTAAAATGTTAAAATTCATTTAAAATGGAATAGAGGACGATAAAAAGGAAAATAAAAGCCAAGTGTGGGAAAATTTACCAAGTTATCTTAACATATGTCACATATATCTGTAACAAATAACTGAAAATACTTTTGCTTTGGACTAAACTAAACTGTTTTACCCGATGAAAGAAAAGAAGAGATGGATCTACACGATGAATCAATTCCATCATTAAAAGGAAGTAAAGTCTTTCGAAAAAGACACGCGCTTCTTGATTTAGGTCATGAAGTTGTCGTTCAGACCAGCTGTAGGTTGACGAAAAATCTAGAAAAGTCATCACTAAAATCAGCAGGAAATCCACGGACCTCAGCATTAAACAGGGTCGCCAAGTGGTCAGATTTATCCTAACCATGAGAAGGATTTATCTCGTACAATGGGGGGGCACCATGCAAATTAGCTGGATAAGACTAATGAATCAGATCCCCAGAAAGGATAATCTCCTTAAAGATTAAAAATCAGCTTTTAAGACTGATATTACTCAATCCTAGAGATTGACCTTAAAGATTGAGAATTACAAACTCATGGAATTCAATGATATCTAAACTCGAGCTTGAACGAGAAAATATTTTGATCAAAATTATAAACCGATTTGTTTTCTGAAAACCCTATTTTTAATACGTTCATTACCATTGAACATAAAATCCTAGGAATTCACCTGGAATTCATTAGGTCACCTGAACTAAATCGGGTGTCAACCGTAAGAACGGTGGTTGCATAGCATGGTCAAAGACAGGACCTTGTGCCAGGCCGAAAAATTATAAGGGTGAGCTTTACTATTGCTCCTACCAAGGATAGTAATTGCGTCCGACACGTTATAGACCATAATCAAAAGCATGTCACGGGACATTGCCTTAACAGTTGCTTGTTCAACGCTTTCCTTTCAACCGGACGGTAGTTTGCCGAAAGGTAATATACGGAATAAATAAACTGGACGTGTTGCTTTCCTAATACAAGGTTAGCAAGTGGGTGACACAAAACCAAAAGTTTTGAGCTAAAATTTTCAAATCTGAAACCCACCAAACCCACAAAAATATTTTGCAAACACCGGTAAAGGGTTATCCCGGAAAACTTATCTAGGGTAAAAACTAGATTTAATTTTCAAAAGATCAAATGTTTTCATAAAGATCCAATTTCCTTAATGGATCTAATTTTTATAGTCATGTGGGACTGTAAACCATATCGTTACTACCATTGTTTATACCGCCGTATAGAAATCACTGATGTACAAAGTGTGAAGAATAAAGAAGTGATTCTAGTATTTCAAGACAATATTGCTTGAGGACAAGCAACGCTCAAGTGTGGGAATATTTGATAATGCTAAAAACGAACATATATTTCATAGCATTATTCCTCAAGAAAGACAAGCTTTTAGTTGCAATTGTTCTATTTACAAGTGATATTCGTTTAAATAATAAAAGGTGAAGACAAAAGACAGATTCGACGAATTGAAGACGCAAACGACCAAAAAGCTCAAAAGTACAAAAGACAATCAAAAAGGTTCCAATTATTGATAAGAAACGTCTCGAAATTACAAGAGTACAAGATTCAAAACGCAAAGTACAAAATATAAAATTGTACGCAAGGACGTTCGAAAATCCGGAACCGGGACCAGAGTCAACTCTCAACGCTCGACGCAACGGACTAAAAATTACAAATTAACTATGCATATAAATATAATATAATATATAATTAATTATATTAATTATATATATATATTATATATATATTATAAAACCGTCGGCAGAGAAAGACTCCAAGGGTGTGAGCTGTAAATTCATCCTCCGCGACTCGCGGAGTTTGAAGAGGCTTTTGCCGCGAGTCGCGGAGCCCCAAAAATCAAAAATCCCTATAAAGCCAACCGAATTCTGATCGCAAAATATCAATCTATAATCTCTCTTCTCTCATATATACGAAAAATATATATATATAATTTATATTTTAATTTTAATTTTAATTATAATTCTAATAATAAGGGTATGTTAGCGAATGTTGTAAGGGTGTAAGTCGAAATTCTGTCCGTGTAACGCTACGCTATTTTTAATCATTGTAAGTTATGTTCAACCTTTTTATATTAATGTCTCGTAGCTAAGTTATTATTATGCTTATTTAAAACGAAGTAATCATGATGTTGGGCTAATTACTAAAATTGGGTAATTGGGCTTTGTACCATAATTGGGGTTTGGACAAAAGAACGACACTTGTGGAAATTAGACTATGGGCTATTAATGGGCTTTATATTTGTTTAACTAAATGAAAGTTTGTTAATGTTAATATAAAGATTTACAATTGGGCGTCCCTATAAATTACCATATACACTCAATCGGACACGATGGGCGGGGTATTTATATGTACGAATAATCGTTCATTTAACCGGACACGGGAATGGATTAATAGCCACTAGAATAATTAAAACAGGGGTGAAATTACATTCAAGGGTAATTGGTGTAATTGTTAACAAAGTAGTAAAACCTTGGTTTACACGCAGTCGATAACCTGGTGTATTCATTAAACAAAGTATTAAAACCTTGTTACAATTCGAATCCCCAATTAGTTGGAATATTTAACTTCGGGTATAAGAATAATTTGATGAGGACACTCGCACTTTATATTTATGACTGATGGACTGTTATGGACAAAAACCAGACGGACATATTAAATAATCCAGGACAAAGGACAATTAACCCATGGGCATAAAACTAAAATCAACACGTCAAACATCATGATTACGGAAGTTTAAATAAGCATAATTCTTTTATTTCATATTTAATTTCCTTTATTTTATATTTAATTGCACTTCTAATTATCGCACTTTTATTTATTGTTATTTAATCGCACTTTTATTATTCGCAATTTCATTATCGTTATTTACTTTACGCTTTAAATTAAGTCTTTTATTTATTTAATATTTTACATTAGGTTTTAACTGCGACTAAAGTCTTAAAATCGACAAACCGGTCATTAAACGGTAAAAACCCCCCCTTTATAATAATAATATTACTTATATATATATTTGTATTTTTATAAAAGTAAACTAATATAGCGTTGAGCTTTGTTTAAAGATTTCCCTGTGGAACGAACCGGACTTACTAAAAACTACACTACTGTACGATTAGGTACACTGCCTATAAGTGTTGTAGCAAGGTTTAAGTATATCCATTCTCTAAATAAATAAATATCTTGTGTAAAATTGAATCGTATTTAATAGTTTTTCCTAGTAAAATATAAGCTATTTTATATACACCTCGCATAACATCAAGTATTTTTCATTAGTAGTTATAAATACGATACAATTTTACACAAGATATTTATTTATTTATAGAATGGATATACTTAAACCTTGCTACAACACTTATAGGCAGTGTACCTAATCGTACAGTAGTGTAGTTTTTAGTAAGTCCGGTTCGTTCCACAGGGAAATCTTTAAACAAAGCTCAACGCTATATTAGTTTACTTTTATAAAAATACAAATATATATATAAGTAATATTATTATTATAAAGGGGGGTTTTTACCGTTTAATGACCGGTTTGTCGATTTTAAGACTTTAGTCGCAGTTAAAACCTAATGTAAAATATAAAATAAATACAAGACTTAAATTAAAGCGTAAAGTAAATAACGATAATGAAATTACAAATAATAAAAGTGCGATAAAATAAAATTGCGATAATTAAAAAGTACAATAATTAAAAGTGCGATTAAATAACAATAAATAAAAGTGCGATAATTAGAAGTGCAATTAAATATAAAATAAAGGAAATTAAATATGAAATAAAAGAATTATGCTTATTTAAACTTCCGTAATCATGATGTTTGACGTGTTGATTTTAGTTTTATGCCCATGGGTTAATTGTCCTTTGTCCTGGATTATTTAATATGTCCGTCTGGTTTTTGTCCATAACAGTCCATCAGTCATAAATATAAAGTGCGAGTGTCCTCGTTAAATTTTAATTATACCCGAAGTTAAATATTCTAACTAATTGGGGATTCGAATTGTAACAAGGTTTTAATACTTTGTTTAATGAATACACCAGGTTATCGACTGCGTGTAAACCAAGGTTTTACTACTTTGTTAACAATTACACCAATTACCCTTGAATGTAATTTCACCCCTGTTTTAATTATTCTAGTGGCTATTAATCCATTCCCGTGTCCGGTTAAATGAACGATTATTCGTACATATAAATACCTCGCCCATCGTGTCCGATCGAGTGTATATGGTAATTTATAGGGACGCCCAATTGTAAATCTTTATATTAACATTAACAAACTATCATTTAGTTAAACAAATATAAAGCCCATTAATAACCCATAGTCTAATTTCCACAAGTGTCGTTCTTTTGTCCAAACCCCAATTATGGTACAAAGCCCAATTACCCAATTTTAGTAATTAGCCCAACATCATGATTACTTCGTTTTAAATAAGCATAATAATAACTTAGCTACGAGGCATTAATATAAAAAGGTTGAACATAACTTACAATGATTAAAAATAGCGTAGCGTTACACGGACAGAATTTCGACTTACACCCTTACAATATTCGCTAACATACCCTTATTATTAGAATTATAATTAAAATTAAAATTAAAATATAAATTATATTTTACGTATATATGAGAGAAGAGAGAAAATAGAATATGAAAAATGATCAGAATTCGGTTTGCTTTATAGGCAGAGTTGATTTTTGGGGCTCCGCGACTCGTGGTAAAATCCTCTTCAAACTCCGCGAGTCGCGGAGAATGAATTTACAGCTCACACCCTTGGAGTCTTTCTCTGCCGACGGTTTTATAATTTATATATAATATATATATAATTAATATAATTAATTATATATTATATTATATTTATATACATAGTTAACTTGTAATTTTTAGTCCGTTGCGTCGAGCGTTAAGAGTTGACTCTGGTCCCGGTTCCGGATTTTTGAACGTCCTTGCGTACAATTTTATATTTTGTACTTTGCGTTTTGAATCTTGTACTCTTGTAATTTCGAGACGTTTCTTATCAATAATTGGAACCTCTTTGATTGTCTTTTGTACTTTTGAGCTTTTTGGTCGTTTGCGTCTTCAATTCGTCGAATCTGTCTTTTGTCTTCACCTTTTATTATTTAAACGAATATTACTTGTAAATAGAACAATTGCAACTAAAAGCTTGTCTTTCTTGAGGAATAATGCTATGAAATATATGTTCGTTTTTAGCATTATCAAATATTCCCACACTTGAGCGTTGCTTGTCCTCAAGCAATATCGTCTTGAAATACTAGAATCACTTCTTTATTCTTCACACTTTGTACATCAGTGATTTCTATACGGCAGTATAAACAATGGTAGTAACGATATGGTTTACAGTCCCACATGACTATAAAAATTTAGATCCATTAAGGAAATTGGATCTTTATGAAAACATTTGATCTTTTGAAAATTAAATCTAGTTTTTACCCTAGATAAGTTTTCCGGGATAACCCTTTACCGGTGTTTGCAAAATATTTTTGTGGGTTTGGTGGGTTTCAGATTTGAAAATTTTAGCTCAAACTTGCGGTTTTGTGTCACCCACTTGCTAACCTTGTATTTGGAAAGCAACACGTCCAGTTTACTTGTTCCGTATATTACCTTTCGGCAAACTACCGTCCGGTTGTAAAGGAAAGCGTTGAACAAGCAACTGTTAAGGCAATGTCCTCTGACATGCTTTTAATTATGGTCTATAACGTGTCGGACGCAATTACTATCCTTGGTAGGAGCAATAGTAAAGCTCACCCTTATAATTTTTTCGGTCTGGCACAAGGTCCTGTCTTTGACCACTATGCAACCACCGTTTTTACGGTTGACACCCGATTTAGTTCAGGTGACCTAATGAATTCCAGGTGAATTCCTAGGATTTTACGTTCAATGGTAATGAACGCATTGAAAATGGGTTTTCAGAAAACAAATCGGTTTGTAATTTTGATCAAAATATTTTCTCGTTTAAGCTCGAGTTTAGATATCATCGAATTCCATGAGTTTGTAATTCTCAATCTTTAAGGTCAATCTCTAGGATTGAGTAATATCAGTCTTAAAAGCTGATTTTTAATCTTTAAGGAGATTATCCTTTCTGGGGATCTGATTCATTAGTCTTATCCAGCTAATTTGCATGGTGCCCCCCCATTGTACGAGATAAATCCTTCTCATGGTTAGGATAAATCTGACCACTTGGCGACCCTGTTTAATGCTGAGGTCCGTGGATTTCCTGCTGATTTTAGTGATGACTTTTCTAGATTTTTCGTCAACCTACAGCTGGTCTGAACGACAACTTCATGACCTAAATCAAGAAGCGCGTGTCTTTTTCGGAAGACTTTACTTCCTTTTAATGATGGAATTGATTCATCGTGTAGATCCATCTCTTCTTTTCTTTCATTGGGTAAAACAGTTTAGTTTAGTTCAAAGCAAAAGTATTTTCAGTTATTTGTTACAGATATATGTGACATATGTTTAAAATAACTTGGTAAATTTTCCCACACTTGGCTTTTATTTTCCTTTTTATCGTCCTCTATTCCATTTTAAATGAATTTTAACATTTTAGTTTGTTTCTTAATTTATGTCCTTTCCGAGGTAACAATAATTTCGGTGTTAAAACCTAGTTTTATCGTTCATAAATATGTATAAACATGATTTGAATTCATTTAATTGAAAATTTTGAAAAATTTTACTAGAATTGGGTAGTCAGTATATAAGACTAGGGCTGTTCTTTTTTATCAGAGAGCACTAGATTCTAATACAACTACTGCTTTACTAGTATTTTTAATGGTAACCAAGCGTATAAAGTAAAAAAATTTAAAATCCGAAAGAATTTAACCCCTTCCCACACTTAAGATCTTGCAATGCCCTCATTTGCAAGAAATCAGGAATAATTTAAATTATTGAGGGTGATTTGTGTGAAAATGATTAAATTTTTACCAAAGTTTCCAAATATATTGGCGTTTGTTTGCTGAATGATAAATGGTGCACATCATTTGTTCATTCCGTCTTGTTGTTATTTCACATATATTTTGCATCTTGTCGTCAAAATTAGTTGCTTTTGCTGAACTTAATGCCAGTCTTTGAAAATGCGTTGTTTTACCCTGTTGTGTACATAAGATAAACTGCAAACATATATACATATTTTTGAAGTTTGGTATATTACCCCACATTCAAAAATTATTAAAATCTAAGAATAAAAGTTAGATAATTATAAAAATGATTACAATATTAACAAAAGTATTAAACGTATCAATAATTACAAATTACAAAATAAAAAAAAATAATAAGTAAACTAAGGATGATATTGGTACCAATAGGGGTTCCAGGCATAACCATAAGTGCTATAGAATGCTTCGGCAGGGTCATACGTAGGATATGGTGGCTGCATCTCTATAGACCAAGGAGGGAAGATGGGTTTCGGTGTAGGAATATAGTTTCTACCTATATGTTGGCAATGAGCTATGATCTGGTTCTGATGAACTTGCCAATCTTCAAATGCTCTCTGTCTAGCATTTTCGTATTCCTGAGAAGCTATAAACCTATGCATTTCTTGCATCTCATTCCCCCCTCCTACATTACCTTGTTGTTGGTTTCTCTCCACCTGTGGATGTCTACCATGGTATCGTACTGCGGCGTTATTTCGCCTCTTTAAAACTTTCGCACCATGGTATACATTTAAACCTATAGTATCGCGGGGTTCTGGTTCTTCTACTAATAATCCCCCCCGACTTATATCCACACCGAGATATTCACCAATCAAAGTAATAAAAATACCACCTCCTATTATGCTATGTGGTCGCATCCCCCGAACCATAGCTGATAAATAATAACCCACACAATATGGTATACTTACAGCGCTTTGTGGGTCTCGAATACACATATGGTAAAACAAATCCTGTTTATTTACTTTTTCTTTGTTCTTACCCCTTTGTGTAACCGAATTAGCTAAAAACCTATGTATCACTCTTAATTCGGCTCTATCTATATCCAAATAAGAGTAATTTCCCCCTTTGAAACGGTGATGGCTTGTCATTTGACTCCACACACCGTGTGTATCAAAATTTTCATCTATCTTTCTACCGTTTAGTATCAATCCTCTACAATCGGCAGACGCTAACTCCTCAGGCGTATATATACGTAAAGCCTGAGCCATGTCCAGTAAAGACATGTGGCGCATCGAACCGCCTAACAAAAATCTAATAAAAGAACGATCGGTTAAACTAGCTACCCGATCATTCAACTCTATACTACATAACAATTCTTCACACCATACTTTATATACAGGTCTACGTATGGTGAATAAACATATCCAGTCATTAAAAGAAGAATTACCATACCTCTGTATAAGTAATTCCCTAATTGGCCCGGCCAATTCTACAGCTTCTAAGGGTCCCCATTCTATGACCCTCGGTACCTCAACAACCTTAGAATGAAGAGTATGCAAACCCCGTTGATATTTTGGATAATCTATCCAAAGTCTGTCAAATCTCAGGTTCGGGTGCAACTCTTCCAAGTGCATATCAGAAAAGGTCATGACTGGATGAGGTATATCCTGCTTGTAGTAGTTATCCACCTCCTGTTGTTCCAAATTCTCAGCAGGAGCATTGCGGGCTTGGGATGAAGATTCACCCCTTTCATTCTGCAAAACACATCAAACACAATTTTTGTGCATCCAAATATGCATTAGTGTCAGCAAAATCATCAATCAAAATAATTACAATGACATTATCAATTTATATCAAACTTAAGCTCATTTTCACATTTTTATCAAATCTACACTTTTTCAAATAAGCATATACGAAAATGTTCGCCAAGTTCATAAGCATTCAACTCAAATAACATGTCAAAATAATCATTACTAGCAATTAAACAAGTCTCAAATGGCATTATCTTTCAAAAATCAAGTTCATGAATTTTAGACTTGAAAAAGTCCACTTTAATTCTCAAAATCATGTTTAGGCTCAAAGTTTGGATCATTTAACTACCTAAACATGTTACACTACTTAATTTAGCAACAATTCATGACAAAAATCGGCCATAACCTGTTTATATCAAAAAGCCCCAAATTGCTCAAGAACACAAACCCTAGATTATTCAAAATTTGAAGTTTAAGGCTTCTAATCATGTTAAACAGCATCAATCTAGGTTATACAAGCATAATACATAAACAATTTAAGCCTAATTACACTAAAAAACATCAAAATCAAATTGGGGAAAAAATAGCTCAAGAACACCAAATTTCGGATTAAATGGTGTTTAGGTGTAGAAATTTACCGTTTTTCTTGAGTAATTCTTAGATAGCATCCTTCTCAACATGATTTTAGCAAAAAATTTGGTGATTAACGGTTAAAAATTGTGATTTTGGGGGTTTTTTTTCGTGTTTTTCGGGTGCAGTTTTCGCAGGTTGTTTGAGTTGAGGAGTATGAAACTGAGCTGTTGCAGCTCTTTATTTTTTTTCTGTAATCCGACCTCTCCGCGACTCGCGGAGGTTTTGCACTTTCCGCGACTCGCGGAGTTTTTTTTTTTTTTTTTTTTTTTTTTTATAATCATTATCTTTTGAAACAATTAAGTACTTAATTTTAAAATTTTGTTTCCCTTGTTATTTAGGACGAGGTCGTTTCAGATCGATGTCCTAGTCCGTCTCTCGACAAAATTTTAAAATTTGTCTTTTTGTAGCGATTGTTTTAAAAGCTAAGTTTTTTGGGTTTTTTCAATGTTTTTGGCATACTTTAATTCAATAAGATTAAAAATAATGATAATAAAAGTTCTCGTCCCTCCCTCGGGTAAAGCAATTTCGGTTCAAAGACCTAGTCTTCAACTTACGACGAATTTTAAAAATCATATTCTTAACTTAATGAGATAAAGTAAATTTTTGTTTTTAAATTCACACAACTTAAATATAAAATTCAAAATTAAAAATTAAAAATTAAAAATTAAAAATTCACACCAAACTTAAAAGTTGAAATGCATAAAATTAAAATTTCATATTTTAAAAATTAAAAATTCACACCAAACTTAATTTAAAAATTCATATTATAAATTCATACCAAACTTATATTAATTTTTCAAATATTTATAATTTTAAATATATATTTTTATAAAGTTTACAATATTAATTTAAGATTTAAATATTAATTTTAAAAATATGGTAAAAATAAAATTAAAAATCTTTTTGTCTTTTTATCCCACTTTAATCAATCAAATATTATCAAAAATATGCGCCCCTCTTTTCGGTAAAGTAATTTCGGTTCCAAGACCTAATTTAACTCATGACGAATTTTTGAAATATTTTGGGTTGATTGATTAAAGATATTTATACCTTAAGAATAAACGTTAAATTTCGCAGTGATGTAATAAATTTTTGAATGATATCAATAATTTCGGTCGCCAAACCTAATTTTATTTAATACCAATTTAATACTTTTTAGCGAACAAATTAGCGTTTATTATCAAAAGGTTAAAAATAAAAAAAAATAAAAATAAAAACTGTACAGACATACCTGTGGAATAGATTTCTTAGTTATATGATCTATCTCATTCATAAGATAGTCGGTTTAATTGATTTTCCATGGCTACATAGGCGTAACCTCGAGCATTCAGTGTCTTTTCTTCTAAACATATGAACGGTCCGTCTCTGCATAAAGTAACAAATTCGGTATTTGAATAGGTTTGATTATTTGAACATTTACCTCCATGTGACCATTTTCTGCATTTGTGACATCGTTCTAGGTGTCGTGCTCTTCTTTTCGCTGCGGATTTTGATTTTCCTTTACCAAATTGTAACTTATTATCTTCGCATCTGGATTCTTTTCTAACTCCGTCCATTCTTTCTCTGATTACTGATACTATTTCACTCGGTAGTATGTCATTATTTCTTTTAGTGATCAAAGCGTGTAGCATTAGACCATGGTTTAGTTCACAGGCAGTCTTCATTTCGTAAAAACCTAAAAAAAAAAAAAAAAATTCAGAATGGGGGGAGAAGACTAGTTCTTTAGGGTCTGCTAGGGAAAGACCATTCGGGTTCCATTTTCGAGAACTACACGAAAACAGACAATCTAACTCTAACAGAAATACATATTATCCTTTAAAGATTTGATTCTCCCCACACTTAGTTAGCTGTGGTGTCGAAATTGTTATTAACTTCGTTGTCGACTTCCATCGGACCATGTATGTAATGTTTAACTCTGTGACCATTAACTTTAAATTCAATCCCATTTGAATTTATTAATTCTATCGTTCCGTATGGGAAAACTCTTTTGACTATGAATGGTCCAGACCATCTTGATTTCAATTTTCCAGGAAATAGCTTGAATCGTGAATTGAAAAGAAGAACTCTGTCTCCTTCTTTAAATTCTTTTGAACTTCTGATTCTTTTATCATGCCATTTCTTCGTTCTTTCTTTATAGATTAACGAATTTTCGTATGCTTCATGTCTTAATTCTTCTAATTCATTTAGTTGACTTAATCGTAGACGTCCGGCTTCATGTAAATCAAGATTACATGTCTTCAAAGCCCAAAATGATTTGTGTTCAATTTCTACTGGAAGATGACATGCTTTTCCATAAACAAGTCTAAAAGGTGTGGTTCCAATTGGAGTTTTGTAGGCTGTTCTAAAAGCCCAGAGTGCATCCTCCAATTTAATGGACCATTCCTTCGGATTTGATCCTACGGTTTTCTCTAGAATACGTTTTAAAGCTCGGTTGGTATTTTCAACTTGTCCACTTGTTTGTGGATGATATGCTGTGGAGATTTTATGAGTTACTCCATATCTTTTAAGAACTTTCTCAAGTTGATTATTACAGAAATGAGTACCCCGATCACTTATTAAAGCTTTCGGTGTTCCAAACCTTGCAAAAAGACGTTTTAAAAAGTTGACTACAACTCGTGCATCGTTAGTTGGGAGAGCTTGTGCTTCCGCCCATTTAGATACATAATCAATGGCTACGAGTATATATAGATTATTATGAGATTTTGGAAATGGACCCATAAAGTCAATACCCCAAATGTCAAATACTTCACATACTTGGATGACATTTTGTGGCATTTCATCACGTTGACTTATTTTTCCGGCCCTTTGACATGCATCACAGGATTTGCAAAGAAGGTGTGCGTCTTTGTAAATTGTAGGCCAATAGAATCCAACTTCATAAACTTTTCTTGCTGTTAGTTGAGGCCCCATAATGCCCTCCTGTTGGTCCTGTGTGACAATGGTTTAATATTTTACTAGCTTCATCTCCAAATACACATCGGCGTATTATTCCATCGGAACAACTTTTAAACAGATGTGGATCTTCCCAGAAATAGTGTTTTATATCACTGAAGAATTTCTTTCATCTTTGGTACGATAATCCTTTTTCAAGGAATCCACAAACTAAGTAGTTTGCATAGTCTGCAAACCATGGGATTTCTTTATAATCTATCTTCAATAGATATTCATCAGGAAAGTTGTCTTGTATGGCTGATTCATTTAGAACTTCTAATTCGGGATTTTCAAGACGAGAAAGATGATCAGCGGCGAGATTTTCTGCTCCTCTTTTATCTCGGATTTCAATATCAAACTCTTGTAAGAGTAAGATCCAACGGATTAATCTTGGTTTAGCATCTTGTTTTGAAAATAGGTATCTAAGAGCAGAATGGTCGGTATAGACCACCGTTTTTGCTAGAACGAGATATGATCGAAATTTGTCAAAAGCAAAGACAATAGCAAGGAGTTCTTTTTCAATAGTTGTATAGTTCGTTTGTGCTCCTTGTAATGTCTTACTAGCATAATATATAGGTTGAAATCGTTTTTCAATCCTTGGTCCTAAAACGGCTCCCATTGCAAAATCACTTGCATCGCACATTAGTTCAAATGGTAGATTCCAATTTGGTGTTATCATGATCGGTGCATTAGTGAGTTTTTCTTTAAGAATATTAAAAGATTTGATACATTCATCTGAAAAGATGAATGGAGCATCCTTTTCTAGGAGTTTATTCATAGGAGTGGCAATTTTAGAAAAATCTTTTATGAAACGTCGGTAAAAACCGGCATGCCCTAGAAAACTCCTAATTCCTATAACATTTGTGGGATGTGGAAGTTTAGCAATTACATCTAATTTAGCTCTATCCACTTCAATTCCTTCTTTTGAAATTTTATGTCCAAGAACGATGCCTTCTTTAACCATGAAATGGCATTTCTTCCAATTAAGTACTAGATTTGATTTTTCGCATCTAATTAGCATTCGTTCCAGATTAACTAGACATGATTTAAATGTATCACCGAAGACCGAAAAGTCATCCATGAATACTTCCATGCATTCTTCTATCATGTCGTGAAAAATTGCCATCATACACCTTTGAAAGGTTGCAGGGGCGTTACAAAGTCCAAATGGCATGCGTTTGTAAGCAAAAGTACCATAAGGGCACGTAAATGTGGTTTTCTCTTGGTCCTCGGGTGCTATTGGAATTTGAAAATATCCGGAAAATCCATCTAGAAAACAATAGTAACTATTTCCGGCTAATCTTTCCAACATTTGATCTATGAAAGGTAAGGGAAAGTGATCTTTTCTGGTGGCGTCATTTAATTTTCTATAATCAATACATACACGCCATCCTGTTACAGTCCTAGTAGGAATAAGCTCATTTTTCTCATTTGTAATGACAGTCATGCCACCCTTCTTAGGTACGCATTGAACTGGGCTTACCCATGGACTATCAGAAATTGGATAAATTAAACCTGCATCTAGCAGTTTAATAATCTCTTTCTTAACTACATCTTGCATATTCGGATTTAGTCTTCGTTGGCGTTGCACATACGTTTTATGACCTTCTTCCATAAGGATTTTATGTGTGCAATACGAAGGACTTATTCCTTTAATATCATGAATCTTCCATGCAATGGCTGGTTTATGAGCTTTCAACACAGAAATGAGTTGTGATTTCTCATTTTCAGTAAGAGAAGACGATATTATTACAGGTAATTCAGATTCACCATGTAAATAAGCGTATTCCAAATGGTTTGGAAGTGGCTTTAACTCTAATTTCGGAGGTTCTTCTATCGATGATTTATATCGATATCTGTCTTCTTCTTTTAGCATTTGAATTTCTTCTGTTGTTGGTTCATATCCATTAGCTATAAGTGTAGCTAACATTTCAGCTTCATCAATTGGTTTATTACCTTCTCCTAAAGAACATTCTCCTGTTCCTTGTAATTCTGGAAATTCTTCTAATAATTCTGCATGTGCATCTATAGTTTGAATATAATAACATGTATCATCTGCAGATTGTGGTTGTTGCATTGCTCTATCAACTGAAAAGGTAACACTCTCATCCTCTATACTTAGGGTCAATTTCTTACCGAACACGTCTATCATTGCTTTAGCCGTGTTTAAGAATGGTCTTCCTAATATGAGAGGAACTTGAGAATCTTCTTCCATGTCCAAAACAACAAAATCTACTGGAAATACTAAAGTACCAACTTTAACTAGCATGTTCTCCATTATCCCTCTAGGATATTTTATTGATCTATCGGCTAGTTGTATGCTTATTCTTGTTGGTTTCAATTCTCCAAGGTCTAGTTTAGCGTATAGTGAATACGGCATTAAATTTATACTAGCACCTAAGTCTGCCAATGCTTCTATTGAACTAAGACTACCCAAAAAACATGGAATTGTGAAACTTCCTGGATCAGATAGTTTTTCTGGTATCTTATTCAACAGCACTGCTGAACAATTAGCATTCATAGTAACAGCCGAGAGTTCTTCCATTTTCTTTCTATTTGAGATTAGATCTTTCAAGAATTTAGCATATCTTGGCATTCCTGAAATCACATCAATGAAAGGAAGATTTACATTTATCTGTTTAAACATATCCAAGAATTTGGATTGCTCGGCTTCAAGTTTTTCTTTCTTCATTTTACTCGGATAAGGAAGTGGTGGTTGGTATGGTTTAACATAAGGTTTATCCTTAACTGTGTTATCTTCATTAACCTTTTCAACTACCGGTTCTTTTTCCTTATCTTGATCAGGTTGTGGTTCTTGTGGAGTAGGAATAGTTTCATCAGAAGTTACAGGTATTTCAGGTGGTTTAAGTGTTGTACCACTTCTTGTGGTAATGGCTTTAGCTGTTTCATTCCGGGGGTTAGCATTTGTATCGCTCGGTAAACTTCCCGGTTTTCTTTCACCTATCAACCTTGCTAGGTTACTTACTTCTTGTTCCAGATTTTTAATAGAAGCTTGTTGATTTCTAAATGCTTGAGCATTTTGTTCATTAGTTTGTTTTTGAGATGTGAAAAACTGCGTTTGAGTTTCAACTAGCTTCGTCATCATATCTTCTAAATTCGGCTTTTTATCATCGGTTTGTTGTGGTGGTTTGTTTTGAAAATTCGGTCTTTGCTGGTTGTAAGTATTATTGGATATTGTTGATTGCTAGGACCTTGTTGGTTGTTGTATGGAATATTTCGGTTATAATTCTGGTTTTGATTGTAAATTGGTCTTGGCGGTTGATAATTATTCTGATAATTATTTCCAGGCCTTTGGTTTATGTATGAAATATTCTCTCTTTGTTCCATTGTTTGTTCAATACTGAGACAATCTTTTGTCAAATGTGGTCCTCCACACTGCTCACAACTAATTCGTATTGAGTGAATATCTTTAGTCATCTTTTCCATTCGTCTCTCCACAGCATCTATCTTTGCGGAAATGGAATCTAAGTCATGGCTAGAATCGGCTCTAGCTGCTTTAGATGATCTAATGATATCTTTTTCTTGGTGCCACTCATGTGAGTGGGAAGCAGTGTTATCAATAATTTTGTAAGCATCAGTTTCGGTTTTCTTCATAATAGAACCACCAGCTGCTATATCTATGTCTTTTCTTGTAGTGATGTCGCATCCTTGGTAGAATATTTGTACTATTTGACAGGTGTCTAAACCATGTTGCGGACATCCTCTTAATAACTTTCCATATCTTGTCCACGCCTCATATAGAGTTTCATTTGGTTTCTGTGTAAACGTAACAATTTCTGCTTGAAGTCTTACGGCTTTAGATGCAGGAAAGAATTGTTTAAGAAATTTGTCAACTAAAACATCCCATGTATCGATCGCCCCTTCAGGTAACGATTCCAACCAATCTTTGGCTTCTCCCTTTAAAGTCCAGGGAAATAACATGAGATATATCTGTTTATCCTCCACTTCTCGGATTTTAAATAGTGTGCAGATCCTATTAAAGGTACGTAGATGTTCATTTGGATCTTCCTTCGGCGCACCACTAAATTGGCATTGATTAGTCACCATGTGTAGAATTTGTCCTTTGATTTCATAATCTGGCGCATTAATGTCTGGATGAGTAATTGCGTGACCTTGGCCAGTGCGTTTAGCTCTCATTCGGTCTTCCATACTTAAAGGTTCCAGATTCTCCATAATTGAATTTGTTGAATCGGTATCACTAGATGATTCTGATTTAATGGTTCGTTCCTCAACAATCTCTGTTTGAATGATTGGTGGCTCCGGAGGAAAGTTTAATGGTTCAGGATCTACGAACCGTTCCTGAATATTCTCCGGATTCTCAATTGTGAGGTCGGGTTCAAAAAATGGATTATCGGAAATTTGAACTGAAGTACTTGGTCGACTAGATGACGATTCTAAAGAAAAATCAACGGCGGTTATATTTGCTAAATGTCTTGATCTAGTTACAGGTGGTGAACGTACAAAAGGTGATGAACGTCTTGCTCGGTGCATTCACTGAATATCCTATTAGTTTTTAAAAGGAAAGAAAAATTATAATAAGTTATCCAATCAATAGACTTTTCTGATTTTGCCCACGTTTCGAATAGCCAAAAGATGCAGCAGAGGGGCAGGATTCGTTTGGTCTCAATATAATTGAGGACTGTTTGGCTCCAATAACCCGGTCCACGTACAAATCCAACTATTACTACGAACCAGAAAATTTTGATGTCTATCAATTTAACCACTCAAAATAAATTTTCGTAATTTTAAGAAATATAGATAAGAAGTAGAAAAAATTCTAAGTCCTAAAAACTAGAATGGCGAGAAATAAGAGAGAAAAAGAGTTCGTCGCAAAAGGTCGAAAAAGAAAAAAAAATGGTTGAAAAATAAAAGGTGACGAAAAAAAAAATAAAAGAAACTTATCAAAACTTAAAAATACTTAACTAACCTAACCTTATTACTACAACTAACTTAAAATTATAATCGCAAATTGAAATTACTAATTGGAATGATAATTGGTACATAATAAAAGTCGTCTAAAAATATTAAAGCTTACAGGAAAAACTAAATACCAAATGGAAATAACTTAAAAAGAAACTAAAACTTAAAAAGGCGTCGCAAAATTCTAAAGCACCTAAATCTTAGTCTAAAGAAAAAGCACTTAAGGAATTCTACGGCAAAGCCTAAAAATCTAGGAGTAAAAATAACTATAGCAAAAACTAAGTTTAAAATTAAATATGAGCTAAAAATACAAATATTACGCTATAATGATTAAAAAGGGACAAAATATAAAAATATATAAAAAGTTGTAAAAAGTACAATTTTTATAAAAATATTATTTTTATATTATTTATTTAATAAAACTACTAATTTTACAATTTAATTAAACTAATTTATACTAAATACATAAATTAAATAAAAAGTAAAAGTAAAAATAAAACTAATAATAATAATAATAATTAGGGTTAAATAATAATTATAATTAATTAAAACCCGTAATTAATGCTGAATTAGGGCTTCTGTCCGTGTGTCAGGTACCCTCCGCGAGTCGCGGTAATTATTGCATCAAACCCCGCGAGTCGCGGGGTTTAGAATTTCAGATCTGGAGCAGTTTGAAATTTTTACGCGTTTTTTTTTTTTTTTTTTTCTGTTTTCTGTTTTTTCTATAAATAAAAGATATTTAATAAAATTTATATTATTATAAACTAAAATAAAGATAAAGAAACTTATAAAACTTAAATATTAAAAAAAATACTAAAAAATACTTATATTTTTGTTTTTCTTTTTATATTTTTGAATAATTAAAACGTATTTTTACAAAAACGAATTTTTAATAAAAGTAAACTAAAAAACTTTTTTTTTTTTTTTATATTAGCGTTGCGCTTCCGGCGTTTAAGAGTGTTCCCCGGCAGCGGCGTCAAAAATACTTGATGTTTTGCGAGGTGTATATAAAATAGTTATTAATTTTAGCAGAAAACACTATTAAATACGATACAATTTTACACAAGATATTTATTTATTTATAGAATGGATATACTTAAACCTTGCTACAACACTTATAGGCAGTGTACCTAATCGTACAGTAGTGTAGTTTTTAGTAAGTCCGGTTCGTTCCACAGGGAAATCTTTAAACAAAGCTCAACGCTATATTAGTTTACTTTTATAAAAATACAAATATATATATAAGTAATATTATTATTATAAAGGGGGGTTTTTACCGTTTAATGACCGGTTTGTCGATTTTAAGACTTTAGTCGCAGTTAAAACCTAATGTAAAATATAAAATAAATACAAGACTTAAATTAAAGCGTAAAGTAAATAACGATAATGAAATTGCAAATAATAAAAGTGCGATAAAATAAAATTGCGATAATTAAAAAGTACAATAATTAAAAGTGCGATTAAATAACAATAAATAAAAGTGCGATAATTAGAAGTGCAATTAAATATAAAATAAAGGAAATTAAATATGAAATAAAAGAATTATGCTTATTTAAACTTCCGTAATCATGATGTTTGACGTGTTGATTTTAGTTTTATGCCCATGGGTTAATTGTCCTTTGTCCTGGATTATTTAATATGTCCGTCTGGTTTTTGTCCATAACAGTCCATCAGTCATAAATATAAAGTGCGAGTGTCCTCGTCAAATTTTAATTATACCCGAAGTTAAATATTCCAACTAATTGGGGATTCGAATTGTAACAAGGTTTTAATACTTTGTTTAATGAATACACCAGGTTATCGACTGCGTGTAAACCAAGGTTTTACTACTTTGTTAACAATTACACCAATTACCCTTGAATGTAATTTCACCCCTGTTTTAATTATTCTAGTGGCTATTAATCCATTCCCGTGTCCGGTTAAATGAACGATTATTCGTACATATAAATACCCCGCCCATCGTGTCCGATCGAGTGTATATGGTAATTTATAGGGATGCCCAATTGTAAATCTTTATATTAACATTAACAAACTATCATTTAGTTAAACAAATATAAAGCCCATTAATAACCCATAGTCTAATTTCCACAAGTGTCGTTCTTTTGTCCAAACCCCAATTATGGTACAAAGCCCAATTACCCAATTTTAGTAATTAGCCCAACATCATGATTACTTCGTTTTAAATAAGCATAATAATAACTTAGCTACGAGACATTAATATAAAAAGGTTGAACATAACTTACAATGATTAAAAATAGCGTAGCGTTACACGGACAGAATTTCGACTTACACCCTTACAATATTCGCTAACATACCCTTATTATTAGAATTATAATTAAAATTAAAATTAAAATATAAATTATATTTTACGTATATATGAGAGAAGAGAGAAAATAGAATATGAAAAATGATCAGAATTCGGTTTGCTTTATAGGCAGAGTTGATTTTTGGGGCTCCGCGACTCGCGGTAAAATCCTCTTCAAACTCCGCGAGTCGCGGAGAATGAATTTACAGCTCACACCCTTGGAGTCTTTCTCTGCCGACGGTTTTATAATTTATATATAATATATATATAATTAATATAATTAATTATATATTATATTATATTTATATACATAGTTAACTTGTAATTTTTAGTCCGTTGCGTCGAGCGTTAAGAGTTGACTCTGGTCCCGGTTCCGGATTTTCGAACGTCCTTGCGTACAATTTTATATTTTGTACTTTGCGTTTTGAATCATGTACTCTTGTAATTTCGAGACGTTTCTTATCAATAATTGGAACCTCTTTGATTGTCTTTTATACTTTTGAGCTTTTTGGTCGTTTGCGTCTTCAATTCGTCGAATATGTCTTTTGTCTTCACCTTTTATTATTTAAACGAATATTACTTGTAAATAGAACAATTTCAACTAAAAGCTTGTCTTTCTTGAGGAATAATGCTATGAAATATATGTTCGTTTTTAGCATTATCAAATACAAAAATACTTAATGTTATGCGAGGTGTATATAAAATAGCTTATATTTTACTAGGAAAAACTATTAAATACGATACAATTTTACACAAGATATTTATTTATTTAGAGAATGGATATACTTAAACCTTGCTACAACACTTATAGGCAGTGTACCTAATCGTACAGTAGTGTAGTTTTTAGTAAGTCCGGTTCGTTCCACAGGGAAATCTTTAAACAAAGCTCAACGCTATATTAGTTTACTTTTATAAAAATACAAATATATATATATAAGTAATATTATTATTATAAAGGGGGGGTTTTTACCGTTTAATGACCGGTTTGTCGATTTTAAGACTTTAGTCGCAGTTAAAACCTAATGTAAAATATTAAATAAATAAAAGACTTAATTTAAAGCGTAAAGTAAATAACGATAATGAAATTGCGAATAATAAAAGTGCGATTAAATAACAATAAATAAAAGTGCGATAATTAGAAGTGCAATTAAATATAAAATAAAGGAAATTAAATATGAAATAAAAGAATTATGCTTATTTAAACTTCCGTAATCATGATGTTTGACGTGTTGATTTTAGTTTTATGCCCATGGGTTAATTGTCCTTTGTCCTGGATTATTTAATATGTCCGTCTGGTTTTTGTCCATAACAGTCCATCAGTCATAAATATAAAGTGCGAGTGTCCTCATCAAATTATTCTTATACCCTAAGTTAAATATTCCAACTAATTGGGGATTCGAATTGTAACAAGGTTTTAATACTTTGTTTAATGAATACACCAGGTTATCGACTGCGTGTAAACCAAGGTTTTACTACTTTGTTAACAATTACACCAATTACCCTTGAATGTAATTTCACCCCTGTTTTAATTATTCTAGTGGCTATTAATCCATTCCCGTGTCCGGTTAAATGAACGATTATTCGTACATATAAATACCCCGCCCATCGTGTCCGATTGAGTGTATATGGTAATTTATAGGGACGCCCAATTGTAAATCTTTATATTAACATTAACAAACTTTCATTTAGTTAAACAAATATAAAGCCCATTAATAGCCCATAGTCTAATTTCCACAAGTGTCGTTCTTTTGTCCAAACCCCAATTATGGTACAAAGCCCAATTACCCAATTTTAGTAATTAGCCCAACATCATGATTACTTCGTTTTAAATAAGCATAATAATAACTTAGCTACGAGACATTAATATAAAAAGGTTGAACATAACTTACAATGATTAAAAATAGCGTAGCGTTACACGGACAGAATTTCGACTTACACCCTTACAACATTCGCTAACATACCCTTATTATTAGAATTATAATTAAAATTAAAATTAAAATATAAATTATATATATATATTTTTCGTATATATGAGAGAAGAGAGATTATAGATTATATTTTGCGATCAGAATTCGGTTGGCTTTATAGGGATTTTTGATTTTTGGGGCTCCGCGACTCGCGGCAAAAGCCTCTTCAAACTCCGCGAGTCGCGGAGGATGAATTTACAGCTCACACCCTTGGAGTCTTTCTCTGCCGACGGTTTTATAATATATATATAATATATATATATATAATTAATAAAATTAATTATATATTATATTATATTTATATGCATAGTTAATTTGTAATTTTTAGTCCGTTGCGTCGAGCGTTGAGAGTTGACTCTGGTCCCGGTTCCGGATTTTCGAACGTCCTTGCGTACAATTTTATATTTTGTACTTTGCGTTTTGAATCTTGTACTCTTGTAATTTCGAGACGTTTCTTATCAATAATTGGAACCTTTTTGATTGTCTTTTGTACTTTTGAGCTTTTTGGTCGTTTGCGTCTTCAATTCGTCGAATCTGTCTTTTGTCTTCACCTTTTATTATTTAAACGAATATCACTTGTAAATAGAACAATTGCAACTAAAAGCTTGTCTTTCTTGAGGAATAATGCTATGAAATATATGTTCGTTTTTAGCATTATCAAATATTCCCACACTTGAGCGTTGCTTGTCCTCAAGCAATATTGTCTTGAAATACTAGAATCACTTCTTTATTCTTCACACTTTGTACATCAGTGATTTCTATACGGCGGTATAAACAATGGTAGTAACGATATGGTTTACAGTCCCACATGACTATAAAAATTAGATCCATTAAGGAAATTGGATCTTTATGAAAACATTTGATCTTTTGAAAATTAAATCTAGTTTTTACCCTAGATAAGTTTTCCGGGATAACCCTTTACCGGTGTTTGCAAAATATTTTTGTGGGTTTGGTGGGTTTCAGATTTGAAAATTTTAGCTCAAAACTTATGGTTTTGTGTCACCCACTTGCTAACCTTGTATTAGGAAAGCAACACGTCCAGTTTATTTGTTCCGTATATTACCTTTCGGCAAACTACCGTCCGGTTGAAAGGAAAGCGTTGAACAAGCAACTGTTAAGGCAATGTCCCGTGACATGCTTTTGATTATGGTCTATAACGTGTCGGACGCAATTACTATCCTTGGTAGGAGCAATAGTAAAGCTCACCCTTATAATTTTTCGGCCTGGCACAAGGTCCTGTCTTTGACCATGCTATGCAACCACCGTTCTTACGGTTGACACCCGATTTAGTTCAGGTGACCTAATGAATTCCAGGTGAATTCCTAGGATTTTACGTTCAATGGTAATGAACGTATTGAAAATAGGGTTTTCAGAAAACAAATCGGTTTATAATTTTGATCAAAATATTTTCTCATTCAAGCTCGAGTTTAGATATCATTGAATTCCATGAGTTTGTAATTCTCAATCTTTAAGGTCAATCTCTAGGATTGAGTAATACCAGTCTTAAAAGCTGATTTTTAATTTTTAAGGAGATTATCCTTTCTGGAGATCTGATTCATTAGTCTTATCCAGCTAATTTGCATGGTGCCCCCCCATTGTACGAGATAAATCCTTCTCATGGTTAGGATAAATCTGACCACTTGGCGACCCTGTTTAATGCTGAGGTCCGTGGATTTCCTGCTGATTTTAGTGATGACTTTTCTAGATTTTTCGTCAACCTACAGCTGGTCTGAACGACAACTTCATGACCTAAATCAAGAAGCGCGTGTCTTTTTCGGAAGACTTTACTTCCTTTTAATGATGGAATTGATTCATCGTGTAGATCCATCTCTTCTTTTCTTTCATCGGGTAAAACAGTTTAGTTTAGTCCAAAGCAAAAGTATTTTCAGTTATTTGTTACAGATATATGTGACATATGTTAAGACAACTTGGTAAATTTTCCCACACTTGGCTTTTATTTTCCTTTTTATCGTCCTCTATTCCATTTTAAATGAATTTTAACATTTTAGTTTGTTTCTCAATTTATGTCCTTTCCGAGGTAACAATAATTTCGGTGTTAAAACCTAGTTTTATCGTTCATAAATATGTATAAACATGATTTTGAATTCATTTAATTAAAAATTTTGAAAAATTTTACTAGAATTGGGTAGTCAGTATATAAGACTAGGGCTGTTCTTTTTTATCAGAGAGCACTAGATTCTAATACAACTACTGCTTTACTAGTATTTTTAATGGTAACCAAGTGTATAAAGTAAAAAATTTTAAAATCCGAAAGAATTTAACCCCTTCCCACACTTAAGATCTTGCAATGCCCTCATTTGCAAGAAATCAGGAACAATTTAAATTATTGAGGGTGATTAGTGTGAAAATGATAAAATTTTTACCAAAGTTTCCAATTATATTGGCGTATGTTTGCTGAATGATAAATGGTGCACATCATTTGTTCATTCCGTCTTGTTGTTATTTCACATATATTTTGCATCTTGTCGTCAAAATTAGTTGCTTTTGCTGAACTTAATGTCAGTCTTTGAAAATGCGTTGTTTTACCCTGTTGTGTACATAAGATAAACTGCAAACATATATACATATTTTTGAAGTTTGGTATATTACCCCACATTCAAAAATTATTAAAATCTAAGAATAAAAGTTAGATAATTATAAAAATGATTACAATATTAACAAAAGTATTAAACGTATCAATAATTACAAATTACAAAATAAAAAAAAATAATAAGTAAACTAAGGATGATATTGGTACCAATAGGGGTTCCAGGCATAACCATAAGTGCTATAGAATGCTTCGGCAGGGTCATACGTAGGATATGGTGGCTGCATCTCTATAGACCAAGGAGGGAAGATGGGTTTCAGTGTAGGAATATAGTTTCTACCTATATGTTGGCAATGAGCTATGATCTGGTTCTGATGAACTTGCCAATCTTCAAATGCTCTCTGTCTAGCATTTTCGTATTCCTGAGAAGCTATAAACCTATGCATTTCTTGCATCTCATTCCCCCCTCCTACATTACCTTGTTGTTGGTTTCTCTCCACCTGTGGATGTCTACCATGGTATCGTACTGCGGCGTTATTTCGCCTCTTCAAAACTTTCGCACCATGGTATACATTTAAACCTATAGTATCGCGGGGTTCCGGCTCTTCTAGTAATAATCCCCCCCGACTTATATCCACACCGAGATATTCACCAATCAAAGTAATAAAAATACCACCTCCTATTATGCTATGTGGTCGCATCCCCCGAACCATAGCTGATAAATAATAACCCACACAATATGGTATACTTACAGCGCTTTGTGGGTCTCGAATACACATATGGTAAAACAAATCCTGTTCATTTACTTTTTCTTTGTTCTTACCCCTTTGTGTAATCGAATTAGCTAAAAACCTATGTATCACTCTTAATTCGGCTCTATCTATATCCAAATAAGAGTAATTTCCCCCTTTGAAACGGTGATGGCTTGTCATTTGACTCCACACACCGTGTGTATCAAAATTTTCATCTATCTTTCTACCGTTTAGTATCAATCCTCTACAATCGGCAGACGCTAACTCCTCAGGCGTATATATACGTAAAGCCTGAGCCATGTCCAGTAAAGTATTACACAAGATATTTATTTATTTATAGAATGGATATACTTAAACCTTGCTACAACACTTATAGGCAGTGTACCTAATCGTACAGTAGTGTAGTTTTTAGTAAGTCCGGTTCGTTCCACAGGGAAATCTTTAAACAAAGCTCAACGCTATATTAGTATACTTTTATAAAAATACAAATATATATATAAGTAATATTATTATTATAAAGGGGGGTTTTTACCGTTTAATGACCGGTTTGTCGATTTTAAGACTTTAGTCGCAGTTAAAACCTAATGTAAAATATAAAATAAATACAAGACTTAAATTAAAGCGTAAAGTAAATAACGATAATGAAATTGCAAATAATAAAAGTGCGATAAAATAAAATTGCGATAATTAAAAAGTACAATAATTAAAAGTGCGATTAAATAACAATAAATAAAAGTGCGATAATTAGAAGTGCAATTAAATATAAAATAAAGGAAATTAAATATGAAATAAAAGAATTATGCTTATTTAAACTTCCGTAATCATGATGTTTGACGTGTTGATTTTAGTTTTATGCCCATGGGTTAATTGTCCTTTGTCCTGGATTATTTAATATGTCCGTCTGGTTTTTGTCAATAACAGTCCATCAGTCATAAATATAAAGTGCGAGTGTCCTCGTCAAATTTTAATTATACCCGAAGTTAAATATTCCAACTAATTGGGGATTCGAATTGTAACAAGGTTTTAATACTTTGTTTAATGAATACACCAGGTTATCGACTGCGTGTAAACCAAGGTTTTACTACTTTGTTAACAATTACACCAATTACCCTTGAATGTAATTTCACCCCTGTTTTAATTATTCTAGTGGCTATTAATCCATTCCCGTGTCCGGTTAAATGAACGATTATTCGTACATATAAATACCCCGCCCATCGTGTCCGATCGAGTGTATATGGTAATTTATAGGGACGCCCAATTGTAAATCTTTATATTAACATTAACAAACTATCATTTAGTTAAACAAATATAAAGCCCATTAATAACCCATAGTCTAATTTCCACAAGTGTCATTCTTTTGTCCAAACCCCAATTATGGTACAAAGCCCAATTACCCAATTTTAGTAATTAGCCCAACATCATGATTACTTCGTTTTAAATAAGCATAATAATAACTTAGCTACGAGACATTAATATAAAAAGGTTGAACATAACTTACAATGATTAAAAATAGCGTAGCGTTACACGGACAGAATTTCGACTTACACCCTTACAATATTCGCTAACATACCCTTATTATTAGAATTATAATTAAAATTAAAATTAAAATATAAATTATATTTTACGTATATATGAGAGAAGAGAGAAAATAGAATATGAAAAATGATCAGAATTCGGTTTGCTTTATAGGCAGAGTTGATTTTTGGGGCTCCGCGACTCGCGGTAAAATCCTCTTCAAACTCCGCGAGTCGCGGAGAATGAATTTACAGCTCACACCCTTGGAGTCTTTCTCTGCCGACGGTTTTATAATTTATATATAATATATATATAATTAATATAATTAATTATATATTTTATTTTATTTATATACATAGTTAACTTGTAATTTTTAGTCCGTTGCGTCGAGCGTTAAGAGTTGACTCTGGTCCCGGTTCCGGATTTTCGAACGTCCTTGCGTACAATTTTATATTTTGTACTTTGCGTTTTGAATCTTGTACTCTTGTAATTTCGAGACGTTTCTTATCAATAATTGGAACCTCTTTGATTGTCTTTTGTACTTTTGAGCTTTTTGGTCGTTTGCGTCTTCAATTCGTCGAATCTGTCTTTTGTCTTCACCTTTTATTATTTAAACGAATATTACTTGTAAATAGAACAATTGCAACTAAAAGCTTGTCTTTCTTGAGGAATAATGCTATGAAATATATGTTCGTTTTTAGCATTATCAAATATTCCCACACTTGAGCGTTGCTTGTCCTCAAGCAATATCGTCTTGAAATACTAGAATCACTTCTTTATTCTTCACACTTTGTACATCAGTGATTTCTATACGGCGGTATAAACAATGGTAGTAACGATATGGTTTACAGTCCCACATGACTATAAAAATTAGATCCATTAAGGAAATTGGATCTTTATGAAAACATTTGATCTTTTGAAAATTAAATCTAGTTTTTACCCTAGATAAGTTTTCCGGGATAACCCTTTACCGGTGTTTGCAAAATATTTTTGTGGGTTTGGTGGGTTTCAGATTTGAAAATTTTAGCTCAAAACTTATGGTTTTGTGTCACCCACTTGTTAACCTTGTATTAGGAAAGCAACACGTCCAGTTTATTTGTTCCGTATATTACCTTTCGGCAAACTACCGTCCGGTTGAAAGGAAAGCGTTGAACAAGCAACTGTTAAGGCAATGTCCCGTGACATGCTTTTGATTATGGTCTATAACGTGTCGGACGCAATTACTATCCTTGGTAGGAGCAATAGTAAAGCTCACCCTTATAATTTTTTCGGTCTGGCACAAGGTCCTGTCTTTGACCACTATGCAACCACCGTTCTTACGGTTGACACCCGATTTAGTTCAGGTGACCTAATGAATTCCAGGTGAATTCCTAGGATTTTACGTTCAATGGTAATGAACGCATTGAAAATGGGTTTTCATAAAACAAATCGGTTTGTAATTTTGATCAAAATATTTTCTCGTTTAAGCTCGAGTTTAGATATCATCGAATTCCATGAGTTTGTAATTCTCAATCTTTAAGGTCAATCTCTAGGATTGAGTAATATCAGTCTTAAAAGCTGATTTTTAATCTTTAAGGAGATTATCCTTTCTGGGGATCTGATTCATTAGTCTTATCCAGCTAATTTGCATGGTGCCCCCCCATTGTACGAGATAAATCCTTCTCATGGTTAGGATAAATCTGACCACTTGGCGACCCTGTTTAATGCTGAGGTCCGTGGATTTCCTGCTGATTTTAGTGATGACTTTTCTAGATTTTTCGTCAACCTACAGCTGGTCTGAACGACAACTTCATGACCTAAATCAAGAAGCGCGTGTCTTTTTCGGAAGACTTTACTTCCTTTTAATGATGGAATTGATTCATCGTGTAGATCCATCTCTTCTTTTCTTTCATTGGGTAAAACAGTTTAGTTTAGTTCAAAGCAAAAGTATTTTCAGTTATTTGTTACAGATATATGTGACATATGTTTAAAATAACTTGGTAAATTTTCCCACACTTGGCTTTTATTTTCCTTTTTATCGTCCTCTATTCCATTTTAAATGAATTTTAACATTTTAGTTTGTTTCTCAATTTATGTCCTTTCCGAGGTAACAATAATTTCGGTGTTAAAACCTAGTTTTATCGTTCATAAATATGTATAAACATGATTTGAATTCATTTAATTGAAAATTTTGAAAAATTTTACTAGAATTGGGTAGTCAGTATATAAGACTAGGGCTGTTCTTTTTTATCAGAGAGCACTAGATTCTAATACAACTACTGCTTTACTAGTATTTTTAATGGTAACCAAGTGTATAAAGTAAAAAATTTTAAAATCCGAAAGAATTTAACCCCTTCCCACACTTAAGATCTTGCAATGCCCTCATTTGCAAGAAATCAGGAATAATTTAAATTATTGAGGGTGATTTGTGTGAAAATGATTAAATTTTTACCAAAGTTTCCAAATATATTGGCGTTTGTTTGCTGAATGATAAATGGTGCACATCATTTGTTCATTTCGTCTTGTTGTTATTTCACATATATTTTGCATCTTGTCGTCAAAATTAGTTGTTTTTGCTGAACTTAATGCCAGTCTTTGAAAATGCGTTGTTTTACCCTGTTGTGTACATAAGATAAACTGCAAACATATATACATATTTTTGAAGTTTGGTATATTACCCCACATTCAAAAATTATTAAAATCTAAGAATAAAAGTTAGACAATTATAAAAATGATTACAATATTAACAAAAGTATTAAATGTATCAATAATTACAAAAAAAAAAAAAAAAAGATTTTTAGTTTACTTTTATTAAAAATTCGTTTTTGTAAAAATACGTTTTAATTATTCAAAAATATAAAAAGAAAAACAAAAATATAAGTATTTTTTAGTATTTTTTTTTAATATTTAAGTTTTATAAGTTTCTTTATCTTTATTTTAGTTTATAATAATATAAATTTTATTAAATATCTTTTATTTATAGAAAAAACAGAAAACAGAAGAAAAAAAAAAAAAAAAAAAAACGCGTAAAAATTTCAAACTGCTCCAGATCTGAAATTCTAAACCCCGCGACTCGCGGGGTTTGATGCAATAATTACCGCGACTCGCGGAGGGTACCTGACACACGGACAGAAGCCCTAATTCAGCATTAATTACGGGTTTTAATTAATTATAATTATTATTTAACCCTAATTATTATTATTATTATTATTAGTTTTATTTTTACTTTTACTTTTTATTTAATTTATGTATTTAGTATAAATTAGTTTAATTAAATTGTAAAATTAGTAGTTTTATTAAATAAATAATATAAAAATAATATTTTTATAAAAATTGTACTTTTTACAACTTTTTATATATTTTTATATTTTGTCCCTTTTTAATCATTGTAGCGTAATATTTGTATTTTTAGCTCATAATTAATTTTAAACTTAGTTTTTGCTATAGTGATTTTTACTCCTAGATTTTTAGGCTTTGCCGTAGATTTTAACTTTAGCTAAGTTATTATTACTATTTGTTCGTTTTTCCTAGTAAAATATAAGCTATTTATCATGATCTTGTCTTTCGTTTGAGGAATATCTTGATGTTTTGCGAGGTGTATATAAAATAGTTATTAATTTTAGCAGAAAACACTATTAAATACGATACAATTTTACACAAGATATTTATTTATTTATAGAATGGATATACTTAAACCTTGCTACAACACTTATAGGCAGTGTACCTAATCGTACAGTAGTGTAGTTTTTAGTAAGTCCGGTTCGTTCCACAGGGAAATCTTTAAACAAAGCTCAACGCTATATTAGTTTACTTTTATAAAAATACAAATATATATATAAGTAATATTATTATTATAAAGGGGGGTTTTTACCGTTTAATGACCGGTTTGTCGATTTTAAGACTTTAGTCGCAGTTAAAACCTAATGTAAAATATAAAATAAATACAAGACTTAAATTAAAGCGTAAAGTAAATAACGATAATGAAATTGCAAATAATAAAAGTGCGATAAAATAAAATTGCGATAATTAAAAAGTACAATAATTAAAAGTGCGATTAAATAACAATAAATAAAAGTGCGATAATTAGAAGTGCAATTAAATATAAAATAAAGGAAATTAAATATGAAATAAAAGAATTATGCTTATTTAAACTTCCGTAATCATGATGTTTGACGTGTTGATTTTAGTTTTATGCCCATGGGTTAATTGTCCTTTGTCCTGGATTATTTAATATGTCCGTCTGGTTTTTGTCCATAACAGTCCATCAGTCATAAATATAAAGTGCGAGTGTCCTCGTCAAATTTTAATTATACCCGAAGTTAAATATTCCAACTAATTGGGGATTCGAATTGTAACAAGGTTTTAATACTTTGTTTAATGAATACACCAGGTTATCGACTGCGTGTAAACCAAGGTTTTACTACTTTGTTAACAATTACACCAATTACCCTTGAATGTAATTTCACCCCTGTTTTAATTATTCTAGTGGCTATTAATCCATTCCCGTGTCCGGTTAAATGAACGATTATTCGTACATATAAATACCCCGCCCATCGTGTCCGATCGAGTGTATATGGTAATTTATAGGGACGCCCAATTGTAAATCTTTATATTAACATTAACAAACTATCATTTAGTTAAACAAATATAAAGCCCATTAATAACCCATAGTCTAATTTCCACAAGTGTCGTTCTTTTGTCCAAACCCCAATTATGGTACAAAGCCCAATTACCCAATTTTAGTAATTAGCCCAACATCATGATTACTTCGTTTTAAATAAGCATAATAATAACTTAGCTACGAGACATTAATATAAAAAGGTTGAACATAACTTACAATGATTAAAAATAGCGTAGCGTTACACGGACAGAATTTCGACTTACACCCTTACAATATTCGCTAACATACCCTTATTATTAGAATTATAATTAAAATTAAAATTAAAATATAAATTATATTTTACTTATATATGAGAGAAGAGAGAAAATAGAATATGAAAAATGATCAGAATTCGGTTTGCTTTATAGGCAGAGTTGATTTTTAGGGCTCCGCGACTCGCGGTAAAATCCTCTTCAAACTCCGCGAGTCGCGGAGAATGAATTTACAGCTCACACCCTTGGAGTCTTTCTCTGCCGACGGTTTTATAATTTATATATAATATATATAATTAATATAATTAATTATATATTATATTATATTTATATACATAGTTAACTTGTAATTTTTAGTCCGTTGCGTCGAGCGTTAAGAGTTGACTCTGGTCCCGGTTCCGGATTTTCGAACGTCCTTGCGTACAATTTTATATTTTGTACTTTGCGTTTTGAATCTTGTACTCTTGTAATTTCGAGACGTTTCTTATCAATAATTGGAACCTCTTTGATTGTCTTTTGTACTTTTGAGCTTTTTGGTCGTTTGCGTCTTCAATTCGTCGAATCTGTCTTTTGTCTTCACCTTTTATTATTTAAACGAATATTACTTGTAAATAGAACAATTGCAACTAAAAGCTTGTCTTTCTTGAGAAATAATGCTATGAAATATATGTTCGTTTTTAGCATTATCACATACCAACGCAAGGCATAACGCTAAATCTCCAAGACCACAAGCTAGCACAACGATAACATATATAACTCGAATAATGTGAAAACACCACACAACAAACACATAGCCATGGTTAACCAATAGTACAAAGGAATGGTACTTTGAATTTTCCATTGGTGTTCCCAACAACCGTTAGTGCACAACAATTATAACACTAACCCCGGAGTGGTATCGATCGCCCGAACTTTAAACCCACCCGTCACGTGTAATGTGGTATCGAACGCCCGAACTTAAAACCCACACTACATGCCCACACACATATATGACATGGCATCGAACGCCCGAACTTAAACCCATATCATATATTGACCCGATGTGGTATCGACCGCCCGAACTTAAACCCACATCGAATCTCGTACAAGTAAATACATTATATACACATATGCATAATCATTCCACTCACCTCAAGACTCTTGAGGAAGCTAACCGAGCTTGCAAACCTTCAATGTAACGTACCTATTACATTATGCATTTTATTAACATACAATCTAGTTGAATTAAATGCCAACTTCTAACCCTTGAGCATTTAATGACCCGATTGCATTAAATGACTCAACTACCCAAAACCGCCCATTAATGACCATTCCTTGTCATAAATCACTAAAAGCTAGTGATTAGGGTTTAATAACATCAACTAACATAAACTTGGTGTACTTTATAACCATTTCACCCGATTAGGTCAACTAGTGCTCTTTTGACTATTTGACTCATAAATCAAGTCAAACTTACACAATAACAACTCTTTCATCCTTTTAAAAGTGCATTAATGACTAACAACATCATTTAGCACTTACAACCTCAAATCACAAGACCAAACCCTAGATAATAGCTATTTAGGGTTTCCTTTCAACAATCCAACCCAAACTCCACCCATTTAACCCTCAAATGGGTCACACAAGTTCCATATGAACCAAACCCTAGCTTAAACTAAATGAAACTCAAACTTAGAGTTGAGACTTACCAAAACTATCCTCTTGTAGCTAATAACAAGGAGAGCAACTTTAATTCTTGCTTCTAGGATTGATTCACAAAATTTCGCCTTCAAATCTTGAGTTTAATCAAAGTGGGTTTTAGGATTTGAGAGGAAAATGTGAAAGAAAATGGAAAAGAAATAAGAAATGGAGGATAAGTGGCTGAGATTAAAGGCTCCAATCTGATCTATATGCAAAAAGACCAAATTACCCCTAAAGCTCTATTTAAATTGGGCTGAAATTGGAGTCAGAACTGCAGAGGTGCCGCGGCACGGCTCCTTTGTCGCGGCGCGAAATAAAGAAGGAAAAACGACCCTTCTTAACTCAAGTTCTGATCTGGATTTGCTTTACATGTCGCGTCGCGGCCCCATTCCTCGCGGCGCGGCATTGACCTGTTCCTGGTCACTTTGACAACAAATCATAAAACGAAGGTTCATACAACTAGCACACCTCGTTCACTATTCCTATGCACGTCTAAGCTTCACCCTTAAGTCTCACACGACTCAACACCATCGCGACACATACATAAACACGTACACGCACGCATTCGCATATATATATATATATATATATATATATATATATATATATATATATACACACACACACACACACACATATACATACATGTACTTACACAAAAACTAACACTTGGCTCACTTAATCACACAAACGAACAAGTTATAAGCGTGCTAATAATTAAGGTTGTACCTTTAAACGTGCACGGGAAAACGGGGTGTTACAACTCTCCCCCACTTAAATCGGAGCGCGTCCTCGCGATCTAAGCCGCATGACACGAGGGAAGGTAAACCAACACGAATTCTTCGGGCTCCCAAGTAAACTCGGAACCTTTACTACGATGCCATTGGACCTTAAAGGTCCTCACCTCTTTGTTACACAACATTTTTACCTTCTCGTCGAGTATAGCAATCGGCTCTTCAACGTATTCTAACTTGTTGTTTAGCTCAATTTCGTCTAAAGGCATCCATGAAGAATCATCCGCAAGACACTTACAGAGGTGGGAAACATGAAATGTGTTATGGATCCCCGCAAGTTCTTCGGGTAATTCCAAACGATACGCGACTTCACCACACGAGCTAAAACCTTAAACGGCCCAATAAACCGAGGAGCTAACTTTCCCCGTTTTCGAAACCGAATGATACCCTTCCATGGCGAAACCTTGAGCATCACCATATCACCTTCTTGGAATTCGATCAAACGTCTACGCTTATCGGCGTAAGACTTTTGCCTATCTTGCGCCTTTTTCAAATGTTCCCGAATCATATCGATTTTATCATTTGTCTCCAATACCAAGTCGGTGCTCCCGACTTCCCTTTGACCCACTTCACCCCAACAAATCGGGGTTCGACACCTTCTACCATACAACATATCATACAGTGGCATTCCAATACTAGAGTGAAAACTATTATTGTACGAGAATTCCACCAAAGGTAAATGTTCATCCCAACTACCACCGAAGTCAATGATACACGCACGTAACATATCCTCCAATGTTTGGTTCGTACGTTCGGTTTGACCGTCCTTTTGAGGATGGTACGCCGTACTCATATTTACCCTCATACTCATATCTTCATGAAACTTCTTCCAAAATCGAGAAGTAAAACGCGTGTCCCGATCCGAAACGATAGACGCGGGAACGCCATGTCTTGATATCACCTCCTTAATGAACATCTTCGCAAGTGCCTCCGATGTAATCGCTTCTTTAATAGGAAGAAACAATGCACTTTTCGTCAATCTATCAACAATCACCCAAATAGTATCAAATTGGGTTCTTGCCGTTTTTGGCAACTTGGTAATAAAATCCATGGTAATATGCTCCCACTTGCACATAAGAATTTCTAGCGGTTGCAACTTACCATACGGCTTTTGGTGTTCGGCTTTAACTTGCAAACAAGTGACGCATTGCTCAACATACTTAACAACGTCGCGTTTCATGCCCGGCCACCAATAATCTTTCTTCAAATCATGGTACATCTTTGTCGCACCCGGATGTATGGAATACTTAGACTTGTGCGCCTCATCAAGAAGCACCTTTCGGAAATCACCCATCTTAGGCACCCACACTCTTTCTTGAAAAGACAATAAACCACGCGAACCCATCGTAATGAATTTCGATTGCCCCACAATTCGTTCTGCATGCTTGTTGTGAACGTAAGCCTCTATTTGAATCACACCAAGTTTTTCAAGAAAATCGTTAGTAATAATCATACGTAACAATCCCAATCGTAACGCCGGGTGGTGACTCTTTCGGCTTAACGCATCCGCGACCACATTCGCTTTGCCCGGATGATAAAGTATCTCACAATCATAATCCTTCACCACATCCATCCATCTACGTTGACGATAATTCAAATCCCGTTGATCAAAAAGATGTTTCAAACTCTTGTGATCCGAATAAATCGTACACTTGACACCATCGCGACACATACATAAACACGTACACGCACGCATTCGCATATATATATATATATATATATATATATATATATATATATATATATATATATATATATATATATATATATATATATACATGTACTTACACAAAAACTAACCCTTGGCTCACTTAATCACACAAACGAACAAGTTATAAGCTTGCTAATAATTAAGGTTGTACCTTTAAACGTGCACGGGAAAACGGGGTGTTACAACATGATCATATATACAAACTTTAAAACAAATTGTACAATCTTTTACAAAACACTCAATTAACACAAAACTTTGAAGCATATTGTACAACCTTCATATAATAATTGTATTTTATATTTTAATAAAATTTCAAGAGGAATTTAATATTACTAATAATTATTAGACAAAATTACTCATTTCGTCCCTGTGTTTTTCACTTTTTGCCCGTTTCATCCTTGTGTTTTATTTTCTGCATATTTCATTCTTAAAAGCATTTTAAAGTCCCAATTTCATCCATCACTCTAACGAAAGTTAACTGAGTCCGTTAAAACTATTCACAGGGACTATCCACATAATCTTTAACTAATTAAACTAAAAAATCAATTCATTCTTTCTCTAATGATGTTGTGTAGCATTTCAAAATCTTTATATGATCACTATTTCATGCAAATGAACAAAAAAAAAAAAAACTTTATTTTCTATCCTAGATCAGATGATCCATCCCTTCATGAGTTTGGCAGTGATCTAAACTATAGACATAAACATTAGTTAATCAACTTCTCACATTAAAAAACATGAATAGCATGCCTACACAAAGTAAGACCAAACTACCAACCGATAGTTGAGCCAAAAGTGTCGCACAACAGGATGCGAAAAGCAAAAAGAAACCCATATAATTGTTCGATCTTACAAACTAGTGCAATTATAGGATGTCCAAGGGTCTGGTCGGTAAATCCATCCGGCTTAAAAGTCCTTATGTATATCAGCTTTAAGCAGATTCATAATCCAGATAGTATGCGGCCATATCATATCCAAAACATTGGATACACATAATTCTAGTATAAATGCGGCCATATCACATCATGAAAGGAAGAATGAATTGATTTTTGTAGTTTAGTTAGTTGAAGATTACGTGGATAGTTTATGTGAATAGTTTTAACGGACTCAGTTAACCTTCGTTAGGGTGAGAGATGAAATTGGGACTTTAAAATGCTTTTAAGGATGAAATATGCAGAAAATAAAACACAAGGATGATACAGGCAAAAAGTGGAAAACACAGGGACGAAATGGACAATTTTGTCTAATTATTATTAAAAATATAAATACTCAATTTTTGAGCAAACTTTATTATTATTATTTATAATTATAATTATAATTATAAGTATATTATTATTATTCAAATTCAAAGATGAGTTCTGTTTACGAGATTAATTACGTTATATATGTATGCGAAATACACGTCTCAATAAATGGTTGTAATGTAAGCTTTTATGACAAGGAAAATAGTAAGACCATTTCCAACCGTGGCGATGATATCACAGGCAGTTTGGCCAAAAAGTGCAAAAAAGTGTAAACTGACTGTGAATAGGCACTGACCTTTTTTAACCGCTGTGTCAGTTTTTTGTGTCTAATATTGAGTAGGGTGATGTGGTAAAATCTGATTTGAAATAGGGTGGAAAAAAATAAATTAATAATAATAAATATATATTAATTAAAATTAAAAATTATGTGATTGTATGAGGGAGTAAACTCACGGACAAAAACAGCTCGTCACCCCATGACTAATGGAAATTGGAGGAACTAACTGACGCCCCGTTAGATTTCGTCAGATGTTGCCAACTAGGACTGACGGAGCAAAGAAACGCCCGGTTGAGTTGGTTTAATTGTGATGAAAAAATTGAAAGATGATAGTGAGACAATAAATGTAGTTCATTTATTCCGACCAAGTTAAGTACATCAATGTGTTTGTAAAAACAACGAGAAGTTTCTTAGTCGAAATCCGTCGGGTCATTAAACTAAATGACTTTAGCGTTTAAATTCACTTAATACCTAAAATATATCATTAAACTGTTTCATTTAAAAAAACTCGTGGTTTCACGGGTCATTTCACTAGTTTTATTTTAAAAGCGTTCATATTCACAGTAAATATTTTCGATCCATTTATCCATGAAAATACAACCTTTTGGATCATGGACTTTTGAGGTGTGAGCAAAATTTATAGGCTTTTACGCAAAATATGAAGGCTTTTGGGGACAAAATCAAATTTTAAGCATGAAAATTTCAAACTCATTAGGGACAAAATCAAAAAATCAAAAATTTTAACCATGAAAAATTTCAAATCCACCGGGGCATGTGCCCCCTGCCCCTGACTCTCCCGAGTTTCCAAAATGACACAAAAAGACACATAATTGACATTAGACCTAGATAGTAAAGTGACCACACAGTAATTAAAATTTGAAGGCAGTTTTATTTTATCAGCATCAACTTCTACATGATTTCTTATTTAAATTACATGACATGACCTACAACATGTCACAAACATTCAACAACTAAAAAAGAAAAGCCTTCCTACATGTTTAGTTTAATATTCTAAAGAAATACGGAGTATGATATATGATAATATTAACCCAATAAAGTGACTTAAATGTTGGTCTAATGTCATCTTAATTGAGTCATGCTTTGAATGTAGATTAACATGTGACATTAGACCACCAACTGAATCAATTTATCGGGCAACTTTTCATTATGGAGCAAGTTTTGATCTAGGGATTAGCAGTGAACGATTGAGGGAGTCCATTACGTTTTGTGGCAGTCGGAGGCCAATCAACATAAGGTGGTGGTGGTGGTGGTGGAGGTCTTCGGAGTTCAGGAGGTAAGTATGGCATTGGCATAGGGCCAGGTCCTCCCCAAGGCACCGGGAGTTGCGCGAAGACTCTACCGGTGCAGGAAAACGATAGTGCAAGTAACAACGAGTTCTCGCACCGTCAATCGTCGTACATCGTCACACATACCACCATACGCTCATCATCGCCGGATGAGTCTTTCGCCTTGTCCGTCCGATAAGGAAGGTATTGGCATCCAAATACATCAAATCCTCGCAAAACAAGGTAACACATTCTCGAAAATCTAGCCGCCACTGTGCGCTTCTAAACGACGCACTCGGAACCAATACTCCATGCCCCACAATCGTCCGCAAAGTAGAAGTAATCCACTGACGTTTTCCCACAAGCACGCTTCCCAACAAGGAAATCAAGTAACCCATTCTTCACAAAACTCAGCATCGTCCAGCAACACCATCCGAGTCTCACAGTTTTTCACAAGATCTCACGCACGTTCTCTCGAATCACAACTCAACGGTCGTAGCGCCTTGACCTTGAGTCCATAGCAATAGCACGTCACTCTGCCTCGTTAGGAATTTCACATCCTTATTGAGGTCCAGACGGTGTTCTTCTGATATTTCATACCGTATCACATTACCGTACCTCCTCGGGGAACAATAAAACTCTCCAACTTAGGATTTAACTCCATTCCCAAATCGCCAACATGGTAACATTCCACGGTCTTACCGTTCTTGAACGGACATGACCATCATCATTATCTATCCTATAACGCCAAATTCCCGAGAATCAACTTCAAGATCCGAAACCCATCTAACGCAGTTATCCCGAACGTCATACTTACAATGACATCACACCTTCAATAACGTAAGTCGCACCCGTCTCCCTCTCAAGGTAGACTCTAGCCAAGATTCCTACGTATGCCTCTGAGCCTAGGCATACGCCATCGCGCTTCATCAATCCAACACATCAGTCGAGTTCACCCGACCTTCCACTTAATTAATAGCTAATCGTTATCAGGCCTTTCCTCACTCTCTTGGGGAAGAGTGACCAATCAGGCACAACGAATAAGTCACCCGCATTGCAACACGTCACCATCAACCGCAACTGAACAGAAAACCATGTCTATAGATGCTTCGCCAATCATTCTAACCTACCGAGCACTTAGGAGAAACGGGGTTCACCTGTCTAGTGAGCTCATCAATACACACGATTCGTCATCGCTCCAGGATTGCGCATAACAATTTCCAATAAAGTACATTACTCTACTTCAATTCCCATGGAGTATGCACAACAACCCTCGCAGACTCAATTGCGCAATCGTTGAATCGCGATCGCCCGAAAATCCACCAGTGTCATCACTGTTGTACCCAAGGGTCCTCCGATAGCACCTCAAGTACATCATGGCTACATCAACATTAGAGTCGCACATTACACTAGCAGGTATAAGGAGGCACCTGACGTTGTGTCATATCGACTCTTAACACCATCAACCGAGGTTTAGAACTCGGTCCCTGGGTTCCATACACCCAACTTCACCCATACGCAGCTACATGATCCGAGGCCATACCTACACGATGAACCTTCCAGTCCACTTGCTTATCGCATTCTTAGTGAACACACGTCACCCACCATACACCAAAGTCAAACTATGCGGTTTGGTCAAATCTCCTCTTCCACTAAGGAATGATTGGGGATACCAAGACTTACATCCCGCCTCACACCAATGCAACTATCATCACGAGGAAGATTATATACGAAACTTATACAGATTCCGCAAACAACTAACACTAACCATAGTCATAAGGGTTTCACTCTCGCGAGTTTAACGACCCAAGCACACTCACGTATATCATCATCGAAGATGACCCACAATCAGAACCACTACCAGGTTCACTAACTCCGTACTCAACCGAGTACCAACACAAAACGCCCTCAAGAGACCTATTGCATCCCAATACGTAAATCCAAGTCTCCACTACACACTCGAATTGGTCATCCTAGTTCGGTAGAAAACCATATTCTTACAATCTCGATCTTGCATCTATCGAATATGATGGCTACAACACAATAATCCCGCAAGTACACCTACTCACCTTAGGTGTTCACGAACGCCATAACTCTACTCGATCCAAAATACGCCCGATGTGACAACCCGCACATCCTTCAAGATCACCATAAAATAGGAACCATTTACCGATTCCTAAATCATTCCCGAACTTACTCCAACCTTGTCGCATTTGTGATGCCCCGTACAAAACCATCGTGTACGAATCATCAACAACAGGATCATTACAAGGTCAAATACTATATGCGGTTTCAAAATAAGTTTGCATTCATATTAAAAGGTGACGTTTTAACCAACGTCAAATGTTTAACAACCAAAAGTATGCTTCTACGAATAGCAAGCAATAATAGTACGTGACCCACAGGTCGTTACAAATACATCTTTTCAAAAGTAATATAGTTTGAATGTAAAATAAACGTTTCATGCGGTGACATCTCTATTAAGCGCAGCGGGTGTCTACAAAGGATGACTAGTACAGCGGAAGCAAGCAAACCTTAAGCACATGAGAAAAACATGCTTAAAAACGTCAACACAAAGGTTGGTGAGCTATAGTTTAAGTATAACAGTAATGTAAGGTAGGCCACGAGATTTCAGTGCTTCAACAGCGTTTCAAAACAGTATGAAAAGTATATGTATAACCGTGGGCACTTGGTAACTAACTCAACGTAAATAACACCCCCTAAAAGTACACTTGGCGAGTGCGTATATTTACGAAGTATTAAACACCCATTAAATGCTAGCGCTACTAGCCCAAGTAGGGATGTCAAACCGTATGGATCCATATCTAAGATTCGCGTTCACCGGTTCAAAGACCAATGACTAAACGTTACCGAGCTAAGGGGAAAGTTTATGCCGTTGTATAATCCACACATATATAAAGTTTAAGTACTCATGCCTAGTCTGTAAAATGTAAAATGCGCATGTATTTTCAGTTCCCAAAATAGTTAAAGTAAAAAGGGATGCTATAACTCACAGTGGAAAGTAGTAAAAGTCGATACGCGGGAATAGTAAGCAAATGGTTGGTCCGGAAGGTCCTCAACCTAAGTCAGAAGTTACTAAGTCAGTAAATCATTCCCAAAGGTTTAAATGTATGTAAATTAGGTCTTAAGTACCATCATCATTCATCATTAAACAAAAAGTGTAAAGTAAGTTTTAAGTCAAGACTAGGGTTTGAAATAAAGGCTGATTTCGTTCAGTCGCCACGACCTCTATACAAACTGAAATGAGGTGAGACCAGAGGCCATGGCTCCATATATGAGTCCCCTAGAGGATGACCAATTTCCAGAACCAAACTTGTCTTCTTTTGACCGTGGTGACGGTTTAAGTGCGAGTAGGTCAGAAATTTCAGCACAACGTTAAAAGGGTGCAATGACTTTCGGGAGGCCATAGATCCTAAACCGTAACTCGGATTAAGACGAGGTCTAAACTAAAAATCATCTACTCGAACCGAACTAACTTAAAATCAACTTTAAAGTAGCCCAGGTAGTCTGATCAGTTCCATAAACAGTAAGTAAATGTGTTCCGGTGGGTTCTTGGTGCTTGGTGCTTGATGCTCATCACGGTTCTCATCCTTGATGCGTATAGCTTCAAGTGTACAACTCGTTGATGGGTTTGCATCATCTTAACCAAGGTTTGACCATCATAACACTAGTGTAATTCTAAGATAAGTTGCACAACTCACTTAAGAGTTGTATGTAGTTTGATGAACCAAAGTTACATCAAGTTCTTAGATGCGACACCTACATGAGTTCTACTAGTAATATTAAGCTACAAACTTGAAAGTAAACTAAATAAACAAGATCTTAAGTTGTAGAACATAGTTCTTAGTTAGATCTTGAAGATCTTACACCCAAAAGTCTAGATCTAAAGTTCTTAAGTTAGATCCTAAGTTATAATACTTGGATCTTTACTTTAATGAAACCATAAGTTATGAAACTTAGATTTTCATCTTGAAAAGTGTATGTAAGCTCATAAGCTCTTGTTTACAACAAAATTAGAAGACCATAAGCTATAGAAACTTAGATCCAACACAAATATATGAAGTTATAACTAAAAAGTTATACTTCCATGTTCTTGAACTTACAAAGTTAACTTTGGTTCAAGAAAAATGAGATCAAGATTAACTAGTAACACTTGACCAAAATAACAACATCACAAACTTTAAAGTACTTACAAAAGAAGGAAATAAATTAAAGTACAAGTATAATGTTCATGTTTTGTTTCATACTTAGGAAGATTCAAATCAAAGTTTGAATCTTAGGATTTAAGTCTACAAACATGAACACAAGTATGAATATGAAACTTATGAACTTTAAATCTTAACATTTAAGTGTATAACCATAAACTAGAAAGTTTAGATTCCTTGTTCTTGACTTCATCAAATAAAGATGGAAGTAACAAGATTTCATGAAGATACAAGTTAGAAAACTTGATCTTTAACAACAACAAATAACTAGTAAGTAATCAACAAACAAAGACAAGTAAATGATGATGATTAGGTGGCAGTTTTGTAAAGGAAAAAGAAAGGATAGTAAAGCTTGTTACTTACAAGTCTTGAGAGAAAAAGAGAGAAAAGAAGTTGCAAGTAAGAGTGTGTGTGAAAGAGTGAAGTAAAATGCTAGTAATATGTAACAAAAAAAAAAAATTGAATACCCTTTACTCCCACCTAGGCCGACGGCCAAAAGAGGTGCCAAAGAGAAAGGTCAAGTCTTTAACTTTCATACATGGGAGAATGGTGATAGCTTAGAGTGGTAATAAAGTTAAATTGTTATGGGAACAAGGTGTAAATATGCAAGTAACAAGATTCCTCATGAACTAACTAATCTTGTTTTGTTTTAATGTAATACTTGCATAATAATGGGCTAACTTAGTCCATTAAGAAGGTAGGGTGGGCTTCCAAGTCCATTTCCAAGTCCAAGTTGAAATGTCCCGTTCTTATTGATTAAAAACGTTCCATATTAATTGATTTCGTTGCGAGGTTTTGACCTCTATATGAGACGTTTTTCAAAGACTGCATTCATTTTTAAACAAACCATAACCTTTATTTCATCAATAAAGGTTTAAAAAGCTTTACGTAGATTATCAAATAATGATAATCTAAAATATCCTGTTTACACACGACCATTACATAATGGTTTACAATACAAATATGTTACAACAAAATAAGTTTCTTGAATGCAGTTTTTACACAATATCATACAAGCATGGACTCCAAATCTTGTCCTTATTTAAGTATGCGACAGCGGAAGCTCTTAATAATCACCTGAGAATAAACATGCTTAAAACGTCAACAAAAATGTTGGTGAGTTATAGGTTTAACCTATATATATCAAATCGTAACAATAGACCACAAGATTTCATATTTCAATACACATCCCATACATAGAGATAAAAATCATTCATATGGTGAACACCTGGTAACCGACAATAACAAGATGCATATATAAGAATATCCCCATCATTCCGGGACACCCTTCGGATATGATATAAATTTCGAAGTACTAAAGCATCCGGTACTTTGGATGGGGTTTGTTAGGCCCAATAGATCTATCTTTAGGATTCGCGTCAATTAGGGTGTCTGTTCCCTAATTCTTAGATTACCAGACTTAATAAAAAGGGGCATATTCGATTTCGATAATTCAACCATAGAATGTAGTTTCACGTACTTGTGTCTATTTTGTAAATCATTTATAAAACCTGCATGTATTCTCATCCCAAAAATATTAGATTTTAAAAGTGGGACTATAACTCACTTTCACAGATTTTTACTTCGTCGGGAAGTAAGACTTGGCCACTGTTGATTCACGAACCTATAACAATATATACATATATATTAAAGTATGTTCAAAATATATTTACAACACTTTTAATATATTTTGATGTTTTAAGTTTATTAAGTCAGCTGTCCTCGTTAGTAACCTATAACTAGTTGTCCACAGTTAGATGTACAGAAATAAATCGATAAATATTATCTTGAATCAATCCACGACCCAGTGTATACGTATCTCAGTATTGATCACAACTCAAACTATATATATTTTGGAATCAACCTCAACCCTGTATAGCTAACTCCAACATTCACATATAGAGTGTCTATGGTTGTTCCGAAATATATATAGATGTGTCGACATGATAGGTCGAAACATTGTATACGTGTCTATGGTATCTCAAGATTACATAATATACAATACAAGTTGATTAAGTTATGGTTGGAATAGATTTGTTACCAATTTTCACGTAGCTAAAATGAGAAAAATTATCCAATCTTGTTTTACCCATAACTTCTTCATTTTAAATCCGTTTTGAGTGAATCAAATTGCTATGATTTCATATTGAACTCTATTTTATGAATCTAAACAGAAAAAGTATAGGTTTATAGTCGGAAAAATAAGTTACAAGTCGTTTTTGTAAAGGTAGTCATTTCAGTCGAAAGAACGATGTCTAGATGACCATTTTAGAAAACATACTTCCACTTTGAGTTTAACCATAATTTTTGGATATAGTTTCATGTTCATAATAAAAATCATTTTCTCAGAATAACAACTTTTAAATCAAAGTTTATCATAGTTTTTAATTAACTAACCCAAAACAGCCCGCGGTGTTACTACGACGGCGTAAATCCGGTTTTACGGTGTTTTTCGTGTTTCCAGGTTTTAAATCATTAAGTTAGCATATCATATAGATATAGAACATGTGTTTAGTTGATTTTAAAAGTCAAGTTAGAAGGATTAACTTTGTTTGCGAACAAGTTTAGAATTAACTAAACTATGTTCTAGTGATTACAAGTTTAAACCTTCGAATAAGATAGCTTTATATGTATGAATCGAATGATGTTATGAACATCATTACTACCTTAATTTTCTTGGATAAACCTACTGGAAAAGAGAAAAATGGATCTAGCTTCAATGGATCCTTGGATGGCTCGAAGTTCTTGAAGCAGAATCATGACACGAAAACAAGTTCAAGTAAGATCATCACTTGAAATAAGATTGTTATAGTTATAGAAATTGAACCAAAGTTTGAATATGATTATTACCTTGTATTAGAATGATAACCTACTGTAAGAAACAAAGATTTCTTGAGGTTGGATGATCACCTTACAAGATTGGAAGTGAGCTAGCAAACTTGAAAGTATTCTTGATTTTATGAAACTAGAACTTTTGGAATTTATGAAGAACACTTAGAACTTGAAGATAGAACTTGAGAGAGATCAATTAGATGAAGAAAATTGAAGAATGAAAGTGTTTGTAGGTGTTTTTGGTCGTTGGTGTATGGATTAGATATAAAGGATATGTAATTTTGTTTTCATGTAAATAAGTCATGAATGATTACTCATATTTTTGTAATTTTATGAGATATTTCATGCTAGTTGCCAAATGATGGTTCCCACATGTGTTAGGTGACTCACATAGGCTGCTAAGAGCTGATCATTGGAGTGTATATACCAATAGTACATACATCTAAAAGCTGTGTATTGTACGAGTACGAATACGGGTGCATACGAGTAGAATTGTTGATGAAACTGAACGAGGATGTAATTGTAAGAATTTTTGTTAAGTAGAAGTATTTTGATAAGTGTATTGAAGTCTTTCAAAAGTGTATAAATACATATTAAAACACTACATGTATATACATTTTAACTGAGTCGTTAAGTCATCGTTAGTCATTACATGTAAGTGTTGTTTTGAAACCTTTAGGTTAACGATCTTGTTAAATGTTGTTAACCCAATGTTTATAATATCAAATGAGATTTTAAATTATTATATTATCATGATATTATCATGTATGAATATCTCTTAATATGATATATATACATTAAATGTCTTTACAACGATAATCGTTACATATATGTCTCGTTTAAAAATCATTAAGTTAGTAGTCTTGTTTTTACATATGTAGTTCATTGTTAATATACTTTATGATATGTTTTCTTATCATAGTATCATGTTAACTATATATATATATATCCATATATATGTCATCATATAGTTTTTACAAATTTTAACGTTCGTGAATCACCGATCAACTTGGGTGGTCAATTGTCTATATGAAACATATTTCAATTAATCAAGTCTTAACAAGTTTGATTGCTTAACATGTTGAAAACATTTAATCATGTAAATATCAATCTCAATTAATATATATAAACATGGAAAAGTTCGGGTCACTACAGTACCTACCCGTTAAATAAATTTCGTCCCGAAATTTTAAGGTGTTGAAGGTGTTGACGAATCTTCTGGAAATAGATGCGGGTATTTCTTCTTCATCTGATCTTCACGCTCCCAGGTGAACTCGGGTCCTCTACGAGCATTCCATCGAACCTTAACAATTGGTATCTTGTTTTGCTTAAGTCTTTTAACCTCACGATCCATTATTTCGACGGGTTCTTCGATGAATTGAAGTTTTTCGTTGATTTGGATTTCATCTAACGGAATAGTGAGATCTTCTTTAGCAAAACATTTCTTTAAATTCGAGACGTGGAAAGTGTTATGTACAGCCGCGAGTTGTTGAGGTAACTCTAGTCGGTAAGCTACTGGTCCGACACGATCAATAATCTTGAATGGTCCAATATACCTTGGATTTAATTTCCCTCGTTTACCAAATCGAACAACGCCTTTCCAAGGTGCAACTTTAAGCATGACCATCTCTCCAATTTCAAATTCTATATCTTTTCTTTTAATGTCAGCGTAGCTCTTTTGTCGACTTTGGGCGGTTTTCAACCGTTGTTGAATTTGGATGATCTTCTCGGTAGTTTCTTGTATAATCTCCGGACCCGTAATCTGTCTATCCCCCACTTCACTCCAACAAATCGGAGACCTGCACTTTCTACCATAAAGTGCTTCAAACGGCGCCATCTCAATGCTTGAATGGTAGCTGTTGTTGTAGAAAAATTCTGCTAACGGTAGATGTCGATCCCAACTGTTTCCGAAATCAATAACACATGCTCGTAGCATGTCTTCAAGCGTTTGTATCGTCCTTTCGCTCTGCCCATCAGTTTGTGGATGATAGGCAGTACTCATGTCTAGACGAGTTCCTAATGCTTGCTGTAATGTCTGCCAGAATCTTGAAATAAATCTGCCATCCCTATCAGAGATAATAGAGATTGGTATTCCATGTCTGGAGACGACTTCCTTCAAATACAGTCGTGCTAACTTCTCCATCTTGTCATCTTCTCTTATTGGTAGGAAGTGTGCTGATTTGGTGAGACGATCAACTATTACCCAAATAGTATCAAAACCACTTGCAGTCCTTGGCAATTTAGTGATGAAATCCATGGTAATGTTTTCCCATTTCCATTCCGGGATTTCGGGTTGTTGAAGTAGACCTGATGGTTTCTGATGCTCAGCTTTGACCTTAGAACACGTCAAACATTCTCCTACGTATTTAGCAACATCGGCTTTCATACCCGGCCACCAAAAATGTTTCTTGAGATCCTTGTACATCTTCCCCGTTCCAGGATGTATTGAGTATCTGGTTTTATGAGCTTCTCTAAGTACCATTTCTCTCATATCTCCAAATTTTGGTACCCAAATCCTTTCAGCCCTATACCGGGTTCCGTCTTCCCGAATATTAAGATGCTTCTCCGATCCTTTGGGTATTTCATCCTTTAAATTTCCCTCTTTTAAAACTCCTTGTTGCGCCTCCTTTATTTGAGTAGTAATGTTATTATGAATCATTATATTCATAGATTTTACTCGAATGGGTTCTCTGTCCTTCCTGCTCAAGGCATCGGCTACCACATTTGCCTTCCCCGGGTGGTAACGAATCTCAAAGTCGTAATCATTCAATAATTCAATCCACCTACGCTGCCTCATATTCAGTTGTTTCTGATTAAATATGTGTTGAAGACTTTTGTGGTCGGTATATATAATACTTTTGACCCCATATAAGTAGTGCCTCCAAGTCTTTAATGCAAAAACAACCGCGCCTAATTCCAAATCATGCGTCGTATAATTTTGTTCGTGAATCTTCAATTGTCTAGACGCATAAGCAATCACCTTCGTTCGTTGCATTAATACACAACCGAGACCTTGCTTTGATGCATCACAATAAATCACAAAATCATCATTCCCTTCAGGCAATGACAATATAGGTGCCGTAGTTAGCTTTTTCTTCAATAACTGAAACGCTTTCTCTTGTTCATCATTCCATTCAAATTTCTTCCCTTTATGCGTTAATGCAGTCAAGGGTTTTGCTATTCTGGAAAAGTCTTGGATGAACCTTCTGTAGTAACCAGCTAGTCCTAAAAACTGGCGTATGTGTTTCGGAGTTTTCGGGGTTTCCCACTTTTCAACAGTTTCTATCTTTGCCGGATCCACCTTAATACCTTCTTTGTTCACTATGTGACCGAGGAATTGAACTTCTTCCAACCAAAATGCACACTTTGAAAACTTAGCGTACAATTCTTCCTTCCTCAATACTTCTAACACCTTTCTCAAATGTTCACCGTGTTCTTGGTCATTCTTTGAGTAAATAAGTATGTCATCAATGAAAACAATGACAAACTTGTCAAGGTATGGTCCACACACTCGGTTCATAAGGTCCATGAACACAGCTGGTGCATTAGTTAAACCAAACGGCATGACCATAAACTCGTAATGACCGTAACGTGTTCTGAAAGCAGTCTTTGGAATATCATCTTCTTTCACCCGCATTTGATGATACCCGGAACGTAAGTCAATCTTTGAATAAACAGACGAGCCTTGTAGTTGATCAAATAAGTCGTCGATTCTCGGTAGTGGGTAGCGGTTCTTGATGGTAAGTTTGTTCAACTCTCGGTAGTCGATACACAACCTGAATGTACCAACTTTCTTCTTGACAAACAAAACAGGAGCTCCCCACGGTGATGTGCTTGGTCGAATGAAACCACGCTCTAAAAGTTCTTGTAATTGGCTTTGCAGTTCTTTCATCTCACTGGGTGCGAGTCTGTAAGGAGCACGAGCTATTGGTGCAGCTCCTGGTACAAGATCTATTTGAAATTCAACGGATCGATGTGGGGGTAATCCCGGTAATTCTTTCGGAAATACATCGGGAAATTCTTTTGCAATGGGAACATCATTGATGATCTTTTCTTCAGTTTGTACTTTCTCGACGTGTGCTAGAACAGCATAGCAACCTTTTCTTATTAGTTTTTGTGCCTTCAAATTACTAATAAGATGTAGCTTCGTGTTGCCCTTTTCTCCGTACACCATTAAGGGTTTTCCTTTTTCTCGTATAATGCGAATTGCATTTTTGTAACAAACGATCTCCGCTTTCACTTCTTTCAACCAGTCCATACCGATTATCACATCAAAACTCCCTAACTCTACTGGTATCAAATCAATCTTAAATGTTTCGCTAACCAGTTTAATTTCTCGATTCCGACATATATTATCTGCTGAAATTAATTTACCATTTGCTAATTCGAGTAAAAATTTACTATCCAAAGGCGTCAATGGACAACTTAATTTAGCACAAAAATCTCTACTCATATAGCTTCTATCCGCACCCGAATCAAATAAAACGTAAGCAGATTTATTGTCAATAAGAAACGTACCCGTAACAAGCTCCGGGTCTTCCTGTGCCTCTACCGCATTAATATTGAAAACTCTTCCACGGCCTTGTCCATTCGTGTTCTCCTGGTTCGGGCAATTTCTAATAATGTGGCCTGGTTTTCCACATTTATAACAAACTACATTGGCATAACTTGCTCCGACACTACTTGCTCCGCCATTACTCGTTCCGACACCATTTGTTCCTTTCGTTCTATTAACCCCTGGTCCGTAGACCTCACACTTCGCCGCGCTATGACCATTTCTTTTACACTTGTTGCAAAATTTGGTGCAGAACCCCGAGTGATTCTTTTCACACCTTTGGCATAGCTGCTTCTGATTGTTGTTGTTGTTGTTGCGGTTATTATTGTTGTTGGGATGATTGTTGTAGTTGCTGTTGTTGTTGTTGTTGTTGTTGTTGTTGTTGGGCCGTTTGTTGTAGTTGCGATTGATGTTGCGATTGTTGGGATAATTGTTGCGATTATTGTTGTAATTGCTGTTGTTGTTGTATTGGTGATTCTTATCACCGTTTTCCTCCCACTTTCTTTTGACTTGCTTCACATTGGCCTCTTCAGCAGTCTGTTCTTTAATTCTTTCTTCAATCTGGTTCACTAGTTTGTGAGCCATTCTACATGCCTGTTGTATGGAGGCGGGCTCGTGTGAACTTATATCTTCTTGGATTCTTTCCGGTAATCCTTTCACAAACGCGTCGATCTTCTCTTCCTCATCTTCGAATGCTCCCGGACACAATAGGCACAATTCTGTGAATCGTCTTTCGTACGTGGTAATATCAAATCCTTGGGTTCGTAACCCTCTAAGTTCTGTCTTGAGCTTATTGACCTCGGTTCTGGGACGGTACTTCTCGTTCATCAAGTGCTTGAATGCTGACCACGGTAGTGCGTACGCATCATCTTGTCCCACTTGCTCTAGATAGGTATTCCACCATGTTAACGCAGAACCTGTGAAGGTATGCGTAGCGTACTTCACTTTGTCCTCTTCAGTACACTTACTTATGGCAAACACCGATTCAACCTTCTCGGTCCACCGTTTCAATCCGATCGGTCCTTCGGTTCCATCAAATTCCAAAGGTTTGCAGGCAGTGAATTCTTTGTAGGTGCATCCTACACGATTTCCTGTACTGCTAGATCCAAGGTTATTGTTGGTATGTAGCGCAGCCTGTACTGCGGCTATGTTTGAAGCTAGAAAAGTACGGAATTCCTCTTCATTCATATTCACGGTGTGTCGAGTAGTCGGTGCCATTTCCTTCAAAATAGTTAAATGGAACAAGTTAATCATACAGAATATTAAGAGTAGTTAATAGTATTTCGTAGCATAATATGAACTCATTTATAAAAGCTTTTTCTTCATATTAGCGTTTTATAAGTTTAAATTCGGGTAGTACCTACCCGTTAAGTTCATACTTAGTAGCTAATATACAATTCAACTACTACAATTCTATATGAAAAACTGATTGTAATAATATTTCGCGTTCAAACTTTTATACAATATTTTACAAACTTACAATACCGCTTATTTTACATAAAGCATGAAATATAGCACACAATAACTTTGATACAAGATAGTTGTGAAAACAATTCTAGCTAGTACACAAGTCGTTCGGCAAAGGCAATAAAGACACGTAATTCATACGTCCAGAAACAAGTCATGCATTCTGGTTTTACTAGGACTACTTCCCATCCTTGGTCTTGTGCAACATAACCGTTATGGCCGTTGATAAGACAGCGTGTTGTAACGTCATCAAAGGGACGAGGGTTACGTAATGTCCAACAGTCCCGTAATAATCTAAAAACCTCATTTCTTACCCCAATTACCGACTCCGTCACTTGTGGAAACGTTTTGTTTAATAGTTGTAGCCCGATGTTCTTGTTCTCACTTTGGTGAGAAGCGAACATTACTAATCCGTAAGCATAACATGCTTCTTTATGTTGCATGTTAGCCGCTTTTTCTAAATCACGAAGTCCAATATTCGGATATATTGAGTCAAAATAATTTCTTAACCCGTTGCGTAAAATAGCATTTGGGTTCCCCGCAATATATGCGTCAAAGTAAACACATCGTAACTTATGGGTTTCCCAATGTGATATCCCCCATCTTTCAAACGAAAGTCTCTTATAAACCAAGACATTCTTGGAACGTTCTTCGAATGTCTTACAAACTGATCTCGCCTTAAATAGTTGTGCCGAAGAATTCTGGCCGACTCTAGACAAGATTTCATCAATCATGTCTCCGGGTAGGTCTCTTAAAATATTGGGTTGTCTATCCATTTTGTGTTTTTAAACTGTAAAATAGACAAGAGTTAGTTTCATAAAAAAAAAATACTTATTAATACAAGCAATTTTTACATATATCATAAAGCATAAGAACACTATATTACATATATTACACCACACGAATACAACTATCTTATTCCGACTCGCTCGTTTCTTCTTCTTCGGTTTTGGTTCGTTTTGCCAAGTTTCTAGGGATATATGATGTTCCCCTAATACGAGCCGTCGTTGTCCACATTGGTTTAGAAAAACCTGGTGGTTTAGAGGTTCCCGGGTCATTGTTACAACTTAAGGACTTCGGGGGTTGACGATATATATAAAGTTCATCGGGGTTGGAATTAGATTTCTCTATTTTTATGCCCTTTCCCTTATTATTTTCTTTTGCCTTTTTAAATTCAGTTGGGGTAATTTCTATAACATCATCGGAATTCTCGTCGGAATCCGATTCATCGGAGAATTGGTAATCCTCCCAATATTTTGCTTCCTTGGCGGAAACACCATTGACCATAATTAACTTTGGTCGGTTGGTTGAGGATTTTCTTTTACTTAACCGTTTTATTATTTCCCCCACCGGTTCCGATTCTTCTTCCGGTTCCGATTCTTCTTCCGGTTCCGATTCTTCTTCCGGTTCCGACTCTTCTTCCGGTTCCTCTTCGGGAACTTGTGAATCAGTCCACAAATCATTCCAATTTACATTTGACTCTTCATTATTATTAGGTGAGTCAATGGGACTTGTTCTAGAGGTAGACATCTATCACATAATATCAAACACGTTAAGAGATTAATATATCACATAATATTCATATGTTAAAAATATATAGTTTCCAACAAAAATGTTAAGCAATCATTTTTAAAGAAAACACGGTCGAAGTCCAGACTCACTAATGCATCCTAACAAACTCGATAAGACACACTAATGCAAATTTTCTGGTTCTCTAAGACCAACGCTCGGATACCAACTGAAATGTCCCGTTCTTATTGATTAAAAACGTTCCATATTAATTGATTTCGTTGCGAGGTTTTGACCTCTATATGAGACGTTTTTCAAAGACTGCATTCATTTTTAAACAAACCATAACCTTTATTTCATCAATAAAGGTTTAAAAAGCTTTACGTAGATTATCAAATAATGATAATCTAAAATATCCTGTTTACACACGACCATTACATAATGGTTTACAATACAAATATGTTACAACAAAATAAGTTTCTTGAATGCAGTTTTTACACAATATCATACAAGCATGGACTCCAAATCTTGTCCTTATTTAAGTATGCGACAGCGGAAGCTCTTAATAATCACCTGAGAATAAACATGCTTAAAACGTCAACAAAAATGTTGGTGAGTTATAGGTTTAACCTATATATATCAAATCGTAACAATAGACCACAAGATTTCATATTTCAATACACATCCCATACATAGAGATAAAAATCATTCATATGGTGAACACCTGGTAACCGACAATAACAAGATGCATATATAAGAATATCCCCATCATTCCGGGACACCCTTCGGATATGATATAAATTTCGAAGTACTAAAGCATCCGGTACTTTGGATGGGGTTTGTTAGGCCCAATAGATCTATCTTTAGGATTCGCGTCAATTAGGGTGTCTGTTCCCTAATTCTTAGATTACCAGACTTAATAAAAAGGGGCATATTCGATTTCGATAATTCAACCATAGAATGTAGTTTCACGTACTTGTGTCTATTTTGTAAATCATTTATAAAACCTGCATGTATTCTCATCCCAAAAATATTAGATTTTAAAAGTGGGACTATAACTCACTTTCACAGATTTTTACTTCGTCGGGAAGTAAGACTTGGCCACTGTTGATTCACGAACCTATAACAATATATACATATATATTAAAGTATGTTCAAAATATATTTACAACACTTTTAATATATTTTGATGTTTTAAGTTTATTAAGTCAGCTGTCCTCGTTAGTAACCTATAACTAGTTGTCCACAGTTAGATGTACAGAAATAAATCGATAAATATTATCTTGAATCAATCCACGACCCAGTGTATACGTATCTCAGTATTGATCACAACTCAAACTATATATATTTTGGAATCAACCTCAACCCTGTATAGCTAACTCCAACATTCACATATAGAGTGTCTATGGTTGTTCCGAAATATATATAGATGTGTCGACATGATAGGTCGAAACATTGTATACGTGTCTATGGTATCTCAAGATTACATAATATACAATACAAGTTGATTAAGTTATGGTTGGAATAGATTTGTTACCAATTTTCACGTAGCTAAAATGAGAAAAATTATCCAATCTTGTTTTACCCATAACTTCTTCATTTTAAATCCGTTTTGAGTGAATCAAATTGCTATGATTTCATATTGAACTCTATTTTATGAATCTAAACAGAAAAAGTATAGGTTTATAGTCGGAAAAATAAGTTACAAGTCGTTTTTGTAAAGGTAGTCATTTCAGTCGAAAGAACGACGTCTAGATGACCATTTTAGAAAACATACTTCCACTTTGAGTTTAACCATAATTTTTGGATATAGTTTCATGTTCATAATAAAAATCATTTTCTCAGAATAACAACTTTTAAATCAAAGTTTATCATAGTTTTTAATTAACTAACCCAAAACAGCCCGCGGTGTTACTACGACGGCGTAAATCCGGTTTTACGGTGTTTTTCGTGTTTCCAGGTTTTAAATCATTAAGTTAGCATATCATATAGATATAGAACATGTGTTTAGTTGATTTTAAAAGTCAAGTTAGAAGGATTAACTTTGTTTGCGAACAAGTTTAGAATTAACTAAACTATGTTCTAGTGATTACAAGTTTAAACCTTCGAATAAGATAGCTTTATATGTATGAATCGAATGATGTTATGAACATCATTACTACCTTAATTTTCTTGGATAAACCTACTGGAAAAGAGAAAAATGGATCTAGCTTCAATGGATCCTTGGATGGCTCGAAGTTCTTGAAGCAGAATCATGACACGAAAACAAGTTCAAGTAAGATCATCACTTGAAATAAGATTGTTATAGTTATAGAAATTGAACCAAAGTTTGAATATGATTATTACCTTGTATTAGAATGATAACCTACTGTAAGAAACAAAGATTTCTTGAGGTTGGATGATCACCTTACAAGATTGGAAGTGAGCTAGCAAACTTGAAAGTATTCTTGATTTTATGAAACTAGAACTTTTGGAATTTATGAAGAACACTTAGAACTTGAAGATAGAACTTGAGAGAGATCAATTAGATGAAGAAAATTGAAGAATGAAAGTGTTTGTAGGTGTTTTTGGTCGTTGGTGTATGGATTAGATATAAAGGATATGTAATTTTGTTTTCATGTAAATAAGTCATGAATGATTACTCATATTTTTGTAATTTTATGAGATATTTCATGCTAGTTGCCAAATGATGGTTCCCACATGTGTTAGGTGACTCACATAGGCTGCTAAGAGCTGATCATTGGAGTGTATATACCAATAGTACATACATCTAAAAGCTGTGTATTGTACGAGTACGAATACGGGTGCATACGAGTAGAATTGTTGATGAAACTGAACGAGGATGTAATTGTAAGCATTTTTGTTAAGTAGAAGTATTTTGATAAGTGTATTGAAGTCTTTCAAAAGTGTATAAATACATATTAAAACACTACATGTATATACATTTTAACTGAGTCGTTAAGTCATCGTTAGTCGTTACATGTAAGTGTTGTTTTGAAACCTTTAGGTTAACGATCTTGTTAAATGTTGTTAACCCAATGTTTATAATATCAAATGAGATTTTAAATTATTATATTATCATGATATTATCATGTATGAATATCTCTTAATATGATATATATACATTAAATGTCTTTACAACGATAATCGTTACATATATGTCTCGTTTAAAAATCATTAAGTTAGTAGTCTTGTTTTTACATATGTAGTTCATTGTTAATATACTTTATGATATGTTTTCTTATCATAGTATCATGTTAACTATATATATATATATCCATATATATGTCATCATATAGTTTTTACAAGTTTTAACGTTCGTGAATCACCGATCAACTTGGGTGGTCAATTGTCTATATGAAACATATTTCAATTAATCAAGTCTTAACAAGTTTGATTGCTTAACATGTTGAAAACATTTAATCATGTAAATATCAATCTCAATTAATATATATAAACATGGAAAAGTTCGGGTCACTACACAAGTAAGTATGCAATTAATCAATTAAAGCCCAAGTAATTAACTAGTAACTTTAGTTAATTAAAATGACTAATAATAATTAATCATGAATGTAAATAATATTCGAAAATATTATTCGTGAAAAGTACGTGCGTCACAAATACAAGTCGGGCCATGAAAAGTTAAATACGGTAACAAGTAACACGTATAAGAACACGTTTATTAAAACGCAAGCATTAATAATAAATTATTAATAATAAAACGTTGGAAAATCCAGGGTCGTTACATTACCCACCTGTTAAAGAAAATTTCATCCCGAAATTTTAAGCTGAGGTAGATGGAGGAGTCGGGAAAAGGTGAGGATACTTCTGCATCATTTGATCCTCTCATTCCCAGGTAAACTCAGGTCCTCTTTTGGCATTCCATCGTACTCGGACGATCAGAATCTTGTTGTGTTTCAAAGTTTTGACCTCACGGTCCATAATTTCGACAGGCTCTTCAACGAAGTGGAGTTTGTCATCAATCGTAAGTTCCTCCAATGGTATGATATGTTCCGGTTCAGCAAGACACTTCTTCAAATTCGATACATGAAAGGTAGGATGAACTGAGCTCAATTGAGTTGGAAGATCCAAACGGTAAGCAACGGGTCCAACACGCTCTAAGATTTCAAAAGGACCAATGTATCGCGGGTTCAACTTTCCGCGCTTTCCAAAATGAATCACACCTTTCCAAGGTGCAACCTTCAACATTACACGGTCACCCACATTGAATTCAAAGTCCTTACGTTTAAGGTCTGCATAACTCTTTTGACGATCACGGGCCGTCTTGAGTCTCGCTTGAATTTGGACAATCTTCTCAGTTGTTTCATGGACTATCTCGAGTCCAGTGATTTACGTTTCTCCTACCTCGGCCTAACAAATAGGAGATCGGCACTTGCGGCCATACAACGCTTCAAAAGGTGCGACATTAATACTCGAATGATAACTGTTGTTGTAAGAGAATTCGGCTAGCGGCAAATGCCTTTTCCAAGCCTTTCCAAAGTAAATAACACAAGTACGCAACATGTCCTCCAAAGTCTGAATTGTGCGTTCGCTTTGTCCGTCGGTCTGTGGGTGATACGCAGTACTCATGTCGAGACGGGTTCCCAAGGCTTCTTGCAAAGAACGCCAAAATCTGGAAGCAAAACGGGAATCGCGATCTGAGATGATCGATAAGGGCACACCATGATGAGATACAACCTCTTTGATGTATAGTTGAGCGAGTCTTTCCATCGTATCCGTTTCCTTCATGGCTAAGAAGTGTGCAGATTTGGTAAGACGGTCAACGATAACCCAGATGGTATCGTATCCGCCCACCGTCTTTGGTAACTTCGTAATGAAATCCATTGTTATCCTTTCCCACTTCCATTGCGGGATTTCCGATTGTTGAAGTAACCCAGAAGGTTTCTGATGTTCGGCCTTAACTTTTGAGCAAGTCAAACACTTACCGACATAAGTTGCAACATCCTTCTTAAGATTCGACCACCAATACTGTTCCTTAAGATCGCTGTACATTTTACCGGCTCCTGGATGAATTGAATATCTCGACTTGTGGGCTTCATCTAATATAAGGTTCCGTAGATCTCCATAACGGGGTACCCAAATTCTTCCGGCATAGCATCGGAGTCCAGTCTCCTTAACTTCAAATCGTGAAACGAGAATGTTCAAGTATTCATGAGATATATTCTCTTCTTTGAGAGCCTCATCTTGGGCTGCTCGGATCTGACCATTGAGATTCGAATGAATGGTGATGTTCAGTGCCCGAACACGAAGAGGTGCCATCCTCTCCTTTCGGCTCAAAGCGTCAGCTACAACATTGGCCTTGCTAGGATGATAACGAAGTTCACAATCATAGTCGTTCAGCATCTCGATCCATCGATGTTGTCTCATATTCAGTTGCTTCTGATCGAAGATGTGTTGGAGACTTTTATGATCGGTGAAAATTGTGCTCTTAGTTCCATAAAGATAGTGTCTCCACAGCTTTAATGCAAAGACAACGGCTCCAAGATCGAGATTGTGCGCAGTGTAATTTCGTTCGTGAATCTTCAGTTGACGGGAGGCATAAGCGATAACCTTTGTTCGTTGCATCAGTACACAACCAAAACCACTTTTCGAAGCATCGCATTAAATGACGAAATCGTCACTGCCCTCAGGAAGTGATAAGATTGGTGCGGTGGTTAACTTCTTTTTCAAGGTTTGAAATGCTGATTCTTGTTCGGGTTCTCAAATGAACTTCTTCCCTTTGTGAGTCAACGCTGTCAAAGGACGCGCAATCAGAGAGAAACCTTCAATAAATCTTCGATAGTAACCGGCGAGGCCTAGAAATTGGCGGATGTGAGTCGGAGTAGTAGGGGTTTCCCACTTGCTGATGGCTTCGATCTTTGTGGGATCAACTTTGATACCCTGGTCACTCACAACATGACCCAGAAATTGGACTTCCTTCAACCAAAACTCACACTTGAAGAATTTGGCGTAAAGTTGCTCTTGTCTCAAGAGTTCAAGCACTAGACGAAGATGTTGCTCATGTTCTTCTTCGCTTTTCGAGTAGATGAGGATATCATCTATGAAGACGATAACGAACTTATCCAGGTATGGCTTGCAGACACAATTCATGAGATCCATAAACACGGCAGGTGTGTTGGTTAAACCGAATGGCATCACGAGAAACTCATGATGACCATAACAAGTTCCGAATGCAGTCTTCATCACATCGCTCTCTTTCACCCTCAACTGGTGATAACTGGATCACAAATCGATCTTAGAGTAAACGCTCGATCCTTGCAATTGGTCTAAAAGATCGTCAATTCTGGGAAGAGGATACCGATTCTTGATCGTCAATTTGTTGAGTTCACGGTAGTCGCTACACATGCAGAAGGATCCGTCCTTCTTCTTCACAAATAAAACAGGTGCACCCCAAGGCGAGAAACTTGGTTGGATAAATCCACGGTCTAGTAGTTCTTGTAATTGGCTCTGCAACTCTTGCATTTCGGAAGGTGCGAGTCGATAAGGTGCGCGAGCTACAAGTGCAGCTCCTGGCACTAAATCGATCTGAAACTCTACTGCTCTCGGTGGCGGTAATCCAGGCAATTCTTCTGGAAAGACATCAGAAAATTCGTTCACAATTCGTACATCATCCACGCTCTTCACTTCGGTTTCTAATGCTTTTACATGTGCTAAAACAGCAAGACGTCCTTTCTTCATGATCTTTTGCGCTTTCATGCAACTAATGAGATTCAGTTTCGAGCTACATCTCTCTCCGTAAATAATCAGTGGCTCACCATCTCCGTGTGGTATACGAAGAGCTTTATCTCCACAGATAATGTCAGCCCGTATCTTGGTCAACCAGTCCATACCGACAATAACATCAAAGCTTCCCAACATATCCACTACACACTCGAATTGGTCATCCTAGTTCGGTAGAAGACCATATCCTTACAATCTCGATCTTGCACCTATCGAATATGATGGCTACAACACAACAATCCCGCAAGTACACCTACTCGCCTTAGGTGTTCACGAACGCCATAACTCTACTCGATCCAAAATACGCCCGATGTGACAACCCGCACATCCTTCAAGATCACCATAAAATAGGAACCATTTACCGATTCCTAAATCATTCCCGAACTTACTCCAACCTTGTCGCATTTGTGATGCCCCGTACAAAACCATCGTGTACGAATCATCAACAACAGGATCATTACAAGGTCAAATACTATATGCGGTTTCAAAATAAGTTTGCATTCATATTAAAAGGTGATGTTTTAACCAACGACAAATGTTTAACAACCAAAAGTATGCTTCTACGAATAGCAAGCAATAATAGTACGTGACCCACAGGTCGTTACAAATACATCTTTTCAAAAGTAATATAGTTTGAATGCAAAATAAACGTTTCATGCAGTGACATCTCTATTAAGCGCAGCGGGTGTCTACAAAGCATGACTAGTACAGCGGAAGCAAGCAAACCTTAAGCACCTGAGAAAAACATGCTTAAAAACGTCAATACAAAGGTTGGTGAGCTATAGTTTAAGTATAACAGTAATGTAAGGTAGGCCACGAGATTTCAGTGCTTCAACAGTGTTTCAAAACAGTATGAAAAGTATATGTATAACCGTGGGCACTTGGTAACTAACTTAACGTAAATAACACCCCCTAAAAGTACACTTGGCGAGTGCGTATATTTACGAAGTATTAAACTCCCATTAAATGCTAGCGCTACTAGCCCGAGTGGGGATGTCAAACCCTATGGATCCATATCTAAGATTCGCGTTCACCGGTTCAAAGACCAATGACTAAACGTTACCGAGCTAAGGGGAAAGTTTAAGCCGTTGTATAACCCACACATATATAAAGTTTAAGTACTCGTGCCTAGTCTGTAAAACGTAAAATGTGCATGTATTCTCAGTTCCCAAAATAGTTAAAGTAAAAAGGGATGCTATAACTCACAGTGGAAAGTAGTAAAAGTCGATACGTGGGAATAGTAAGCAAATGGTTGGTCCGGAAGGTCCTCAACCTAAGTCAGAAGTTACTAAGTCAGTAAATCGTTCCCAAAGGTTTAAATGTATGTAAATTAGGTCTTAAGTACCATCATCATTCATCATTAAACAAAAACTGTAAAGTAAGTTTTAAGTCAAGACTAGGGTTTGAAATAAAGGCTGATTTCGTTCAGTCACCACGACCTCTATACAAACTGAAATGAGGTGAGAACAGAGGCCATGGCTCCATATATGAGTCCCCTAGAGGCGGACCAATTTCCAGAACAAAACTTGTCTTCGTTTGACCGTGGTGACGGTTTAAGTGCGAGTAGGTCAGAAATTTCAGCACAACGTTAAAAGGGTGCAATGACTTTCGGGAGGCCATAGATCCTAAACCGTAACTCGGATTAAGACGAGGTCTAAACGAAAAATAATCTACTCGAACCGAACTAACTGAAAATAAACTTTACAGTAGCCCAGGTAGTCTGATAAGTTCCAGAAACAGTAAGTAAATGTGTTCCGGTGGGTTCTTGGTGCTTGGTGCTCATCACGGTTCTCATCCTTGATGCATATAGCTTCAAGTGTACAACTCGTTGATGGTTTTGCATCATCTTAACCAAGGTTTGACCATTATAACACTAGTGTAATTCTAATATAAGTTGCACAACTTACATAAGAGTTGTATGTAGTTTGACGAACTAAAGTTACATCAAGTTCTTAGATGCGACACCTACATGAGTTCTACTAGTAATATTAAGCTACAAACTTGTAAGTAAACTAAATAAACAAGATCTTAAGTTGTAGAACATAGTTCTTAGTTAGATCTTGAAGATCCTAGACCTAAAAGTCTAGATCTAAAGTTCTTAAGTTAGATCCTAAGTTATAATACTTGGATCTTTACTTTAATGAAACCATAAGTTATGAAACTTAGATTTTCATCTTGAAAAGTGTATGTAAGCTCATAAGCTCTTGTTTACAACAAAATTAGAAGACATAAGCTATAGAAACTTAGATCCAACACAAGTATATGAAGTTATAACTAAAAAGTTATACTTCCATGTTCTTGAACTTACAAAGTTAACTTTGGTTCAAGAAAAATGAGATCAAGATTAACTAGTAACACTTGACCAAAATAACAACATCACAAACTTTAAAGTACTTACAAAAGAAGGAAATAAACTAAAGTACAAGTATTATGTTCATGTTTTCTTTCATACTTAGGAAGATTCAAATCAAAGTTTGAATCTTAGGATTTAAGTCTACAAACATGAACACAAGTATGAATATGAAACTTATGAACTTTAAATCTTGAAAACATTTAAGTGTAGAACCATAAACTAGAAAGTTTAGATTCCTTGTTCTTGACTTCATCAAATAAAGATGAAAGTAACAAGATTTCATGAAGATACAAGTTAGAAAACTTGATCTTTAACAACAACAAATAACTAGTAAGTAATCAACAAACAAAGACAAGTAAATGATGATGATTAGGTGGCGGTTTTGTAAAGGAAAAAGAAAGGATAGTAAAGCTTGTTACTTACAAGTCTTGAGAGAAAAAGAGAGAAAAGAAGTTGCAAGTAAGAGTGTGTATGAAAGAGTGAAGTAAAATGCTAGTAATATGTAACAAAAAAAAAAATTTGAATCCCCCTTTACTCCCACCAAGGCCGACGGCCAAAAGAGGTGCCAAAGAGGAAGGTCAAGTCTTTAACTTTCATACATGGGAGAATGGTGATAGCTTAGAGTGGTAATAAAGTTAAATGCTTATGAGAACAAGGTGTAAATATGCAAGTAACAAGATTCCTCATGAACTAACTAATCTAGTTTTATTTTAATGTAATACTTGCATAATAATGGGCTAACTTAGTCCATTAAGAAGGTAGGGTGGGATTCCAAGTCCATTTCCAATAATAAAAGCCCAAGTCCAAGTAAGTATGCAATTAATCAATTAAAGCCTAAGTAATTAACTAGTAACCTTAGTTAATTAAAATGACTAATAATAATTAATCATGAATGTAAATAATATTCGAAAATATTATTCGTGAAAAGTACATGCGTCACAAAGACAAGTCGGGCCATGAAAAGTTAAATACGGTAACAAGTAACACGTATAAGAACACGTTTATTAAAACGCAAGCATTAATAATAAATTATTAATAATAAAACATTGGAAAATCCAGGGTCGTTACAGCGTTCGTCCGCTCGGTACTCGTCATGTCCCGCTTAGTGCCAAGATACACGTTTGTAATAAATGGTGATCAAGCATCATTACAATTGCTTATCTTACCAATTTCACAAGGTCATGCAAAGTACTTTACTTAGACTAGTAAGACATTTGCATGATACGTAACACACGGAAACTCCAATACTCCATATTGATCGAAGTCCCACTGACGGACCTTACCAATCACAATCACCGAACGACCGAAACCCGAAGCCGGATTCTTATCTTAAAATACCGCCCATACATATACTATATATATATATATATATATATATATATATATATATATATATATATATATATATATATATATATATATATGTATATATATATATATATATATATATATATATATATATATATTCGCACATATATAATAATACTTTAGCATACATCACATATCCGCATGCGAACCTACAACATAAGGATTTATCACCAAAAGCAATCTCCTAGTCAACCTACTACTTTAGGCGACTATCTATCTAAAGTTCAAAAGAAAGCACCAATTAAGGCCCTACACATTTCTCAAGTCCCAATAAGTGTACCTACACTAAGGCATTAATCATCATCAATCCGACCCGTATTTCTACAAGTCACGCAACAATGCATGCACAAAATAGTCTAAGTCTAGGCACCTATCACAAAAGTCACATAGATCCCTTAGACCATGCTCTGATACCACTTGAAACGACCCCAAACCAATTACACGAAAAAAGACACTTAATTTTTTTTTTTACATTTTTAGAATTTCTTCACATTTTTGCGTCGCGCAAATATTTCTGCGTCGCCCTTTTGTGAAGGTTTTTGTTCAGAGAATTTCCTTCACAAATGGGCGTCGCCCTTTTTATTTGCGCTTCGCCCTTTTGTACTGATTTTTCAGTCTGAACATTTCCAGCTATTTCCAACTCCAAATTTTGTCTAAGTGTTGGGTATGACCCAACCCAATGCCCATTTTGACCCAAAGCCTTTTTTAATCATATTTAACACTTCAAAGTGAGTTCAAATGTCCAATCTAATCACAACTAACATAAGGTGGGTTCAAAATGACCCTTTACAATTAAGGTGACAATTCTGACCCATTTACACTAAAACAAGGGTTAAGACTCAATCGGCCAACCCAATATCCCGAGCATGATCCGGGAGAGTTTACCAAACCCCCAATCCACATTCAAAGCCAATGCTACTCCAATATAAGCCAACTTCTAGCAACCTATCCAAGCCACTAGATTCTGCCAATACAATCAACGGGTACTTATACAAAAAGATAAACAACGAGGGAGTAAGAAAAGTTTAGTGAGAACAATACTTATATGCATACATACATAACTTACTTACTAGTACCACTTACACACAAAACCGCATACAAGTCCGCATAACAATCGTATATAAGTATCAATACATCATGCTACACTACAACACACACAATATGGTTAACCATACCCAAATAGTGCAAATCATCAAATGATACACTATCCAACACGTGTACATGGCCGACAAAAGTGAATTATCCGGATGGCACTACCATATACACAAGAATGTGGCCGACAAATGTAACCCGTTAGGTGACACTTACCACATTCCTACAAGTGGCCGACAAAGAGTGAAATTGTACAAATAACACTCACCACTTGTCACAACCGCAACAAGGCCGACAAAGAGTGAAATAACACTCACCACATCAAGTGTCCAACAAAGAGTGAGATAGCACTCGCCACTACTCATGCAAGCAAATAACTTATATATCTACACATATAAGTATTCCACTCACCTTAAGAGCGCATGCATAAGTCATAATGCTATATCATCGCCTCCGCATCCGAGCAAGCAATCACCTATATAAATATAGGCACACAAATACATAAACATCCATTCTCTATAAGAGAATCCGACACCAACACCTTTAGCCTAAGGTTTCCACCTTGCTCACCAAAACCTGCCCATTTAGTCAATGGACATAACCAAATTACCACTATGGGTGGTAATTTCAACCCATTCCAATAAGTACAAGTCAACCCTCAATTGTATAACTAACCAAACCAAACAACTTGACCCATAGTCACTATTATAAGTGACTATGTTCCCCAAATACCAATTACCCAATTTAATCAAGTACATACACCACCAAAATAAGTGTTGATCACTAGTTTGACCCGAAAAGGCATTTGACCCAATTTTCCATTGACCACCTTTGACTTATGTCAAATTCACCCACTTTCACTAATGACTAGTGATTAAGTCTCCAAAACACCAATTATCACAAAAACCACGTATTTGCACAATTGATTTACCAAAACTTGACTCAATTCTTAGTTTGACACCAAATCAAAATCAACACCCAATTTGACCAAAAACAACTCTTAATCACACCCAAAACACCACCATACCACCCATTGATTAATCACACTAACAAGGGGTTGATTTTAATCAATAATCCCAACCATCAACAACAACTTCACCTCTTTGAGGCATTTCATCAAAAACCTCATGTGCATAACTTCAAACTTGTTGTTTAGAACTTCAAAATCCTTTACCCACTTCCAATCTAGTTATTATCACCCAAAACCAGGACAAATATATCCAAATTCGTCATTAAACCCTAAACCTACAATATTAAGGTTTATATTCACAAGCTTACACCAAAACCCCCAAATTTCAAGGCAATTGGGGTTTATAACCCAAAATCAACTCAAACCTTAACCCAAACAAGAATCAAACAATAAAAATCGGAGTTAGGACTTACCACTACCATCAAAATATAGCTAGAAGGAAGATGAACAACATTAAATCTTGCACCTTGTGGAGAATCAAGCTCTTTCACCATGTTCTTGAGCTTTCTTACTCTATAATCCATTCCTCTCTCTAAACTTAGGGTTTGGTTGGTGAAATTATAGATAAAATGAGATTAAAATCTGATCCCCAAACCTTATACTCGTTCATAAGTGAAAAGACCAAAATGCCCCTTTCTTTTAAAATGAATTACAAAACTAACCAATCTGACCCAGCTGGTTTGCGCGGCGCCCAAATAAGTGCGCGGTGTGGACTTTGCCTGATTTTGAAATCATGTCGTTACATTTAGTGACCAAAACTCTTATGGATATAGAAGCGGAAACCATTCTAAGTATGTTGAAAAAGGTTTTGTGAATTATGAATGCCTCTAAGTAGTCAAACTCAAAGTGGTTGAAAATGTTAACAGAACAAATTGCGGTCGATCCACGGTCAGAAATGAAGTCGACCATGGATCTAACTTTTCTGAAAAATGTTAGATTGTGGTACAGTGCATTCCACGATCAGGATCACGGTCTATCGTGGTTCAGCCATGTATTAGCTTTTACTTCGTATTGGGATGAGAATACTTGCTTCTTTATAACTGTTTTACAATGTGCACATGAGTACCTTAAACCTGTGTTGCATGAGTTAGTGTTCGAAAAGCCCTTAGCTCAAATATATTAGAATATTTTAGTAAGCGCGAATCACGTGGATAGATCTATTGGTTTGACAACCACACCCTACCTTAACTGAGGTGCATGTTACTTCGTAAAAGGTACACTTGGACAGTGTACACTAGAATAGGGTAAAAGAAAGACTCGTAGGATACTATGAGCGGTGTTAAGCTTCATAATTCGAGTGCTCATGATGCATACACTATTTTTGAATTTTTTATGAACTAAAATCTCGTGGTCTATGCCTATATTTAATGCTTAAACCTATGAATTCACTCAACCTTCGTGTTGACTTTTAGCATGTTATTCTCAGGTAATATTGACCGTAGCTAGCTTCTGCGAAACAAGAGACTGTATAGAGGTCAAACATGGTGTTAATGGAGTCTTTTGAAACTATCATAACATTCATAGTTTATTTTATTGTTGAGTTCATTTAAATATTTTGGTTTTTTTTATGGGTTTTGTTAAACATTTTGTAAGTAACTAGAGGGGGGGTGAATAGTTACTTAATGGTTTCTTAAAACTTTTTCGAAATCTTTAGCCATTAAAAGATAAGTTTTAAGTGTGGAAGCATTCGTGTTTGTTAATGCAAGTATGTAAAGAATGTAAGTGCACAAACACGAGGATTTATAGTGGTTCGGGAGGATGTTAACTAATCCTCCTTAATCCACTCCCCAATTCTATGAATTGAGATTTTTCTTCACTATGATACCCCAAACCCGGTGGAGTGTCCGGATACAACACTAGCTCCTCGATAAGCCGCAACTTATGAACCCTTACGTCCCTTTGAAGAATTCACAATCACCAAATGCTCTTACCACAAGACCCTAATGCTTTAACCTAGTGAAATCATAACTACTTTCTAGATCCCTTTAAGAAGATAACTTACAAGTAAACTTATAGCTAAGATTACAATCAGTCATGGTTCTTCAATAGGTCACACCAACTTAATTCCAATGAAATTGATCAACTTCCTAGATCCCTTAACGAAGTTGAATCATAAAGAAAGATGGTGTTTCCTATCACAAGAACTATTAAATTTCCTTGACCCCCTAAGGAAGTCTCTTACAAAGTAAACTTAAAGATACAAATGATAAGCACAAAGTTTACATGTCAATTCTACTTAGTGTAAGTAGAATCTCTCTTTCTCTTTTATAATCTCTCCAAAAATATATGCTTGAGGCTTGGGAGATCAGTTGATATGACTTTGAAAGAATGTTGGAAAGAGGTGGTTTTCAATTTCTCCAAGTCTTGGTTTATATAAGAAAGAGAAAAACTTTTCAGACTCTGTGCGGCTCACTCCACGGTCGACCGCGCTCCTGCTGGACAGCTTTTCAATATATCCTTTAGAGCTCCTTTTTCTTTGAATTTTTGGCTTCTTTACCCAATATAGAGCCTTCAAAAGATGCTTAATACACCTAGAAGTCCTTGACCTTCATCTTATACTTTGAATGCATTCATTGAAGTTGACATGTGCTTGTAAAAGAGGAAAGTCACATAGTCCTTGCCTTGTGTCATTGATTACCAAAAAAAGGGTAAATGCAGATTATTGTCTCTTGACAAAACATTAGCTTCCAAACTTCATTAATCAACTCTTTAATTATTTGTCTTCTTCTTGATGGAAGGATCTTGCCCATTGGAACCTTGTTACAACTTAATTGAACTAGGTTGAATCTAGTTGTAGTTTTTGACAAGTTTGAATTAATCACAAAGATACAATATTCTTAATAATGCAAGTGATGCTTAATGAAATGTCCCGTTCTTATTGATTAAAAACGTTCCATATTAATTGATTTCGTTGCGAGGTTTTGACCTCTATATGAGACGTTTTTCAAAGACTGCATTCATTTTAAAACAAACCATAACCTTTATTTCATCAATAAAGGTTTAAAAAGCTTTACGAAGATTATCAAATAATGATAATCTAAAATATTCTGTTTACACACGACCATTACATAATGGTTTACAATACAAATATGTTACAACAAAATAAGTTTCTTGAATGCAGTTTTTACACAATATCATACAAACATGGACTCCAAATCTCGTCCTTATTTAAGTATGCGACAGCGGAAGCTCTTAATAATCACCTGAGAATAAACATGCTTAAAACGTCAACAAAAATGTTGGTGAGTTATAGGTTTAACCTATATATATCAAATCATAATAATAGACCACAAGATTTCATATTTCAATACACATCTCATACATAGAGATAAAAATCATTCATATGGTGAACACCTGGTAACCGACATTAACAAGATGCATATATAAGAATATCCCCATCATTCCGGGACACCCTTCGGATATGATATAAATTTCGAAGTACTAAAGCATCCGGTACTTTGGATGGGGTTTGTTAGACCCAATAGATCTATCTTTAGGATTCGCGTCAATTAGGGTGTCTGTTCCCTAATTCTTAGATTACCAGACTTAATAAAAAGGGGCATATTCGATTTCAATAATTCAACCATAGAATGTAGTTTCACGTACTTGTGTCTATTTTGTAAATCATTTATAAAACCTGCATGTATTCTCATCCCAAAAATATTAGATTTTAAAAGTGGGACTATAACTCACTTTCACAGATTTTTACTTCGTCAGGAAATAAGACTTGGCCACTGGTTGATTCACGAACCTATAACAATATATACATATATATCAAAGTATGTTCAAAATATATTTACAACACTTTTAATATATTTTGATGTTTTAAGTTTATTAAGTCAGCTGTCCTCGTTAGTAACCTACAACTAGTTGTCCACAGTTAGATGTACAGAAATAAATCGATAAATATTATCTTGAATCAATCCACGACCCAGTGTATACGTATCTCAGTATTGATCACAACTCAAACTATATATATTTTGGAATCAACCTCAACCCTGTATAGCTAACTCCAACATTCACATATAGAGTGTCTATGGTTGTTCCGAAATATATATAGATGTGTCGACATGATAGGTCGAAACATTGTATACGTGTCTATGGTATCTCAAGATTACATAATATACAATACAAGTTGATTAAGTTATGGTTGGAATAGATTTGTTACCAATTTTCACGTAGCTAAAATGAGAAAAATTATCCAATCTTGCTTTACCCATAACTTCTTCATTTTAAATCCGTTTTGAGTGAATCAAATTGCTATGGTTTCATATTGAACTCTATTTTATGAATCTAAACAGAAAAATTATAGGTTTATAGTCGGAAAAATAAGTTACAAGTCGTTTTTGTAAAGGTAGTCATTTCAGTCGAAAGAACGACGTCTAGATGACCATTTTAGAAAACATACTTCCATTTTGAGTTTAACCATAATTTTTGGATATAGTTTCATGTTCATAATAAAAATCATTTTCTCAGAATAACAACTTTTAAATCAAAGTTTATCATAGTTTTTAATTAACTAACCCAAAACAGCCCGCGGTGTTACTACGACGGCGTAAATCCGGTTTTACGGTGTTTTTCGTGTTTCCAGGTTTTAAATCATTAAGTTAGCATATCATATAGATATAGAACATGTGTTTAGTTGATTTTAAAAGTCAAGTTAGAAGGATTAACTTTTGTTTGCGAACAAGTTTAGAATTAACTAAACTATGTTCTAGTGATTACAAGTTTAAACCTTCGAATAAGATAGCTTTATATGTATGAATCGAATGATGTTATGAACATCATTACTACCTTAAGTTCCTTGGATAAACCTACTGGAAAATAGAAAAATGGATCTAGCTTCAACGGATCCTTGGATGGCTCGAAGTTCTTGAAGCAGAATCATGACACTAAAACAAGTTCAAGTAAGATCATCACTTGAAATAAGATTGTTATAGTTATAGAAATTGAACCAAAGTTTGAATATGATTATTACCTTGTATTAGAATGATAACCTACTGTAAGAAACAAAGATTTCTTGAGGTTGGATGATCACCTTACAAGATTGGAAGTGAGCTAGCAAACTTGAAAGTATTCTTGATTTTATGTAACTAGAACTTGTAAAATATATGAAGAACACTTAGAACTTGAAGATAGAACTTGAGAGAGATCAATTAGATGAAGAAAATTTAAGAATGAAAGTGTTTGTAGGTGTTTTTGGTCGTTGGTGTATGGATTAGATATAAAGGATATGTAATTTTGTTTTCATGTAAATAAGTCATGAATGATTACTCATATTTTTGTAATTTTATGAGATATTTCATGCTAGTTGCCAAATTATGGTTGCCACATGTGTTAGGTGACTCACATGGGCTGCTAAGAGCTAATCATTGGAGTGTATATACCAATAGTACATACATCTAAAAGCTGTGTATTGTACGAGTACGAATACGGGTGCATACGAGTAGAATTGTTGATGAAACTGAACGAGGATGTAATTGTAAGAATTTTTGTTAATTAGAAGTATTTTGATAAGTGTATTGAAGTCTTTCAAAAGTGTATGAATACATATTAAAACACTATATGTATATACATTTTAACTGAGTCGTTATGTCATCGTTAGTCGTTACATGTAAATATTGTTTTGAAACCTTTAGGTTAACGATCTTGTTGAATGTTGTTAACCCATTGTTTATTATAACAAATGAGATGTTAAATTATTATATTATCATGATATTATGATATATAATATATCTTAGTATGATGTATATACAGTTAAATGTCGTTACAACGATAATCGTTACATATATGTCTCGTTTCGAAATCATTAAGTTAGTAGTCTTATTTTTACATATGTATTTCATTGTTAATACACTTAATAATATATTTACTTATCATTTAACATAATTAACCAAGTGTATCAATATCTTAATATGATTCATATGTACCTAGTAAGACGTTGTTATAATCATTATATATATCGTTTTCGAGTTTCTTAAATTAATAGTCTCATTTTTATGTATATAACTCATTGTTAAAATACCTAATGAGATACATACTTATAATAAAAACATGTTAACTATATATATAACCATATATATGCCATCGTATAGTTTTTACAAGTTTTAACGTTCGTGAATCACCGGTCAACTTGGGTGGTCAATTGTCTATATGAAACATATTTCAATTAATCAAGTCTTAATAAGTTTGATTGCTTAACATGTTGGAAACATTTAATCATGTAAATATCAATCTCAATTAATATATATAAACATGGAAAAGTTCGGGTCACTACAGTACCTACCCGTTAAATAAATTTCGTCCCGAAATTTTAAGCTGTTGAAGGTGTTGACGAATCTTCTGAAAATAGATGCGGGTATTTCTTCTTCATCTGATCTTCACGCTCCCAGGTGAACTCGGGTCCTCTACGAGCATTCCATCGAACCTTAACAATTGGTATCTTGTTTTGCTTAAGTCTTTTAACCTCACGATCCATTATTTCGACGGGTTCTTCGATGAATTGAAGTTTTTCGTTGATTTGGATTTCATCTAACGGAATAGTGAGATCTTCTTTAGCAAAACATTTCTTCAAATTCGAGACGTGGAAAGTGTTATGTACAGCCGTGAGTTGTTGAGGTAACTCAAGTCGGTAAGCTACTGGTCCGACACGATCAATAATCCTGAATGGTCCAATATACCTTGGATTTAATTTCCCTCGTTTACCAAATCGAACAACGCCTTTCCAAGGTGCAACTTTAAGCATGACCATCTCTCAAATTTCAAATTCTATATCTTTTCTTTTAATGTCAGCGTAGCTCTTTTGTAGACTTTGGGCGGTTTTCAACCGTTGTTGAATTTGGATGATCTTCTCGGTAGTTTCTTGTATAATCTCCGGACCCGTAATCTGTCTATCCCCCACTTCACTCCAACAAATCGGAGACCTGCACTTTCTACCATAAAGTGCTTCAAACGGCGCCATCTCAATGCTTGAATGGTAGCTGTTGTTATAGGAAAATTCTGCTAACGGTAGATGTCGATCCCAACTGTTTCCGAAATCAATAACACATGCTCGTAGCATGTCTTCAAGCGTTTGTATCGTCCTTTCGCTCTGCCCATCAGTTTGTGGATGATAGGCAGTACTCATGTCTAGACGAGTTCCTAATGCTTGCTGTAATGTCTGCCAGAATCTTGAAATAAATCTGCCTTCCCTATCAGAGATAATAGAGATTGGTATTCCATGTCTGGAGACGACTTCCTTCAAATACAGTCGTGCTAACTTCTCCATCTTGTCATCTTCTCTTATTGGCAGGAAGTGTGCTGATTTGGTGAGACGATCAACTATTACCCAAATAGTATCAAAACCACTTGCAGTCCTTGGCAATTTAGTGATGAAATCCATGGTAATGTTTTCCCATTTCCATTCCGGGATTTCGGGTTGTTGAAGTAGACCTGATGGTTTCTGATGCTCAGCTTTGACCTTAGAACACGTCAAACATTCTCCTACATATTTAGCAACATCGGCTTTCATACCCGGCCACCAAAAATGTTTCTTGAGATCCTTGTACATCTTCCCCGTTCCAGGATGTATTGAGTATCTGGTTTTATGAGCTTCTCTAAGTACCATTTCTCTCATATCTCCAAATTTTGGTACCCAAATCCTTTCAGCCCTATACCGGGTTCCGTCTTCCCAAATATTAAGATGCTTCTCCGATCCTTTGGGTATTTCATCCTTTAAATTTCCCTCTTTTAAAACTCCTTGTTGCACCTCCTTTATTTGAGTAGTAAGGTTATTATGAATCATTATATTCATAGATTTTACTCGAATGGGTTCTCTGTCCTTCCTGCTCAAGGCATCGGCTACCACATTTGCCTTCCCCGGGTGGTAACGAATCTCAAAGTCGTAATCATTCAATAATTCAATCCACCTACGCTGCCTCATATTCAGTTATTTCTGATTAAATATGTGTTGAAGACTTTTGTGGTCGGTATATATAATACTTTTGACCCCATATAAGTAGTGCCTCCAAGTCTTTAATGCAAAAACAACCGCGCCTAATTCCAAATCATGCGTCGTATAATTTTGTTCGTGAATCTTCAATTGTCTTGATGCATAAGCAATCACCTTCGTTCGTTGCATTAATACACAACCGAGACCTTGCTTTGATGCATCACAATAAATCACAAAATCATCATTCCCTTCAGGCAATGACAATATAGGTGCCGTAGTTAGCTTTTTCTTCAATAACTGAAACGCTTTCTCTTGTTCATCATTCCATTCAAATTTCTTCCCTTTATGCGTTAATGCAGTCAAGGGTTTTGCTATTCTGGAAAAGTCTTGGATGAACCTTCTGTAGTAACCAGCTAGTCCTAAAAACTGGCGTATGTGTTTCGGAGTTTTCGGGGTTTCCCACTTTTCAACAGTTTCTATATTTGCCGGATCCACCTTAATACCTTCTTTGTTCACTATGTGACCGAGGAATTGAACTTCTTCCAACCAAAATGCACACTTTGAAAACTTAGCGTACAGTTTTTCTTTCCTCAATACTTCTAGCACTTTTCTCAAATGTTCTTCGTGCTCTTGATCATTCTTTGAGTAAATAAGTATGTCATCAATGAAAACAATGACAAACTTGTCAAGGTATGGTCCACACACTCGGTTCATAAGGTCCATGAACACAGCTGGTGCATTAGTTAAACCAAACGGCATGACCATAAACTCGTAATGACCGTAACGTGTTCTGAAAGCAGTCTTTGGAATATCATCTTCTTTCACCAGCATTTGATGATACCCGGAACGTAAGTCAATCTTTGAATAAACAGACGAGCCTTGTAGTTGATCAAATAAGTCATCGATTCTCGGTAGTGGGTAGCGGTTCTTGATGGTAAGTTTGTTCAACTCTCGGTAGTCGATACACAACCTGAATGTACCATCTTTCTTCTTGACAAACAAAACAGGAGCTCCCCACGGTGATGTGCTTGGTCGAATGAAACCACGCTCTAAAAGTTCTTGTAATTGGCTTTGCAGTTCTTTCATCTCGCTGGGTGCGAGTCTGTAAGGAGCACGAGCTATTGGTGCAGCTCCTGGTACAAGATCTATTTGAAATTCAACGGATCGATGTGGGGGTAATCCCGGTAATTCTTTCGGAAATACATCGGGAAATTCTTTTGCAATGGGAACATCATTGATGCTCTTTTCTTCAGTTTGTACTTTCTCGACGTGTGCTAGAACAGCATAGCAACCTTTTCTTATTAGTTTTTGTGCCTTCAAATTACTAATAAGATGTAGCTTCGTGTTGCCCTTTTCTCCGTACACCATTAAGGGTTTTCCTTTTTCTCGTATAATGCGAATTGCATTTTTATAACAAACGATCTCTGCTTTCACTTCTTTCAACCAGTCCATACCAATTATCACATCAAAACTCCCTAACTCTACTGGTATCAAATCAATCTTAAATGTTTCGCTAACCAGTTTAATTTCTCGATTCCGACATATATTATCTGCTGAAATTAATTTACCATTTGCTAATTCGAGTAAAAATTTACTATCCAAAGGCATCAATGGACAACTTAATTTAGCACAAAAATCTCTACTCATATAGCTTCTATCCGCACCCGAATCAAATAAAACGTAAGCAGATTTATTGTCAATAAGAAACGTACCCGTAACAAGCTCCGGGTCTTCCTGTGCCTCTGCCGCATTAATATTGAAAACTCTTCCGCGGCCTTGTCCATTCGTGTTCTCCTGGTTTGGGCAATTTCTAATAATGTGGCCAGGTTTTCCACATTTATAACAAACTACATTGGCATAACTTGCTCCGACACTACTTGCTCCGCCATTACTCGTTCCGACACCATTTGTTCCTTTCATTCTATTAACCCCTGGTCCGTAGACCTCACACTTCGCCACGCTATGACCATTTCTTTTACACTTGTTGCAAAATTTGGTGCAGAACCCCGAGTGATACTTTTCACACCTTTGGCATAGCTGCTTCTGGTTGTTGTTGTTGTTGCGGTTATTATTGTTGTTGGGATGATTGTTGTAGTTGCTGTTGTTGTTGTTGTCGTTGTTGTTGGGCCGTTTGTTGTAGTTGCGATTGATGTTGCGATTGTTGGGATAATTGTTGCGATTATTGTTGTAATTGCTGCTGTTGGTGTATTGGTGATTCTTATCACCGTTTTCCTCCCACTTTCTTTTGACTTGCTTCACATTGGCCTCTTCAGCATTCTGTTCTTTAATTCTTTCTTCAATCTGGTTCACTAGTTTGTGAGCCATTCTACATGCCTGTTGTATGGAGGCGGGCTCGTGTGAGCTTATATCTTCTTGGATTCTTTCCGGTAACCCTTTCACAAACGCGTCGATCTTCTCTTCCTCATCTTCGAATGCTCCCGGACACAATAGGCACAATTCTGTGAATCGTCTTTCGTACGTGGTAATATCAAATCCTTGGGTTCGTAACCCTCTAAGTTCTGTCTTGAGCTTATTGACCTCGGTTCTGGGACGGTACTTCTCGTTCATCAAGTGCTTGAATGCTGACCACGGTAGTGCGTACGCATCGTCTTGTCCCACTTGCTCTAGATAGGTATTCCACCATGTTAACGCAGAACCTGTGAAGGTATGCGTAGCGTACTTCACTTTGTCCTCTTCAGTACACTTACTTATGGCAAACACCGATTCGACCTTCTCGGTCCACCGTTTCAATCCGATCGGTCCTTCGGTTCCATCAAATTCCAAAGGTTTGCAGGCAGTGAATTCTTTGTAGGTGCATCCTACACGATTTCCTGTACTGCTAGATCCAAGGTTATTGTTGGTATGTAGCGCAGCCTGTACTGCGGCTATGTTTGAAGCTAGAAAAGTACGGAATTCCTCTTCATTCATATTCACGGTGTGTCGAGTAGTCGGTGCCATTTCCTTCAAAATAGTCAAATGGAATAAGTTAATCATACAGAATATTAAGAGTAGTTAATAGTATTTCGTAGCATAATATGAACTCATTTATAAAAGCTTTTTCTTCATATTAGCGTTTTATAAGTTTAAATTCGGGTAGTACCTACCCGTTAAGTTCATACTTAGTAGCTAATATACAATTCAACTACTACAATTCTATATAAAAAACTGATTATAATAATATTTCGCGTTCAAACTTTTACACAATATTTTACAAACTTACAATACCGCTTATTTTACATATAGCATGAAATATAGCACACAATAAATTTGATACAAGATGGTTGTGAAGATAATTCTAGCTAGTACACAAGTCGTTCAGCAAAGGCAATAAAGACACGTAATTCATACGTCCAGAAACAAGTCATGCATTCTGGTTTTACTAGGATTACTTCCCATCCTTGGTCTTGTGGAACATAACCGTTATGGCCGTTGATAAGACGGCGTGTTGTAACGTCGTCAAAGGGACGAGGGTTACGTAATGTCCAACAGTCCCGTAACAATCTAAAAACCTCATTTCTTACCCCAATTACCGACTCCGTCACTTGTGGAAATGTTTTGTTTAATAGTTGTAGCCCGATGTTCTTGTTCTCACTTTGGTGAGAAGCGAACATTACTAATCCGTAAGCATAACATGCTTCTTTATGTTGCATGTTAGCCGCTTTTTCTAAATCACGAAGTCCAATATTCGGATAATTGAGTCAAAATAATTTCTTAACCCATTGCGTAAAATAGCATTTGGGTTCCCCGCAATATATGCGTCAAAGTAAACACATTGTAACTTATGGGTTTCCCAATGTGATATCCCCCATCTTTCAAACGAAAGTCTCTTATAAACCAAGACATTCTTGGAACGTTCTTCGAATGTCTTACAAACTGATCTCGCCTTAAATAGTTATGCCGAGGAATTCTGACCGACTCTAGACAAGATTTCATCAATCATGTCTCCGGGTAGGTCTCTTAAAATATTGGGTTGTCTATCCATTTTGTGTTTTTAAACTGTAAAATAGACAAGAGTTAGATTCATAAAAAAAAATACTTATTAATACAAGCAATTTTTACATATATCATAAAGCATAAGCACACTATATTACATATATTACACCACACGAATACAACTATCTTATTCTGACTCGCTTGTTTCTTCTTCTTCGGTTTTGGTTCGTTTTGCCAAGTTTCTAGGGATATATGATGTTCCCCTAATACGAACCGTCGTTTTCCACATTGGTTTAGAAAAACCTGGTGGTTTAGAGGTTCCCGGGTCATTGTTACAACTTAAGGACTTTGGGGGTTGACGATACATATAAAGTTCATCGGGGTTGGAATTCGATTTCTCTATTTTTATGCCCTTTCCCTTATTATTTTCTTTTGCCTTTTTAAATTCAGTTGGGGTAATTTCTATAACATCATCGGAATTCTCGTCGGAATCCGATTCATCGGAGAATTGGTAATCCTCCCAATATTTTGCTTCCTTGGCGGAAACACCATTGACCATAATTAACCTTGGTCGGTTGGTTGGGGATTTTCTTTTACTTAACCGTTTTATTATTTCCCCCACCGGTTCTATTTCTTCATCTGGTTCCGATTCTTCTTCCGGTTCCGATTCTTCTTCCGGTTCCGACTCTTCTTCCGGTTCCTCTTCGGGAACTTGTGAATCAGTCCACGAATCATTCCAATTTACATTTGACTCTTCATTATTATTAGGTGAGTCAATGGTACTTGTTCTAGAGGTAGACATCTATCACATAACATCAAACGCGTTAAGAGATTAATATATCACATAATATTCACATGTTAAAAATATATAGTTTCCAACAAAATTTGTTAAGCAATCATTTTTCAAGTAAACACGGTCGAAGTCCAGACTCACTAATGCATCCTAACAAACTCGATAAGACACACTAATGCAAAATTCTGGTTCTCTAAGACCAACGCTCTGATACCAACTGAAATGTCCCGTTCTTATTGATTAAAAACGTTCCATATTAATTGATTTCGTTGCGAGGTTTTGACCTCTATATGAGACGTTTTTCAAAGACTGCATTCATTTTAAAACAAACCATAACCTTTATTTCATCAATAAAGGTTTAAAAAGCTTTACGTAGATTATCAAATAATGATAATCTAAAATATCCTGTTTACACACGACCATTACATAATGGTTTACAATACAAATATGTTACAACAAAATAAGTTTCTTGAATGCAGTTTTTACACAATATCATACAAGCATGGACTCCAAATCTCGTCCTTATTTAAGTATGCGACAGCGGAAGCTCTTAATAATCACCTGAGAATAAACATGCTTAAAACGTCAACAAAAATGTTGGTGAGTTATAGGTTTAACCTATATATATCAAATCATAATAATAGACCACAAGATTTCATATTTCAATACACATCCCATACATAGAGATAAAAATCATTCATATGGTGAACACCTGGTAACCGACATTAACAAGATGCATATATAAGAATATTCCCATCATTCTGGGACACCCTTCGGATATGATATAAATTTCGAAGTACTAAAGCATCCGGTACTTTGGATGGGGTTTGTTAGACCCAATAGATCTATCTTTAGGATTCGCGTCAATTAGGGTGTCTGTTCCCTAATTCTTAGATTACCAGACTTAATAAAAAGGGGCATATTCGATTTCGATAATTCAACCATAGAATGTAGTTTCACGTACTTGTGTCTATTTTGTAAATCATTTATAAAACCTGCATGTATTCTCATCCCAAAAATATTAGATTTTAAAAGTGGGACTATAACTCACTTTCACAGATTTTTACTTCGTCGGGAAATAAGACTTGGCCACTGGTTGATTCACGAACCTATAACAATATATACATATATATCAAAGTATGTTCAAAATATATTTACAACACTTTTAATATATTTTGATGTTTTAAGTTTATTAAGTCAGCTGTCCTCGTTAGTAACCTACAACTAGTTGTCCACAGTTAGATGTACAGAAATAAATCGATAAATATTATCTTGAATCAATCCACGACCCAGTGTATACGTATCTCAGTATTGATCACAACTCAAACTATATATATTTTGGAATCAACCTCAACCCTGTATAGCTAACTCCAACATTCACATATAGAGTGTCTATGGTTGTTCCGAAATATATATAGATGTGTCGACATGATAGGTTGAAACATTGTATACGTGTCTATGGTATCTCAAGATTACATAATATACAATACAAGTTGATTAAGTTATGGTTGAAATAGATTTGTTACCAATTTTCACGTAGCTAAAATGAGAAAAATTATCCAATCTTGCTTTACCCATAACTTCTTCATTTTAAATCCGTTTTGAGTGAATCAAATTGCTATGGTTTCATATTGAACTCTATTTTATGAATCTAAACATAAAAATTATAGGTTTATAGTCGGAAAAATAAGTTACAAGTCGTTTTTGTAAAGGTAGTCATTTCAGTCGAAAGAACGACGTCTAGATGACCATTTTAGAAAACATACTTCCATTTTGAGTTTAACCATAATTTTTGGATATAGTTTCATGTTCATAATAAAAATCATTTTCTCAGAATAACAACTTTTAAATCAAAGTTTATCATAGTTTTTAATTAACTAACCCAAAACAGCCCGCGGTGTTACTACGACGGCGTAAATCCGGTTTTACGGTGTTTTTCGTGTTTCCAGGTTTTAAATCATTAAGTTAGCATATCATATAGATATAGAACATGTGTTTAGTTGATTTTAAAAGTCAAGTTAGAAGGATTAACTTTTGTTTGCGAACAAGTTTAGAATTAACTAAACTATGTTCTAGTGATTACAAGTTTAAACATTCGAATAAGATAGCTTTATATGTATGAATCGAATGATGTTATGAACATCATTACTACCTTAAGTTCCTTGGATAAACCTACTGGAAAAGAGAAAAATAGATCTAGCTTCAACGGATCCTTGGATGGCTCGAAGTTCTTGAAGCAGAATCATGACACGAAAACAAGTTCAAGTAAGATCATCACTTGAAATAAGATTGTTATAGTTATAGAAATTGAACCAAAGTTTGAATATGATTATTACCTTGTATTAGAATGATAACCTACTGTAAGAAACAAAGATTTCTTGAGGTTGGATGATCACCTTACAAGATTGGAAGTGAGCTAGCAAACTTGAAAGTATTCTTGATTTTATGTAACTAGAACTTGTAAAATATATGAAGAACACTTAGAACTTGAAGATAGAACTTGAGAGAGATCAATTAGATGAAGAAAATTTAAGAATGAAAGTGTTTGTAGGTGTTTTTGGTCGTTGGTGTATGGATTAGATATAAAGGATATGTAATTTTGTTTTCATGTAAATAAGTCATGAATGATTACTCATATTTTTGTAATTTTATGAGATATTTCATGCTAGTTGCCAAATGACGGTTCCCACATGTGTTAGGTGACTCACATGGGCTGCTAAGAGCTGATCATTGGAGTGTATATACCAATAGTACATACATCTAAAAGCTGTGTATTGTACGAGTACGAATACGGGTGCATACGAGTAGAATTGTTGATGAAACTGAACGAGGATGTAATTGTAAGCATTTTTGTTAAGTAGAAGTATTTTGATAAGTGTATTGAAGTCTTTCAAAAGAGTATGAATACATATTAAAACACTATATGTATATACATTTTAACTGAGTCGTTAAGTCATTGTTAGTCGTTACATGTAAATGTTGTTTTGAAACCTTTAGGTTAACGATCTTGTTGAATGTTGTTAACCCATTGTTTATTATAACAAATGAGATGTTAAATTGTTATATTATCATGATATTATGATATATAATATATCTTAGTATGATGTATATACAGTTAAATGTCGTTACAACGATAATCGTTACATATATGTCTCGTTTCGAAATCATTAAGTTAGTAGTCTTATTTTTACATATGTATTTCATTGTTAATACACTTAATAATATATTTACTTATCATTTAACATAATTAACCAAGTGTATCAATATCTTAATATGATTCATATGTACCTAGTAAGACGTTGTTATAACGATAATCATTATATATATCGTTTTCGAGTTTCTTAAATTAATAGTCTCATTTTTATGTATATAACTCATTGTTAAAATACCTAATGAGATACATACTTATAATAAAAACATGTTAACTATATATATAACCATATATATGCCATCGTATAGTTTTTACAAGTTTTAACGTTCGTGAATCACCGGTCAACTTGGGTGGTCAATTGTCTATATGAAACATATTTCAATTAATCAAGTCTTAATAAGTTTGATTGCTTAACATGTTGGAAACATTTAATCATGTAAATATCAATCTCAATTAATATATATAAACATGGAAAAGTTCGGGTCACTACACTTAAGGGTTAAGAAGAGAGCACCTCTTTAGTTGGGACTTAATGACCATTCTTAATATACCTTGTTATACTTTAGGTATAAAAGGATATTTTAAAACACTTATGTGTTTAACTCTAAGTTCAAGCTAAAACGTCATTAAGTCGTCATTAAGTGTGATTAATCAAGATTAGCGCTTTAGTGATCAAAACTCTTTTGGATATAAAAGCGGAAACCATTCTAATTATGTTGAAAAAGGTTTTGTGAATTATGGATGCCTCTAAATAGTCAAACTCAAAGTGGTTGAAAATGTTAACAGAACAAACTGCAGTCGATCCACGGTCAGACGTGAAGTCGACCGTGGATCCAACTTTTCTGAAAAATGTTAGGTTGTGGCACAGGGCATTCCACGGTCAGGCTCACGGTCTACCGTGGTTCAGCCGTGTGTTAGCTTTAACCATTTGATTATTATGTGTTGGTCTTTTGCTAGAGATTGTGTAGGCTTATGAACTTGTGTCGTCTTGTACGTATTAAGCACTTAAGACTTTGTGTCATCATCAAACTAAAGTGATTAACATTTGAATATTATCATTGAATTGTTAACCAACACATTTGTAAGGCAATATTACTCTGATTTTCTTTAAATAAAAGAATGCTATATTTTGAAAACGTCGCATATAGAGTGCGTCGACTGGACTTTGACCTCTTGGTAACGCGCCGCGTCGCGACGCATTATGACGGGGTGTTACATATTGCGCTATAATGGTGTTGACATAGAGTGCGTATTTTAGTTTTTACGTAATTTATCTATCTATTAATTATTTGATGTTATGCACGTGTCAGTCACATGCATAACATCAAATAATTAGTATTAAATCTAAAATTGGCAATATTAGATTTAAAATTGGCATATTGCGCTATAAAAGATATGCGGGTATGTTCATCATTAGTATTAAATCTAAAATTGGCAATATTAGGTTTTGGGGTATTAATGGTTTTAATTTGAGGTTGTGCGGAGATATTAATGTGAGGAAGATGAATATTACATAAATGGGACATTTTTAACGGAACATCATTGGTTAATAAATGGGTATTTGGTTGCTGGTGTGGAGAGTATTAATGTGAAGAAGATGAAGTTTCAAAGAGAATGAACGAAAACACAGAAATACCCCTCACATGCATCGGACATGACATAACTTAACAGACATTTTTAACGGCTGTTACTGACAGGGACTATCCACACACGTTTTAAAAAACCAGAGGGACTAACCATCTAAACTTTAAAAAAAAAAAAAAGTTCAGTTACCAAATACTTCATCACAGGGTGTTTGGGGGAAGTTAGGGTTCAGATCGAACACAAAACATATCGAAACCTAAAATCAACAACCTTAAAATATTGGGATTGTGCCGAGCACTCCATCAACTCAAATTGAAGCCCTTTGATGGATCATCAACCCAATTTTAGCGGTCATACTTCTCCGTCATTCCATCCATCGGTTAGTTTATTTTTTTATTTTTTTTTTTTTTTTCTTCTTCTTTAGTGTTTTCCTCCTAAAGCATAATTTTTTTTGTATGGTTCTTTAAAAGTTTAAATTTTGTGAAGATTAGAATGCAGTTTATGTAATAAACAGAAAAAAGGATTATGCTTTCATTTGAAATCTCAAAAAAGTAATGATAATTGAATGAGAAAACAAGTAAAAGTGAAAAAAGAAACGATGATGAAATTTATACATGAGATTTTTGAAGCAACAAGCCAATTTGATGTAAAAATTCAGCAAATTTTTTAGCTGATGTAGTGAATTTCAATCATGTTTTGTTTTGGTAAGGCTAAAGCTTTTATTAAAAAAAAACCCCCTACTATTTAGTGTCAAATTAGGCTGGTTGTATTTGAATTTGAGTAATTTTTTATTTTTATAATAATAATAATAATTTGAACTCCTTGCTTAGCAGAATTAGAGGATGTGTGGTGACCCAGTATGTGAGGACCCATTAACGCTTATATCTACAAAGTGTCCATGGTTGATTACTCGGAACATAGAAGCTGAAGCTGAATCAGATCAGATGAATCAGGGAGAAGAGAGTTTATGCATAGTAAATGATGATGAACAAGTGCGTTTTGAGTGTCGAATCCCTGAGATTGTAGGGAGACGTATCCGAGGGTGTTATCATGGCTGGATTATTCTCTCTAAAAAACAACACCACAACAACAACAGCAGCAGCAGCAGCAACTACAACTACAAGAATGTCATGATGTGGTCACTTTGGAATCCCGTTACTTCAAAATTCATCCGTCTCCCACCATTGCTTCTTAAAACTGGAGATTCAGATGATGATATTTTGTTTTGTTGTTTGTCGTCCGATCCCGATCATCCCAATTCGATTCTCCTGTTACGTATACGGAATAAACCTAACTTAGTTTTTTTTAGGTTAGGAAAAAGAAAGAAGAAATCAAGAAGATGGATTGAAATGTCATATGCTGGACAGTTTAAGAGCTTCGGAGGTTTTGATGATGGTTCCCTAAACTTTTTAACTTGTTCCAATGGTAAAGTATATGCCTTATCCATACACAATTGTTATCTGATACATGTTGACATTGTGGTCATGGATGATGAAGAGGAGGAGGATGATGTTGTGATAAGTTTAAACGTAGTTCGGGATTGCCCTTTTCCTTTCATCTCCAATACTAGTTATTACCGTTTTAATGTCTTGAAAGGCTATGGTACAGATGTATTTTGCATCACATTAGGTTTTGATAAGGAACATATGAATAAACTTGTTGCTGTTTACTTGTTCAAACTAGACATGACTAATACAACATCAACATGGGAGGAAATCAAAGACCTGAAAGATGCTGTATTTTATGTGGATATTGCTGAAAATATGTGCGTATACTATAACCGTGCAGCTACCTCAGAACTAGGGGGTTATATACATGTGCGTTCTACTGTGTACAGTAAAATATTCTCATACCACCTGAAAGAGAGAACCGTATCTGTAATAGCTATGCCTCCTTTAGGATTCTCAAGCTATCTGTCACTATGGGAATGCAGGTACCAATCTAAATTATAATTATTATTAAAATAAAATAAATTATTAATTATTATAATTTTATTATTATTATTATTATTATTATTATTATTATTATTATTATTATTATTATTATTATTATTATTATTATTATTATTATTATTATTATTATTATTATTATTATTATTATTATTATTATTATTATTATTATTATTATTATTATTATTATTATTATTATTATTATTATTATTATTATTATTATTATTATTATTATTATTATTATTATTATTATTATTATTATTATTATTATTATTATTATTATTATTATTATTATTATTATTATTATTATTATTATTATTATTATTATTATTATTATTATTATTATTATTATTATTATTATTATTATTATTATTATTATTATTATTATTATTATTATTATTATTATTATTATTATTATTATTATTATTATTATTATTATTATTATTATTATTATTATTATTATTATTATTATTATTATTATTATTATTATTATTATTATTATTATTATTATTATTATTATTATTATTATTATTATTATTATTATTATTATTATTATTATTATTATTATTATTATTATTATTATTATTATTATTATTATTATTATTATTATTATTATTATTATTATTATTATTATTATTATTATATGTGCTTATCGCAACAAACCGTCCCAAGATAGCCGAGTCGTTGGGGCCTATCTCGAAAGTTCAAATGTTGGGGTGGCCAGGGAAGGTTTTGGGAAACGGTTCCGGATAGGCAGCGTAGATTAAAGTTAAAAAGAAATATAGAAATAGTATATATCATTTATTTAATTTATATATTATGTGTCGATTCAATGGTTGCATTTAATTTAAGTAAGTAATATAGAAATAGTATAAATTTTTTTGATGTTAATAATATTGTGTAGGTTAGAAGGCGATGATGGAGAAGCGAGACACACAATTGAGTATAAACTCAAAAAGGACATGATTGATGATGAGATAAGTATAATAACATCAATAAAAAATGATGATGATGGTGTTGTTGCTGAATGTTATAATAGCATGGCGAATGAATCACACCTTGTTAGTATTCCGTTTCATATTTTGGAAAGGATTATGGAGTTTTGTGTTGGCATTGAATTCTTAATGTTTCGTGCTACTTGCAAACTTTGTCATTTAGCAGCACCTCTGATGAATTGGAGGGTTGTACCGAAATTGCGATCATATACAACAACTGCTTCTTAAAAAAATCGAGGCGTTATGAATCTTACAGATCCATTATTTGGTGACAAGTATTTTATCAAGACATTAGTGATAGCTAGTCATGAGGAGATATTCATATGTTGTTCTAGATATGGCTGGCTGCTGTTTTATAGTAATTTAGGATTAGGAGGAGGATACTTTGTGTTCTTCAACCCCTTCACAAAGGATATTCACAAGCTTCCGACTACGGATCTCTTGTTGCAGAATTTATGTTTTTCTGCTCCTCCTACTTCATGTGATTGTATGGTTGTTGGATTTACAACAAAAGGTGATGGGCATGCTTATATTCTCCACTTTGTTGTAGCGGCTCAGGAGGAAACAACAACAACAGCAACAACAACAGTACCATTGTGGCGCAAAGTTGATTTGGATTATGGTGGTGTTGCACCGTACGCTTTTAGATTTCCAACCTTCCGGGGCCCACATCTTTATGCCTTGTGTAATGAGGGTCAGCTTGTTGTTTTCAAAGAGATAAGCCAAGCAGAAGGTATCTTAAAATGGGAAGTTGTTGTTGCTGAAGCTCCAAAATGTTGTTTGTGGGACTTTTCGACACAATATTTTCTAGTGAAGCGTGATGATGATGATGATGATGATCAACATCTGATGCTAGTCATCCTTGGTCTATTTGGAGAATATCTCGATGTATTCCAATTGAATGATTCAACCAATGAGTGGGAAAAAATAGAATCCTTGGGTAGACACACCATTTTTATTTCTGACACAACATGTTCCTGCATTGAAGCAACAACACCAAAAATGCAGAACAAGATCTACTTTCCACATTTGAATACTGACAACGGAAAGATTTTTTTTTATTCACAGGAGTTATTGCACAATTGTTGATGGTGACAAAATTGAAGAAACAGCTTGGCGTGGGAATTACTTAGGAACCAAATATCATCTCAACCCTTATGCGTGGATTGAACCTACTTTGTGCGTGCGTCCGTGCTAGCTAGCTAACAGCCGGCATCTTATTATTTTTTTTCCCCCTTCTAATTTATCATCAACTTATGCTTTCTTTTTAAATTCTGAATCCCCCCCCCCCCCCCCCCCCCCCCCTCTGCTTCTAAACATTTTGTGTAAAGACATGGTAGATTTATTATTTACATTTATAATGTTAATAATTTAAAGTTTTTCTTTTCTTTTTGGAGCAGTTAGTATTTGGACAATAACAATTCATGGGGTTTACGTGTGTGCATACACCAGAGTTGTAACTGACGGTTGATGAGCACCAACTCAACTGTTCATTATAGCTGGGGTGTCGTTACAACTTTTTATTATCCATATACACAACCGATATAACTGTAACGACACACATCTCCACCACATCCACCACATTTAGTATATAAGTATTAATATGTTCTTTCCTGTCCCAGCCTTATTAAAATAACATCCCAATGCCATCTTAACTTTCTAAGTTAGTTGAACAAAATAGCAACCCGGGTTCAATTCTTCTGGGCGGAAGGTTTTCTCTCCAATTTCCTGCGATTAGTTGCCAAGCAACCCGGGTAGGAGTTTCCTTCTAGCGTGTGTGGGTGCAAATGATGAGGGTCGTTGAAATAAATGATTCGCTGATGCAAATTCGTCGTTCAAAAAAAAAAAAACAATGATTTAAATTCAAGAAGACAAAAAAAAAAAAAAAAAAAAAAACACACACACACACACAATTAAGTATGAAGTACAAAATTAAGCATGAAGTAGTGAACTTTCTAACTGGGGTTGTTAAATAATACAGTAACAGTTATTCAAAATAAATCAAAAGACTAAAATTGAAATATTAAATATAAGCAAATGAAACTTTTACCACAACGCTGATTCAAGATTGGAAAATTAGGGGTTTTTTAGATTCTAGGGTTTACTTTGTGAAATTGTGGTGGGTTTCGGTTTGGGGGTGAGAAAGAGGGAGATAGTGGGGAGATTGAATTTGAATTGGGTTTTGATAACGTCTACGATACATACATTACAATTTTACATATATGGGTGCCGCTAGGGCCAACTCTTTAGATTTGTAAATATTTCAAATGTTATAATGAAGCACCTTGCCCGTACAATAAACAGTCGGATCAAAGCAAGAGAAAGAAAGCAAGTAGCAAGCTTGATCACTATCCGTGATCATAGCAAGAAGGTGATCACCGGTGATTACAAGAAAGTTGCAAGAAACAAGTTAGCACGTTGAAAAAATAGCAAGAAGCAAGTAGTCACAAATTTGTGATTAGTAGCAAGTTAGCAAGAAGACAAACACCGCGTAGCAAGAATTGTAAGCAAGAAAAAGAAAAGTAAGTAGCAAGTCGTAAGAATGGATGGAACTCTCGCAGTCCGTGAGCAAGGAAACATACCACTCCAATGCCCAAAACTAACCGAATCAAACTATACGTCATGGTCGATTATGGTTGAAACGGTGTTAAAGGCATACGGTTTGTGGGAAACAGTGTTAAAGGCATCGGTCATTTTGTGTGATTAGGTGATTTACTTGAGACAAGGGGGTTTCGAGTCAAGTTAAATACAAGTTAGGAGAGTGTGGAGTGCACGCTTGTATAAGTCAACTTGATTAATCCCATTGAAATGTTATGTTTGTTAGTTGGTGTTTTTTTTTTTTTTTTTTGCCAAAAGACACGACTCTTCATGATTATGTGTTATTATTCATGAAATGGTTTTAACTTTTAATGAAATAATTTGTTACTTTTTAGTCAAAAGATGCGACCATTCATGGACACTTTTTTACCAAAAAGTGTAATCTTTCAACCTTTATAAATATAGTGTGTTTGCCTCAAATTTCTAGATGATGAAAACATGAATACTCAAAATATATAAATTATCAATGTTCTTGACTCTAAATGTTCATTGACTATATTGAAGTTGTGCCTTTGTCTTATCTCAATAAAAATTTCGTGTAACCCTAAGGCAATATATTCATAGAGAGTCGAAATACTTTATTATGAAAGTGTTTATACAATTCAAAGTTTTATCCGGGATTATCAAATTACAACCTGTAACTAACACCAAACACACGCGATTTCATGATTCTAAACTCCAATCTAAATACTGAATCTACAACAATCACCCAACATTCAAAGAAATTTATTTGGTGCACCATGACGTCCTCTCTTTCACATGAACGACAATCATTGTTATTGTTACAACAATATTAATTATTTCAGCAACTACCCAAATCAATAACGATAACATGAAGATACGGAAAATCTTAACGTATGAACAAAATGAAAGCCTGGGTTTCTCACAAATTTTAACCTCATCATGGTTCGAACTTAGGACCTGTCGCGACTCCTCTACTCCTTTCGGTTGTCCATTTGATAGTTTTTATATTTAGTTAAATTTGTTGATTATGATTCAGAATAATTTAATGAACCAAAAACCAAACAACCCAATGCCACTTCTAAAATCGCTAGAGAGTCTATCACAAATATTCACGTAGCAATTACAAAGACATCAAGTGTTTAGATATAACAGTAAGCAGAAAAAATTGAAAAAACACTCAATTCAAAATATCCAAATTATGGTTAAAGCTAATTTTGTTATTTATGATTTTACTCCGTCTATTTTTTAAATGATTTATCTAACGACAAATTATGGTTGATGTAAATCTTGTTAATTAGGTTTATACTCCATATATCGATTTTTAAATGATTTATCTAACGAAGGTTGTTAGGGATGTAATTAAGATGCTATATTTGTACAAAGTGGTTAATATTAACTTATACTTTTTACATATTAACAAGAGTCTAAGCGCTATCGTTAGATCATTTTTAAAAGTATACAATTAAATATTACAACACCAAGTCAAAAAGAAAAAAAAAATAGCTTATCAAACCCACTGATTATGTGATATAAAGATTTTCTTAACAACCCTAAAACTTATCGGTTGGATACTATCTTTTTTACACGTCAAGTGCACCCTAAAGTTTATCGCTACAAAAACCTTTCGACAAAAAATTCCACTATATAGATTAGAGATATTTGTACATCTTTAAACAAAAACTCCATACGCATAGAAATTGAAAATAATTTCAGCTTATAGTACTGATGAAGTTGATATGTATCAACAAAATTCTAAACCCCACTTTAATTTAAGGTAGAAGCAACTGCTACGTTAACATCGGCTTATGCAAGTACTAGCACACAAAAAAACAGAGAGGACGTCTTTGTGCACCAAAGAAATTTCTTTGAAAGTTGGGTAATTATGGTAGATTCGGGTTTTGGAATGGAGTTGAGGATAAAAACCCAGGCGTATTTGGTGTCCCAAATTTCAAAAGATTCTGTAAGTAACTAGAGGGAGGTGAATAGTTACTTAATACGTTTTTATTAATTTTTCGATTGATTACCAAATTTGATTTTACTTTGATCAACCAACTCAACTCAAACTTGATGTGTGTAGTGTATATGTTCAAATGATAAATGAAGTAATGTAAAGAACATAGACACAAGGATTTATAGTGGTTCGGGTGGATGTTAACTAATCCACCTTAATCCACTCCCCGATTACACTAATCGGGATTTGTTGCTTCACTAAGCACTTTTCTCCAAACCCGATGGAGATCCGATTTACAAGTCTTCAAATCTTCAATCTTCTTTAGTAGACAACAAACCTAATCTTTCTATCCCTTTGAAAGATCAACTCCAACCTAGATCAACTTGTCTTCACCTTGGACAAGTATTAATCTCTAAATAAGATTAATCAACTTCCTAAGTCCCTTTAAGGAAGTAGATCACTAAGCTAGCCTATGCTTCCAATAATTGAAGTTACAAGACTTATACACTCTACAATGATGATCCTAACACAATACTAGGACACACATTACATTAAGTAAACTCACAAGATAAATGATTTTGATTAGTAAGTTTACAACAACCCAATTCTATATATCTATAAGATCATAGAATCTTCTCTTGCTTGATCACATTTGAGTAGTAGTTGATGCACTTGTGATCACTGGAGATAAGCCTTTGAAATGTGCAAGAGGGTCAGCTTCAAATGCTCTTAAATGTTTGCCTTTTATAGTGGGATTCAAAAAATAGCCGTTGACACACGGTTGCCTGCACGGTCGACCGTGGTGCGACCATGCGTGCTCCAGTTCAAAATTGATATCCGTTGTATAGCCGTTTGACTCAGATTTGAACACCACAGTTTGACACCTTTACTCCTTCTAGCACCTGCAAAAGAAACCAAACATCATATACAAGTACTATATGCATTAAGTGTGTGAGATTTGGTCTTATTGCATGAAAGTGACTAATCATTCCAAAAGTGGCAAACTCAACATTCTTGGAGAAGTGTCTTGATTGATATTTAGGGAAATTTCAGTTTGGTCAAGACTTAGTTAGTCACATTAATGCTCTTGGTTCAATTCTAATGGCTAGTCACTATATCATTAACTTTCCAGTTCCAATTAATCACAAATCATGTTTCATTTGAGTTTAGTTAGGGATTAATTGAATAATGTCTCTATAAGATAATCATGAAGTATGTAGAGACATTAAGGTTAAGTTATTCTTGAACAAGCAATTACACTTAGTTACTTAGACTAGACCAAATAGACAATTGACTATAGTTTCATTGTGAACCATTTTACACTTAATCTATTGGAGTAGGTTAGTTACTTGAATCTAAACTAATGAGCACATGACAAACATATTAATCAAGTTGACAAGTTTATGATTATTAAGCATTATTAGCAAGTAGCAAGTAATACTCACATAGCAAGAGATAGTTATTCTAGGATCAATCATATAGATACTTGCACAACTTATAATTCAAGCACTTAATAAGTTTAATATGCAATATAACACATTACATGATTAATGTGTAAGCACACATTAATGTCCAACACATGCACAAGGGAAGATCAATCTCTAGTTGGGACTTGGTGACCATCCTAATTGTATCTAAGTGTGTTTTAGGATTACAAGTCATTTCTAGTTTAACCTTGAGAGCATTGTTCTTCATTTAGCCTTAATTAATCACTAAGTCATTTCTAATAGCAATTATTGTTCTAGTGATATTGGCTTAAGTGTGTTGGTACTTGATGATCATACTAAGGATATCTAGATAAGAATTAAGATCACAAGTTGTTGATTAACACTTATGTGTTATGCCTAATCTTGGTTAATTTGTCATTAAGATGTCATTAGGCGATATTAATCACAATTAGTGTTTTTATGATCAAAACTCAATTGAGTATGGAGAAGGCATCTATTCTAAGCATGTTGAGAAAGGTTTCATGAATTATAGATGTCGGGAACTAGTCAAACTTTATTTGGTCAAAAACGGTGACAGAAGAATCTGCGGTCGCACTACGGTTGACCGTGGTGGCGACCGTGCAACTTGGTTTCACAAAACTGCATTGCAATTCAGTTTGGGGTTTCACGGTTGACTATACGGTCGACCGTACCTCGACCGTGTGTTTACCTGAACTTTTAATTTCATTCTTAATCCTATGTTTGACTTGGTCGTTTGCAAGATAAAGTATAGATTAGTGACCTTGCGTGTTTTATGTTAAGATGTCAGTCATCACTTATGCATATGTATGTGTCATCATCAAAACATATTCTTTGGTTAATTACACTTTGGTTAATCATACTTAAGTTTATCGTTTAGTGTATTAACCCACATTCAACCAACAGATTCATATACGAACTGATGTCAGAAAATCGTTTGGGTTGTTGAAAAATTGATTTGGGTTTGTTGAAAAGTTGATCTGGGTTACACATTTCTTCATTTCTAATATCCACTGAACCAGCATCTAAATCAGGATCATTTCCACTTTCTTCCGGTAAATCATGTGAACTGCTAGGCAATAATTGAGTGGGTACAGATACACGACTACTTCTACCATTTTCTTCCAATTCATCCGTTACGATTTCTTTATTTCTAATATTCACTGAAGCATCACCTAAATCAGGATCATTTCCACTTTTCTCAAGGATACCATGTGAACTATTAGGCAATAATTGAGTGGGTACAGATACACGACTACTTCTACCATTTTCTTCCAATTCATCCGTTACGATTTCTTTATTTCTAATATTCACTGAAGCATCACCTAAATCAGGATCATTTCCACTTTTCTCATGGATACCATGTGAACTATTAGGCAATAATTGAGTGGGTACAGATACACGACTACTTCTACCATTTTATTCTCGTCCATTAGTACTTAACCCAATATCAAAGTCCAGTTTATTGGAACTAGGCAGTACACTATGAAAAGGAGTTAATGAATTTGCAGGTTGCTCATCATTTAACTCAAGTCGATCATCTGTTCTTTGCAAAAGTGGATGGAAGTTGACACCAGTAGACGATGAATTTAACTTCGAGGGAGTAATGGGGAAGAAATCAAATGAAATAGAATAACTTCGATTTGCATTCAGGGAGTAATATGAATGCATTTGAAAATCCGAATCACCTCTTCTAACTGCATCAGTAGAATGACTTGCATTTTGTTTCACCTTATTAGATACTTCATCTAGAGATTTAATAAAAGTTGATTGTGACATTATACGAACATTAGGAGGAAGATTTACAGGTGGCAAGTCGGTAGCTAGTTTCACTACTTGAGGTTGATAAGCAGTACTGAAATTCTGCAATGAAAACAGATACTATTTAACAAAAATGTGAAACGAACACTAAAAACTGAATCGCGAACGGTGAACTGAAAACGGATACGCACGCAAAACCGGTCCATATTGGAATGGGTTTCAACGGGTTAAAATGGACCCTCTAATATATTAATCGACTTAAGATGGTTCCATATTGGACCTTCTCCTTTTATCTTTTTCAAGACCCAGTTGAACCAAAGATTTAACCCAACGGACCCAACTTTTAGAGTATGGGTCTCATTGCTTAATATATGTTCAACAAAGACCCAAAGGCCATAGGAATGATAATTCAAGAAGTTACACAAGAACATACCTTTTTATCTGACAAGGTTCTACATCTAGTAAAGCCGGGAAATGTATTAGCGTTCTCTTTGGCTGACCAGCCTTCTTCATTTTGACCAGTAGCAGTTGTCGGTAGGCTTGAACTTTCATGTTTCGAATTTCTTTTTTCTGAGTCATATAAGCGTCGTTTTGCTTTTGTATTATCGTCTCCTTTGTGTAACTTCTGAGTCCCAATAGCCATGCCCCATTGACGAGCGAGCAATGATGGGTCTTGATGTGGGACCTTATACTTCCATATAGCCACCCAATCTTGTTTGTAAATCTTTAATCCCTGCATCGTTACACAGAAGCATAATCAATAAAGATTGAAACATTGTACCTTTAATAAGTTAGTCCCGGAAACTTTAAAAGATGAGAAATACTTCCTGTATAAGAGCTTTTTCTTTGCAAGTCAAGGGAGACATTTTCATCCTTCGAACTTCCTGGAAAATGTATCAATGAAAATTACATTTGCTTCGTGTTTTTGTCTAACATTGATAACAAGGAAATCTAAACAAATATTATTCCAAAATAGAAGGAGAAGTATATAACTACATATGTCAGTCTTTAGGATGCTTTTTCAAAAACGTTTTCTAGAAAACTTGTCTTCAAATCATGTCTCTGCTCTAAAAGAACGCAGACAACTATTTTTTCAGATGGTTTGTTGTATATTATTTTTCGATTCTTTGTGTTTCTGATGTCATAATCAAGTATTGTCCTTCAAACCACAATCATATCCCAAACATGCATCATATGCGATGATGGACTGATGGAGCAATCAGTAACTACATACCTTTATTGGATTCTCCAGTGCTTTAGAACATGCACGATTTTTCTGTCTCACATAGATCTGAAATAAATAAATAAATAAATAAAAGACAAGAACATCACATAATTAACTAATATGATAAGGAACAAACATCATAGCATCGTGAGAAAATTTTACAAGAACTATAGTCTACTTGTAACTTGCAAGAACCTAGCACATAGCTCATTAGAACTGGGGTGAAACAAAATAACAATAATAAATAAAATAAAAACCACGAATATTCTTAGGGCATAAGAAAGTGCTGAATGACCAAGTCCTAAAGAGTTGGAAGGCTTTTGTTAAAGAGTAGTTTGTGAATAAAAAATATCAATAAAAGAAACTTTGCACTTCAACCGTCTACACTGGTTTACATAAAAAAAAAAACTATTTTGCAATCATAATTTAATACGATAGAGAAACCTCCAGTCAAGTCAAGACAAGTTCTTAATTTATATGTTAAAGCTAAGACCATTTGTTATGGTAAAGGGTGTGGGTTTTTTTTATGACGTGGCAGTGTGGGTTGAAAATGTAAACTTATGGTTGTGTGGGTTGGGGGTGTGGGTGAGGAGTGTTGTGATGATGTGATAATGGAGGTGGAGTAAAAAGGAGATGAAAATTAATTTTAATATAAAAAAAATGGATCAATCATCAAAGGCTGAACATAAACAAGGGTGGGTGGGGTGGTTGCCCCAGCTAAAATTTAAGCTGTAGTAGCATATATATAATAGATAATAGATTTTGAATGTTTGTTAACAAGTTGCAAGTGGAAAAGTTGGTGGAAACATATGAATTAACACGTTAGGAAAACGATATCAATACTGATAACAATAATAATTTATTAATTAAATTAGTGTATTAGAAAGTCACTATATTGTATAGCTTATAGATATCTTTGTATGAAACTATTTTTGAAATTAATACTAACAAGTATTTTATACTTAAAGTTCTATGCCAAAATATTTTGCCCCTCCCAATATTTTGTTCAAGTTCCGCCACTACAATCATGTTAACCCACATCTATTTATTGTTTCTGTTGGTTTCCCACGTTTTCCTCTCCTACGCCCCCCAAGCGACACCGTAACCCAAAAAAATGGGCGTGGGATTTGCCCCGGTAACGTATAGCCAAAGAGAGTATGTATGTAACATTTTTTAATTAGGAACTTGCCTGATGTGGTGTTTTGCAGGGTAGGAAGTCTTTCTGAATCTCCTTCCACTTGGTATTATTATACTTCATTAACCCCCGAGCTAATAATCTGCATGGTTCAAACAATCAAAAGAAATCAAAAACGTAATCAAACTTTTTAAAAAAACAATGACAACAGCTTTGAACTTACCTGTAGCGACCCGACCAAATCGTCATTGACGGCGCCGTCTACTTAGGTCCCGTTACGTGGTCATAAGTCTTTAAAACAACGTTTGACCAAAAGATATGTCGCATTCATTTCAAATGTAAAGGTTGTTCAAGTTTTACAAGAATAGTTCCACCACGAGTTACGATACCAAGTTTTAAGTACAACTGAAACTTATGCGACACAATTTAAAAGTATCCAAAAGACGCTCCATGTATGCATATATACTCGACATCCAATGCAAGTATCAAAATAATGAGCGGAAGCATGTATCATGTATCGTTCAAGGACCTGAGAAAAACATAGAAATCTGTCAACGAAAACGTTGGTGAAATCATAGGTTTAAGTAAGTAAGTACAAGTGAACCACAAGATTTGCATCAATGAAATAATAGTAATACATTCCAAAAGTTTGTTTCACGAGCACCCAATTATCAAAGCTTAACATTCCTTCCATTGTATACCCCATCACTTAGTGCTAGAACAAACACTGATTCTCGAAAATATATTTCATCCGTAGACGGTAGCGAACCGTCAAAGATGAGGGTTGTCAACCCATATGGCCATATAACATAAGTTCTCGCTTACACCCGGCAAGTGTAACTAATGATAATCGAATTGAGGATTTTGTTCTAAACTCGTATGTAGAATGTTTGTTTTCCCGTTCTTGTGTTCACTTAGTTCAAAAGAATCGTTTATGTTTTCTCATCCCAATATAAGTTCAAAAGAGTAAAAGTGGGACTATGATCTCACCTTGAGTGCAAGAGTTAATAAAGTACTTCAACAAGTAGACGCGTGCAAAGACAAAGCTAGTCTTGACCTAAACATATAGGTTGTATCAATAACGGTAAACACGATAGGTCAAAGATGTTCAATTAGTCCTATGGCTCGTTAAGACTCGATCATAATAGCATGTGAATCAAATTGTCATGTTTCATGCAAGGTACAAGTATAAAAATATGTTAGAACGATTGCACAAATATTTGGTTAAGTTTGATTAAAAGTCAAACTTTGGTCGGTCAAAGTCAACGAAAGTCAACACATTCGGGTCGTGTCCCGAACTATTTTTCTGAGGTTTTTAATCATATATGAGTATGTTAGAACAAGTTTCATGTGAATCGGAGGTCCATAGTATGCCAAACATTTTTCGTAATTTGGACATGGTGGTCAGAGCCTGACCACGGCTTATGTCGCGCCGCGACATAGTCTGGCCGCGCCGCGGCATTTGCCGTGCGCTGGTACCTGGTCAGTCTCAATTGTTCAAGTCCCAAATCAAAACTCTTTCAAGCATAAATTACAAACCGCTAACATTTAGAACTCGCACCTTATATCGTTGGAAAGGTAATTTGACAAAGAACACAACTAAACACATTTCATCAATCAATCTACCTATTATAACAACCAAAACCGCATCTAATGCTCAACATTAATCGCATTCAAGTTCATAAATGCAATTCAATGATTCGGGCAACCAATTTACATGAATGATATGCCGTTTCGAAGGTAATCAAACATACATTCTAACTAAACACTTACCAACCATAATCCATGGCATTCAATGCATCAAAAGTCCATTTCAAGTTCATCAAACCCTAACCCAATTTCACCAAAATCAATAATCAAGTTCATGAAGTTTTCTAAGGCAACCTACACATCAAATTGAAGCTAGTGATGCTAGTAACACAATTAAAACACCAACTTTTAACATCTAACAACATATGATCATCCAAAATTCAAGAACAACACACCAAAATTCAAGTTCATGCTAGTTACACTAAAACAACGAGATCGAGCATATAAATCATATATTCATGTTAGACTTGAGCCATAGACACTAATTAACACTTTTATAAGTTAAAAACATCAAGAACACAAAATCTAGTGATTTTAGAAAGTTACCCAAATGAGATGAAGTTGGTACCAAAACGAAGAGGATGAAGAGAGGATCACGAATATGTAATTTATTTGGTTGCTAGCTCCCTAATCCGGATTTAGATGATGAATGAATGAGAAAAGAAATTGGGTGTGTTCTTGCTAGAGAGAAAGAGAGAGAGATAGGGAGATGGTAATGAATGGGTGAAAGGGGTTTGACCCTTTGACCTAGTCAAGGGTTTGATCCCTTGTCAAGTTTAGTCCCTCAACTTTCGTTCGGGTGCGGGAATTACCTAAACGAGATAATTTAAAACGCGTATCAACGGGAGATGTTATAAACATATAACGGAGTTTAAATTAGTATAACGGAAAAGTAAATGGAAAAAGGCGGGATGTTACATTACCTACTCCTTAAAAGAAATTTCGTCCCGAAATTTAAGTAGGCGTAGTAGTCGTTGTTTCTTCCTCGAGATCTTGCGTTTCCGAATTCACGAATAGATGAGGATACTTCCTTTGCATTTGATCTTGTCTTTCCCAAGTAAACTCGGGTCCTCTTTTGGCATCCCAACGAACCTTGACAATCGGGATTCGGCTTTGTTTCAATGTCTTGACGGAGGTGTCCACAATTTCAACCGGTTCCTCCACAAAATGAAGTTTGTCATCAATAGTAAGTTCCTCGAGAGGGATGACGATATCGGGTTCGGCAAGACACTTTTTCAAGTTAGATACATGGAAGGTAGGATGAACGGAGTTCAATTGAGGCGGAAGATCTAAACGATAAGCAACGGTTCCAATACGCTCCAAGATTTCGAAAGGACCAATATACCGCGGATTTAGCTTCCCGCGTTTCCCAAAACGGATTACACCCTTCCAAGGTGCGACTTTTAACATTACTCGGTCACCGACTTGAAATTCAAGATCGTTGCGTCGTTTGTCGGTATAGCTCTTTTGACGACTTCGGGCCGTCCTAAGCCTATCTCGGATTTGAACGATTTTCTCGGTGGTTTCGTGAATGAGTTCGGGTCCGGTGATTTGCACGTCGCCTACCTCGGCCCAACAAAGAGGTGAACGACATTTGCGGCCATATAGCGCTTCAAAAGGTGCGGCTTTAATACTCGCGTGATAACTATTGTTGTAAGAGAACTCGGCGAGAGGTAAGTGCTTGTCCCAAGCTTTTCCGAAATCAACCACGCAAGCTCGTAACATGTCCTCTAAGGTTTGAATTGTACGTTCGCTTTGTCCATCGGTTTGAGGATGATATGCGGTGCTCATGTCTAAACGCGTTCCCAACGCTTCTTGCAATGTACGCCAAAATCTAGAAACGAAACGGCCATCTCGGTCGGAGATAATCGATAAAGGTACACCGTGTCGGGCTACGATCTCCTTAATGTAAAGTTGTGCAAGTTTCTCCATTTTGTCCGTTTCTTTCATGGCAAGGAAGTGTGCGGATTTGGTGAGACGGTCAACAATAACCCAAATGGTATCATAACCGCCCGTCGTTTTTGGTAGTTTGGTGATAAAATCCATCGTTATCCTTTCCCACTTCCATTGCGGGATCTCGGGTTGTCGAAGTAGTCCGGACGGTCTTTGGTGTTCGGCTTTGACTTTGGAACATGTCAAACACTTGGAAACATAAGTAGCTACGTCCCTTTTGATGTTCGGCCACCAATATAGCTGTTTAAGGTCGTGGTACATCTTATTGGCACCGGGGTGAATCGAGTATCGTGACTTATGGGCTTCATCTAAAATAAGGCTTCGTAGGTCCCCATAACTAGGCACCCAAATTCTTCCGGCGAAATATCGGAGTCCGGTTTCTTTAACTTCGAATCGAGAGGTGAGGACGTTCAAGTGTTCGAGAGAGATGTTTTCATCCTTGAGAGCCTCATCTTGGGCTACCCGAATTTGGCTATTAAGGTTGGTGTGAATGGTGATGTTTAAAGCTCGGACACGGAGAGGCACCGCTCTTTCTTTTCGACTTAAGGCATCGGCTACTACATTTGCCTTCCCGGGATGGTAACGAAGCTCGCAATCGTAATCGTTTAAGGTTTCAATCCACCTTCGTTGTCTCATGTTTAGTTGCTTTTGATCGAAAATGTGTTGAAGGCTTTTGTGATCGGTGAAGATAGTACTCTTGGTTCCATAAAGATAGTGTCTCCACATTTTAAGTGCAAAGACAACGGCTCCGAGTTCGAGATCATGTGTCGTATAGTTTCGTTCATGAATTTTGAGTTGTCGAGAAGCATAAGCAATGACTTTCGTTCGTTGCATCAATACACACCCAAAACCATGTTTTGAGGCATCGCAATATACAACAAAGTCATCATTGCCTTCGGGAAGTGACAAGATAGGAGTGGTGGTTAGCTTCGTTTTCAAGATTTGGAATGCGGATTCATGTTCGGTCGCCCAAATGAATTTCTTTCCCTTGTGAGTCAATGCGGTTAGAGGACGTGCAATCAAAGAGAAATTTTCGATGAATCTACGATAGTACCCGGCGAGACCCAAAAATTGACGAATGTGAGTAGGAGTAGTAGGAGTCTCCCATTTGCTAATGGCTTCGATTTTCGTTGGATCGACTTTAATACCTTGGTCACTTACAACATGACCAAGAAATTGAACTTCCTTTAACCAAAATTCACACTTGGAGAATTTGGCATAGAGTTGTTCTTGTCTTAAAAGTTCAAGCACAAGTCGGAGATGTTGTTCGTGCTCTTCTTCATTTTTAGAATAAATCAATATGTCATCGATGAACACAATAACGAATTTATCGAGATACGGTTTGCACACGCGGTTCATAAGATCCATGAACACCGCCGGTGCGTTAGTGAGACCAAATGGCATGACAAGGAATTCATAACTACCATAACGAGTTCGGAAAGCGGTTTTGGAGACATCTTCCCCCTTAACCCTCAATTGATGATAACCCGAGCGGAGATCGATTTTCGAATATACACAAGACCCTTGTAGTTGATCAAAGAGGTCATCGATGCGAGGAAGAGGATATCGGTTCTTAACCGTCAATTTATTTAGTTCGCGATAATCAATGCACATTCGTAGGGATCCGTCTTTCTTTTTAACAAACAAAATCGGAGCGCCCCAAGGTGAATGGCTAGGTTGGATAAAACCACGATCAAGTAGTTCTTGGATTTGACTTTGCAATTCTTGCATTTCAGATGGAGCGAGTCTATATGGTGCACGCGCTACGGGTGCGGCTCCCGGAATAAGATCGATTTGGAATTCAACCGGTCGATGAGGCGGAAGACCCGGCAATTCGTCGGGAAATACATCGGAATAGTCACTAACAATTGGCACATCATCGATGTGCTTCTCATCGGACTCGACTTTCTTAACGTGAGCAAGGATCGCAAAACAACCCTTACGGAGTAGTTTTCTAACTTTAACACACGAAACGAGGTTGAGTCCGGTGCAACTCTTATCGCCATAGACGATCAAAGGTTCACCATTCTCGATAGGAATTCGGATTGCGTTAAGATCACAAAGAATGTGAGATTTCGTTTTGACTAACCAATTCATACCGATTATTACATCAAAGCTTCCTAATTCCATGGGTATCAAGTCAATTTCAAATTCCCTACCCAAAATGTTTAACGTACACCCCCGGTAATATGTGTCGGCACTTAATAGTTTTCCGTTAGCCACTTCAATGGTATAAGTGGTATCTAATGGAAGAGGTGGAGTGCTAAAAGAATGAGTCAAAGTCTTGGATACAAAGCATTTATCGGCACCCGAATCGAATAAGCAAGAGACATAAGAATTGTTGAGAAGAAACGTACCCGTGACTAGTTCAGTGTCATCCCGGGCTTCCTCGGTGTTTATGTTGAAAGCTCGGCCGCGCGTATTGGGGTTATCTTTCCTCTTCGGGCATGCATTTCTATAATGGCCCGTTTGGCCACATTCATAACAAGTGCCCGTCTTTGGTGCATTGGGCCATTTTCGAGCGACGGGAGTGGCACTTTTACAATCGTTGGCCTTATGACCAATTCCTTGGCACCGGTGGCAAATTAACTTACTACATTCGCCAAAGTGATGTTTGTTGCATTTGTTGCAAAGAGGTAGGTTCCCGGCATAACCTTTCTTGCCGTCGGAGGTGTAAGGCTTCTTAGCAAAGTTGTTGTTGCTTGATTGGGAGGGTTCCCACTTTCTTTTGTTGCCGCCCGATTTATCCTCGGCCTTAGGTGCCGGAACTACGATTTCATCAACCGTTTCAATTAGTTGGCGAGCCATGTTCATAGCGGCTTGATGAGTAGTGGGTTTGGATGACATCACCCCTTGTTTGATGCTTTTTGGAAGACCGAGCATGTAGAGCTCAATCCTTTGAGATTCGGGGTTAACAAGATTAGGACACATCAAGGATAGTTCGGCGAAGCGTTGATTATAAGCTTTAAGATCGTTTCCGACCGCTTTCAAAGCTCTTAGTTCTTCCTCAAGCTTTCGGGTTTCTTCGCGCGGAAAATATTCAACAATCATCTTTTCCTTTAGATCGGCCCAAGAGAGGGCATGAGCTTCATCGGTACCCACCGATTGTACATAAGTATTCCACCATGTAAGAGCGACAACGGCGAAGGTGTGAGTGGAGTATTTGACCTTGTCTTGGTCCCGACAACCGCTTATGCTAAAGACGGCTTCCGTTTGCTCAAACCATCGGGTGAGCACGACCGGTCCCCCGGTTCCATCAAAAGTGTGAGGTTTGCACCCCATGAAAGCTTTATAGGAGCATCCCTCGTTTGAGTTTCCGGCTCCATTGTTGTTGTTGTTGTTGTTGTTGTTGTTGTTGTTGTGGTTGTTATTATTATTGTTGTTGGATGAGTGACCGGCCATGGCCGCATCTACGGCGGTGGCTATCATCCGTTCGAGAGCTTGTTCGGGAGTTTCATTGCGGCGTACACGACGAGGAGCCATTGTTCCTTCAAGACACAAGAATATCATTGATTAGTATTCTCAATAATACTAACCGTGATATAGAATAAAGATAAAGAGAAGTTTTTCCTCGACTCGCCTTAAATTCTTTATGTCATAATGTCGGAACGTTCATATGAGTCACCGTAATATAATCCCGGAAATTATATTACCCTGATTCATATGTGCATTCGACATTATTCTATAAAGTCAAGGTGGCGTGTCAATCAAATTAAACAACGTGAGATTAAGATGAACTAAGAGTAGATATGAGTAGAAGCGTTCGAGTATAAATGCACAAGTAGTCAAGTAATTCCTACTTCAAGTCTATATGCCGGTTGTAGTCTAGACTCATCAATGTACCCTATGACTCGGGGTTGACACTAATGAACTCTAAATCCCTACAACCAACGCTCTGATACCATCTGTAGCGACCCGACCAAATCGTCATTGACGGCGCCGTCTACTTAGGTCCCGTTACGTGGTCATAAGTCTTTAAAACAACGTTTGACCAAAAGATATGTCGCATTCATTTCAAATGTAAAGGTTGTTCAAGTTTTACAAGAATAGTTCCACCACGAGTTACGATACCAAGTTTTAAGTACAACTGAAACTTATGCGACACAATTTAAAAGTATCCAAAAGACGCTCCATGTATGCATATATACTCGACATCCAATGCAAGTATCAAAATAATGAGCGGAAGCATGTATCATGTATCGTTCAAGGACCTGAGAAAAACATAGAAATCTGTCAACGAAAACGTTGGTGAAATCATAGGTTTAAGTAAGTAAGTACAAGTGAACCACAAGATTTGCATCAATGAAATAATAGTAATACATTCCAAAAGTTTGTTTCACGAGCACCCAATTATCAAAGCTTAACATTCCTTCCATTGTATACCCCATCACTTAGTGCTAGAACAAACACTGATTCTCGAAAATATATTTCATCCGTAGACGGTAGCGAACCATCAAAGATGAGGGTTGTCAACCCATATGGCCATATAACATAAGTTCTCGCTTACACCCGGCAAGTGTAACTAATGATAATCGAATTGAGGATTTTGTTCTAAACTCGTATGTAGAATGTTTGTTTTCCCGTTCTTGTGTTCACTTAGTTCAAAAGAATCGTTTATGTTTTCTCATCCCAATATAAGTTCAAAAGAGTAAAAGTGGGACTATGATCTCACCTTGAGTGCAAGAGTTAATAAAGTACTTCAACAAGTAGACGCGTGCAAAGACAAAGCTAGTCTTGACCTAAACATATAGGTTGTATCAATAACGGTAAACACGATAGGTCAAAGATGTTCAATTAGTCCTATGGCTCGTTAAGACTCGATCATAATAGCATGTGAATCAAATTGTCATGTTTCATGCAAGGTACAAGTATAAAAACATGTTAGAACGATTGCACAAATATTTGGTTAAGTTTGATTAAAAGTCAAACTTTGGTCGGTCAAAGTCAACGAAAGTCAACACGTTCGGGTCGTGTCCCGAACTATTTTTCTGAGGTTTTTAATCATATATGAGTATGTTAGAACAAGTTTCATGTGAATCGGAGGTCCATAGTATGCCAAACATTTTTCGTAATTTGGACATGGTGGTCAGAGCCTGACCACGGCTTATGTCGCGCCGCGACATAGTCTGGCCGCGCCGCGGCATTTGCCGTGCGCTGGTACCTGGTCAGTCTCAATTGTTCAAGTCCCAAATCAAAACTCTTTCAAGCATAAATTACAAACCGCTAACATTTAGAACTCGCACCTTATATCGTTGGAAAGGTAATTTGACAAAGAACACAACTAAACACATTTCATCAATCAATCTACCTATTATAACAACCAAAACCGCATCTAATGCTCAACATTAATCGCATACAAGTTCATAAATGCAATTCAATGATTCGGGCAACCAATTTACATGAATGATATGCCGTTTCGAAGGTAATCAAACATACATTCTAACTAAACACTTACCAACCATAATCCATGGCATTCAATGCATCAAAAGTCCATTTCAAGTTCATCAAACCCTAACCCAATTTCACCAAAATCAATAATCAAGTTCATGAAGTTTTCTAAGGCAACCTACACATCAAATTGAAGCTAGTGATGCTAGTAACACAATTAAAACACCAACTTTTAACATCTAACAACATATGATCATCCAAAATTCAAGAACAACACACCAAAATTCAAGTTCATGCTAGTTACACTAAAACAACGAGATCGAGCATATAAATCATATATTCATGTTAGACTTGAGCCATAGACACTAATTAACACTTTTATAAGTTAAAAACATCAAGAACACAAAATCTAGTGATTTTAGAAAGTTACCCAAATGAGATGAAGTTGGTACCAAAACGAAGAGGATGAAGAGAGGATCACGAATATGTAATTTATTTGGTTGCTAGCTCCCTAATCCGGATTTAGATGATGAATGAATGAGAAAGGAAATTGGGTGTGTTCTTGCTAGAGAGAAAGAGAGAGAGATAGGGAGATGGTAATGAATGGGTGAAAGGGGTTTGACCCTTTGACCTAGTCAAGGGTTTGATCCCTTGTCAAGTTTAGTCCCTCAACTTTCGTTCGGGTGCGGGAATTACCTAAACGAGATAATTTAAAACGCGTATCAACGGGAGATGTTATAAACATATAACGGAGTTTAAATTAGTATAACGGAAAAGTAAATGGAAAAAGGCGGGATGTTACATTACCCATCCTCAGCATCGGTAAAAAGCACCCGGTTTGCAGTAGAAACGAGGGGTGGCTTATTACACCTTTCAACAAGTTTAGCAGCAAGTGTCTTCTTTGATCTTCGGCCACTACCTTTGTTAGTAGTAGGTTCAACATAAGCATCAAATCTTTTGGAAGGAAACAAGCACTCTTTGTTAGCAGTAGCATTATAATTAAATGGTAACTGCCTTTGTTGATGCTCTTTGACAGCTGTAGAGTAAAGTAATATCATTATTTTAAATATAGAAAGAAAGAAAAAAAGATGGTTTACATCGCGTATGTAAAGAACCTTACCTACAGAAACATCGTCCATATAGCTCTGAACTTGATTAAGCGGTGCTACATCTATAAAAGATAGCATTGTCTTACTGACAAAAGGAACCCAAAAGAAACCATCCATAGTGAAAGATTCAGATGTGTTTACAGTCGAACAAACGTATGACGAACTAAAACAAGAAGGTGGATATGGTACCCTTTCAGACGTCACTTCTTGATCACGTTTATGAAGAATCTCGGAGAAGCAATTTTCGAACCTGTGTGGAAATATGTTGTCGAGAAGGTTCTAGAACAGAAAGAGAAAACACCTGAACAAGCAGCTGCACGTGCTCATACATCAATGATCAAACAATGCAACTGCCCTATTTGATCTGGACTGAATGCATTGACTGCAGATGAACTACTTTGAATCATATAATTTCTTGCATCTGGAGTTAATAAAGGGGCGACTGGTGTATAAGGTATGATAGGACTTAATGGTCTATCAGTCTCTCATGAAAACTTATCTTGATGGGTATCTGTTTTCTGACGTTTTCTCTGTCTTGTTTCGGGACATGTTCAAGCTTCCGTTCTTTTAATAAACTAGGTAAAATTCATCAACATCACTCCCGAGTGCCTCTTCATGTTCTAACTCAAAGTCGGCGTCGTTATCTTCATCTTGATCAACTTTTTCGTTTGCTTGTGCTGCATCTAAGCTTGAATCTCCATCTAGCAAAACAGCGGCAAGAAACTTCCTACACTCTTCTTCTTCGTCAATGTTACGATAAATGTCAACCTCATTATCCGTTTCTTGAAGGAAAGTCTCAAGTTCATCAAGAGTAGAGCCCACAAGAGAATAACGGGCTCTAGTGCGCCTCCAGATGGCATCCTCGTCATCATCGTCATCACTATCGACCTCTTGAAAGATTGAAATGTCACGACGTTCTTCAAAAGGAACATCAGTAACCGTATCAGTGTCAATATTTGGCTCATTCACTTCAGCAGCTTGTATCCCCATTTTCTGACCATTGTCAGCATTTTGAACATCATGACCTTGCAATTCATCGCGGTCATTATGAACATTTACCACATTTTCTCCACCATCGACAACACTAGAATCAAATTCTTCAATCTTAGAGTTGAGGCTTGAAGAAGCTTCTAGAGAGGGAGCTTCAAACGGTTAAATTAACATCTCCTTCCTCATTCTCATATAAATCGCTTACATTCTCAGAAAGAATTGCAGCATCAGTAACATCAGTACACTGTGAAGTCATCACGTCTAGACGTACCCAATTTCTGAAACTACAACAAGTTACACAAATCTCAATTTACACAACTATTTCATATATTGGTTGAGATTAGATACAAAAATAGTGATGAAGTATGCAATGAGGTGTCAAAATAACATTATTTGTTTCTGATTACACATTTATTTGTTTAATGTAGTGACATACCTTATGGGATGCTACAGATTGAAGTTTACAGAAAAGCATCAACAAAACGATGAGCAATCGCCAATTTTGTCAGAGAGAAATTGGACTAGGGTTTCAAATTATTGTATAGTTTAGGGAAAGCATACGCTGCACGTTACTAGGGGGTGTTCAAAACCGGATATCCGGAAATTCAAATATCCGAATTTCGGGTATCCGGAAATTCGGATAGTGAATTTGGCCATCCGATATAATATCCGAATCCGAATTTTCGGATATCCAAAAATTAGGATTCGGATATCGGATTATCCGAATATCCGAGCTTCCAATTTCAATTTGAGATCAAAATACTACAATTATATATATAAAAGATCCATCCATGCTCTTACACATCAACAAGTGTTCTTGAAGGTATTGCACCAATGTTGTAAATGAAAAGGAACATATATTACAGCAACTTTTATTCATCACATAAATTATATACATCACATAACATGGATGGTATGGATTGTGGAGTATTACTTTGCATATGCACACCATATGTTACAAGAATTGAATTGATACAGCAAGAAGGAAAGAAAATAAGAAACAATAGCAAGGACTGTCATATAAATAGCTGTAGCATGTATCAATTACGATAGCAGCAACATTTATTGAAACTTAAGAAAACTAAATCTGAATCTGATTCATACCCAAAAGCTACTGATATTAGATTTGGGTACCAATTATGATAGCAACAACACCTACCACTGTCGCTTTTTGAAGTCGAAATGGGATTTGTGTTTGTGAATTTGTTGAAGTCAAAATGATATTTAGGTCTAGATCTAGGTTATGTTTTATATGACGTTTTGTGTTCTACACGACTCCAATGGATTGTTAATCATTTGCCAATATTGCTAGCCAAATATTAACACCACTAGGAGCATATTGATAATGGACGGCCAATATTCTATTGTCAACTAATTCGTGGATTTCAAGCATAAACTATTACGACTGAATTTGTTTTATTTACTTGTACATTTTGCATCTAGTTTTGTACTATGATTTAATTAATTAATTTTTAGTGGTTGGGAAAGGGTGTGATGGTTGGGAGTGATATGTGATGGGTTAGTGATATGAAGAAAATGAGAAGAGAATGGTGATGTGACGCTGATGTGACAGTGTGTTAATCTGAAAAAATATGTCATGGTTAACCCAATTTGCCTTATTCTCTTTTAACTATAACGGCCCAATTGTTCATCTCTTTAATATATTAAAAGAGGAGTATTATCTCTCCTTATTAAAAAATTGAATCCCTCTATGACCATAAAATCACTCCAAAAAGTTAATTTTAGCCATCCATTCAAGTCATTAACTAACAAATATTGTTGATTAGCTAATTGAGTGAATATTTTACCTAAATGCCCCTGATTTAAAAAAATACGGAAGTGGAAATTAAGAATTAGGGTTCATCTGATTTCGTGAGTTACCTTTTCTGACAATCAATTGTTGTCTTTTTCCATCGATTACCATTGCAGAAATCTTGTCCAGGTTTGGGTTTTGTTTTTCGTTTATTCTTCATCTTATTTGTAATCCTTTGGGGTAAGGTCTTCCATTTTTAGACTTTAATTTCATGGCGTTAACATTCCTCAATCATTCACCTATTTCGATTTTTAGACTTTTTATTCATCGGTTGTAAAGTGTAGATTTTTAATGTGAAAATTTAACCTACATGTATGTTAAATCTTTAATTCGATTGAAAACACAACATTAGGGTAAATAAACAATTCGTTCCTTTTTGTTCATTGTTTGTAAAGTCTACATTTGTAGGTTACATATTATCCAATGTGTTGGGTTTTTTATTTGGTTTCCAATTATGTGGTTAGCCCAAGCCCAACAAATTAAGCCCAATTGATTGTTTGACTTGGTCAACCATCAAGGGGCATCTTTAATTTGAAGTTGTGCAGCTGTATTCACAAAAGAGTGCAGAGAGATAGATCAAGAAATTGTGTGAAACCCCAATTCCCGTCTACAGTGACAGCAGGCCAGAAAACCTTCGATCTCCGGAGATCCGACCGTTGAATCTTCTTCATTTTTGGGCTGTGTCTTCCTGACATCAGTGCCAACATTTTCAACCGTTGAATTCATCTCAAGTGGTCTGTAGCTCGAGTTACAGCAGGTAGAACAGTAGCAGAATTTTGGGTGATGAAATTCTTCTTTTGTCTTTAATTGTTTCATATACTTGTTGATTATTGTTGTTCAAGAGTATGATGATATTGTATACCTCTAGTTGATCTAGAGAAGGATTATTGTATTGCTCTCTTTTTTGATGATAGTGGAATTTAAGTGGCTTACGAGTCCCGTGGTTTTTACTCTCGATTTTGAGGGGTTTTCCACGTAAAAAGTCTCGTGTTTTAGTGTGTGCTTGATTATTGTTTAGCTACTGATTTGGAACAGATTTGGGGACTGATTTGGGTTGGTTTTTGATATAGCTTGTTTTTTAGTTTCCTCACGGGTTCATACGGGTCGGGAAATGCTTGTCAAACGGGTTTGTTTCCGCTTTGTAGATTGCCCGTTGTGATTATTTTCCCATCAAATTGGTATCTAGAGCTTAAGGTTTTTTTATTGACTTGTGTGAAAGATGGAAGCTAATACAAGTAAAATGATTAGTTTAAATGGTTCAAATTATCATGTTTGAAAAGACAAGATGGAGGATCTTCTTTATGTGAAAGATTATTATTTACCTGTTTTTACTGAGGATAAACCTGAGAAAAAATCTGATGCTCAATGGAAAATTTTGCATAGACAAGTATGTGGGTATATTCGGCAGTGGGTTGATGATAATGTTGTGAATCATATTACTGGGGAGACTGATGCTAAAGCCTTATGGAAAAAGCTTGAGCAGTTATATGAACGAAAGACTGGGAATAACAAGTTGTTCTTAATTAAGCAGATGATGGCTTTGAAGTATCATGATGGGACTCCTATTACAGATCACCTAAATGCATATCAGGGTATTATAAATCAGCTTGCAGGTATGGGTATCAAGTTTGAGGATGAGATTCAAGGTCTCTGGTTACTTGGTACATTACCAGACTCTTGGGAGACTTTTAGGACATCTTTGTCCAACTCTGCACCGAATGGTACTATCACCATGGAATTGGCTAAGGGTAGTATATTGAATGAAGAGATGAGAAGAAAGTCACAAGGTTCCTCTTCACAGTCAGATATCTTGGTCACAGAAACGCGGGGGAGAAGTCATAGTAGAGGTCAGGGTAAAAGAGGCAATCATCGTAGCAGCTCACGCAAAGGTAAATTTACTAACGTTGAGTGTTATAATTGTCATGAAAAGGGGCACACAAAGTGGTATTGTCCAAAGTTGAAGAATGAGAAGAAAAAGGCATATGACAAGAATAAACAAAAGAAAAGTGATGGTGGTGATGATGATAAGGTTGAAGTTAACGCTATCACAGATGAGTTCTTTGTTTGTATTGATTATGATATGATCAATCTTACTCATGATGACACGATTTGGATTGTTGATAGTGGTGCTACATGTCATGTTGCAATTTGTAGAGATCACTTCTCATCTTACACTCCAGGTGACTATGGATTTGCTAGGATGGGTAATGCCGGGTTATCAAAGATCGTTGGTATTGGAGATGTTTGTTTGAAATTTGACACGGGAATGGAGTTAGTTTTGCATAATGTAAAACATGTTCCGGATATGAGACTTAATGTTATTTCAACAGGCATTCTTGATGATGATGGTTATTATAACGGTTTTGGTAATGGTATTTGGAAACTAACTCTTGGTTCTATGATAGTGGGAAGAGGCAAGAAAGACTCAAGATTATACATCACGCGTCCGAAGATCATCCAGAACATTGTTAACGCAGTGGACAATGTTGATTCTACTGAGTTGTGGCATAAAAGACTTGGCCACATGAGTGAAAAGGGGATGTCTATCTTGTTCAAGAAGAATGTGTTGTCGGGTGTTAGTGGTATTGATTTGAGTAAGTGTTCTCACTGTTTGGCAGGGAAACAGACCAGAGTTGCGTTTAAGAGTCATTCTCCTTTTCGAATGGAGAACGTACTTGATCTAGTTCATTCGGATATTTGTGGGCCTATGAAGACTAGGACACTTGGTGGATGTTCCTACTTTGTTACATTCATCGATGATCATTCCAGGAAGGTGTGGGTTTATACCTTAAAGTCAAAGGATCAAGTATTTGAAAAGTTTAAAGAATTTCATACACTAGTTGAAAGGCAAACGGGAAAGAAACTCAAGTGTATTCGGACTGATAATGGCGGTGAATACATTGACAGATTTAATGCTTACTGTAAGGAGAATGGTATTCGGCATCAAAAGACTCCACCAAAGACACCTCAGTTGAATGGCTTATCAGAGAGGATGAACAGAACTTTGGTTGAGAGAGTTAGATGTTTGCTTTCACATGCAGGGTTGTTCGATTCCTTTTGGGGTGAGGTTTTAAATATGGCAGTTCATATTATTAATCTAACCCCTTGTGTTCCTTTGCGTTTTGATGTTCCTAACAGGGTTTGGAGCGGCAAAGATGTTTCTTACCGTCATTTAAGAGTTTTTGGATGTAAAGCTTTTGTTCATGTTCCCAAAGATGAGAGGTCAAAGCTTGATATGAAGACTAAGCCATGTGTATTCCTCGGCTATGTTGAAGATGATTTTGGGTACAGGTTATATGATCCAGTTCAGAAGAAACTTGTACAAAGTCGAGATGTTGTTTTTACAGAAGATCAGATGTTAAAAGATGTTGAGAAGACAGATTCAGTTCCTCAAACTAGTGCTGATCTTGTTGATTTGGATCCAGTTACTCCACAACATGTTGGAGATGATGTTCATAATGATGAACATGGTACTGATGATGATTATGCTCCGGAGCAGGTAGAGATTCCAGTACCAGATGTGCCCCCATTTGTCCCACTTAGGCGGTCTACCCGAGACCGTCATCCTTCTGTTAGATATTCTGCTGATGAGTATGTATTAGTTACTGATGGGGGAGAGCCAGAATGTTATTCAGAAACAATGAAAGATGAGCATAAGAAAGAGTGGGGTGAAGCTATGCAAGATGAGATGAATTCCTTGCATGAGAACAATACTTATGAGCTGGTGAAGTTACCTAAAGGCAAGAGAGCTTTGAGAAACAAATGGGTATTCAAAGTGAAGACAGATGAGCTTACTTCACAACCAAGGTACAAAGCTAGGTTAGTCGTTAAAGGATTCAGCCAGAAAAAGGGTATTGATTTTGATGAGATTTTCTCACCGGTTGTGAAGATGGGATCTATTCTAGTGGTTCTTGGATTAGCTGCTAGTCTTGATCTTGAGGTTGAACAGATGGATGTCAAGACTGCTTTTCTTCACGGTGATTTGGATAAGGAAATCTACATGATGCAACCTGAAGGTTTTCGGGTTAAGGGTAAAGAAAATTATGTTTGTAGACTTCAGAAAAGTTTATATGGGTTGAAGCAAGCACCGAGACAGTGGTATAAGAAGTTTGAGTCGGTTATAGGAAAGCAAAGCTACCGAAAGACAACTTCATATCATTGTGTTTTCTTTCAGAGGTTTGGTGATGATGATTTCATCATATTGTTGTTATACGTTGATGATATGTTAATTGTTGGTAAAAATATTAAAAGAATTGCGCAGTTGAAGCGAGAATTGAGCAAGTCTTTTGCTATGAAAGACTTGGGGCCAGCAAAACAGATTCTTGGCATTCGGATTTCTAGAGATAGAGGTGCTAAGACGTTACATATATCACAAGAGCAATACATTGAAAAGGTGCTAAGTAGATTCAACATGAAGAATGCTAAAGTAGTTAGTTCCCCTCTTACAAACAACTTTAAACTAACAGAAAGAGATTGTCCTACTTCAAAGGAGGATGTTGAGGAGATGGATATAGTTCCATATGCGTCAGCAGTTGGTAGCTTGATGTATGCTATGGTGTGTACTAGGCCAGATATAGCTCATGCGGTAAGTGTTGTTAGTCGGTTTATGTCAAATCCGGGTAAGAAGCATTGGGAAGCGGTTAAATGGATTATGAGATACTTACGAGGTACTTCAAAGTTAGGTATCACATTCGGAAATGGAGAGCCGGTGCTTGTTGGTTATACAGACTCAGATATGGCAGGAAACAAAGATAACATGAAATTCACTTCTGGATATTTGATGACTTTCGCAGGGGGAGCAGTTTCATGGCAATCAAGGTTACAAAAGTGTGTTGCATTGTCTACAACCGAGGCTGAGTATATGGCAGCAACAGAAGCGTGAAAAGAACTATTGTGGATGAAAAGGTTTCTACAAGATCTTGGGTTTAAGCAATCACGATATGTGGTTCTTTGTGATAATGAGAGTGCGATTCATTTGGCTAGAAATTCTATGTATCATAAGCGGACAAAACATATAGATGTGCGGTATCATTGGATTAGAGAACGTCTTGAAGATGGTTCGTTTGAACTTGATAAAGTTCATATCGATGATAATGGTTCCTACATGTTCACAAAGGCTTTAGCAAGTGAGAAGCTTAAGGTATGTTGCTCGATCGCCGGGATGGCGATCCCTTCCTCATAATTGGAAAGGGGGAGATTTGTTGGGTTTTTTATTTGGTTTCCAATTATGTGGTTAGCCCAAGCCCAACAAATTAAGCCCAATTGATTATTTGACTTGGTCAACCATCAAGGGGCATCTTTAATTTGAAGTTGTGCAGCTGTATTCACAAAAGAGTGCAGAGAGATAGATCAAGAAATTGTGTGAAACCCCAATTCCCGTCTACAGTGACAACAGGCCAGAAAACCTTCGATCCCCGGAGATCCAACCGTTGAATCTTATTCATTTTTGGGCTGTGTCTTCCTGACATCAGTGCCAACATTTTCAACCGTTGAATTCGTCTCAAGTGGTCTATAGCTCGAGTTACAGCAGGTAGAACAGCAGCAGAATTTTGGGTGATGAAATTCTTCTTTTGTCTTTAATTGTTTCATATACTTGTTGATTATTGTTGTTCAAGAGTATGATGATGTTGTATACCTCTAGTTGATCTAGAGAAGGATTATTGTATTGCTCTCTTTGTTGATGATAGTGGAATTTAAGTGGCTTACGAGTCCCGTGGTTTTTACTCTCGATTTTGAGGGGTTTTTGATGTTTCACGAGGTGTATATAAAATAGCTTATATTTTTACAGGAAAAACTATTAAATACGATACAATTTTACACAAGATATTTATTTATTTAGAGAATGGATATACTTAAACCTTGCTACAACATTTATAGGCAGTGTACCTAATCGTACAGTAGTGTAGTTTTTAGTAAGTCCGGTTCGTTCCACAGGGAATCTTTTTAAACAAAGCTTAACGCTATATTAGTTTACTTTTATAAAAATACAAATATATATATATAAGTAATATTATTATTATAAAGGGGGGTTTTTACCGTTTAATGACCGGTTTGTCGATTTTAAAACTTTAGTCGCAGTTAAAACCAAATATAAAATAATAAATACAAGACTTAATTTAAAGCGTAAAGTAAATAACGATAATGAAATGGCGAATAATAAAAGTGCGATAAAATAAACTTGCGATAATTAAAAAGTACAATAATTAAAAGTGCAATTAAATACAATAACAATAAAAATGCGATAATTAGAAGTGCAATTAAATATAAAATAAAGGAAATTAAATATGAAATAAAAGAATTATGCTTATTTAAACTTCCGTAATCATGATGTTTGACGTGTTGATTTTAAGCCCATGGGTTAATTGTCCTTTGTCCTGGATTATTTAATATGTCCATACGGATTTGTCCATAATAGTCCATCAGTCATAAATATAAAGAGCGAAAGCCTTCGTCAAATTATTCTTATTCCCAATTCCAACTAATTGGGGATTCGAATTGTAACAAGGTTTTAATACTTTGTTTAATGAATACACCAGGTTATCGACTGCGTGTAAACCAAGGTTTTACTACTTTGTTAACAATTACACCAATTACCCTTGAATGTAATTCACCCCTGTTTCAACAAGTCTATTAACTTTTAATCCAGTTCCGTATCCGGTAAAATGAATAATTATTGGTATTTATAGATATCCCGCCCATCGTACCCAGTCAAGCGTATGTGGTTATATATAAATACGTCGAATTATAAGTTTGTATATTAAATTAACAAGGTATTGTTTAGTTAATATAAAACCCATTAATAGCCCATAGTCTAATTTCCACAAGTGTCGTTCTTTTGTCCAAACCCCAATTATGGTACAAAGCCCAATTACCCAATTTTAGTAATTAGCCCAACATCATGATTACTTCGGATTAAATAAGCATAATAATAACTTAGCTACGAGACATTAATATAAAAAGGTTGAACATAACTTACAATGATTAAAAATAGCGTAGCGTTACACGGACAGAATTTCGACTTACACCTTTACAATATTCGCTAACATACCCTTATTATTAGGATTTAAAATTAAAATTAAAATTAAAATATAAATTATAAATATATATTACGTATATATTGAGAGAAGAAGGAAAAAAAGATGATAAAAATGATCAGAATTCGGTTGGCTTTATAGGGAGTTTCAAAACTTGGGGCTCCGCGACTCGCGGCATTTTTGCCTTCAATCTCCGCGAGTCGCGGAGATTGAAAATACAGCTCACATCCTTTTGGAGTCTTTCTTGCCGACGATTTATTTATAAATATAATATATATATATAATTTATATAATTAATTATATATTATATTATATTTATATACATAGTTAACTTGTAATTTTTAGTCCGTTGCGTCGAGCGTTGAGAGTTGACTCATGTCCCGGTTCCGGATTTTCGAACGTCCTTGCGTACAATTTAATATCTTGTACTTTGCGTTTTGAATCTTGTACTCTTGTAATTTCGAGACGTTTCTTATCAATAATTGGAACCTTTTTTATTGTCTTTTGTACTTTTGAGCTTTTTGGTCGTTTGCGTCTTCAATTCGTCGAATCTGTCTTTTGTCTTCACCTTTTATTATTTAAACGAATATCACTTGTAAATAGAACAATTGCAACTAAAAGCTTGTCTTTTTTGAGGAATAATGCTATGAAATATATGTTCGTTTTTAGCATTATCAAATATTCCCACACTTGAGCGTTGCTTGTCCTCAAGCAATATCGTCTTGAAATACCAGAATCACTTCTTTATTCTTCACACTTTGTACATCAGTGATTTCTATACGGTGGTATAAACAATGGTAGTAACGATATGATTTACAGTCCCACATAACTATAAAAATTTAGATCCATTAAGGAAATTGAATCTTTATGAAAACATTTGATCTTTTGAAAATTAAATCTAGTTTTTACCCTAGATAAGTTTTCCGGAATAACCCTTTACCGGTGTTTGCAAAATATTTTTGTGGGTTTGGTGGGTTTCAGATTTGAAAATTTTAGCTCAAAACTTATGGTTTTGTGTCACCCACTTGCTAACCTTGTATTTGGAAAGCAACACGTCCAGTTTACTTGTCCCGTATATTACCTTTCGGTAAACTACCGTCCGGTTGTAAAGGAAAGCGTTGAACAAGCAACTGTTAAGGCAATGTCCCCTGACATGCTTTTAATTATGGTCTATAACGTGTCGGACGCAATTACTATCCTTGGTAGGAGCAATAGTAAAGCTCACCCTTATGATTTTTCGGTCTGGCACAAGGTCCTGTCTTTGACCATGCTATGCAGCCACCGTTCTTACGGTTGACACCCGATTTGGTTCAGGTGACCTAATGAATTCCAGGTGAATTCCTAGGATTTTACGTTCAATGGTAATGAACGCATTGAAAATAGGGTTTTCAGAAAACAAATCGGTTTGTAGTTTTGATCAAAATATTTTCTCGTTCAAGCTCGAGTTTAGATATCATTGAATTCCATGAGTTTGTAATTCTCAATCTTTAAGGTCAATCTCAAGGATTGAGTAATATCAGGCTTAAAAGCTGATTTTTGATCTTTTAAGGAGATTATCCTTTCTGGGGATCTGATTCATTAGTCTTATCTGTAGAGACCCGTCCTAATCCATTCGGACGAAGTCCATATCGATTACAAACGATTCACAACAGTTGATTACATCGCGAGGTAATTGACCTCTATATGATAAATTTTACAAACATTGCATTCGTTTTTAAAAGACAAACTTTCGTTACATCGACAGTTGACAGGCATGTAAAGCATTTCATAATATATCCAAATATAATTGACTTAATAATAATCTTGATGAACTCAACGACTCGAATGCAACATCTTTTGAAATATGTCATGAATGACTCCAAGTAATATCTCTAATATGAGCAAATGCACAGCGGAAGATTTCTTTCGTACCTGAGAATAAACATGCTTTAAAGTGTCAACCAAAAGGTTGGTGAGTTCATTATTTTATAATAAAGAATCATTTCATAATTTTAATAGACCACAAGATTTCATACTTCCATTTCTCATAATCATACGTCCCATGCATAGAGACAAAAATATCATTCATATGGATTGAACATCTGGTAACCGACATTCACAATATGCATATAAGAATATCCCCATCATTCCGGGATCCTCCTTCAGACATGATATAAATTTCGAAGTACTAAAGCATCCGGTACTTTGGATGGGGCTTGTTGGGCCCGATAGATCTATCTTTAGAGTTCGCGTCAATTAGGGTGTCTGTTCCCTAATTCTTAGATTACCAGACTTAATAAAAAGGGGCATATTCAGTTTCAATCATTCAACCATAGAACGTAATTTCGATTACTTGTGTCTATTTCGTAAAACAGTTATAAAAGTTGCGCATGTATTCTCAGCCCAAAAATATAAAGGGTAAAAAGGTAAATGAAACTCACAATACTGTATTTTGTAGTAAAAATACATATGACGACATTGAACAATGCAGGGTTGGCCTCGGATTCATGAACCTATATCAAGTATTAACACATTATAGTATAAATCAATTAAGTTTATATATTTGTTATGTATTAATTATTCTTATAATATATTATGATACTTATTTGATATTTAATTAATGTTATATCAATAATATTAGTTGAAACATAATTTTATGTAATATTAGTATATTTTATGTAATAATATATTTACATATATATCTTTTGTTTTGTAAAATTAATAATTGTAGAAATACCTAAGGATAATAATAATAATATTAATAATAATAATAATTTTTAAAAGTATAAAACTACCTTAGGAGTCAGTTTTAAAAAAATTGCACCAAGCCGGGCTCGAACCCGAGACCTCTCGTTCACTCATCAACACCCTTAACTATTCCTCCATTTCAGTTTTTCTGATTTATAATACAATCCCAAATACTTATCTATTACATGTTTCAACACACTTCATCTTCTTCACCAAAATCTAAACAATCAAACAACTTCATTCTTAATAGTCAATCATCAAAATGGTTTTAGGACTTCTAAACAAACATGAAACAAAAAATAAAAATGTGTTCATGATATAAAAAAAATGAGAAAAAAAACAAAAAAATCGTACTGCTTGCTTGTAGCCAAGAAAAAATAATAATTTTGTTTTCAATTTTGAGTTCGTTTTGGACAATCTTTACAACATGAAACATGTTTCGAATCATTCCTAAAAACTATTGAAATCGTCAATTGAACTTAAAACATCAAAACAAGCTCTAACTTCTCCAAGAACAAAACAGTTGACTTTTGACAATTTAACTTTGACTCGCAAATTCGAATTCGTTATCAAGAATTGGAACTTGAGATTTTGCAGGAAGTTTAAGTAAATGATTCCTAACAACTCTACATTTTTAGTTTTTGAAATTTGTTTCGAATTCACGTTAGTGTATATCACTGTGAAGAACTCAAGAACTCAAAAATTGATTTTTAAATTAAGAGTGTTATAGGTTATGATTACAACATGAATTGTGTTGTAAATCATTCCTATAATCTTTATGGATCATCGAATTAACTGGAGATATCAAAACAAACTCGAATTTGATTCAAGAATACTTAGTTGACTTTGAAAACCAAAACTTTGACACTCAAATTAGAAATTAATAGAAAGAATTGAGGATTGAAAACTTACAGATAGTTTAGATAGACGATTCCTAACATGACTGCATTATTACATTTTGAAAATTTGTTCTAAATCAAAATATGGTGAAAAAGATGAATGTACCGAGTGTCGAGCTTATTTTCTGGGTTTTCTTTGTTTTCAACTCAAATTGCAGTTTGTAACTTATATAGAGTGATTAGGTACATGATTTAACAGTTAAATTGATTTCCAATTGATTTGTGAAGTAGACTTGTAACAAACTAGAGACATGAAGTACGTAAATTATTTTCATGTGAAGAAAAAGAAAAAAAATTGATAGTTACTTCTAACATAATGGGATTCCCTATTTTTATTTTTAATAAATATTAATAGTAAATACCCTAATAATACTAATATTAATTCTAATAAAATAACTAAATAATATCATAAAAATGATAATAAATAAAAATAAGAATTCGTTTAAATCATAAATAAATTTTAATCTTAATTATCTTGTACATTATTTTACATTTTCAATTCAAATGATTATTTTGTATTTTATTAATACAACTTAATATGCACTCTTATATTTATACATGTATATATATTTACATATTTATTTACACACAATTGTTCGTGAATCGTCGAAAATAGTCACAGGTTAAATGAATCTATATAAATAGTTCAAACATTTCGAGACTCAACATTACAGGCTTTGCTTATTGTGTTGGAACATATAAAGATTAAGTTTTAATTTGGTCGGAAATTTCCTCCAGCTAATTTGCATGGTGCCCCCCCCCCCCATTTTACGAGATAAATCCTTCTCATGGTTAGGATAAATCTGACCACTTGGCGACCCTGTTTAATGCCGAGGTCCGTGGATTTCCTGCTGATTTTAGTGATGACTTTTCTAGATTTTTCGTCAACCTACAGCTGGTCTGGACGACAACTTCATGACCTAAATCAAGAAGCGCATTTCTTTTTCGGAAGACTTTACTTCCTTTTAATGATGGAATTGATTCATCGTGTAGATCCATCTTTTCTTTTCTTTCATCGGGTAAAACAGTTTAGTTTAGTCCAAAGCAAAAGTATTTTCAGTTATTTGTTACAGATATATGTGACATATGTTTAAGATAACTTGGTAAATTTTCCCACACTTGGCTTTTATTTTCCTTTTTATCGTCCTCTATTCCATTTTAAATGAATTTTAACATTTTGATTTGTTTCTCAATTTATGTCCTTTCCGAGGTTACAATAATTTCGGTGTTAAAACCTAGTTTTATCGTTCATAAATATGTATAAACATGATTTTGAGTTCATTTAATTGAAAATTTTGAAAATTTTTACTAGAATTGGGTAGTCAGTATATAAGACTAGGGCTGTTCTTTATTATCAGAGAGCACTAGATTCTAATACAACTACTGCTTTACTAGTATTTTTAATGGTAACCAAGTGTATAAAGTAAAAATTTTAAAATCCGAAAGAATTTAACCCCTTCCTACACTTAAGATCTTGCAATGCCCTCATTTGCAAGAAATCAGTAACAATTTAAATTATTGAGGGTGATTTGTATGAAAATGATTAAATTTTTACCAAAGTTTCCAAATATATTGGCGTTTGTTTGCTGAATGATAAATGGTGCACATCATTTGTTCATTCCGTCTTGTTGTTATTTCATATATATTTTGCATCTTGTCGTCAAAATTAGTTGCTTTTGCTGAACTTAATGCCAGTCTTTGAAAATGCGTCGTTTTACCCTGTTGTGTGCATAAGATAAACTGCAAACATATATACATATTTTTGAAGTTTGGTATATTACCCCACATTCAAAAATTATTAAAATCTAAGAATAAAAGTTAGAAAATTATAACAACTATTACAATATTAACATAAGTATTAAACATATCAACATTACAAATTACAAAATAAATAAAACTAAGTAGACTATGGATGATACTGGTACCAATAGGGGTTCCAAGCATAACCATAGGTGCTATAGAATGCTTCGGCAGGGTTATACGTAGGATACGGTGGTTGCATCTCTATAGACCAGGGAGGGAAGATGGGTTTTGGTGTAGGAATATAGTTTCTACCTATATGTTGGCAATGAGCTATGATTTGGTTTTGATGAACTTGCCAATCTTCAAATGCTCTTTGTCTAACATTTTCGTACTCCTGTGAAGCTATAAACCTTTGCATTTCTTGCATTTCATTTCCCCCTGCTACATTACCTTGCTGTTGGTTTCTCTCAACCTGTGGATGTCTACCATGGTATTGTACTGCGGCGTTATTTCGCCTCTTCAAAACTTTTGCACCATGGTATACATTTAAACCTATAGTATCGCGGGGTTCTGGTTCTTCTACTAATAATCCCCCCGACTTATATCCACACCGAGATATTCAGCAATCAAAGTAATAAAAATACCACCTCATATTATGCTATGCGGTCTCATCCCCCTAACCATAGCTGATAAATAATAACCCACACAATAAGGTATACTTACAGCGCTTTGTGGGTCTCGAATACTCATATGGTAAAACAAATCCTGTTCATTTACCTTTTCCTTGTTCTTACCTCTTTGTGTAATCAAATTAGCTAAAATCTATGAATCACTCTTAATTCAGCTCTATCTATATCCAAATAAGAGTAATTTCCCCCTTTGAAACGGTGATGGCTTGTCATTTGACTCCACACACCGTGTGTATCAAAATTTTCATCTATCTTTCTACCATTTAGTATCAACCCTCTACAATCGGCAGATGCTAACTCCTCAGGCGTATATATTCGTAAAGCCTGAGCCATGTCTAGTAAAGACATGTGGCGCATCGAACCTCCTAACAAAAATCTAATAAAAGATCGATCGGTTAAACTAGCTACCCGATCATTTAATTCTATACTACATAACAATTCTTCACACCATACTTTATATACAGGTCTACGCATGGTGAATAAACGTACCCAGTCATTAAAAGTAGAATTACCATACCTCTGTACAAGTAATTCCCTAATTGGCCCGGCCAATTCTACAGCTTCTAAGGGTCCCCATTCTATGACCCTAGGTACCTCAACAACCTTAGAATGAAGAGTATGCAAACCCCTTTGATATTTTGGATAATCTATCCAAAATCTATCAAATCTCAGGTTCGGGTGCAACTCTTCCAAGTGCATATCAGAAAAGGTCATGACTGGATGAGGTATATCTTGCTTGTAGTAGTTATCCACCTCCCGTTGTTCCGCATTCTCAACAGGAGCATTGCGGGCTTGGGATGAAGATTCACCCCTTTCAGTCTGCAAAACACACCAAACACAATTTTTGTGCATCCAAATATGCATTAGTGTCATCAAAATCATCAATCAAAATAATTACAATGACATGATCAATTTATATCAAACTTAAGCTCATTTTCACATTTTTATCAAATCTACACTTTTTCAAACAAGCATATACGAAAATGTTCGCCAAGTTCATAAGCATTCAACTCAAATAACATGTCAAAATAATCATTACTAGCAATTAAACAAGTTTCAAATGGCATTATCTTTCAAAAATCAAGTTCATGAATTTTAGGCTTGAAAAAGTCCACTTTAATTCTCAAAATCATGTTTAGGCTCAAAGTTTGGATCATTTAACTACCTAAACATGTTACACTACTTAATTTAGCAACAATTCATGACAAAAATCGGCCATAACCTGTTTATATCAAAAAGTGAAAGGACCCGTTCATATACATTATAAACGATTCACATTAGTTGATTACATCGCGAGGTATTTTGAGCTCTATATGATACATTTTACAAATATTGCATTCGTTTTTAAAAGACAAACTTTCTTTACAACGAAAGTTGACGGCATGCACACCATTTCATAATACATGCAACTATAATTGACATAATAATAATCTTGATGAACTCAATGACTCGAATGCAACGTCTTTCAAAATATGCCATGAATGACTCCAAGTAATATCCTTAAAATGAGCTAATGCACAGCGGAAGATTTCTTTAATACCTGAGAACAAACATGCTTTAAAGTGTCAACTAAAAGGTTGGTGAGTTCATAGGTTTATCATAACAATCATTTCAATATATTAATAGACCACAAGATTTCCGTTTATAAATATATATACACTCGCAAGTGTATAAGAGTATTCTATAAATTGTAGGCACCCGATAACAAGCCTTAACGTTCATGTTTTACCCTCTGAAGTACACCAGATCAGGTGTGTTTAATATAACCTCGAAGTACTAAAGCATCCCATAGTCAGGATGGGGTTTGTCAGGCCCAATAGATCTATCTTTAGGATTCGCGCCTACCGTACATAGACAAGTAGTTTAATGTTACCAAGCTAAGGGTATATTTCTGGTTTAAACCCACGTAGAATTAGTTTTAGTACTTGTGTCTATTTCGTAAAACATTTATAAAGCAGCGCATGTATTCTCAGCCCAAAAATATATATTGCAAAAGCAATTAAAAAGGGAGCAAATGAAACTCACCATACTGTATTTCGTAGTAAAAATACATATAACGTCATTTAACAAGTGTAAGGTTGGCCTCGGATTCACGAACCTATATTAATTATATATATTTATATGTTGGTCAATATTTGTCTAACAATTTTTGGTCAAGTCATAGTGTACCACAATCCTAATGCTCGAGACTAATATGCAAAAGTCAACAAAAGTCAACTTGACCCAAAATGACTTCTAAAATTTATACGTGTTTATTATATAACTTAACTATAGTCGTTTTATATATTTAAATATATTTATTAGATTTTATAATAATAAAAGTCATTTATTAATAAAAATTTATATTAACGTTTATATATGATAAAATATACTTTTATATATCTTAAGTAGTAAAATTTATAAAGTTCACTTAATATCTTAAATCTATAGTGGTAAGTATTATTAATGTAATTATATTACGCGTGGTGAAAAATATCTTTGTATCCCCTATTTATTTGATAAAATAATATTGATCATAATAATAATAAGTAAAAGTTGTATTATTTTGTAATAATAATTATTATTATTCTATAACAATATTTATATTTACTAAAAATGTTATTATGATAAAATGATAATACTAACATAATAGTAATAATGATATTTTATAATAACAATGATATTTCTATTAAAATAATAACGAAGATAGTAATAATAATCATTTTAACAATAATACTAAAATTCAGTTGACTATAACTTCAAATCCGTTCATCGAAACCATTCGATATCTAAATGAAAAGTTCTTAATTTTTTCGCTAGCTTTCCAATGACATGCATATCATATACCCTATCTCAGTAGCATATGTATCTAATTCAGGATTCAACAAACCTATCTAAGGATAATATCGAATGTACAAGCATGCATAATCCTATATACTCGAGCACTAGTCAGGGATACACTATTGATATATAAAAGTTAAGTTATGAGTGCTCACGTATCAATATTGAGATTCAATATTGCAGGAAAGTACGTAGACGCAACGGAGATGATAAACACTAGATTGACCTCACGAGCATACCCATGAACCATACCCATCACCTCCATAGCTATAACCCATAATTTCCTTAGCTTCGACTCATTCAAAAAACTATTTTGAAATCACTCGGACATCACTCCGTCGTAATATTTTATGTATACTAATAATATCTTGAAATAATACAGAGCAAATATATATATATATGTAAATCGATTGAGAGAGTTTAGAGAAATATATTTTTAAGTTTCTATGAAATAATGAAACCTATTGAATTCTATTTATAATAGATTTTTGAATTATTAAAGTGAATTATTAAAGTATGAATTATTAAAGTGAATTATTAAAGTATGAATTATTAAAGTGAATTATTATAGTATGAATTATTAAAGTGAATTATTAAAGTATGAATTATTAAAGTGAATTATTAAAGTTAAAGTAAAGTAAAAGTAAAGTAAAGGTAAAGTTAAAGTATAGTAAAAGTATAAAAACTATGTATGTATAATACGCGTATAAATATATATAATATTAATTTAAATCGTTATATATATTTAATGAAATAAAATATAAATATCGTTATATTTATTATACTGGTTAAGTAATGAGTTGTCAAAAGTGATTCTAGATATTTATAAAAGTTATATACGTTTTAATAATAAAGTTCTTTTTAAACTAAAAACGTTTTTGTACGTTTGAAAATAGATTAATAGAATATTATGGAAACCAATTCTCCACTAGCTTTTGTCTAACTTTCGTAAATGACACTTTTTATTTTTATTTATAAATAGCTTTACAAATTATTCCGAATATCATTAAGAGGAATAGATTTTTCAAATCATAGTGGACCTCTCAACAGAGACTTGTAATCATAATTCAATGTTTCTGATAATTCAATCATTTAATATATTTTTTTTAATTTCGTCGATAATCATATTGAAACAAATACGTTCATATAAAGCATTATACTTTTAAATACTTTGTTGACATTTTCAATTTATAACATATACACATATACATACATATTCATATATGTTCATTTAATGGTTCGTGAATCATTGGAATTTGGTCGAGGTTTAAATGAATGTATAAACATAGTTTAAAATCCTTGAGATTTAACTTAACAAACATTGCTTATCGTGTCAGAAAAAATATAAAGATAAAGTTTAAATTTAGTCGGAAATTTCCGGGTCGTCACAGTACCTACCCGTTAAAGAAATTTCGTCCCCGAAATTTGATAGAGGTCGTTATGGCTAACAATGAGAATGTTATTATGACAATTATGAAGTTTTATCATGTCTAAGAAGTATGGATAAAATAATTCGATTACTCAAAGCACATGAGGGAAGTTATCGTAAATGAAGGAAATAAGATTATAGTGATTCGTCATATCTTTTGACGTCATCACAATTGATCTCCGAATTTAAAGAAAATCTTTATAATCTATGTTGGATTTGATGCTTCGGTGATTAAGGAGATTATGATTCTCTTTGAATTAATACGATAATCCATCTTGATTTCTTCGTCGGGTATTTCACTATAAATCCACCTCCTTCGTTTCCTTACAACTCACACCTTCTATTCTTTCTCCCTCAACTCATATTTTAAAGTATTTGTCAATATGCTTCATCCAGTACTGATTCTCGATATACTCCTCACTTTCATATCTGTCGTTCTTCTTTTTCATCTGCCTCCGGAAGAATCTACTTACTTCTGCTATACTCTCGGTTTTATAGTATTTTTAGTTCTTCCGTGTCTTTATATTGCTATATGCATCGATATATACGGTTTATAATTTTTGGGTGGTTGTTGGGTTTTATATCTTCCCTTATATTTCAAAGCCCCTGCTTTTGTCTCCTATAATCATTGACATCCACAGTTAATGCTCCCTTCTATTTGCTGCGATTTATACTCCAATTTCTATTTTGGAGTTTTGTCCTTTTGTTTCTTCTTCTTGCGATTAAGCAACGTTTGTAATGGTCCAGTATTCGCAGATATGAATTTCAGAATGAACATAGTTAATGTTCTAAGAAGGAAATGGTAATGGCACGATCTTGATTTGTTAATTTACCAGAATACCCTGAAAAGACCGAATCATCAAGAAAATATATTCTTGATATTTTTAGAGATTAAATAGAATACAAGAGTCGTGTAACATGGAACATGATGACGGCATGCTCTGTGAATCGTCATGTCCCATTAGAAACTCAGCATGACTTACTGTAATATAATCACGTTGATCAAGTGTCATTATATTATACTAACTCATGCTTCAGTTCCCAACACTATTTCAAAACATTCATAATTTAAACTCGAAAGTTTATAGAATATAGAAACTAATAGTTTCTTATATGATGTAACACTGATAGCGCAAAGAGATAAATGACTTCAGATAAGATTAGTTGTGAAAATATCTTCAGAAATATCGCGGATATTTATAATGAAAGATATGATAATATCTTAGAATTTCTAATATTGATGGATGATGATGAAGATTTGTCTGTAAAGGTTTAGAATAAAGAGTAAGGTATTCGTTAATGACTTTAGCAGGCACTGAATCATTTGGATTCTTTGAAGGCAGATTTAGTCTTTGTGATTTGTCCACAGCCTCCTTCATAGTCTGTTCAATCCGTTTTCCAGTTCCAAACCTTCTCTTTTTCTCAGCTTTACCACCTTACTATTCTTTGTCATCAAACTTTTTACTGTTAAGATCGTTTACAGTTTTTGATGCTTCGTCAGTATTTCAAGAACTACTTTGCAGTTCAAAATATTTTTCAGAACTTCACATTCAAAGTATGTAAGTCCAGGAGATAGACGTTTTACGTACACATATAACTGTTGGTGTAGACATGCTGCGAGATTTCAAAATACTGGTTACTGTTTTTCGATGATTCGTATGACAATTCTCGTTACAAGATGCGAATGAGTAAATGATGTGATTTCAATAAATATAATGATTTTTCGAAAAGTCAAAGATAATTGAAGTTGTTGGTAAGTTTATTGCTAAGGTGGCGAGATATGAAAGGTCCCCAGTAACGATGACGAAAGGGCAACGTATCTATCGAGGTTATATTAAGACTAGTTCGACTGAAAAGTCGAAGTTGACTTGCTGGAGCTGTGACAAAACTGTCTACTTTGAAAAGGAATTGAAAAGTCATTTTAACTAATAAATGCCAAAGGGTCTGACACGGATACGCGTCGAACTATGACTTTGGCTTCGAGAGCTTTTTAGGTACATAAATGTGGGTAATATGTGGTTGGATCATCATCTCGATTGTTCATTGTTTGAAGTGTCTTCGAAAACTTCGGAGAGTTTGAACACAGTTTGTAATCGTTAATATACATATGATGTTCTAACACGGTTTTGAAGTCAAAGTATAGCTTTGAAAGATGTAGGAATCTAAGAGTGATGTCTTCTGTTAAATCATGACTTGGATTTTGATTTGTCAAAATCAGAATGCGTAATCAAATTTGGGTGAGAATGGTTGTTTTGATTTCTATACAAGAATGTATATTGTTGTGAGATTTTGGGAGTATAGTTGATGATTTGCTTAATCAGATTCAAAAAATGTAATATATTAATTGTGAATTTATATATCTCTCGGGTATTACTTACCCGTTAAAAAAAAATTTCACAATTAATATTTTGTACAACAGAATTTTATTACAGTCTTTATGAAAATATATATGTGCATATTTTCTTCAGATGTAACATAGATTTAATGAGTTAATATTAAATTAAACTCATTTGATTTACGGTTGAAACTAGAACTGAATAATCCCTAAAGACTTTAGAAATTACATAACTTTTACGGAGTATTTATTCAATAAAATTGAAATTATGAATTAATACTTCGTTATTTGTTGGTGTTTGTAACCCTTGCACCATATTCTCTAAAGCCACTACTCGAGCGCGAAGCTCGTTGACTTCTTCTATTACACCGGGGTGATTGTCGGTTCGGACGAGCGGATAAATAAAATCTAGAATTTGATGTAGTATATAATTGTGACAAGATACTCTGAAAATGAGAGAGAAAATGGTGTTTCGGACCGGTTCGCCGGTAAGTGCTTCAGGTTCATTGCCAAGAGGGCAATGTGGTGGATGGAAGGGATCACCTTCTTCTCGTCTCCAATTATTGAGGAGGCTACGAACCTATCCCCAATTCATCCAGAATAGATGATGGCTAATTGGTTGATCCATTCCGGTCACACTGCTTTCGGAGCTTGAGTGGGATTCCATATCGGAATTCGAGGGACTTGAACTAATGACGAATTCCATTTAGTTCGATTGAATAAAGAATTTTTCGATATGAAATGATTTTTCGGCTATCGGGTGGTATTCTAATTACATAGAATATCTATATATATAGCGCAAAAGATTTCGTAGATTACGGAGGAAATTACGGGATATGTCAGGCAAAGTTTACAGTAACAGATACGCTAAGATATGAATTTTGTCTATACATTATTCATGCAATCAATGCAGTAAGACGTGTCTAGACTAAGAATGATAAGCAGGCAATTTCCGACAAAAATCATAAGCAAAACTTTTGACATGCAGACACGGTCGAAGTCCAGGCTCATTAATGCATCCTAACGACTATCAGTTAGACACACTAATACAGACCTGGTTCGCTAAGACCACCGCTCTGATACCAACTGAAAGGACCCGTTCATATACATTATAAACGATTCACATTAGTTGATTACATCGCGAGGTATTTTGAGCTCTATATGATACATTTTACAAATATTGCATTCGTTTTTAAAAGACAAACTTTCTTTACAACGAAAGTTGACGGCATGCACACCATTTCATAATACATGCAACTATAATTGACATAATAATAATCTTGATGAACTCAATGACTCGAATGCAACGTCTTTCAAAATATGCCATGAATGACTCCAAGTAATATCCTTAAAATGAGCTAATGCACAGCGGAAGATTTCTTTAATACCTGAGAATAAACATGCTTTAAAGTGTCAACCAAAAGGTTGGTGAGTTCATAGGTTTATCATAACAATCATTTCAATATATTAATAGACCACAAGATTTCCGTTTATAAATATATGTACACTCGCAAGTGTATAAGAGTATTCTATAAATTGTAGGCACCCGGTAACAAGCCTTAACGTTCATGTTTTACCCTCTGAAGTACACCAGATCAGGTGTGTTTAATATAACCTCGAAGTACTAAAGCATCCCATAGTCAGGATGGGGTTTGTCAGGCCCAATAGATCTATCTTTAGGATTCGCGCCTACCGTACATAGACAAGTAGTTTAATGTTACCAAGCTAAGGGTATATTTCTGGTTTAAACCCACGTAGAATTAGTTTTAGTACTTGTGTCTATTTCGTAAAACATTTATAAAGCAGCGCATGTATTCTCAGCCCAAAAATATATATTGCAAAAGCAATTAAAAAGGGAGCAAATGAAACTCACCATACTGTATTTCGTAGTAAAAATACATATAACGTCATTTAACAAGTGTAAGGTTGGCCTCGGATTCACGAACCTATATTAATTATATATATTTATATGTTGGTCAATATTTGTCTAACAATTTTTGGTCAAGTCATAGTGTACCACAATCCTAATGCTCGAGACTAATATGCAAAAGTCAACAAAAGTCAACTTGACCCAAAATGACTTCTAAAATTTATACGTGTTTATTATATAACTTAACTATAGTCGTTTTATATATTTAAATATATTTATTAGATTTTATAATAATAAAAGTCATTTATTAATAAAAATTTATATTAACGTTTATATATGATAAAATATACTTTTATATATCTTAAGTAGTAAAATTTATAAAGTTCACTTAATATCTTAAATCTATAGTGGTAAGTATTATTAATGTAATTATATTACGCGTGGTGAAAAATATCTTTGTATCCCCTATTTATTTGATAAAATAATATTGATCATAATAATAATAAGTAAAAGTTGTATTATTTTGTAATAATAATTATTATTATTCTATAACAATATTTATATTTACTAAAAATGTTATTATGATAAAATGATAATACTAACATAATAGTAATAATGATATTTTATAATAACAATGATATTTCTATTAAAATAATAACGAAGATAGTAATAATAATCATTTTAACAATAATACTAAAATTCAGTTGACTATAACTTCAAATCCGTTCATTGAAACCATTCGATATCTAAATGAAAAGTTCTTAATTTTTTCGCTAGCTTTCCAATGACATGCATATCATATACCCTATCTCAGTAGCATATGTATCTAATTCAGGATTCAACAAACCTATCTAAGGATAATATCGAATGTACAAGCATGCATAATCCTATATACTCGAGCACTAGTCAGGGATACACTATTGATATATAAAAGTTAAGTTATGAGTGCTCACGTATCAATATTGAGATTCAATATTGCAGGAAAGTACGTAGACGCAACGGAGATGATAAACACTAGATTGACCTCACGAGCATACCCATGAACCATACCCATCACCTCCATAGCTATAACCCATAATTTCCTTAGCTTCGACTCATTCAAAAAACTATTTTGAAATCACTCGGACATCACTCCGTCGTAATATTTTATGTATACTAATAATATCTTGAAATAATACAGAGCAAATATATATACATATATGTAAATCGATTGAGAGAGTTTAGAGAAATATATTTTTAAGTTTCTATGAAATAATGAAACCTATTGAATTCTATTTATAATAGATTTTTGAATTATTAAAGTGAATTATTAAAGTATGAATTATTAAAGTGAATTATTAAAGTATGAATTATTAAAGTGAATTATTATAGTATGAATTATTAAAGTGAATTATTAAAGTATGAATTATTAAAGTGAATTATTAAAGTTAAAGTAAAGTAAAAGTAAAGTAAAGGTAAAGTTAAAGTATAGTAAAAGTATAAAAACTATGTATGTATAATACGCGTATAAATATATATAATATTAATTTAAATCGTTATATATATTTAATGAAATAAAATATAAATATCGTTATATTTATTATACTGGTTAAGTAATGAGTTGTCAAAAGTGATTCTAGATATTTATAAAAGTTATATACGTTTTAATAATAAAGTTCTTTTTAAACTAAAAACGTTTTTGTACGTTTGAAAATAGATTAATAGAATATTATGGAAACCAATTCTCCACTAGCTTTTGTCTAACTTTCGTAAATGACACTTTTTATTTTTATTTATAAATAGCTTTACAAATTATTCCGAATATCATTAAGAGGAATAGATTTTTCAAATCATAGTGGACCTCTCAACAGAGACTTGTAATCATAATTCAATGTTTCTGATAATTCAATCATTTAATATATTTTTTTTAATTTCGTCGATAATCATATTGAAACAAATACGTTCATATAAAGCATTATACTTTTAAATACTTTGTTGACATTTTCAATTTATAACATATACACATATACATACATATTCATATATGTTCATTTAATGGTTCGTGAATCATTGGAATTTGGTCGAGGTTTAAATGAATGTATAAACATAGTTTAAAATCCTTGAGATTTAACTTAACAAACATTGCTTATCGTGTCAGAAAAATATAAAGATAAAGTTTAAATTTAGTCGGAAATTTCCGGGTCGTCACAAAAAGCCCCAAATTTGCTCAAGAACACAAACCCTAGATTACTCAAAATTTGAAGTTTAAGGCTTCTAATCATGTTAAATAGCATCAATCTAGGTTATACAAGAATAATACATAAACAATTTAAGCATAATTACACTAAAAAGCATCAAAATCAAATTGGGGAAAAAATTGCTCAAGAACACTAACTTCGGATTAAATGGTGTTTAGGTGTAGAAATTTACCGTTTTTCTTGAGTAATTCCTAGATAGCATCCTTCTCAACATGATTTTAGTAAAAGATTTGGTGATTGACGGTCAAAAATTGTGAATTTGGGGTGTATTTTTCGGGTTTTTCGTGCAGTATTTTTCGCAGTTTGTTTGAGTTGTGGAGTGCAACTGAGCTGTTTCAGCTCCTTTTAATTTTTTCTGTAATCCGATCCCTCCGCGAGTCGCGGCACTTAAGCCTTCAAACTCCGCGAGTCGCGGAGTTTGATTTTTTTTTTTTTATATATCTTATACTAATTAAAACAATTAAGTAATTAATTTTAAAATTTTGTTTCCCTTGTTATTTAGGACGAGGTCGTTTCGGATCGATGTCCTAGTCCGTCCCTCGACAAAATTTTAAAATTTGTCTTTTTGTAGCGATTGTTTTAAAAGCTAAGATTTTTGGGTTTTTAATGTTTTTGGCATACTTTAATTCAATAAGATTAAAAATAATGATAATAAAAGTTCTCGTCCCTCCCTCGGGGAAAGCAATTTTGGTTCAAAGACCTAGTCTTCAACTTACGAAGAATTTTAAAAACCATGTTGCGGACATCCTCTTAACAACTTTCCATATCTTGTCTATGCCTCATATAGAGTTTCATTCGGCTTTTGTGTGAACGTAACAATTTCTGCTTGAAGTCTTACGGCTTTAGATGCCGGAAAGAATTGTTTAAGAAATTTGTCAACTAAAACATCCCATGTATCGATCGCCCCTTCAGGTAACGATTCCAACCAATCTTTGGCTTCTCTCTTTAAAGTCCAGGGAAATAACATGAGATATATCTGTTCATCCTCCACTTCTCGGATTTTAAATAGTGTGCATATCCTATTAAAGGTACGTAAATGTTCATTTGGGTCTTCCTTCGGCGCACCACTAAATTGGCATTGATTAGTCACCATGTGTAGAATTTGTCCTTTGATTTCATAATCTGGCGTATTAATGTCTGGATGAGTAATTGTGTGACCATGGCCAGTGCGTTTAGCTCTCATTCGGTCTTCCATACTTAAAGGTTCCAAATTCTCCATAATTGAATTTGTTGAATCGGAATCACTAGAGGATTCTGATTTAATGGTTCGTTCCTCAACAATCTCTGTTTGAATTATTGGTGGTTCCGGAGGAAAGTTTAGTGGTTCAGGATCTACGAATCGTTCCTGAATATTCTCCGGATTCTCAATTGTGAGGTCGGGTTCAAAAAATGGATTATCGGAAATTTGAACTGAAGTACTTGGTCGACTGGATGACGATTCTAAAGAAAAATCAACGGCAGTAATATTTGCTAAATGTCTTGATCTAGTTACAGGTGGTGAACGTACAAAAGGTGGTGAACGTCTTGCTCGGTGCATTCACTGAATATCCTATTAGTTTTTAAAAAGAAAGAAAAATTATAATAAGTTATCCAATCAATAGACTTTTCTGATTTTGCTCACGTTTTGAATAGCCAAAAGATGCAGCAGAGGGGCAGGATTCGTTTGGTCTCAATATAATTGAGGACTGTTTGGCTCCAATAACCCGGTCCACGTACAAATCCAACTATTACTACGAACCAGAAAATTTTGATGTCTATCAATTTAACCACTTAAAATAAATTTTCGTAATTTTAAGAAATTTAGATAAGAAGTAGAATAAAAATCTATGTCCTAAAAACTAGAATAGCGAGAAATAAGAAAGAAAAAGAGTTCGTCGGAAAAAAAGATCGAAAAAGAAAAATGGTTGAAAAATAAAAGGTGACGAAAAAATAAAAGAAACTTATAAAACTTAAAAATACTTGACTAACCTAACCTTATTATTACAACTAACTTAAAATTATAATCGCAAATTGAGATTACTAATTGGAATGATAATTGATACATAGGTAAAAGTCGTCTAAAAATATTAAAGCTTACAGGAAAAACTAAATCCCAAATGGAAATAACTTAAAAAGAGACTAAAACTTAAAAAGGCGTCGCAAAATTCTAAAGCACCTAAATCTTAGTCTAAAGAAAAAGCACTTAAGGAATTTTACGGCAAAGCCTAAAAATCTAGAAGTAAAAATAACTATGGCAAAAACTAAGTTTAAAACTAAATATGAGCGAAAAATACAAATATTACGCTAAAACGATTAAAAAGGGACAAAATATAAAAATATACTAAAAGTTGTAATAAGTACAATTTTTATAAAAATATTATTTTTATATTATTTATTTATTAAAACTACTAATTTTACAAATTAATTAAATTAATTAATACTAAATACATAAATTAAATAAAAAGTAGAAGTAATTATAATAATAATAATTAGGTAGGGTTATAATAATAATAATTAATAATTACTCCGTAATTAATTGAGTTAGGGTTTCTGTCGGTGTCAGGTCCCCTCCGCGAGTCGCGGTATTTAAAGCAGCAAACCCCGCGAGTCGCGGGGTTTCAAAATTCAAACCTGGAACAGTTTAAAACTGACGCGTTTTTTATTTTTTTTTATTTTCTGTTTTAAATTTTTCTGTTTTATAATCTAAAATTTATATATAATAAAAACTTATATTTAAAAACTAAAATAAAAATAGAATTACTTTATAATTTTATAAATAAAAATCGTAAAACTAGATTTATATATATATTTTATTTTTTTTTTTTTTTCAGTTTTTATATTTATAAAATATATTTATAAAATAAATTAAATAAAACTTATATTTTTACAAACTAAAGAAACTTTATAAAACTTAAATATTTAACAAAATCTTAAAAATACTTATATTTTTGTTTTTCTTTTTATATTTTCGAATATTTAAAACGTATTTTTATAAAAACGAATTTTAATAAAAGTAAACTAAAAATCTTTTTTTTTTCTTTTTTATATTATTAGCGTTGCGCTTCCGGCGTTTAAGAGTGTTCCCCGGCAGCGGCGCCAAAAATACTTGATGTTTCACGAGGTGTATATAAAATAACTTATATTTTTACAGGAAAAACTATTAAATACGATACAATTTTACACAAGATATTTATTTATTTAGAGAATGGATATACTTAAACCTTGCTACAACATTTATAGGCAGTGTACCTAATCGTACAGTAGTGTAGTTTTTAGTAAGTCCGGTTCGTTCCACAGGGAATCTTTTTAAACAAAGCTTAACGCTATATTAGTTTACTTTTATAAAAATACAAATATATATATAAGTAATATTATTATTATAAAGGGGGGTTTTTACCGTTTAATGACCGGTTTGTCGATTTTAAAACTTTAGTCGCAGTTAAAACCAAATGTAAAATAATAAATACAAGACTTAATTTAAAGCGTAAAGTAAATAACGATAATGAAATGGCGAATAATAAAAGTGCGATAAAATAAACTTGCGATAATTAAAAAGTACAATAATTAAAAGTGCAATTAAATACAATAACAATAAAAATGCGATAATTAGAAGTGCAATTAAATATAAAATAAAGGAAATTAAATATGAAATAAAAGAATTATGCTTATTTAAACTTCCGTAATCATGATGTTTGACGTGTTGATTTTAAGCCCATGGGTTAATTGTCCTTTGTCCTGGATTATTTAATATGTCCATACGGATTTGTCCATAATAGTCCATCAGTCATAAATATAAAGAGCGAAAGCCTTCGTCAAATTATTCTTATTCCCGAAGTCAAATATTCCAACTAATTGGGGATTCGAATTGTAACAAGGTTTTAATACTTTGTTTAATGAATACACCAGGTTATCGACTGCGTGTAAACCAAGGTTTTACTACTTTGTTAACAATTACACCAATTACCCTTGAATGTAATTCACCCCTGTTTCAACAAGTCTATTAACTTTTAATCCAGTTCCGTATCCGGTAAAATGAATAATTATTGGTATTTATAGATATCCCGCCCACCGTACCCAGTCAAGCGTATGTGGTTATATATAAATACGTCGAATTATAAGTTTGTATATTAAATTAACAAGGTATTGTTTAGTTAATATAAAACCCATTAATAGCCCATAGTCTAATTTCCACAAGTGTCGTTCTTTTGTCCAAACCCCAATTATGGTACAAAGCCCAATTACCCAATTTTAGTAATTAGCCCAACATCATGATTACTTCGGATTAAATAAGCATAATAATAACTTAGCTACGAGACATTAATATAAAAAGGTTGAACATAACTTACAATGATTAAAAATAGCGTAGCGTTACACGGACAGAATTTCGACTTACACCTTTACAATATTCGCTAACATACCCTTATTATTAGGATTTAAAATTAAAATTAAAATTAAAATATAAATTATAAATATATATTACGTATATATTGAGAGAAGAAGGAAAAAAAGATGATAAAAATGATCAGAATTCGGTTGGCTTTATAGGGAGTTTCAAAACTTGGGGCTCCGCGACTCGCGGCATTTTTGCCTTCAATCTCCGCGAGTCGCGGAGATTGAAAATACAGCTCACATCCTTTTGGAGTCTTTCTTGCCGACGATTTATTTATAAATATAATATATATATATAATTAATATAATTAATTATATATTATATTATATTTATATACATAGTTAACTTGTAATTTTTAGTCCGTTGCATCGAGCGTTGAGAGTTGACTCATGTCCCGGTTCCGGATTTTCGAACGTCCTTGCGTACAATTTAATATCTTGTACTTTGCGTTTTGAATCTTGTACTCTTGTAATTTCGAGACGTTTCTTATCAATAATTGGAACCTTTTTGATTGTCTTTTGTACTTTTGAGCTTTTTGATCGTTTGCGTCTTCAATTCGTCGAATCTGTCTTTTGTCTTCACCTTTTTTTATTTAAACGAATATCACTTGTAAATAGAACAATTGCAACTAAAAGCTTGTCTTTCTTGAGGAATAATGCTATGAAATATATGTTCGTTTTTAGCATTATCAGTTTTCCACGTAAAAAGTCTCGTGTTTTAGTGTGTGCTTGATTATTGTTTAGCTACTGATTTGGAACAGATTTGGGGACTGATTTGGGTTGGTTTTTGATATAGCTTGTTTGTTAGTTTCCTCACGGGTTCATACGGGTCGAGAAATGCTTGTCAAACGGGTTTGTTTCCGCTTTGTAGATTGCCCGTTGTGATTATTTTCCCATCACAATGAACCTGACTGCATATCATTTCCGGTATATGTTCTTCGATATGTCAATTGGGTGAATAAACCTACCAAGTGTTGTATTTTCATTACAAATTTTAGGATTCTTATTTTAGTAGTAGATACAATGCAATATAATTTGAAATCACTTTTCAAGGTGACTTTTGATTCGGAAGAGCAACTTTTACCCATTGAATCAAGAAACGGATATAGATCGTCTTCTTTACCAGTACTTACCTTATACGTTAGTCAATTTGATAATATTTTGATGGGCGGGTTTACTAATAGGTAATCTGTGTTACACGACTGATACGTTGACATTGGAAGAGCACTCTCCAGCCATCAAAACAATACTGATACGTATCGTTTTCTGTACAAATACTAATGAATCGTGTAATTTTAAATATACTTACCTTATAGGTTAGTCACTTTGATATTATTCTTGAATTTGCAGGTTGTATAAGTGTAAAACGGGCAGGTTTGCTAACGTATAATATTTGGTAAGACTTGCGAATTAACAAAGTTTTTGAGGTTTCATGCATGCATGTTGATGTTGTTGCAATTTTACTTCCTTTTAGTTCCTTTTAGTTGTTTAGGTTTTTGTGTTTTGATATCATTTGAAATAACCAAAGACGATGTACAATGTTATGGATAGGTTGCTAATCATGGAGAATGTGTTTCAATTGAAGCCAAACTTTTGAACATGTTAAAATTAATCATGCATTGAGTATTCTGGCTATTACATTTCCACCTGATTACTAACGTATCTTATTGTTATCGTGCCACTCGATAAGGAAATAACTCTTTAATAAAGGAAGGTTTGTATAACATGTTAATCAATTTATTTAGTATACAATATATTTTCAATTACAATGACTTATTAATTACAATGACTTATTAAAATTGATGTATGTCAGTACAGATTTTTTTGGCAACACTACAAGAAAAAGCATTTTTTGTGGCGAGAAATCTCGCCCAATAAAAACAACATATCGCCGCAAAGGGGGGAGCTATAATGTTATAGAGGCGTTACAGTTTGTAATATTTGCGATTGTTAAGATGTGGAATTACTTTCTCGGAGCATATTTTTTATACTAAATATTGTCATGCTTGCAACTTAGCTTGAGACAATGACCCAAGAATGATAGTAACACAAATAAGAGATGGTATATATATTAGCCATGGTGAATATCATTTGTCTTAAACAAGAGGTGAAGATGGGTGGGTTGATATAAATGGGTTCACGTTGTGGCAAGAGTTTGAATGAGTTCATCATTTGGAGCACTCCCAACGGAGTGTTTTTACAATGTCAATCTCATTGCCAATTTCAAGCATCTTGTCAATTGTTTGTTAATCTTTAGCCAATTCCATTCTAGCCATCTATTTCGTGGATTTCAAGCTTAAAGCATCACGAATGATTTTGCTTTATTTTATTGTACATTTTACTTTAGGACTTGTACTATAATTTAATTATTTAATTTATAATGGTTGAGGAAGAGTGTGATAGTTGGGAGTGATATGTGATGGGTTAGTGATAGGAAAAATATGGTATGTGACGCTGATGTGGAAGTGTGTTAATATGAAGAAATTCGTCATGGTTGAGAATGCTTTTAGAACACCTTTTATTCTTGATTCTTAAACAATAATTGTTTCAAATATTATAGACAATTGAACAGTGCTTTTATGGGTTTAAATGATATACATATAATACTATACTTTTAAGTAATTTGTATTAAATTTAATCATGTAGCTTAAATCAATACATATATTTTAACTAAAGTTGTTAAACTAATGATTATATATCTAAGCAATGATTTCATCGTTTTCTCAGAATGGTCAGTTACAAGAAACGACTTTAAAAATTGGCGTGAAATACTCAAAAAAAATAAAAAAAAAAAAAAAAAAATATACATATATATATATATATATATATATATATATATATATATATATATATATATATATATATATATATATATATATATATATATATATATATATTAAGAAATGACTTTAAATTTGACGTGAAATACTCACCAAAAAAAACAATTAGCATTAACGTTGTTAACAATACGTGGTTATTTCAACATAGTTAATGCATCAAGTACTATTTAAATATCTCGTCCAAAACGTTGAAAACTGTTTGTTGATTACGGAGTATCAACTATTAAATTTTTATGTAAATACGACACCTAAGACTTCTTAGATTTATCAATTTACAATTTTTTATTTTGAACCCGCAAATTTGCGGGTATTACACTAGTTGCCTCATTATAAATTTATAATTATAAAGTTCTATATTTATATATATAATTTAATTATTGATTATATATTTTCGAATATTCGGATATTCAAATTTCCAAAAATTTTGAAAAGTGCTATCCGAAACTCGAATCCGAAAATTCGGATATCCGATTTTCGGATATTTGAAAATTCGAATATCCTGTTTTTCGGATATTTTCGGATTGGATTTTCGAATTATTCGGATTACGAATTCGGATTCGGATATAATGAACACACGTGACAATCATAACAATATTATTTTTTTTACTCTATGCAACAAATCCTTAATTCCTTAGTTGTCACCATTAAGTTTGAATCCCGACACATGTTTGTTTCTCATTTAACTGATGGACGACTATACTTTACCCAAATTTATAATTTATATATAAATAGCCCATGCGTTGCACAGGTGTATAAAAAATCGTGCAAAAAATGTAAATTGCAGTTTATATTGTTATGTAAATAGCGATACTAAAAAATTAGGAAAAATATAAGAATTATTTAAGAGCTCTTGTTTTTAACAAATCTTAAAAATTCCTTTAAGTTTAAGAGCTCGTGGTGTTGACAAATTTTAAAAAATCCTTTTAAGTTTAAGAGCTCGTGGTGCTGACGAATTTTAAAAGTTCTTTTGAGTTTAAGAGCTCGTTGTGTTGACAAATTTAAAAGTGGTTTTGAGTGGTGTTAATAACATAATGTCTACAATTTTTTTCTCACCATTAATATCTTTTTAATATATAAATTATATACTACGTAATATTTAGAGTACATTGAAAATGTGTCATGAAACGTAACATTAGTAAAGTATAAGTCATATTATTTTAGAATTATTACAATTACTTTTTGAATAAAAGTGTAACTCACGAGTTTAATTTTTGAAAAGTTGTTAGTCATTTGAGTAAAATAATGGTACTTAGGGGAGTCACCATGTATAATTAATATCGAAATATTATATTTGCGTATTCATAAATATTTTAAGAACTCAAACTGTAAATTTAAATCACATTCATTTTTATTGCTAAAAAGAAATTTTTCGTTGGTAGTACATCGAAGTTCCGAGTCGCATACAATTATGGAGTATTTTTTAGAGCTAATATTTCAATAAAATGATAATAATTGATAAAATTACTAAATTGCTAACACTTTATAAAATAGTTAGTGTATGGAGGGTATGTATTACACAGTAGTTAAAAAAAGAGTTAAAAATCGTTTTGCAATTTTGCTGTAATAGGTTTTAGCGCCCATGCGATGCACAATAGATAAAATAATAGTGCAAAATTAATTGACTTTTTCAAACGATTATATATTTTGAATTTTAAAAATTCAATTTTATTAATAATATTAATTAGTAAATAGCTGACTTCTTTATTTAATCAATCTATCTATCTATCTACTTTATTGTATTGAATTATATTATATTATATATATATATATATATATATATATATATATATATATATATATATATATATATATATATATATATATATATATATATTTATATATTATATATTAAAGCAAAGTTATAATTACTTAAGATGTCTAAAGTCAACCATTTAAGAGCAAATCTCACCATTAAATTGATTTTTTAAACAAAATCTAATGTTCATCATTTGTCTTACCTAAGAATTGTCTCTATCTTGTCAAATTAATAATAATTTTACAACATTACCCTTGCCATGTGCGGGCATGTCAGTTTTCAAAACTACCTCATAATTCATAACCAATCTTTTTCCATCTTCATCTATCCCAACAAATTGTAACCTACGAACGATCCATGTTAGAAGCTTTTCAGCGGCGATTGATGAACTTAAGTTAGGGTTAACCCTTTTCAGCAGCGATTGATGAAAGCTTTTAAACAACAATTGAATAGAATAGTTTTGGGTCAACTCTTTTGAAGCTTGAACAATTTTGTTAATACCAGCAAACTCTCACCTTCAATACTTCTGCTAAACTGGAAAGATCTATCAGGTGAATTTTAATTATTTGCATATTCGTGTTTAACCATTAAAAGTACTAATCATTGCATTGTTTTATTTTACGATTTATAATAATGTTTCATTGATTTATTCATACGAACTACTGTAATTCATGTTTCATTGTTACGAGTTTAATTGAATTTAGCATCTAAGGTAATTGATATAATTAGTGTATGATTAATAATTGTTAGATGCATATCACATAGTCTGTGTATATAAATGACTTATATGTATTATGATCATTGCTATTGCTATGATTAGTCAAGTATTATGAATCATTTCTTTTTCCTAAATGATGTAATTTTGACTAGAGTTAGAATTTATATTATGGATAAAAGGGATGCAGATTATAGGTGTAGTTTAGGTATTATATAATCTCCTGAATATATATTTATTGGTTATGTATTGCTTTTCTTGGTAGTGTTTATACCCTTGGGAGTATATATACATGGCTTTATGGTAAGGGTATTTTACTTGAATTTCATTTTTGTTCGGTGTTGATAGAGCCAGAAAAGTCATGTGTTGGCTGTATATCGTTGTGTCGCGACTGTTTTCTTAAGTCCAAATTGAAGCATCAATCAACTAAAATAATTTAAGGATATATTGATCAAGAGGAACATCATATGTCAGTCAAAGTATGTTTATCAATCATTTAGTATTGAGGTATATGAATCAGACCAATTTTTTTTTTTATAGATTTTTCTGCATTTGTTTCCATCATTCTGTGTGTATATATTGATACAATATGTTTGTTAAGTTTTTATGCATGATTCATGGTATAAATGTGCGATTGTTTTTGTTAGCTTTGTTGTTGCGTGTGACACGATCTTCATTATTATCCTTTTGTGCATTTTCTAACTATAAAATGTATAAAGGTTGATTAAGTTTCCAGCTACTGCCGTGCTCCTTATGATACTCGGCCGAGAACTCGGGGATTTGTTGGTTTCAAATCGGTGCCGAGTTCTCGGTCTCTGACTCGACTAAAAATCGGTCAACGGACGAGTCAACGGCCAAAAAACCGGAAAAAAATAGGACAAAATCGGAAAAAATCGGCCAAATCGAAAAATTGGTTAATGTTATAATTCAGTAGGCTTATAACTACCTTTAGTGGTTTGATTCTTGATGTTATAATTCAGTAGGCTTATAACTACCTTTAGTGGTTTGATTCTTGATGTTATAATTCAGTAGGCTTATAACTACCTTTAGTGATTTGATTCTTGATTTAGAATACTAATAATGAAGTGTAAGAACAAAGATGATAATGGAGAGAAAGAAAGAAACACTTTGTAAGTGTGAGAAATGGTGCAAGTTTAATGCTTGCATTCATGAGTATTTATAGCCTAAAATCTCAATATAAAAATACATACTTTGTGTACCAAAATTGACTATATGTATACACCAAAATTGACTATCCATATCTATATTATTATTATTATTATAACACTCCCCCTTGGATAGCAATTTTATTTTGTTGAAGATCAACTATAAATTACTGCCTCGTTAAAAACCTTGCTAAAGAAAACCCAGTGGGAAAAAACTTTAGCTAAGGGAAAAAGAGTGCAGCATGGAGTTGACTCCCCCTCAAGTAGACATCGCTTCAGCTGTTACATCTTTTGAACATGTCTCATGCCAATGTTATGAACGTGTGTTCTGAAAATAGCAGTTGGAAGTGCTTTCGTGAAAAGATCAGCAGAGTTTTTGCTAGATTGCACATATCTCATTTCAATCTGGTTGTCCTTAATGAGATTTTGAGTGTATGAGAAGAATCTAGGTGGTATGTGTTTTGTTCGGTCACTTTTGATATACCCTTCTTTCATCTGTGCTATGCAAGCTGCATTATCTTCATAGATAGTTGTTGGACTTTTATCGCGTTCTAGTCCACAAGAATCAGTAATGAGTTGTGTCATTGATCTCAACCAAAAACATTCTCGAGTAGCTTCATGTAATGCAATCACTTCGGCATGATTTGACGATGTAGCAACAAGTGTTTGTTTTTGAGAACGCCATGATATTGCAGTACCTCCATTTAGGAATACATATCCAGTTTGAGATTTAGCTTTATGTGGATCAGATAAATAACCTGCATCTGCATAACCAACCAAATCTTGTTTTGATTCGTTAGAATAAAATAATCCTAAATCAGTAGTTCCTCGAAGGTATCGAAATATGTGTTTGATCCCATTCCAGTGTCTTTTGGTAGGAGCAGAGCTGAACCTTGCCAACAAATTAACTGCAAAAGAAATGTCAGGTCTTGTACAATTTGTAAGATACATAAGAGCTCCAATTGCACTAAGATATGGTACTTCTGGTCCAAGAATGTCTTCTTGATCTTCACATGGACGAAATGGATCAGCTTCAACATTGAGTGATCTAACAACCATAGGAGTACTTAATGGTTTTGCCTTGTCCATATTGAAACGTTTCAAAATCTTTTCAGTATATGTTGTTTGATGTACAAGTAAACCATTAGGCATATGCTCAATTTGTAAACCAAGGCAATACTTGGTTTTTCCGAGATCTTTCATTTCAAATTCTTTCTTTAGAAGTTGAATGGCTTCATGGATCTCTTTATTTGTACCTATGATGTTAAGATCATCAACATAAACAGCTATGATCACATATCCGGATGTTGTTTTCTTAATGAAAACACAAGGGCAAGTAAGATTATTTGTATACCCTTTGCTTATCAAGTAATCACTTAATCAGTTATACCACATACGTCCCGATTGTTTTAACCCATATAAAGATCTTTGTAATTTAATCGAATACATTTCTTTGGGTTTTGCATTTGATGCTTCTGGTACCTTAAATCCTTCAGGTATCTTCATATATATATCACTATCAAGTGATCCATATAGATAAGCAGTGACAACATCCATGAGATGCATTTCTAAATTTTTAGAAACTGCCAGACTGATTAAGTACCTAAAAGTAATTGCATCCATAACAGGAGAATAAGTTTCTTCATAATCAATTCCCGGTCTTTGAGAAAAACCTTGAGCTACAAGTCTAGCTTTATACCTTGTAACTTCATTTTTCTCATTTCTTTTTCGGACAAAAATCCATCTGTATCCTACAGGTTTCACATCTTTAGGAGTGAGAATGATGGATCCGAAAACTTTTCTTTTATTGAGTGATTCTAATTCAGCTCGTATTGCTTCTTTCCATTGAGCCCAATCATGTCTATTTTGACATTCAACCATAGATGTTGGTTCTGGATCATCATCATTATTCATGATGTCATATGCAACATTAAATGAAAATTTCTCATCAAGATTTTTCATTTCATTTCGGTTCCATAATATTTTTGAATATGCATAATTGATTGCAATTTCTATATTGACATCATCAATCTCCTCTGCAGTAGGAGTACTGATTTGTGGTTCTTCTTGAACACTTTCTTTTACTTCATTATCAGCTGATTTTCTTTTTCGAGGATTTTTATCCTTTGAACCGATTGGTCTTCCACGTTTCTGACGTGGCAAAGATTCATGAGTGACGTTATTGCCAGCTTTTGGAATTTCAATTCGAGCTGGAGTATTTACTGCTGGTATATATGATTTTGTCACCGTTTTTGTATCTGTAAATGCATCAGGCAATTGATTTGCAAGTTCTTGTATATGCATTATCTTTTGAACTTCTGTCTCGCATTCTTTTGTGCGAGGATCAAGATACTTTAATTGAGGTTCACACCATGAAACATCATTTTCTTTATTTTTCATTTCTCCCCCTAATCTAGGGAACAATGTTTCATTAAAATGACAATCAGCAAAACGTGCTGTAAAAACGTCACCTGTCATAGGTTCAATATACCTTAATATTGAAGATGTTTCATATCCAACATATATTCCCAACCTCCTTTGAGGACCCATTTTTGTACGTTGTGGTGTCGCAATTGGAACATACACTGCACAACCAAATGTTCTAAGATGGGAAATATTTGGCTCTTGACCAAAAGCAAGTTGTAGGGGGGAATATTTATGACTTGCACTTGGTCTGATGCGAATCAATGCAGCAGCATGTAAAATTGCATGACCCCATATAGATACAGGGAGTTTTGTTCTCATTATCAATGGTCTAGCAATTAACTGTAAACGTTTAATCAATGACTCGGCTAAACCATTTTGTGTATGCACATGAGCAACAGAATGTTCAACAACAATTCCTATAGACATGCAATAGTCATTAAATGCTTGAGATGTAAATTCACCAGCATTATCAAGTCTCACCCTTTTAATGGTGTAATCAGGAAAATGAGCTCTCAATTTAATAATTTGGGCAAGAAATTTTGCAAATGCCACATTACGGCTTGATAACAGACAAACATGAGACCATCTGCTAGATGCGTCTATTAGAACCATGAAATATCTAAATGGTCCACATGGTGGATGAATTGGTCCACATATATCACCTTGAATTCTTTCAAGAAACATTGGTGATTCTTTCTCAACCTTAAGTGGTGAGGGTCTAGTTATCAATTTTCCAAGAGAGCAAGATGTACATGGAACCATTGTATCATGATGGATTTTTCTATCCTTTAGTGGATGTCCATGAGTACATTCAATAATCCTTTTCATCATTGTTGATCCTGGATGGCCTAATCTGTTATGCCATAAACTGAATACACCAGGATCAATATATTTTTCGTTAACTACCATATGTATTTCTGGTACATTTATATGTGTATAATGTAATCCAGAACTAAGTCTTGGCAGTTTTTCAACCACATGACTCTTGTCAGTGATACTTAAATATTTCTCATTTTCTGTTGTCACTGACTGATAATCATACCCGTTAAGGTATATGTCGGAGAAACTCAATAAATTTCTGCTTGACTTGGGAGAAAATAAGGCATCATTTATTAAAAATTTTGTACCATTTGGTAGTATGAAATTTGCCTTTCCTATCCCTTTTATCAAGTTAGCAGGTCCTGATATTGTATGTATAGTTCCTTCCGTTGGTTTTAGATCAATAAAATATTTCTCGGATTTAAGTATAGTGTGTGTAGTTCCACTGTCTGCTATACAGAGATCTCCACCACTTGATTGATGTTGTATTCCAGCAAAATTCATATTGAACTTCATATATAAGAAATAAATAGTGAGTACATTAATATTACACAATATTTTAAACGCAAATAGATAGTACTGAAACATTTAGCAAACATAATGACAAAGACAGACGATATTAAATCGTTTATTTTTCAAAAGACACACAACTTAAACATTCAAGAAATCTTCATATAAATCAGATGGTTTCTCAGTGACTGTTGGATCAATATTATCCACAAAATTTACTTCCTTTTCTTTACCTTTCAGCGAATCCTGATACATCTTAACAAGATGTTTAGATGTTCGGCAAGTATTAGCCCAGTGGCCCATTCTACCACATCTGTAGCAAGATTCTTCAGAATTTTTAGAAGAATTTTCTTCAACATCTTGTTTAATGGGCTTGTTTTGTGGTTGATATTTATATTTTCGTGGATTACTATTTCTTTGACCACCACGGCCACGACCACGACCACGTCCACGCCCATTACCATTACCATAAGGATGGTTTCTACCATAGTTATGGCTTTTGGCATGATGATGGTGATGGTTATTATAACCACGACCTTGCCCGCGTCCTTGTCCCTGTTTATAATTATTTGCAGTATTTGCTTCAGGGATTGCAAGTGTACCAGTAGGACGGGATTGCTGATTTTTCATTAATAGCTCATCATTTTGCTCTGCAACTAAGAGATATGAATTAAGTTCAGGATATGTTTTGAACTTTAGCATTCTCAAATTTCTTTGCACTGTGATGTTTGCAGCATTCATTGTGGAGAAAGTTTTCTCCATCATGTCTGCATCACTAATTTCATGTCCACAGAATTTAAGTTGTGAACATGTATTATACAGAGCTGAGCTGTATTCATTTACTTTCTTAAAGTCTTGGAACCTTAATGTTCTCCATTGTTCCATTGCAGCTGGAAGTAAAATTTCTCTTTGATTATTGAATCTGCTTTTGAGACCTTCCCATAAAACATGGGGATCTTCTACAGTCACATAATTATTTTGTAAGCATTCATCAATATGTTGATGAATAAAGCAACATGCCGTAGCTTGTTCTTTTTCAGAACAAGTGTTGTTTTCATTTATGGTTTCAAGAATGCCCATTGATTTAAGATGCATTTTTACTTTTATAACCCATGGCATGTAGTTGTTTCCAGTTGATTCTAAAGGAGTAAATTTAAGCTTTTCCAGATTCGACATTTTCTATTATCAAAAATTAAAACAAACATCATGATAAATTAGAGTCAATTTATATTCATAAGTATATAAACATTAAACATAAATTTAATATAACATAAATGATAAGTAGGTGACAGTGTCGACCATGTGTAAGCAATCATAAATAAATGTTATATAACAAAAATATAAATATTAGTAAACATAAATGAAAATTTGGCGACAGTGTCGACCATATATTTTTTCAGGTGGTATAACCGACCTATATCATTCTGGTGGTATAACCGACCATATATCATTTTGGTGGTATAACCGACCATATATCATTTTGGTGGCAGAGCCAACCATATTTAGTATTAAGATTATCGTGCTGATAACGTGTTATAATTCAGTAGGCTTATAACTACCTTTAGTGGTTTGATTCTTGATGTTATAATTCAGTAGGCTTATAACTACCTTTAGTGGTTTGATTCTTGATGTTATAATTCAGTAGGCTTATAACTACCTTTAGTGATTTGATTCTTGATTTAGAATACTAATAATGAAGTGTAAGAACAAAGATGATAATGGAGAGAAAGAAAGAAACACTTTGTAAGTGTGAGAAATGGTGCAAGTTTAATGCTTGCATTCATGAGTATTTATAGCCTAAAATCTCAATATAAAAATACATACTTTGTGTACCAAAATTGACTATATGTATACACCAAAATTGACTATCCATATCTATATTATTATTATTATTATAACAGTTAATAAATCATAAACTTGGGGATAAACTCGGTCAACAGAGACCACTTGTACTTACCAAACTAAGCCTCTACTTTATCTATATATACACTTTTAACCATCTATTCTAATCTATTCAATGTTTTAACTAAATATATATTTTAAATTTTATTATTTATATATTAAAAAGTCAACGTTAGTCAACATCCGAGTTCTCCCCTGAGAACTCCCCGAGTTGCAGAGAACTCCTACAAAAGTCTAAGCCGAGTTCTCCCCGAGAAGCGATTTCTTCAACCTTGATAAAATCTGGTGTCCCAACTTTGTTGCTGAATATGTTTTCTTGCTGATCAGGTATGTGTATCCAAATAAGAATTATTTTGCTATCATTTTTTGTAGACTTCCTTCAATTTTCTCGAAGTTAGTTGATTTGGGAACAAACATGTAATCATAGATACATAATATTTTTTTGTATGTTTCATCATCACACCCATAAAACTTATTAAAAAATAATTTCTTATTGATTAGAAACTGGCATATTTTTCATATCAGTTATAAAATATGCAGGTAATATTTTGTTAAATAGTAAATAGTAATTCAATCAATTCGTTTGCATGATATAGTTTTTACAATTGAATTCTTATTGGTTGAAATGTATCTTAGTTACAATGTCCAAATAATTTCATCATGCATATACTGTTTTGTAATGATTATCCATACTCACTGGTGACGATTAGTCTCGTGCAGCTCCATTTGTTCTTTAATCAAGCCTGGATCCAGTCCCGACAAGAGATCAGATGCATAACTTTATTTTTTCAATCTTCCCATTTCTAACAATTTCTGAAATTGAAAACGATATCAAACGCAGTTAATCATTGGCAGTGTAAAACGCAAAACTTCTCAATAGAAAAATCTCGATTTTTTGAAAGCATCAACCTTAAAAAGATAAATAGTAATCTCAAATCAACTTAGCAATTTGCAAGAAGGTTTAGCATAAACGTTCCTAGGTGTTCTATTTAATAACGTGTTACTGACCCGTAAAATGACCCATAATCATTACTCCATTTGATAACGTGTTCCGACTCAATTTCATTATTTTAGTTTTTCAAACCCATAATGTGACCCAACCAGTTTTCTAGCTTATTGCCTTTAAACTTTATAGTATCTTTATTCGTTATACCATTCCACACCTGAGATTTTTCTTGCATTCGATGTTTCTCAAGCATGAAATCATTTTTGGTGTTATGATGATCCAAAGAATGTTATTTGTAATTCAATAAAGATGTTATTTTCGTGTATGCTTGGTGACTGTGTATGCTTGGTGACTGCTGGTATGTTTTACATCATCAGTCAAACATTTTTAAGTATTGTTATATGTTTATATCAATAGCCTTCAGTTACACTATCTCCTGGTTTTTACCTAAACTACCTCACGGCTATGCATTCGTGCATGTGAGATTGTAGTTCTGTATTCACTTATTTCGATGAAACTGTCACTTTCTTTCAAAGTAGAAAAGAATGATGTACATGTACAAATAATCCAATATGATATAATTATAGAGGTTCAATTTTGACCCATTTGACTAAAAAATCACCGATTTGGCTTTGTATTTAGGTCGAGTGTTCTAAATTACATTCAAATGTTTGCCAGTCACACATAAATTTTCAGCTTGTTTGAGTAAAATTGGCGATCTTAGATACTTTGAAAGTGACTTGCATGTTGCAAGGGATCATTAGTTTTGGGGTTTGGACGTACTTCGCAATTCTATCAACGATGTTATCAAATTTGGTAAGCTTTTCAAAAATTACTACTAATTTAATGAAATTTGGTTGAACTTTTAACAAAAACATTTAAGATCTGAATTTGTGATGTAATAGATTGAAATCAAAACTCAAAATTCTTATTTACTTTATTTCAAAGTCAGACTCATATATAATATTCTACAATACAGGGTAAGTATGCAATCTCTAGAGTTGTGAAGGGCATCGAAACCGTGGAAGCAAAAGCATAATCATTTAAGGCTCGAAGGTAACTATGCTTTTACCTCATCTTTCAACGAAATCTGCTAATAATACTACGTTTCACATAACATCTTTCAGCCATCTCTACACCAATACGTTATGAGGACAAAACCTCAACCAACTTATGTGCTTCAATAAGAGATTGTAGGTGCGCCTTGCTGTTGTTGGGGTCTTCCGTACCAAAGCCTTGAATCCAGCCTTCTGATGATTGGATTCCACTTTGGCCATAACCTAAATCAGGACTCCAAGAATACCAGTTGTACTAAATGTCGATGGTCCCCGCAGCTTTGGCTCAGTGGACATGTGGTGGTGCCTAGCACCCCCGCCGGGCTAGAGGTCTCAGGTTCAAGCCTCGTCACCTACAAAGGATATTATTTGAAAGAAATTCCTTGAGGGTGGCCCAAAGGGAAGGTTTTACCGACCCGCTCCGGGACTAATGTCCGGCCCGCCTGCCCCGTATGGGATGGTTTAAGGGTCGGATCCCCTGAGTGTGGTTCGGGTTTCCTGCCCGAACGCGTGTGTGTGTGCAAATGATGACTAGGCTTCGGTCCGGACTGATGCAAGCTTGCCGTTCAAAAAAAAACTAAATGTCGATGCACATCCATATACTGCCCAAGACACAATCAAGGATAACTTGAGTTGTCAGGTTAGCGGATAGCTATTTTTACATAGAGACTCTGAATTTTAAGAAATAGGACGGGTTTTCTTGTGTCCTTGAACTATTGAAGCACTTTATTGAAGCTATTTTTTGCCGCAAAGATCGAACATATCCAGACATTCAGGTTTTCATTGTAGTGTTTCCGTTATGTTGTCAATTTTGCAGATAGATTTATTCAGGTTAATCTCGTGGAATCTTCCTTAAAGCTGAGCATATCATCAGTTCCAACTTTGGGTGTGGCTCCATTTTCTTTTACCAATTTACCATGAATAATTGGGTCCAGAATCATGGTATTACATTTGAAGGTCAGTGGGCCGTGCATATTAAAATGCACTTTTGCGTTCCCCTTTCCCATTCCGGTTATAGTTTGCCAAAGGGTGACTTTTTCTGGTTTGACTAATTATGATTTATGTTCTGATCATGATAAAACTGGGAAGTCCATGTCCGTGAGGTTTAAATATTTGATGAACATGTTGAAAAGGTGTTGCTGACTTGCTGCTGTTGTTCTTATCAAGTTGGAGGTCCTGGTGCGGTTTATGATTTTGGCATGATTGATATTATTGTCGCAGAGGAGGCTATGGAGGTCGGTATTATTATTATTCTAATGAGATGCTACCATAAAGTTGTGCCTTTTCTTGAAACGAGAGTGATGGTCGATATTTATCATGAAGTTGTGTTGCACTTGTAACTAAATAAATGATACATACAGTTTCACAAGTAAAACTTCATTACAACAATTTATCTTGAACAAACCCGCGAATTCGCGGGTCTTAAACTAGTAGAATTAATAATTAATAATAATAAATAATAATAATAATAATAATAATAATAATAATAATAATAATAATAATAATAATAATAATAATAGTAGTAATCTCTCTTATACTTAACTAGTCCGTACCGGCTCGCGTATTGCTGCGGGGGCTTTCGGGCTGCGTATTCATATTTAACGTAGCGTTGTGTATTTACAGAGGGGAACACGGCCCATATGTTAAGCACCGTTTTAGATGTCGTTGTGTTAAGCGTTTTTTAAAAAGTATCCGTTTCGAACGTAGTTAGTTTGTTTTGTTCAATAAATTTTTTCGAGTGTAACGGTGATGTCGGAAAATTTAATTCGCGGCGAGCAGAAAGATACGGGCTGTCGTTGTGTTTAGCGTTTTTTAAAAGTGTCCGTTTCGAACGTGGTTAGTTTCGTTTTGTTCATAAAATTATTTCGAGTCTGACGCTGCCATCGAAAAAATTTAACTCGTGGCGAGCGGGAAGATACGGGTTGTCGTTGTGTTTATTGTTTTTTTAAAAATTGTCCGTTTCGCGTATAGTAGTCCCGTTGGGTTCGTAAGACTTTTCCGAATTGAACGGTGGTCTCGGAAAAATTTAACTATGCACCGAGCGAGAAGATATGGCCTGTTATAAATTCGGGTAAAATTAGTTTCTTTTATTTTAATAAAATTATATATTTACATTTTTAACCCCTGAAAAAGTGAAAACTTTAGGGGTCGTTGTGTAAATATAGCCGAAGTTGAGAGACCGGTTGTAATGTGAACGCAAACACAAAACTACAATCGAATGTGATTAAAACTACACATTTTTCCACCACATTTGGTATGTAAGAGTTAATTAATAATTAATATTAATAATTAATAATTAATAATTAATAATAATAATAATAATAATAATAAGAAAACTATTACTATATTTTTTTTAAAAATCCCACTTGTCAAAATAATTGCCTTTAGATGAGACTCTTACCTTTTAATCCCAACCATTAAAAATGGTTATGACATCATTTACATTCTTATACGGTAGTTGGTGTTTCCAATTACATCCATGCCATAGTTTAAATATTTATTTACTTAATTACTTAAATATACTTAATGCCCAATAACCTTATACACTTGACATAACCGACAGGCCCAATAACCCATATAACCCGAATAAACATTTGTGCAGCCCGTCTCCCTTATTTTTTATTTTAAAAAACGCTTTAATAAAATAATATAAATATTTCCACCCTATATTAGGACAAACAAGTGTTGTATATTAAAATAATGTTACTTTTTTTTATATATATATTTTTAAGGATTAATTAAAATTTATGCTTACTGGTAAAGAAATTGGCATTAAGAGAGAGTTGAATTTTATTTTATTTTATTTTTATTTTATTTTTTTGAAAGGCAACCTACACTATACACGAAACCACGAATATTTACATCTCAGTGCCTCAAGTGAGGCTTGAACCCATAACGTTCCCTTTACCTTACATATCCCTCAAACCAACACCAATTTTCAATTGGTACAACCTACGATTGTCCGCGAGTGTCCTTTTTTTCAGAAACAAATATCATTGCAATGTGTATGTCATTGCACCATCTTTTGTAATGAATGTTAACTAAAATTATTAATAACGTATCGGAAAAGTTAGCGTGTCTATTCACAGTAAGCTTTTCAAATATTGTAGCGACTTGCTTACCAATTGCTTTGATATTTTAACTATTTCAGTGTGCACTTTGCATACACACAACTATGAGTATTTTAAAAAAATTTGAACGAAAGAATGCGTTACATTATTTATCACATTTATTTCACAACTCTTACTTATATCATTACCATGAACAAGTTATTAAGAATATAATATAATTTTTACAATTTTCTTATGAAAAAAAATACCCACAAATACGCATAACTAGTAATAGTACTAATATAAAAAATAAAATAAAAAAACCCTTACATAAAGAGAGCCTTCGTTCCAATGTGCTTGTAGCTGAAAGAGGGAATGGAACAGGTGGCGCAGATCTACGCAAAAGCCCGAGTTGAAGACGACTGGTAGTTCTTACGATTTTGGTATCAATTTTGGTTTTATTTTATTTGTTTTTTTGATTTTGAAGTTCAATTGAGTGGTTGAATCACGTTTATAGATTGAAATTGAACTGAAGATATGAGAATTAAATTTTATTTGATTCTCTATATTGAAGCTCATTGGATCTGGGTTTTAGATGGATTTTGTTTTTTAATTTAGTTTTTAGTCTTTTTTATTTGTGGTTAGGGTTTGTAATTTGGGGAAGAACAAGTTGAGTGTTACGTATCAGATTTAGATGAAGAAGAAGGGTAAAAAGACGATTTTACCCTCACATGTAATGCATGTGATGACACTTAACGTCCAATTTAAACGGATGGTTGACGGAGGAACTCGGTATGCTTAAATGCGAAAATGGAGGGATATTGTTAGCAAAAAAAAAAAAAAAAAAAAACCATAGAGACACGCTGTTAGTTTTTTGGGGTATAATGGAGGGATAATTCGGTTGATGGTTCTAACAAGAAACTTCAGCAGATGTGCCTAACAGGTGCACCAATCATATAACTTCAGCAGATGTAAATATAACAGCAATATCAATATTATTCCAAAAATAATCTAGTTCTTTTAAAATAGTGATGAACCAAGAAGTTTTAATAGATGAAATAACAATTTGAATGACTTAAAGAGTCTTAGACCAGTTTGACCCATTTCACAGCTTCCTCTTAAGCTAACTTTTAATTGTACCCGGTTGACCATTAGAGTTATAAACAAAGCCCAAACCGGCTCATTCATAAGTGGGTCTACATAGCCACCAGTACAAAATACAAGTAAAATGTGAGAAAATTTCATTGCGTGCACCTAATTGAGAACATACGTATACTTCCTACAAAACTCGAGCCTACTTTCCATAACTGAAAGATTCGGTGTATACACCATACACCGAAGTTTTTTATTAACTCAACTTTCCAAACACAACCCTCGCCACAGTTCAAAACCGAGGTTACAAAAATACATAACGTACTCGAGTTCATCAATTTTTGCTCCACCAGGGCCCACCCGATTCACATCACCGCTCTCGATTTCGTAAAGGGATCTCTCACGAACTGCCACACGGTCGACGAGATCCTCATCTAAACTCCCGGTCTGCTTAAACAGCCATTCAGAACCATCAAGCTTTAATAGCTTCACAGAACCATCAGACATGACGGGAGTACCTCGTACCATTGCAGAACATCGTTTAAACGCCAACCTAAGTATGACTCCAGTAAGGCAAAAGAAACGGGGCATGGCTCCGGAGCGTAGCGCCTTCCTAAGGAATGAAGTGGAAAAGTTGGTACAAGCAGACATACTGCGAGAGGTTAAGTACCAAACATGGGTTGCCAATCCAGTACTGGTCAAAAAAGCGAACGGCTCATGGCGGATGTGTGTCGACTTCAAAGACATCAATAAGGCTTGTCCCAAAGACAACTATCCGCTACCAGAGATAGACTGGAAGGCAGAGTCGTTGGCGGGATTTCGTTTCAAATGTTTCCTTGATGCTTACAAGGGCTATCACCAGATCCAAATGGCGGAATGCGACGAGGACAAAACCGCGTTCCACACATATCAAGGGATTTTTTGTTACAAAAAGATGCTCTTTGGTTTGAAAAACGCCGGTGCAACGTACCAACGGGTCATCGACGCTGCGTTCAAAGAACAGATCGGTCGAAACGTGGAAGCATACGTCGACGCCATAGTAATGAAAAGTCACGCCGAAATGGACCTTTTGAAGGACATTCAGGAAACGTTCGACTCTCTACGAAAAATCAACATGAAGTTGAATCCGGAGAAGTGTAGTTTTGGATTCGAGGAGGGAAAGTTCTTGGGGCACGTCGTCACAACGCGTGGTATACGGGCAAACCCTAAGAAAATTCAAGCTATTGATGAAATGGCAGCACCGCGAACGAGAAAGGAGGTACAAAGTCTGAATGGCAAGTTGGCAGCGTTGTCCAGATTCCTGTCAAAGGCGGCAGAACGGTCACTTCCATTCTTCAAAGTGTTGAAAGACAACGTGGGATGGAACTTCGACTGGACTCCTGAAGCGGATCATGCTTTCCAGGAAATGAAGGCTTTGATAAGGACGTTGCCGACGTTGACGGCACCAGTACCGGGTAAAGTAGCCGTTCCGTAATAATTTTTTACGAATTTATATATATTGTGATACTAACATGTTAAGAGTTCTCAGGCGAAACTTTGACAATTTACTTGGCGGCGGGAACTGAGGCTGTTAGCTCGGTGCTCGTCGCGGAGCGTGGCGGCACACAGATGCCCATTTATTTTGTGAGCAAAGTTCTACAACATGGCGAAGTCAACTACAAACCGATTGAGAAGCTCATTTTCGCGTTGGTCCACACCACAAGACGGTTGAGACGGTACTTTCAAGCGCACCCAATGCTGGTGCTAACTGATTCGCCTATTAAACAGGTACGGTACGACGATTGAGACCGGAGCACCTTGGAGGAAAGTTATTCTAACAAGTTTTTCATGCAGGTATTGAGCAAACCGGAGGTTTCTAGCAGGCTAGCCAAGTGGGCAATCAAACTGGGTGAACATGAAATCCATTACGCCCCCCGTACCGCTGTCAAAGGCCAGATCATGGCAGATTTTATGGTTGAATTCATATGCGCCGCGCCACCAGCGCCGGTCGTCGAAGAAGTACCGAATATCGTCACGTGGGAACTATTCACGGACGGAGCATCGAGTTCTGACGCAGCGGGTGCAGGTCTAATTTTAATTGGCCCCGACGGAGAGGAACATACCTATGCGTTGCATTTCGAGTTCCCCGCCTCCAATAATGAAGCGGAATATGAGGCATTGCTGTCTGGTTTGAGAATGGCTGAAAATATGGGAATAAAATACCTAAAGGTGTCGGTTGATTCCCAACTCATGGCGAATCAGATGAACGGGACGTTTGAAGCTAGGGATCCGGCTATGCAAAATTATTTGGCATTGGAAGAAGAAATGGCCAACAAGTTCGAGCGTTTCTCAATAACGCAAGTGCCGCGATCCTTGAACAAAAAGGCCGACGCACTCAGCAAACTCTCATCAAGCGTGTTCAGCAACTTCGCCAAGGACATTTGGGTGGAGATCCTTAGTCAAAAATCCACTGAAGTGGTACAGGTATCGACTCGCTTCGATAACAAACACGCTATACGCATAATCTGTTTATAATACAACGTACACATGTCCTGATTTTCTTGCAAAATAATCACAGGAGGCAGCCACTGTAGAAGAGGTCGAGACGTGGATGAGTCCCATAGTTACGTACCTCAAGAACGGGACGTTGCCAGTCGACGGGGCAACGGCACGTAAGATTCGTATGAAAGCACCTATGTACATGTTAAGGGATGGAGTTCTGTTCAAGAAATCCTTCACGGCACCGCTTTTAAGGTGTGTCGGCCCAAGCGAGGCGGAAACAATCGTAAGGGAGGTGCATGAAGGGACTTGTGGCATGCATGCAGGATTTAGGACCGTTGTGGGGAAGATAATGAGGCTAGGGTTTGGTCGTCCATGTACCGTGACACGAAAGAGATCATCAAAGCTTGTGCTTCATACCAACGTCACGCCCCACAAATTCACATGCCGGCGCATGAGCTAATTCCCGTGACATCTGCTTGGCCCTTTTACAAATGGGCAATTGATTTGGTAGGCCCCTTCCCGGATGGAAAACACTTGGTCGTTGCAATTGACTTTTTCACCAAGTGGGTTGAAGCCAAACCTTTAAAGAGCATAACGGGTAAACAGATTGTGAATTTTGTTTGGAAGGAAATCGTGTGCCATTTCGGAATACCACACGAAATTGTAAATGATAACGGCAAACAGTTTGCTCACGATCTGTTTCGTTCATGGTGTGACGAGTTGAATATCAAACAGACTTTCAGTTCTGTTGCCCATCCGCAGGCAAATGGGCAAGTCGAAGTCACCAACAGGGATATCGTTGCTGGGATAAGGGCTAGGTTGGACACGGACAGGAAAGGTTGGGCAGATGAGCTTCCACAAGTATTATGGGCGTTCCGAACCACGCCAAAAGGAAGTAATCGAGAAACGCCATTCAGCCTCGTATATGGTACCGAGGCGGTGATACCCGCTGAAATTGCTGTCCCAACCCAACGTGTAGTGCAATTCAATGATGAGCCCAACGTCATTAGCTTGAAGAAAAATTTGGACTTGTTGGAGGAAAGGCGTGACGCCGCCACTATCAGGGAAGCGTCAAACTAACAGAAAATTGCCAAGTATTACAATCAACGTGTGAAGGAACGTATTTTCCGCCCCGGTGATTTTGTGTGGCGTAATAACAACGCCAGCCGGGTCGAGAATACTGGAAAATTGGGACCCAATTGGGAAGGCCCGTATGTGATTGCAGATGCACTTGGCAACGGAGCGTATAACCTAAAGACGCATGATGGCAAATTTGTGCCACGTACCTGGCACGCAACCAACTTAAAGAAGTTCTATGTTTAAATATTTCGAATCGTTTCGTTGTTAAAAATTTTTCTTTTTCATTTTACCAAGTTTGTGATTGATCACCACAAATGTAAGCGCATCGCGCATTAGACTTCTTTGTTTTCAGTTTTCAATTAAATGCATTTTTCGATCTTCATTACTAATGTATTGTGTAACTATTATGGCCGCATTTCGGCATTATAAATGTAAGTCCACTAACAAGTTACTTATGTCATGAACAAAGACATCATCTAATCTTTGGACGGCATTGGCGATGCTAGGCGTATTGGAGGTACGCCTAGCCCTTGGAACGGGATGCCTCCGGATTTCGTATCCGTCGCATTAATCCCAGCACTAAGTAGATGAGTGCAATGTCAACAATCATCAAGTGTAACCTTTACAAACGGTACGTTACCGTGACGACGGTACGTACATATTTATATAAACATGTTTTACTACAGTTAGAACACACAAAGTAAAATAATAAGAATCATAAGGAATTGATATTTCATTGATTTAATTACAACCATTACATAAGGAACAAAAATGAATACAGAATTACATAAATCCCTACAACTACGGGATCATCTTCTTCACTTTGGCCAAGGTAAGGTCCGGCGTCGACCCAATCTGTTCAATAAACGGCACCTTAATGGCCGCGCAAGCATTGACCGCCGCATCATGGAGGTCATAGGCGTCCTCATCCGCCATGTCTCGGATCGCCTCCGGAATTGGTTCTGCTATTTCAACATGTTCCACCAACGTGGTGTACGCGTCCAAACGCTCCACCTTCCTTGTAGCGTCAACCAAATTCTGGAACGGCTCCTTTACCTCCGGCGCCTTGAGAGCCTTATAAAAAATAGAGGGGATGAGGCTGCAAAGCTCTTGAAAATCGCCCGCTACCTTTCAATTGGCAGCAGACAACTCTTGGTTCTGGGCGGTGAGGAGATCCTTACTGGCTCTCTCCTCCGCCAGCTCTTTATGCGCCGCCTCCAGGTCCTTTAGCGCAGTTTGTTCTTTTTCGGCGCGCAAGGCCATCTCTTTGATAGCTTTTTAGGCCTCCCTTAGGGCCTGCTTCTTTTCCACCTCTTCTTCGACAGCGACTTGCTTAGCTCGTTTCAGCTCCTCCTTGACATTGACAATTTCAACATTCAGCTCTTTACCATCAGCCTCCGCGCGACGGGCACGTTGGTCCAGATCAATAGTCCGCTGTAGCTCGTTACGGGTCAACACCAACCCTTCATAAATGTGCTGAACCCTGGCGCGACGTGCGGCGCTATCGGGCATTTTTCAGACCGCCTCATAAAGGATCGGAGGGCAAATCCGTTGCAGATACTCAAACTGCGACAGATCGTCGCTGTGAGAGATGTTCCACATGGTCTCCATGTGGCTGAAGGTGGGTTGTTTCCTAAAACCATGAGAATAAGGCTCCTCCAAAGAAGTAGAACGTTGGCCGGACGCGCCGCCAGAACCGGATGCTGTTAGTATGTCTTTTTCCGACGCCTTTCCTTGGGCGTCGGATGAATCTTGAAGATGGATGATAGGGACTCCCATGCGTAACCCTGGAGAAATAACAAACTTGATTAGTTTCTCCCATTGGGATTCTGGTTACGTAGCGGGGTTATTATCAGGGTTCTCATAATTCCCACCTTGGCTGGGAATCTCTTCAAAAGTTTTTAAGTTGCTTTCTGCAACTTCTTGCGGTGTTTTCCTCTTTTTGAGACCGCCAGTCGGGACGGTCACTTTCGGGGGAGAATGGGGGCGTTTCTACTGTTGTAGTTGATGTTCCGGCTGAATTGTGGGAACAGCGACGGATATCGGATCCAGATTGTTGACAAGAGTTGAGCCGGTTGTAGGTTGTGTTGTTGCCACATCGCTGGTAGCGTTGGTGGATGAACCAACAGCAACATCATCACCCTTCAAAGGATGACCTTCCGGAAGGTTGGCCTTTGGGAATCTCTTGAAGGAAACACCATCAAGAGTAGGGCGGCGGAGAACTCTGTTGAAATCCATCTCTGCAAAAGAATCTATTTTAGTTAGAAAATTTACATGAGCAGAAAACTTACAAGTTTAAAGACGTAACGGCACGAAGAGCATGCCCCTTCCGTCGCACATGATCAATGGCACTCTGTCGCTCCATGGCCAATAATGATGAACATTGCAGAGTTTCAACATCACCTCGCCGCAAGGACGCATCTCAAGCGTAGCGTCCTTACACAAATTAAAAAGCTCCCGCTCCCCTTGGTTAAGGTCAGGAGTCTTGGAGACATCTGGAGAACGCTTGGAATGCCATTGTGCGAGGTGGGCACGCCCTTCGCCCAGCAGTTCGGTCCCGGCAAAAAAGAACATTCCCTTCCAATCATGGAGGGATGGAGACTTCGTAGTGGTAAAGTTACACTTTTTCTCAAGTGTACCACCCCTTTCCGGAAGCAGTGAGTTTGAACGTCGCTCGGAAAATGTTCAGACTCGCGGGTCTATGTTGTGCCCTAAAAAACATCTCGAAAATAGTAACACGCTGCCATGCGTGAGGATGTAATTGCGAGACGCTAATGTGATAATGGTCTAGTACAGCCGCCACGAATGGGCTCAACGGAAAACGCAGGTTGCCCAACGCCACCGCCTTCCAATATAAGGTAAAGTATCCTTGTGGCGGCTCGTCGGCACTCTGGCCGGGTATCTCTACCATTGTCGGTATGTCTCGAAGTACGGATACTCGGCTATAAATTTCTCCATCTCTACCGTCGTAACGGTCGTGTTTTCCGTAGAAACGTTAGCCTTAGACATTTTGGTTTACCTTAGAATGAAAACGGCACGCGTAATAAGAGGAGATAAGAAATTGTTTAATAATAAGGAAGCGGAGAAAGAGATGTAACAATGAGGAGGTAAAAATGCCATATTTATAGAAGAAACTTACCGTGGGCCCAGTTCATGGGCTTTGATCCTGATCGAACACGTGTCCTAGGGATGTTGAACCATAGCCGTTGGATTCGTGACGTTTCATTTTTACAGCTGTAAAATGTAATGATTGTTGACATCATCCCCTAGCACACCCTACGAGGAAACAGGATTTGACGTTTACGGCGTGTCAGTATGGATGGCCTTTTATAATATTTTATTCAATATAGTTTGGTTACAATCAAAGGCAATTTGATTCCAACCAAACTGGGGGGACTTAATGACGTGCGTCCCGCCATGGCCGTCACGTGAGACGCATGGCGTATCCTGTAGCTGGACGTTTAGCTTCAGCTCCTGGTTGGATACCAAGCCAACGCCGCTCTCAGGCCACGATTACCCCTACGCTACGCCACCCGTAGCGTGCCGTTAACCATTTGACTTGGTTTGCACAGCTACTTGTCCGTCCGACAAATCAGGAGAACGTGGAGCAGTTAGTGGGCATGATTCGTGGTTTAGTGGGCTAGTGGTGGTTATCCTTGGTAACCGCCATCTTATGCCTATAAATACTGCTCATAATCACACATTTAGGAATCAATCAATATTTCGCACTTACCACCGCTGATTACTCTTCTAAGCTCACCTTGGAGGCTTGGCAAAAGTCAACCACCACAACACCCCTCATACTCATCACGTTAACCGAAGGAAACCCTTCCGAAGGTTAGTCATTTCAACTAATTGCACTCAAGTCAATTTTGGCTTGATCAATCAACAAATCATTCACATTCGAAATCGAAATAAGTCTATGTCAGGGCAAATACAGTACTCATCTTTTAAACTCAAACATATGCTCCACATTCAAATCAAAACGTATTATTCACAAGCACCGTGTTTGTTATGAACGATTATAGCATACATAAGTGAATTACAAGTACCACCATCATCACTAACAAAACACCACATATAGATAATGTATTTCTTGAACTAAAATCGCTTACAACTAGATATAATTCACGTTAAAGCCTTATTTGTACATTCTTGGCACACCTTGTTAGCTGAACAAGGAAGTTGGGATCTGATCACTAAATGGATGATATGGGGTGATATGATGGTGGATGTATGCTTGTTGGCAATTCCCCGAAGGTAGTACGAAGGTATCGTACTTTACGCCACCAAGATACGGAGGTAACTCATTGAGAGTGTTTATGTATGAGTGATTATGACTGAGTGTGAATGTCTTGTCCAGGGATCATGTTCCCTTTATATAGAGTTAGGTAATAGCCTTGTCACTAGTTTTCTAGGTAGATTCAGTCTTCGAGGCAATCTCTGATGAGACAAAGGGGACTTTCCCTTCGGCTAACTATAATCTCTGCTGGTCCACGAAAGTTAGCCTACATCATTCCTCTTTTGTCATTTGGATGTTAGTGGTAACGAGTTTGGTCAACCCGTTAACTTCTCTCCTTCAGTCTAGGTGATCTCGTGACTTTAGGAGAGGTCCTTGTCCATTGGTAACCGTGATCCCTTCGTCAATACGTTCCTTCGTTACTATTGCTTCGTATGACGGAAGTAGATTTGTACCAACTCTGAATATTGGGATTCTTATTTGGTGGCATTCTTCTTCTGTCCTTTGAGCGCCATTATTTGATTTCAAGGATATCCCGCCTTTAGTTTGTATTTGACATATGCGTTCTTGTGATCCAACCTTATGTCATATATCATCGTTAGGCGTGATACCTTCGTTAGCGTAGCTTCGTGTGTCTTGACGGGAGGATACACTATCAAGCCCCCCAGTTTAATTTTACAAAGCTTTTTAACCAAGCTATGTTGAATTAAACTCAATCTGCCACATGATAACTTGATTTGACGCCTCTGATCCTTGCAATTAATTACCCGAATGCGATTGCCTTTCTGCCCCTACGAATTCTTTACTGTTAAAATAGGGTTGAAGGGTGAAATGGTAATTTCCTGGTATGGTTACCAAAGTAATTCTGTATTTGATGGGACGGTTGCTGCTCAAGGGTAATAAAGAGTTAATCTCTGATTTTCTCTTTCATTTTTTCCTTTTCTTTTTCTTTTGCTATTCTTCATCGTCTGATCATATTTCCTATTTCTCAAAAAAGGTATTGTTCCCATCTTGTTGTCTTTTTTTGTTATTTTGTTATGGCTAAATAGGGCTTCGATCGATTTCTAGTGCGGTGACCCCCGAGCGTTATAAACGCCTCTGTAAAACCCTGGGTCTCAAAGGAGACGACATGATTTTGCCGGAATCTGGTAAGTTCATGCTAGATTTTCTGACGGATTACGTCGGAATGTACACGCAATCATTTACAGAGTGCAACCTTAGGATTCCCATTTCATCATTCTTTCTTAGTGTTCTTGATTACTTCAAAGTCCATGTTTCGATTGTCCACCCTCTCGCCGTTAAAAAGATCTTGGCTTTTGAATATATGTGCAAAGCTTATGGCGGTCAGCCCTCAGTTGACTTGTTTCGCTATTTCTTTCAAACTGGTGACGCTAGGAATTGGGTTACCATTGCCAAGCGCCGTAAAAAGAGGGGTAGCTTGACTGATACTCTAATGTGTTTTGCTTCTTCCATTCCTGATGTAAGGAATTGGAAGGATTCCTTCATTTATATCAAGAAATCTTTTTTCTTTCCGGATAAATATCCTAATGCCGTTGACATCAGATGGGCCACCGTTCCCAAGCAATATAGTGATCATATCCCTGAGGATGCTAAAGATGATCCTCTCTTTAGTAGGATTTGTCGTCATCCTATAATTCCTCCAACTCTTCAGGATTCCCTTCTTTTTAAACTCGGCATGGCACCTTCCTGGGAAAAAGGCGAAGCTATCCCTGTGTACTTTTTTGGGGAATGGGGTAGGTGTTATATGTCTTAGGTTTTATTCTTGTTTATACTTTCCTGTGTTAATTTTTTCTAACCTTGCTCACTTTTGCAGAGATGTCTTTGCGAAACGTTATCAAATCTTTTGGGGTGAAACAGATGACCGAATCCGTCCTTGCTAGTACTGTGGTTAAAGAGCTTGGCTCTCCCTCCTGTTCTGGTTTTATGGAGGTGGACATCAAATCAGAGAAAGTGGCTGAGTCAAGTGCCCCCAAGGTTCAACCCAGCGCTAAGGTAGAGTCAAGTGCCCCCAAGGTGCAACCAGTGCTAAGGTTTCCTCAGAGCACGAACCTATTGATGTTGATGCGGAACCTGACGTATCTAAGAGCATTCCTGTTAGGGCCTCTAGGCGCCAAAAGGTTTCCAGGAAGATGAAAGAGGTTGTTTATGGTTCCCCCTTGAAGAAGGCTAAGTTTGCTCTCCATGACGAAGATACCGATGATGAAGCTCAAATTGAAGGTTTCCGGTGACAACGTTCCCTTGGGTAAGCTTCTTATTTGTTAGCATTTTTTATATTAACTGTTCTTCTCGCTTGAACAAATTTATGTGCCTTTGTAGGTGACACTCCTGCTATCCCTTCTTTAGAAGCTTGTTTCGATGTGTTCGATGAGATGATTCCTTCTGAATTCGAAGATACCTTTGTGGATACCTCTAAGCTCATTGATGTTTACACCGCCCATAACTATCGTTCTGCTATCTATAATCATCTTATCCTTTCTCGTTTGAAGCAGAAATCTGGCAATGCTATATGTTTAGAGAAGGAGGTGGAAGAGCTTAGGGATGTCAATGCATCTTCCAAGGAGTCTGTGAAGAAGTTACAGGAACAATTGTTGTTGAACACATCTTGGGAAGAGGATGTGAAATCAGCCAAGAGTGAGATTCTGAGCATGCAGGAGAAGCAGAAGCTGGATGAGAAGAGGATAGCTGACTTGGAAGAGGAGAATAAGGTTCTTCGTCAGGAAGCGAAGTTGTTGGCAGATCAGAAGATGAGGTTGGATAGTTTGAAGACAGATTATTCTGCTGTTATTACCCAGGTTATTCCACATGTTTGCAAGCAGGTTATCCGTAGCAAAGAGTTGAGCGCGTTGGTTGGTGATGTTGTCCTTGCTAGCAAACTTGAGGAGAGGTGTAAATTGTTGACTGAGTTGTCCCAGCAAGGCAAGCTCGAACTTAGCAGTTATCCAGAGTATACTGATCAGGCTCCAGCCCTTGTTGATGCTGCGTGTGCTCGCTTTGCCGATGCTGAACTTAACTATGTCACCTCTGTTGCTGCTCACTCTGATGCTAAGCCTGTTGAGCTTCTTGCCTTGGTTGCGGAGCAATGATCTTTGTAGTCTGTTTGTGTTATGACCCCCTTTGGATGTGATGATCTGTACTCTAATTACTTTATGTTAACGTACTTTTACCAGGCCTGCGTGCCTGTTGATTTGGGGCTATGTTGCCCATAAACAATCTCTGTTTAGTACTATGTGGGTTATTGTACCCGTTTGCTTGTTACTCTACTTATTATTTAAGCAGGTTACCTATTTTGGCGTTATGATTGCCTTTTGTTTGTCTTAGTTTGGCCCTCTTTTATTCAAGCACAAGCACTTATTTATTTGTAGAATATGCCCTCTCGCATATTTCTTAAATTCGATAAGTGTTCCCTCCGGGGGTACTTTGCAATAGCTTCGGTAATCTCTTGGGTTACCTTTTGCTTATTTCTAAAGTTTTATGGGTATTCCTCTTGGGAATATCTTGCAATAGCTTCGGTATACCTCTTGGGTTACCTCTTACTTATTGCTAAAGTTTTATAAGTATTCCTCTTGGGAATATCTTGCAATAGCTTCGGTATACCTCTTGGGTTACCTCTTGTTTATTGCTAAAGTTTTATGGGTATTCCTCTTGGGAATACCTTGCAATAGCTTCGGTATACCTCTTGGGTTACCTCTTGCTTATTGCTAAAGTTTTATAAGTATTCCTCTTGGGAATATCTTGCAATAGCTTCGGTATACCTCTTGGGTTACCTCTTGCTTATTGCTAAAGTTTTATAAGTATTCCTCTTGGGAATATCTTGCAATAGCTTCTATATACCTCTTGGGTTACCTCTTGCTTATTGCTAAAGTTTTATAAGTATTCCTCTTGGGAATATCTTGCAATAGCTTCGGCATACCTCTTGGGTTACCTCTTGCTTATTGCTAAAGTTTTATAAGTATTCCTCTTGGGAATATCTTGCAATAGCTTCGGTATACCTCTTGGGTTACCTCTTGCTTATTGCTAAAGTTTTATAAGTATTACAACACTTAAGATTAATGTTTCCAAAAGATAGTAGGATTTTATTCAAATTTCTTGTGGTAGGAAGCGTATAAGTTTCGACTTCCCATTACAAATTTTCCTACTTACATGCAACTAGAAATCTAGAAATAGAACTTTCGAAGGTTTACCCCGTTCCAGGTTCTGGGGATCTGTTTCCCTTCTGTGGTTTCGAGCTTGTATGAACCGTTCCCGAAAGCTTCGGAGATTACGTACGGACCTTCCCAAGTAGGACACATCTTTCCTTCGTATTCAACTTTACTAGTGCTGTTGAGCCTTAGGACATAATCTTCGACCTTGTATACCGACGGTTTGACTCGCTTGTTGTAATACATTTCGATCTTTTTCTTGTATGGTGCTTCTCTAATCAGCGCAGCCTCCCTTCTTTCTTCTATGAGGTCAAGATTGAGACGGAGATTCTCCTCGTTTTCTTCGAGGTTTGCGGTCCTGTTGGTTAATACCTGTATCTCCGCGGGCAAAACCGCCTCAGTTCCGTAAACCAAACTGTAAGGGGTTTCTCCGTTACTCCTTTTGGGTTTGGTTCGGTAAGCCCATAGGACCAGGGGGAGTTCTTCCATCCATCCTTGGTGACATTTACCCAAACGTTTCTCGAGACCTTTTAAGATATCCATGTTGGTTACTTCCACCTGTCCGTTCCCTTGTGGGTGGTAAACGGAAGTAAAGGTTTGCTTTATCTGTAGCTTTTCACAGAACCCTGGGAAGATACCTTCGGTGAATTGTTTTCCATTATCCGAAACGATTTCTTGGGGTATGCCAAACCGACACAAGATGTGTTCCCAGACAAACTTTTCTATTTGTTTCCCTGTCGTGGTGCTTAACGGTTTTGCTTCCGTCCACTTTGTGAAGTAGTCTATCGCAACCACCAGCCATTTGTAACCTCCTGGTGCTTCTGTGAGTGGACCTACTAGATCTATGCCCCACTTTGAGAAAGGCCATGCTGATAACACCGATATCATGTCTTGCTTTGGCTGTTTCTGAACTTTAGCGTGGATCTGACATGGCTCACAGGTTCGTAAGAGCGTGACTGTATCTTCGTGCATGGTTGGCCAATAATACCCCATCCTTAGCATTTTTGCCACTATTGACCTTGGTCCGGAATGAAGTCCACAGATACCTTCATGCATTTCTCTGATGATCATCGAAGCTTGGTTTGGTCCGACACAGCGAAGCCACGGGGTGAGGAAAGATTTCCTGTACAAGGCTCCGTTCATTATCTTGTATGACGGTGCTTTGATCCGGATCTTTCTTGCTTCTTTTTTATCCTCGGGTAAGATTCCGAGCTCCAAATATTCCCTTAATGGCTTCATCCACATGTTTTCTTCTTCGATGATTAAGTTGTGGACTTCTTGAGCTTCGATGGATCTTTTTTCTAATACTTCGACCAACACTTCCTTCACCATGTGTGCGAAGGTGATAGAAGCTAATTTGCTCAGAGCATCTGCTTTCTTATTCTGACTTCTTCTTATATGCTCTATTGTGAAGCTTCTGAAGCTCTCTACAAGTTCCCTGACCTTTGACAGATAAAGTTGTATGATTGGCTGTCTTGCTTCGAAGATACCTAGGACTTGGTTCGTAACTAGTTGTGAGTCTACGAAGGCTTGCAAGTGCCTAATTTTCATCTCCTTTGCTATTCTGAGCCCGACGAGCAGAGCTTCGTATTCTGCTTCATTATTAGTTGTGCTGAACTTGAAACAAAGCGCTTAAGTAAACTCTTCTCCCTCTGGGTTGATTAGCATAAGTCCTGCCCCTGATCCATCAGAGCTGGAAGCTCCATCAGTGAACAGTTTCCATTCCTTCGTTTCAATAGTCGGGTTGATAATTTGCGCGAAGGTGGAGTTGTTTTCTTCGTCTGTCTCCTTTGTTTCTTCCATGAAGTCTGCTAGTACTTGAGCTTTGATTGAATGGCGAGCTTGGAAGTCGATGTCATGTTCCCCGAGCTGTATTGCCCATTTGGCCATTCTGCCCGACTTTTCTGGCTTCGTAAGAACCTGTCTAATTTGCTTGTTAGTTAACACAATGATAGGATGGGCTTGGAAGTATATTCGTAGCTTCCTTGCGGTGTGGACTAGGGCAAGCGTGAGCTTTTCGAGCTCTGGGTAGTTGACTTCTGCACCCTGTAGAACTCGGCTTACGAAATATATCGGGACCTGTATCCTTTCACGTTCTGCCACTAGCACCGCACTGATGCATTCCTTGGACGTTGCTAGGTAGAGATATAGTGTCTCTCCTATCTTTGGCTATGTCAGGGTTGGCAGATTAGCTATGTGTGCTTTCATTTCAACGAAAGCCTTTTCGGCCTCTTCGGTCCATGATATTTTCTTTGCTCCCAAGCATCCTTTCAGAACTTTGAGAAAAGTCAATTACCTCTCAGCTCCCTTGGACAGGAAACGGCTTAATGACGCTAGCTTCTCGTTTAAACTCTGCATTTCTTTGACCGTGGTTGGTGTTTTGAGTTGTTGGAGCTTGTCTACTTTCTCTGGGTTTGCTAAAATTCCTTTCTTAGTGATGTAATACCCTAGGAACTTTCCTTCCTCTACCCCGAATGAGCACTTTTTGGGGTTTAGCTTCATATTGACCGACCGAAGGGTGTCGAAGGTTTCTTGAATGTCTTTCAGCAAGGTGCTTTCCTCCGGACTCTTGATTACCATGTCATCAACATAAGCTTCTAAATTTCTCCCTAGTTTCTTACGAAAGACTTTGTCCACCAACCTTTGGTATGTGGCTCCGGCATTCTTAAATCCGAAGGGCATTTTCTTATAGCAATATATCCCCTTGCTTGTGAAGAACGACGTCTTTTCCTCGTCTTTTTCGGCCATTTGGATCTGATGGTAGCCTTTGTAGGCATCAAGAAAACACTTATACTTGTACTTGGTTAGGGATTCCACCTTCCAATCGATCTCCGGCAGGGGGTAGCAATCCTTAGGGCAAGCTTTGTTGATATTCGTAAAATCGACGCACATCCTCCACCCTCCGTCAGATTTCTTCACCATGACGGGGTTTGCAACCCAGGTGGGGTATTTCGCTTCCCGGATTATGCCAGCCTGGAGTAGTTCTTCAACCTCTTTGCAAGCAACCTCATCCCTCTCATTGGCGAGGTTTCTTTTCTTCTGATGTATTGGCTCTAGGTGCTTGTATTCGTCGAGCTTGTGTTCCGTAGAGAAGGTAGTTCGATCGATACTGAGCATTCGAGGAATGCCTGTCATATCTCCGTATTCCTAAGCGAAGATGTCGATGTTCGCCTGCAGTAGCTTGCGAAGATTTTTCTTCGTTTCCGAAGGAAACGAACCTCCGATAATTACTTGTTGATCGGGGAACAGAGGGTTGATGGAGATTTTCTCTTCGTTCGAGCCTTCTTCCCTGGTTTCGAGGATGCATTCGCCTGGTCTTTCCTCCGTTTTCCTGATTGCCATGATAACCTTTTCTCGATCATAGGTTGAAGCTAGAGTGCCAATCCCTTCGGATGTGTAGAATTTCACCAATTGATGTACGGTAGACGCAATTATCCCCATTTTCATCATGGCTACTCTTCCTAGCAGGATGTTGTACTGCGAGATGGCCCGAACCACTACAAAATCCAGCGTTTCGGTTCTGGTCAGTGGTGGCTCTCCGATGGTGAAGACGAGGTCAACCTCTCCGATTGGCCAGCATCTTTCTCCAGAGAACCCAATTAGCGGTACCCTCGGTGGGTTCAGGCGAGCCTAAATGTCGGGGCTAAGCTGGTCGAAGCAATGTTCATACATGATATCGCATGCGCTGCCACCATCCAAGTACACTCGGTGTACCTCTCTCTCGAAGATTCGCCCATTGATTGTGACAGGTTTGTCGGAGGGAGTGATCGTGTCAAGTGCTGGGAAAGAGATCTCTTCCCAATCTATTACTCCGCTCTTTCTTTCCCTCTTGTAGGTTCTTGGCTTCTTAACTGCGAAGCATTCTGTGACCGTAAGTATGGCGTTGTCCATATTCGGTTTCTTTTCTTCGATTTTGGGCTCTTGCTTTGGTACCTTCGGGTTGCGTATGCCCTTTACTAAATGTGTTAACTTCCCAGATCTGACTGCCTCTTCGATAGCTTGCATTAACTGTATGCAGTCGTCCGTTTCAAGGCCTAAGTCATTATGAAAGTCACAAAATTTACTTGTGTCTCTCATTTTTCCTTTACTATTTAGCTTTGGTGGAGTTTTGAATGCTTGGGCGGCCTTTTCGGTAGCTAGGATTTCTTTAGGTGACTTTACCAGCGTTCCGAGGATACCAGGGGTGTTTTCCCTTCTATAAGGGGAGAACCTATTTCGCTCGTTTCTTCTTCCGGACTTCTCTTCACGGTGACTTGGTTTTTCTTTTCGCTTGAAGCCTTGAGTTTCTTCGCACACGAAGCTATTCGCGGTGTCTTTCGCTTCAAGCCAAACGTATGCTTTGTCTAGCAATGCATCGTAAGTGTCAGGGAGATCCCGACTGAGATGTTCCACCAATGCTCGGGTCCTGCAACCGTATAAGAGTCCCGAGATCCTTTGTGACTCGTGGAGTCCTGGAATCTGCTGGGTTTCGTCCGTATATCGAACGAGAAAAGCCCTCGAAGCTTCACCATCTTTTTGCTTGATACTGTGGGCAGCGACGTGATTCTTCTTGTGTTTCTTTTGCTGGCTAAACTCTGACCTAAAAAGTCGTTTAAGGTCTTCGAAGCTGGAGACGGAATCTTTTGATAAAGAGTCGAACAGATCCTTGCATCACTTTTGAGCACGTATGAGAACGCGTGACAAGCCACAGCTGTATCCCATCTTGACATTCGAGCCGCACCTTCGAAGATATTTATAAAATCATCGGGGTCGTCTTTTCCTTCGTAATACCCCAGGTGGGATGGTATCTTCATCCCGATGGGTAGCGGGTGGTTTTGTATTAAAGATACGAAAGGAGTTTTCTGACTCTTCCAAGGTTGGTCTAAATATCCACCAGCATTTCCGCTAGCTCCGTAGTGGAGGTTGTTCGCTGCGGAGGTACCTCCGATGTACGTACCTTGGAAAGGTAAACTGACCCACGGATTACTTCCGTTCCATAATTGTGACCCTGGGGGTAACGAAGCACTCGGCTGAGTTACCAGGGGAATGATTCCCGCGGTTGGTATGATAGTGCTGGCGTTAGGTATGTTCTTTGGAGCAACAGGAAATGGGCTCCCGAAGGTATACTGCTGCGTAATTGGTCCTCCTGAGTGGCTCAGAGGGACACTGGTGGTGGTCATTGAATGAGCCGACTGTGAAGGTATCGGCTGGAGAGTGATACTCGGAGGGACTGCCGGTTGTAAGATTTGAGGCTGGCTGGTAAGAGGGAGACTCCTTGCTGGCTTGGCCTCCATTTCTATTTCTTCGTCGACATCATCGCTGTCATACGTCAGTGTTCGCCGACTGTGTAACTGTCCTTCTTCTTGCAACTTTTTGATAACAACGCGTATGTTATGATAGTTGTTGAGTATGAAGGTTTTGTCGATCAGCGGTGGTGGTTTGGAATCATTCCGGTTTGTAGTTATTGGCATAGCAGGAGTGATAGGTGTCCGTGTTCCGGTTTCAGGTTGATCTACCTCAGATGGTAGAGAGAAACTGGGCAGTGGATGATCAGATTCCGCCATGATCTTGCATTTTTCAAACAAAGTAAGTATTGAAGTTGGGTCCCACGGATGGCGCCAATTGTTTGTACAATTCTTGGCACACCTTGTTAGCTGAACAAGGAAGTTGGGATCTGATCACTAAATGGATGATATGGGGTGATATGATGGTGGATGTATGCTTGTTGGCGATTCCCCGAAGGTAGTACGAAGGTATCGTACTTTACGCCACCAAGATACGGAGGTAACTCATTGAGAGTGTTTATGTATGAGTGATTATGACTGAGTGTGAATGCCTTGTCCAGGGATCATGTTCCCTTTATATAGAGTTAGGTAATCGCCTTGTCACCAGTTTTCTAGGTAGATTCAGTCTTCAAGTCAATCTCTGATGAGACAAAGGGGACTTTCCCTTCGAGTGACTGTAATCTCTGCTGGTCCACGAAAGTTAGCCTGCAACATTCCTCTTTTGTCATTTGGATGTTAGTGGTAACGAGTTTGGTCAACCCGTTAACTTCTCTCCTTCAGTCTAGGTGATCTCGTGACTTTAGGAGCGGTCCTTGTCCATTGGTAACCGTGATCCCTTCGTCAATACGTTCCTTCGTTACGATTGCTTCGTATGACGGAAGTGGATTTGTACCAACTCTGAATATTGGGATTCTTATTTGGTGGCATTCTTCTTCTGTCCTTTGAGCGCCATTATTTGATTTCAAGGATATCCCGCCTTTAGTTTGTATTTGACATATGCGTTCTTGTGATCCGATCTTATGTCATCTATCATCGTTAGGCGTGATACCTTCGTTAGAGTAGCTTCGTGTGTCTTGACGGGAGGATACACTATCAAGCCTAAAGTAGGAATTTTAAGTTCGACTAGCACCAATAATACACAATAAATCGGCCAGAAAATTATTAATCACTCAAACACCTCAAATACCCAATTTACATGAACCCTAGCATACCAAATCGTGAATTTTAAGCAAGTAATCATGTAATGCATGTTAGAAACCAGATAAGCATCCAATAATTATGCTAAAATTCGGTCAATGTAAACTTAGAAACACCCCCACACTTAATCATGACAAAACCCAATTTAAAAGATTCAAATGAACTAAGAACGAAGCAAGTAATGGAGATTAATGGATGTTGGTTACCTTGGGTTGCTAGGAGGCATGTTGAATTTTGAAGAGAAAAAAAAAAAAAAAAAAAAAAAAAAAACTTGAATCTTTTGTAAATCGCAGGTGAATGTCGGCCAAAGAAAAAGAAAAAGTAGGGTAACTGACTGGGAGATGATATTTCCGCCATCAATTTTACTTGTTCCACTTATATTGTCTAAATTGCCCTTAACGAAACACATACACAAATTTTTTAAAACCTTTTGTTATAATTTATTGAGGGATATTTAAGGAAAAAGACATGAAATTATCGTGGAACAAGTAAAATTAATATTGGAAATATCATCTCCCTGACTGAAAAGTAAAAGGGGTTTTAACCTACTTTTTTTTCTTTTTGTTTGGGTCATGAAGTTACGACTCCGCTCACGAGGCCCAAAAAGGCCCAACATAAATTTTGCTCTTAGCGATCTTAAGCTGTATGAAATCCGGGTGGATTCAAGTTCTGCCATCAAAAGTACGAGTTTTGATATCTCAACGGGTTTCAAATCTGGTTGCGAGGTGTTTTTCCTAATTTTTGTTTTTTTCCCAAAAATTCACTTAAGCAAAAAACATAATACACAATTAGAACTAAACGAACTTCAAACACATGATTAATCAGCAAAGTGTACACTCCACATGAAACATGGTTTTTCTACGAGTCGTCTTTCCAATTCCACCCCGAATTCAATTGTCCTTAGATTAAAAAGTGATGTCATCCCATTCGCTTGAGTCAACTTACTCAAAATAGAGTTTCTGACATATGACCATTCACTTTAAACACATTATCATCATCCCAAATAACTTGGCATAACCACATGAAAATGCATGCTTAAACACATACAGTCCCGTCCAGCGGGACCTTAGCTTTCCCAGAGTGAAATAAATTTTTCATCGAAAGATGAACACTTTTTCACCCAGTTCAAACTCTTTCTTCTCCTTCAATTGAAAATCATGCCATTTCTTTGACTTTTCTTTGTAGGAGCTAGAGTTCTCATAGGCTTCAAGCCATATCTCTTTTTTTTGAACAGCGGTATTAAGGTCACTGATGGGGGGCCATTAGCACTCACCCGATCATATCAAGAAAGTCACATGTCATGCTCACTTTCTACACCCTTTAGGAGGAAACTTCGGGATATTGTACCAAAGAAACACCCCCCGAGAGAACCTTGCTAGATTTAGACAGAACCCACCATTTGCAAGAAACCTCCAAGGACTTCATAAACAACTGCAAAGCAAATTGCATTATGAAATCCCCAAGCGAGACTAGAACTTGAGACCTCTCGGACACCCATTGTGACGCCCCGTACAAAACCATCGTGTACGATTCGTCAACAACAGTATCTTTACACGGTCAAGTGCTACATGCTGTTTGAAAACCAGTTTTGCATTCATAAAAAGATAGCGTTTAAAAAAGATAGTGTTTACAAAAGATAACGTGACACAAAGGTCGTTACAAAGTCATTATTTGAAAATAACATAAGTTACGAATGCAAGATAAAAGTTTCATGAGTGAGACATCTCTAAGTAATGCAGCGAAAATCTAACACAGCAGGTCCATAACAGCAAGTCTATAACATCAAGACAGCAAGTTTAACAGCGGAAGCAACATCGTCTAAGCACCTGAGAATTACACGCTTAAAAGTCAACACGAATGTTGGTGAGCTATAGTTTGTAATCAGCAAAGTAATGTATACCACGAGTTATCGTATTCAAAACGGTATGAAAAGTATATGCTTATCCGTGGGCACCCGGTAACTAACTTAACGTAATAGTAATACCCCCTAAAAGTACACTTGGCGAGTGCGTATGTCCTCGAAGTATCAACCACCCATTAAATGCTAGCATGACTAGCCCGAGTGTGGATGTCAAATCCTATGGATCCATATCTAATATTCGCGTTCACCGGTTCAAAACCAATGATTAAACGTTACAGTGCTAAGGGGAATGTTTATGCCGTTATATAACCCACACATATGTAAAGTTTAATTTCTCGTGTCAAGTAAGTAAAACATAAAAAGTGCATGTATTCTCAGTCCCAAAAATAGTATAAGTAAAAAGGGAAGCTATAACTCACAGTGAATAAGCAGTAAAAGTCGATATGAAACGTATGCAGGTAGTAAGTCGGTCTGAAAGGTCGTCAACCTAAGTCAAAGGTCACTAGGTCAGTATGTTGTCTCAATAAGTGTAAAAGTGAATAAATTAAGTTTAAGTGTCATCATCGACATCATCATTATCATCATTATTCATCAATACTAAGGTAAGTTTAACAATAATAGAGATCGAAACAAAAGGCTGACTTCGGACAGCTGTTACGACCTCTATACAAATCGAAAAGACGCGTAGTCAGTGGCTATGGCTCCACATGTGAGTCCCCTAACCGCTGAACAATTTTCAGAACCTAACTCGTCTTCAATTGACCGTGGCAACGGTTTAAGTGCGAGTAGGTCAGAAATTTCAGCACAACGTTAAAAGGGCATAGTGACTTTCGGAAGGCTATAAATCCTAAACCGTATATAGGATTAAGACGAGGTCTAAACGAAAAGTCATCTACTCGAAATGAAATAACTGAAAATCAATTTTCCAGAAGTCCAGGAATCTGATCAGATCTCGAAAAACAGTAAACAAGTGCTCCGGTGGGGTTCTTGGTGCTTGATGCTCATCACGGTTCTCATCCTTGATGCTTGTAGCTTCAAGTGTACAACTCATTGATGGGTTAGCATCAACTTGACCAAGATTCAACCATCAACACAAAATATGTTAAGACCAAGTAAGAACACAACTCATTTAAGAGTCTTAGATGGATGATGAACCAAGGTTACATCATATCCTTAGTCTTAACATAAATACAAGTCCTATTTACAACTAAAGCTACAAACTTTACTTCAATCAAACAAGTATGAACACAATCTTAATCAAATAAAGTGATGGAACCCTAAGCTGGAGAGCTTGGATCCTTTTCACACAAGTTATAAGATTACAAATCTAGAAAGCTTGAATCTTTGATGTTCTTGAAGACCTTGAAGCATAAAGCTTAGATCTTCAAGTTACATGAAGATTACAAACACAAGTTTTGATATTTATAATTTAATAATGAGATTATAAGTTAAAAAACTTAGATCCAACAAAAGAAATGAAGATTCAAAGCTAGAAAACTTGAATCTTGGTTGTTCTTGAAGATCTTGAAGCATAAAGCTTAATTCTTTAAGTTACATGAAGATTACAAACACAAGTTTGAATCTTTATAATCAAAATAACAAGATTAAAGCTAAAAGATTTAGATCTACAAAATAGGTGAAGATTCAAAGCTAGAAAGCTTGAATCTTCCATGTTCTTGAAGGATTCAAATCCATGTTTGAATCTACAAGATGTAATCAAGATCAAAAGCTAAAAGGCTAGACCCTTTGATGATGATGATGATTTTGTGAAAGAGAAGAGAAGAAGAGGAAGAAAAATAAAATACTTACACTTTTTAGAGAGAGAAAGACTAGAGAAAGAATTAGAGTGTAAGTGTGTAAAATGCAAATGAGAGCATGTGTAAAATGGATGGAATAAGGCTTGTATTTATAGGTGGTGAGGTGAGGGTGGGGGTGGGGTGGCCGTGGGTTTCAAGGGGGGACAAGGAGGACACCTTTTTGCTTTTTGTTTAATGGTTGTCTAAAGTTGGTGCTTATGTTAGGATCCCATGCAACATTAAGGATAATACTTGACAAAAATGCTAGTATGTTCCCTCTAATATATGGGCATTTGTCTTACTTCTTAATGGGTCACTAGCTATTTATAATTGGGCTAATTAAATAGTCCAATAACTAGTGTAGGGTGGGCTAAGGTCTAACAAGGTAGAAAGTCCAACAAGACTAACTAGTGTGCTCTAGTAAATTACTAAGCGTAATTAAGCATCCAAAAACCCAAGTAATTGTTATTATAAAATAACAATTAGTATTTCGTAGTCATAATATTTCGATTACGACAAAATTTAAACATGTACGCAGTACGAAGTTCGTTAAAAACATCAAGTAACACTAACGGTCATAAAGGCTTCCGGGGTTAAGTTAAGTATCATACGTACTTAATGATACGTTTTAACATATAAATGAAAGTAATCAACATGTAGGGAGTTCCCAGAGTATAATATAGCTCAGTACGCATAAATACGCAGTTTCGCGAAAAAACAAAGCACAAAAGCAAGTCGAAAAAGTCGGGTCGTGACATTACCCACCTGTTAATGAAAATTTCGTCCCGAAATTTTAAGCTGAGGTAGATGGTAGAGTTGTGAAGAGGTGAGGATATTTCTGTTTCATCTGATCCTCTCGTTCCCAAGTAAACTCAGGTCCTCATTTTGCATTCCATCGTACTCGGACGATCGGAATCTTGTTGCGTTTCAAGGTCTTGACCTCACGGTCCATAATTTCGACAGGTTCTTCCACGAAATGGAGTTTGTCATCAATCGTAAGCTCCTCAAGTGGTATGACAAGTTCTGGTTCCGCAAGACACTTTTTCAGATTTGATACATGGAAAGTAGGATGAACGGAGCTCAATTGTGTCGGAAGATCCAAACGGTAAGCAACGAGTCCAATACGCTCTAAGATCTCGAAAGGACCAATATACCGCGGATTCAACTTCCCACGCTTTCCGAAACGGATTACACCTTTCCATGGTGCGACTTTCAACATAACGCGGTCACCGATTTGGAATTCACGATCTCCACGTTTAAGGTCGACATAACTCTTTTGACGATCACGGGCCATCTTGAGCCTCGCTTGAATTTGGACAATCTTCTCGGTTGTTTCATGGACTAACTCGGGTCCGGTGATTTGCTTATTTCCTACTTCGGCCCAGCAAATAGGAGAACGACACTTGCGGCCATACAACGCTTCGAAAGGTGCGGCATTAATACTCTAATGATAACTGTTGTTGTAAGAAAATTCGGCTAGCGGTAAATGCTTTTCCCAAGCCTTTCCGAAATCGATAACACATGCTTGTAACATGTCCTCCAGGGTTTGGATTGTGCATTCGCTTTGTCCGTCGGTCTGCGGGTGATATGCGGTACTCATGTCGAGACGCGTTCCCAAGGCTTCTTGTAAAGAACGCCAAAACCTAGAAGGAAAACGGGTATCGCTATCTGAGATAATCGATAAGGGTACACTGTGGCGAGATACAACTACCTTTATGTATAGCTGCGCCAGTCTCTCCATCGTATCAGTTTCCTTCATGGCTAGGAAGTGAGCAGATTTGGTAAGACGGTCAACGATAACCCAGATGGTATCATAACCTCCTACCGTCTTCGGTAGCTTCGTGATGAAATCCATTGTTATTCCTTCCCACTTCCATTGCGGGATTTCGGATTGTTGAAGTAATCCAGACGGCTTCTGATGTTCGGCTTTGATCTTGGAACAAGTTAAACACTTTCCAACATAAGCTGCAACATCCCTTTTGAGGTTCGGCCACCAATATTGAACCTTGAGGTCATGGTACATCTTACCAGCTCCTGGATGAATCGAATACCTTGACTTGTGGGCTTCGTCTAGGTAAGGCTCCGTAGATCTCCATATTTGGGCACCCAAATTCTTCCGGTAAAGTATCGAAGTCCATTCTCCTTGACCTCAAATCGAGAAACGAGAATGTTCAAGTGCTCTTGAGAAATATTCTCCTCCTTGAGAGCCTCATCTTGAGCTACTCGGATCTGGCTGTTGAGATTCGTCTGAATGGTGATGTTCAAGCACGGACACGAAGAGGTACCGTTCTCTCCTTTCGGCTCAAGGCATCAGCTACAACATTTGCCTTTCCGGGATGATAACGTAGTTCACAATCATAGTCGTTCAATGTTTCGATCCACCGTCGTTGTCTCATATTCAGTTGTTTCTGATCGAAAATGTGTTGGAGGCTTTTGTGATCGGTGTAGATTGTACTCTTTATTCCATAAAGATAGTGTCTCCACAGTTTTAGTGCAAAGACAATGGCTCCAAGTTCGAGATCGTGCGTCGTGTAATTTCGCTCGTGAATCTTCAGCTGGCGAGAGGCATAAGCAATAACCTTCTTCCTTTGCATCAATACACACCCAAAACCTTGTCGGGAGGCATCGCAATATACAACGAAATCATCACTGCCTTCGGGAAGGGACAGGATAGGAGCGGTGGTTAACTTCTGCTTCAGGGTTTGGAATGCCGACTCTTGCTCGGTTTTCCAAACGAACTTCTTCCCCTTATGAGTTAACGCAGTCAAAGGACGCGCAATTAAAGAGAAACCTTCAATGAACCTTCTGTAGTAACCGGTGAGGCCTAAAAATTGGTGGATATGAGTCGGAGTAGTGGGGGTTTCCCACTTGCTGATAACTTCGACCTTTGCGGGATCAACTTTGATACCATGTTCGCTCACAATATGACCCAGAAATTGGACTTCCTTCAACCAAAACTCACACTTGGAGAATTTGGCATGAAGTTGCTCTTATCTCAAAAGTTCAAGCATGAGTCGAAGATGTTTCTCATGTTCTTCTTCGCTTATGGAATAGATGAGGATATCATCTATGAAGACGATAACGAACTTGTCCAGATATGGCTTGCATACACAATTCATGAGATCCATAAACACGGCAGGTGCGTTGGTTAAACCGAATGAAATCACAAGAAACTCATAATTGTGATGACCCGGGAATTTCCGATCAAATTTAAACTTTAATCTTTATATGATTTCGATACGATAAGCAAAATATGTAATGTTGAGTCTAGAAAATTTTGAAACGATGTTCATATATTCAATTGACCTTTGACTGCTCTCGACGATTCACGAACAATTATTTTTTTAAATAAATATTTAGATATAAATGTGAGTATATATAATAAATAGAAATTATAAAATATAATTTAAACATTAAAATTAAATGAGTGCAATAAGATATAAAGTAATTAAGTTATATTTAAAATGAATTTTTCATATAAATATATGATTATAAATATCTTAATTGCATCATTGTTATTTATTATCACTTTTGTTAATAAAATTATTGATATTATTTTTATTATTATTATTAGTAGTATTTATATTGTTATTAATATAACTATAATTATTAATTATTAATATATCCTTTATATAAACTCGTATATATATATATATATATATATATATATATATATATATATATATATATATATATATATATATATATATATATATATATATATATATATATATATATATATATATAAATATAAGATCAGAATCTGTTTAGGTAACAATCAAACTTTATGTGATTTTGTTTACATCACAAAATTCTGTTTCATAACATTTTCAAACTGTAGTAATTGATATTTGATGATCCAATTCGTACCAATCAAGTGTACCAACACACACAAGTATCCAAATTCAGTTGAGGGTTACACTCAACTTTTATTTAACCCTGATTGAATGATTTATTTATTATTATGATATTATTATTATTATTATTAATTTAATATTACTGTATATTGGTTTTGTTATCCCACTCATCCCCACCTTTTGATATTCTATTCTTTGCTCGACTATATCATCATATGGATCAATAACAAATATCTGTCATCACTCTATTAGTGATACATGCTAGCTGTACAAATCACACGTTTCTTCCTTTACTTTATAATTCACTAAAGTAATGGATACTGTGATATTTTGTTTTACATTCATCACTAGACTATCTTTTTGTGTTTATTATTATTACCAGTACATAAATATTATATATGTCAACATACAACCATTAACAAACAACAACCTTCATCACCTTCCTTAGAACTACCATCGATTCTCTACAATCATTTTCATTTCCTGTTTTTACCATTTTAACAATTACCACCACAGCTGGCTACCACCATGCCACCACCAACGAGCCACCCTACCTCCATCTTCAACCCCGGTACCACCATGAGAAACCGTTACCATAAAATGAACCATCACCTCTCTCTCCCTATCTTTGTTTCTGTTTACGTTCAAGAAACCCCACCTTTGAACACCATCGAAAACCTTGAAACCCACCATGAAACCGTTACCACTTCCACGTCCACCTATCACCACTCTTCATCACCATGATCATGACAACACCACCCATCACAACCTTAACCGACTACCACCTTTGACCACCTTACTCTCTCTCTCTTATTCCCTCTCTTAACCGCCATCGAACTTCACCGAACTTTTCTATTTTTCTTCGAAATCCACCATCAAATAGACTAAACCCACCACTTTTGTCACCATTGAAATAACCCACATCCACCACCTTCAATCTATTCCTCTCTCTATATTTCTCTCCTCTCTCCCTTACTCTCTTTTCCTGAAACCACCACCACAGCCGTTTAAACTTTCTTCTTGTCAATATATTGCTGCTACAGCAGTCTCCTCGTTTCCTGGTTACCGAAAAAAATTAAATTTGAATAATGATGATTATGGTATACTAGCGATGAAGGTGAGTCACGAGTTTGTTAATGATAATTTTCACATTTCCTTTTCTTGTTCCCTAAGTGGCCGACAACCTCTAACACCCACCTATTGTTTTCCTCCTGTTTTATTGCTGTTACCGTTACTATACTTCTATTTTCTGTTGGATAATTACTGCTCGGTTTTTTCTCCTGTTTCTATTCAAAAATATCAGCTAAAATGAATCCCTTACTACTGCTATTCATGTTCCTATTCAGCCTGCGAAACACCATTTTTTTACCATTTAAAATAACCACAAATCTTAATTGTGTTATTGTTTAATCGGGCACACATACATACATAAAAATCCAGTCTCACCCCCATCTGTTACTTCGTGTTCCTGGGTTCTTTTTTTTTTAAAAATGTGAAAATGATGCGAAGAGATCATGATGATGAAAAGATGATGGATGTTTTGGTGACCGAAAATGATTTGATGATGATGATTCGATAATAGTTTATATAGATGATGATTTAGGATAAAATGATCGTTTAAAGATTATAATGATGTTGATGATTCCTAAACCTGCTGTTTACTGCATTCCCTTTCTGTTTTAGACGATGATTGTGATGATGTAAATGTATTTGGGTTTTGATTTTTGGAAGAAGAAAAGGAAAGGATACAAAATGGGTTATGGTTTAGATAGTTAAATTAAAATAGAAGGATACTAGACAGAAGAGTGGTGCAGCGTGTTATGGGTGAACAGGAGGTCGAGGGTTCGAACCCGGGCATGGACTGCTATTTCTTTTTAGGCCATTTTTTTTCCTTTAAGGTAGTATTTTATTTATTTATTATTATTATTATTCTTATTATTATTATTATTATTATTATTATTATTATTATTATTATTATTATTATTATTATTATTATTATTATTATTATTATTATTCATTGTTATTATTATGATAGTTATAATTACTTTTAATATGTAGAAGTATTATTAAGAGTATCCTTAATAAAATTAAAAGATATTATCATTATCATTATTATTAATGTTAATATTATTATTAATAAAACAAGTATTATTATTATTATTATTATTATTATTATTATTATTATTATTATTATTATTATTATTATTATTATTATTATTATTATTATTATCATCAAAATGATTATTAATATGATATTTAACATTATTATTATTAAACTTATTATCATTATTATCATTAGTAGAAAAATTGTATATTCATAGTTATTATTACTAAGTATTACTATTATTAAAAGTATCATTATTATAAATTTTCTATTATCTTTATTAAAATTAGTATTAATATTACAAAGTATCATTAACAGAATTATCATTTAAACATTAATGTTAGTACTATCTTATGATTACTGAAATTTCTATTAAAACAAGTATTATGATTAAAATTAACCTTATTATTAAAAGTAATATGTTTATTAAAACTATCATTTTTATCTTTTTATTTAAATTAAAAAGTTTCATTTTAAATTAATATTATGACTATCATTATTATTACCATTTTTATCATTATCAGGAATTACTACAAATAGATATATTTTTTTACATAACACAATATTGTTATTAGTAAAATGATATTAAATAAGTTATATGAATCAAGTATATTAGATTATCTATAACTATATCTATATAACATATAAAGACAACAAGTATATTAATAATAATAAATATAAATTTGCTAGATTACGATTTTATGTTTTAATAGATATATGAATAATATAGGTTCGTGAATCCGAGACCAACCTTGCATTTGTTCAATGATGTTATATGTATTTTTACTACAAAATACAGTATGGTGAGTTCATTTGCTCCCTTTTACTCTTTACGTTTTTGGGCTGAGAATACATGCAAATGCTTTATTAACTGTTTTACAATATTTATATGCGTGAGTTCATTTGATTCCCTTTTACTCTTTACATTTTTGGGACTGAGAATATATGCGCTACTTTTATAACTGCTTTATTAAATGTTTTTTGAAATACATTCTAAACTGCGAATACATGAAATGCTTTTATAAATGTTTGACGAGATAGACACAAGCAAAACATTCCTCGAATGAATTATTATGCAGACAGAAGTTCTGCGGATTATTATTGAATTATGTGGACATGATAATTGCCACCATTGAATTATGTGGACATGATAATTGCCACCATCGAATTATGTGGACATGATAATTGCCACCAGTTGATGTGAATGTTATATATCGAGAGAATGATTTTATACACAGGTTATGTGTATGTTATTTTTGTGCACAAGATATGTGTACGGTTACTATGATTTATGAAAATAGTTTCGTACACGAGAAAGATGTACTGTATTTAAAAGATATAGCATGTACATTACAGGTGGGTATAGGATTCGGGCCCATTTGTACCATGCAGCATTTAAATCTTGTGGTCTATCAAAATGATGAATTTTATTGTTTTATGATAAACCTATGAACTCACCAACCTTTTGGTTGACACTTTAAAGCATGCTTATTCTCAGGTATGAAAGAAATCTTCCGCTGTGCATTTGCTCATTTTAAAGACATTATTTGGAGTCGATCATCGCAATGGGACCAGATGTTGGTGACTTCGTCCAGATGGATTAGGACGGGGCATCACAGGTGGTATTAGAGCGGTGGTCTTAGCAAACCAGGTCTGCATTAGTGTGTCTAACAGGTAGTTGTTAAGATGCATTAGTGAGTCTGCATTAGTGTGTCTAACAGGTAGTTGTTAGGATGCATTAGTGAGTCTGCATTAGTGTGTCTAACAGTTAGTTGTTAGGATGCATTAGTGAGTCTGGACTTCGACCTAGTAGTTGTTAGGTTATATTAATAAGTCTGGACTTAAACCTGGTCCGCATGTCAAAAGTTTTTCTTATCATTCTTTGTCGAAAAAAAAATATCTACCTATCATTGTCAGTCTCGACACTTCTTATTGCAATTATTTCCTAGATGGTGTACAGACAAATACATATCTTAGCGTATCTGTCACTGTAGACTTTATCTGACACGTTTCCTTAATCCCCTCCGCAATCTACGGGACCTTCTATACTATATATATAGGTATTAGGTATTCTATGTAATTAGAATATCATCCGATCTCCGAAAATCATTTCATAACAAAAATCTTCTAACTGATCGTGTAAGATGGATCCTACATCTAGCCTGGATTCCATTAGTTTCGGAAGCAATTTCGAGATGTATATTGAAGTAGACTCCGAAGTCAATGAACCCGAAGTGTCTCCACCATTTAGCTATTTTTCTTTCTGGAGGAGATGGGGGTGGGTCCGAGACTTACTCACTCGATGGAGAAATGAAGAAGGCGAACCCTACCGTGAACCAAACTTACCACCTAACATCGGAGAAAACGATGTACTTACCGGTGAACCTATACGCAACACTGTTTTCACCCTTCTTGCTAAAATATTCCGCCTCGAAGGTCGCATTACTACAATCTCAGAAAATATTCAACCACTACTTCCGAATACCAATCGAAGGGGAATATTAGAAGAAGTTAGGGAACTTTGAATTGATAATCAAGACCTATCAAATCAGATGAGTGGATGGATAGAAATGATAGAAGGTAGGATAGAAACCCTGACAAGAATGGTGCGTGATTTACAAGCATCACAAGCACCACTAGAACCATCAACATCCTCACCGTCACTATCAGCAGTACCGACAACATCAGCAGCACCAGCAGTATAAACAGTACCACCAACAATAACATCCACATCCCAAGCCTTAATTTCACAATCTGTCCCACGAACATCAACATCATACGCACCATGGATACCAAGGAGTACCAACAGCAATTAACGATGAAGTATTGAACCCTAACTTCATTTATATTCTGCGAAGAATATGTGGATCCTAATAATTAATGATGAAGTATTGATCCATAACTTCATTAATATTCTGCGAAGAATATGTGGATCCTAATAGTTTTAGAAATTACTTATTCTAGCTCAAACCAAAAAGCAAATGAGATTAATATCATATTAACTCATTTAATACATGATTACATCCGAAGAAAATATATATGTATATATATTTTCATAAAGATTGTAATTAAAAATTCTTTTGTACAAACTGTTAATGGTGAAAATATTTTAACGGGAAGGTAATACCTGAGGAATATTTAAATTTCACATTAATAGGTTACACTGTACATTCTTCAATTCAGATTCAGCAGTCATTAACAACACTGCTCAAATTCACGCATAAACGAATCCGTTCACCAAAGAACGACTATTTTCATCCAAGTTCAATTTCATATTCGGATTTTGACCGATCAGAATCTAACAAGTGGCATAATGAAGAAAACATTTGACGGAATAAAATTTGTTAGAAACAAACAAATTAACTATGAGAAATTTTGTTAAGAATCCACGCTAACAAAATCCTAGCTAACTGTTCCAAGCTAACTGTGGACTAATCAACTGAGGACTACCAACAGTGGACAATTAAAATGAATTAAAATATTAATTATAACATATGAAACTAAACAATTCTTCAAGCTTGCCACTTGATTTTTCATCTTAAACCTCATTTGTATCTTGACGATTACAATCTGCGTTCAAACCTTTCGTGATTCTTGAAAACACCTCAATTGGGAGAATGAACCAATCGCACTTCATCTACGAAAGAAAAGATTGATACATATAGTTATGCACATGAAAACACTCGGAACCTGAGAAAACGTTTAACACATATCTGTGCTAGCTCCTTTGACGTTATTATTACCGAAAATAACTTTGCAACTCCTGTTCGAGTAGCCAATTTTGTCACAGCTCCAGCAAGTCAACTTCAATTTTTTCAGATGGATTAGCCTTATTATAACCTTGATTTATAAGTTTGCCTTTCATCATCGTTACCAGGGAACCGTTTACACCCCATCACATTATCACAAAACTTAGCAGCAACTTCATTACTCATTGACTTAAGTCTCTCCGAAAAACCATTATGGTTGTTCATTAAAACCTTACCATATACTCATCCATATCTTATATCGAGAATTGCCATACCAATTACAGGAAATCAGCAATCAGTATTTTGAATTTTGTAGCATTTCTACATCAACAGTTATATGTAAACATATAACATTTATCTCTTAAAATTTTGATCTTCCATTCTGAAATTCTGAAAAGCACCCAGTCTACAAATCAATACTCTAAATTCTGAAAAAGCTGAATACAGCAGCAAAAACTGTACAAGCTGAATACAGTAGAAAAAACTGTACACGACCTTAACCGTCGAAGGTATAAAGATAAAGAATAGCATATTGGCAAAGCTCAGAAAAGTTGGAACTGGAAACCGGATTGAGCAAACCATGAAGGAGACTCTGAGCAAATTACAAGGACTAAACTTGTACATAAAGAATCCAGATGATTCTGTTTCTGATGAAACCTTTAGCGAATATCTTACTCCTTAACCACTCTAAATCATCGTGAATGAATTTCTTCATCACAATTTGATTCTGAAATCCTAAGATATCATCGTACCTTTCTTTATTAATATTCTCAATAATTTCTGAAGATATCTTCATAAATATTCTCGTTCGATATTAATTATCTCTCTGCGCTATCCGAATTATATCATAAAAGGAAACTGTTTTAGTGTCTATATTCTGCGAACCTTCGAATTTAAAATATGAATGTTTTTAAAGTTGTGTTGGAAACTGATGCATGAGTTAGTATAATATAATGACACTTGATCAACGTGATTATATTACAGTAATTTATGCTGAGTTTCTAATGAAACGTGATGATTCACAGTACCATCATCATGTGCCATGTTACACGACTCTTACATTTTATCTAATCTCCAAATATATCAAGAATATATCTTCTTGATAGTTCTATCTTTTTCCTTGAATCCTGGTAATTTAACCAACCAAGATCGTGCTATAACAATCTCTCTCGTAGAACATTAGTCATGTTCATTCGAAACTCCATACCTACGAATTCTGGACCATTATTCGCTTGACTCGCGGACGGGAAGAGAAAACGAAAGTATGAAGCTCCAAAATATAATAAAGAATATAAAGCCCGATAACAACTCCGAAACTACAAACCGTGCATATCAATACGTATTGCCACGTAAAGGCACGTGAGAATTAAAAATACTATAACCCCAAGGTAATAGTAAAAGTAAATAAAATTCTCCGGTGGTAGATGAAAAAGAAGGATGAGAGATAGAAAGTTAGGAGTATATCAAGAATCAGAATGGGATGGAGCATATTGACAAATATTGTAAAGTATGAGTTGAGGGAGAAAGAATAGAAGGTGTGAGTTGTAAGGAAACGACGGGGGTGGATTTATAGTAAAATATCCGACAGAGCAATCAAAACAGATGATCACATTTAAAGCGGATCCTAATTCCCTTGATTACCAAAGAATTAAATCTTATTACAAAGATTTTCTCCAAACCTCTTGAACTTGGAAATCAATCCTATATACGTCAAAAGATATGACGAAACTTAATTTTCTCATTTTACTCTTTTTCGATAGCTTCACTTGTACTCTTCACAAATCAAATGGTTTTATCCATATTACTCAATGATAATAAAACTCTATCTATCAACTTATATTTGTCATGAAAACATTCTTATAGTTAGCCATGACGACCTCGATCAAATTTCGGGACGAAATTTCATTAACGGGTAGGTACTGTGATGACCCGAGAATTTTTGATTAAATTTAAACTTTAATCTTTATATGATTTCGATACGATAAGCAAAGTATGTAATTTTGAGTCTAGAAAATTTTGAAACGATGTTCATATATTCAATTGACCTTTGACTGCTCTCGACGATTCAAGAACAATTATTATTTTTTAAATAAATATGTAGATATAAATGTGAGTATATATAATAAATAGAAATTATAAAATATAATTTAAACATTAAAATTAAATGAGTGCAATAAGATATAAAGTAATTAAGTTGTATTTAAAATGAATTTTTCATATAAATATATGATTATTAATATCTTAATTGCATCATTGTTATTTATTGTCACTTTTGTTAATAAAATTATTGATATTATTATTATTATTATTATTATTATTATTATTATTATTATTATTATTATTATTATTATTATTATTATTATTATTATTATTATTATTATTATTATTATTATTATTAGTATTTATATTGTTATTAATATAACTATAATTATTAATATACCCTTTATATAAAATCATATATATATATATATATATATATATATATATATATATATATATATATATATATATATAAGATCAGAATCTGTTTAGGTAACAATCAAACTTTATGTGATTTTGTTTACATCACAAAATTCTGTTTCATAACATTTTCAAACTGTAGTAATTGATATTTGATGATCCAATTCGTACCAATCAAGTGTACCAACACACACAAGTATCCAAATTCAGTTGAGAGTCACACTCAACTTTTATTTAACCCTGATTAAATGATTTATTTATTATTATTATATTATTATTATTATTAATTTAATATTACTGTATGTTGGTTTTGTTATCCCACTCATCCCCACCTTTTGATATTCTATTCTTTGCTCGACTATATCATCATATGGATCAATAACAAAAATCTGTCATCACTCTATTAGTGATACATGCTAGCTGTACAAATCACACGTTTCTTCTTTTACTTTATAATTCACTAAAGTAATGGATACTGTGATATTCTGTTTTACATTCACCACTAGACTATCTTTTTGTGTTTATTATTATTACCAATATATAAATATTATATATGTCAACATACAACCATTAACAAACAACAACCTTCATCACCTTCCTTAGAACTACCATCGATTCTCTACAATCATTTTCATTTCCTGTTTTTACCATTTTAACAATTACCACCAAAGCCGGCTACCACCATACCACCACCAACGAGCCACCCTACCTCTATCTTCAACCCTGGTACCACCATGAGAAACCGTCACCATAAAACGAACCATCACCTCTCTCTCCCTATCTTTGTTTCTGTTTACGTTCAAGAAACCCCACCTTTAAACATCATCAAAAACCTTGAAACCCACCATGAAACCGTTACCACTTCCACGTCCACCTATCACCACTCTTCATCACCATGATCATGACAACACCACCCATCACAACCTTAACCGACTACCACCTTCGACCACCTTACTCTCTCTTATTCCCTCTCTTAACCGCCATCAAACTTCACCGAACTTTTCTATTTTTCTTCGAAATCCACCATCAAATAGACTAAACCCACCACTTTTTTCACCATTGAAACAACTCACATCCACCACCTTCAATCTATTCCTCTCTCTTTATTTCTCTCCTCTCTCCCTTACTCTCTTTTCCTGAAACCACCACCACAACCGTTTAAACTTTCTTCTTGTCAATATATTGCTACTACAGCAGCCTCCTCGTTTCCTGGTTACCGAAAAAAATTAAATTTGAATAATGATGATTATGGTATACTAGCGATGAAGGTGAGTCACGAGTTTGTTAATGATAATTTTCACATTTCCTTTTCTTGTTCCCTAAGTGGCCGACAACCTCTAACACCCACCTATTATTTTCCTCCTGTTTTATTTCTGTTACCGTTACTATACTTCGTTTTTCTGTTGGATAATTACTGCTCGATTTTTTCTCCTGTTTCTATTCGAAAATATCAGCCAAAATGAATCCCTTACTACTGCTATTCATGTTCCTATTCAGCCTGCGAAACACCATTTTTTTTACCATTTAAAATAACCACAAATCTTAATTTTGTTATTGTTTAATCGGGCAGACATACATACACAAAAATCCTGTCTCACCCCCATCTGTTACTTCGTCTTCCTGGGTTCTTTTTTTTAAAGGTGAAAATGATGCGAAGAGATCATGATGATGAAAAGATGATGGATGTTTTGGTGACCGAAAACGATTTGATGATGATGATTCGATAATAGTTTATATTGATGATGATTTAGGATAAAATGATCGTTCAAAGATTATAATAATGATGATGATTCCTAAACCTGCTGTTTACTGCATTCCCTTTCTGTTTTAGACGATGATTGTGATGATGTAAATGTATTTGGGTTTTGATTTTTGGAAGAAGAAAAGGAAAGGATACAAAACGGGTTATGGTTTAGATAGTTAAATTAAAACAGAAGGATACTAGACAGAAGAGTGGTGCAGCGTGTTATGGGTGAACAGGAGGTCGAGGGTTCGAACCCGGGCATGGACTGCTATTTCTTTTTAGGCCATTTTTTTCCTTTAAGGTAGTATTTTATTTATTTATTTATTATTATTATTATTCATTGTTATTATTATGATAGTTATAATTACTCTTAATATGTAGAAGTATTATTAAGAGTATCCTTAATAAAATTAAAAGATATTATCATTATTATTAATGTTAATATTATTATTAATAAAACAAGTATTATTATTATTATTATTATTATTATTATTATTATTATTATTATCAAAATGATTATTAATATGATATTTAACATTATTATTATTAAACTTATTATCATTATTATCATTAGTAGAAAAATTGTATATTCATAGTTATTATTACCAAGTATTACTATTATTAAAAGTATCATTATTATAAATCTTCTATTATCTTTATTAAAATTAGTATTAATATTACAAAGTATCATTAACAGAATTATCATTTAAACATTAATGTTAGTACTATCTTATGATTACTGAAATTTCTATTAAAACAAGTATTATGATTAAAATTAACCTTATTATTAAAAGTAATATGTTTATTAAAACTATCATTTTTATCTTTTTATTTAAATTAAAAAGTTTCATTTTAAATTAATATTATGACTATCATTATTATTACCATTTTTATCATTATCAGGAATTACTACAAATAGATATATTTTCTTACATAACACAATATTGTTATTAGTAAAATGATATTAAATAAGTTATATGAATTAAGTATATTAGATTATCTATAACTATATCTATATAACATATAAAGACAACAAGTATATTAATAATAATAAATATAAATTTGCTAGATTACGATTTTATGTTTTAATAGATATATGAATAATATAGGTTCGTGAATCCGAGACCAACCTTGCATTTGTTCAATGATGTTATATGTATTTTTACTACAAAATACAGTATGGTGAGTTCATTTGCTCACTTTTACTCTTTACATTTTTGGGCTGAGAATACATGCAAATGCTTTATTAACTATTTTACAATATTTATATGCGTGAGTTCATTTGATTCCATTTTACTCTTTACATTTTTGGGACTGAGAATATATGCGCTACTTTTACAACTGCTTTATTAAATGTTTTTTGAAATACATTCTGAACTGCGAATACATGAAATGCTTTTATAAATGTTTGACGAGATAGACACAAGCAAAACATTCCTCGAATGAATTATTATGCAGACATAAGTTCTGCGGATTATTATTGAATTATGTGGACATGATAATTGCCACCATTGATTTATGTGGACATGATAATTGCCACCATCGAATTATATGGATATGATAATTGCCACCAGTTGATGTGAATGTTTTATATCGAGAGAATGATTTAATACACAGGTTATGTGTGAAATGTCCCGTTCTTATTGATTAAAAACGTTCCATATTAATTGATTTCGTTGCGAGGTTTTGACCTCTATATGAGACGTTTTTCAAAGACTGCATTCATTTTTAAAACAAACCATAACCTTTATTTCATAAATAAAGGTTTAAAAAGCTTTACGTAGATTATCAAATAATGATAATCTAAAATATCCTGTTTACACACGACCATTACATAATGGTTTACAATACAAATATGTTACATCGAAATCAGTTTCTTGAATGCAGTTTTTACACAATATCATACAAACATGGACTCCAAATCTTGTCCTTATTTTAGTATGCAACAGCGGAAGCTCTTAATATTCACCTGAGAATAAACATGCTTTAAACGTCAACAAAAATGTTGGTGAGTTATAGGTTTAACCTATATATATCAAATCGTAACAATAGACCACAAGATTTCATATTTCAATACACATCCCATACATAGAGATAAAAATCATTCATATGGTGAACACCTGGTAACCGACAATAACAAGATGCATATATAAGAATATCCCCATCACTCCGGGACACCCTTCGGATATGATATAAATTTCGAAGTACTAAAGCATCCGGTACTTTGGATGGGGTTTGTTAGGCCCAATAGATCTATCTTTAGGATTCGCGTCAATTAGGGTGTCTGTTCCCTAATTCTTAGATTACCAGACTTAATAAAAAGGGGCATATTCGATTTCGATAATTCAACCATAGAATGTAGTTTCACGTACTTGTGTCTATTTTGTAAATCATTTATAAAACCTGCATGTATTCTCATCCCAAAAATATTAGATTTTAAAAGTGGGACTATAACTCACTTTCACAGATTTTTACTTCGTCGGGAAGTAAGACTTGGCCACTGTTGATTCACGAACCTATAACAATATATACATATATATTAAAGTATGTTCAAAATATATTTACAACACTTTTAATATATTTTGATGTTTTAAGTTTATTAAGTCAGCTGTCCTCGTTAGTAACCTATAACTAGTTGTCCACGGTTAGATGTACAGAAATAAATCGATAAATATTATCTTGAATCAATCCACGACCCAGTGTATACGTATCTCAGTATTGATCACAACTCAAACTATATATATTTTGGAATCAACCTCAACCCTGTATAGCTAACTCCAACATTCACATATAGAGTGTCTATGGTTGTTCCGAAATATATATAGATGTGTCGACATGATAGGTCGAAACATTGTATACGTGTCTATGGTATCTCAAGATTACATAATATACAATACAAGTTGATTAAGTTATGGTTGGAATAGATTTGTTACCAATTTTCACGTAGCTAAAATGAGAAAAATTATCCAATCTTGTTTTACCCATAACTTCTTCATTTTAAATCCGTTTTGAGTGAATCAAATTGCTATGATTTCATATTGAACTCTATTTTATGAATCTAAACCGAAAAAGTATAGGTTTATAGTCGGAAAAATAAGTTACAAGTCATTTTTGTAAAGGTAGTCATTTCAGTCGAAAGAACGACGTCTAGATGACCATTTTAGAAAACATACTTCCACTTTGAGTTTAATCATAATTTTTGGATATAGTTTCATGTTCATAATAAAAATCATTTTCTCAGAATAACAACTTTTAAATCAAAGTTTATCATAGTTTTTAATTAACTAACCCAAAACAGCCCGCGGTGTTACTACGACGGCGTAAATCCGGTTTTACGGTGTTTTTCGTGTTTCCAGGTTTTAAATCATTAAGTTAGCATATCATATAGATATAGAACATGTGTTTAGTTGATTTTAAAAGTCAAGTTAGAAGGATTAACTTTTGTTTGCGAACAAGTTTAGAATTAACTAAACTATGTTCTAGTGATTACAAGTTTAAACCTTCGAATAAGATAGCTTTATATGTATGAATCGAATGATGTTATGAACATCATTACTACCTTAATTTCCTTGGATAAACCTACTGGAAAAGAGAAAAATGGATCTAGCTTCAATGGATCCTTGGATGGCTCGAAGTTCTTGAAGCAGAATCATGACACGAAAACAAGTTCAAGTAAGATCATCACTTGAAATAAGATTGTTATAGTTATAGAAATTGAACCAAAGTTTGAATATGATTATTACCTTGTATTAGAATGATAACCTACTGTAAGAAACAAAGATTTCTTGAGGTTGGATGATCACCTTACAAGATTGGAAGTGAGCTAGCAAACTTGAAAGTATTCTTGATTTTATGAAACTAGAACTTTTGGAATTTATGAAGAACACTTAGAACTTGAAGATAGAACTTGAGAGAGATCAATTAGATGAAGAAAATTGAAGAATGAAAGTGTTTGTAGGTGTTTTTGGTCGTTGGTGTATGGATTAGATATAAAGGATATGTAATTTTGTTTTCATGTAAATAAGTCATGAATGATTACTCATATTTTTGTAATTTTATGAGATATTTCATGCTAGTTGCCAAATGATGGTTCCCACATGTGTTAGGTGACTCACATGGGCTGCTAAAAGCTGATCATTGGAGTGTATATACCAATAGTACATACATCTAAAAGCTGTGTATTGTACGAGTACGAATACGGGTGCATACGAGTAGAATTGTTGATGAAACTGAACGAGGATGTAATTGTAAGCATTTTTGTTAAGTAGAAGTATTTTGATAAGTGTATTGAAGTCTTTCAAAAGTGTATAAATACATATTAAAACACTACATGTATATACATTTTAACTGAGTCGTTAAGTCATCGTTAGTCGTTACATGTAAGTGTTGTTTTGAAACCTTTAGGTTAACGATCTTGTTAAATGTTGTTAACCCAATGTTTATAATATCAAATGAGATTTTAAATTATTATATTATCATGATATTATCATGTATGAATATCTCTTAATATGATATATATACATTAAATGTCTTTATAACGATAATCGTTACATATATGTATCGTTTAAAAATCATTAAGTTAGTAGTCTTGTTTTTACATATGTAGTTCATTGTTAATATACTTTATGATATGTTTTCTTATCATAGTATCATGTTAACTATATATATATATATATCCATATATATGTCATCATATAGTTTTTACAAGTTTTAACGTTCGTGAATCACCGATCAACTTGGGTGGTCAATTGTCTATATGAAACATATTTCAATTAATCAAGTCTTAACAAGTTTGATTGCTTAACATGTTGGAAACATTTAATCATGTAAATATCAATCTCAATTAATATATATAAACATGGAAAAGTTCGGGTCACTACAGTACCTACCCGTTAAATAAATTTCGTCCCGAAATTTTAAGCTGTTGAAGGTGTTGACGAATCTTCTGGAAATAGATGCGGGTATTTCTTCTTCATCTGATCTTCACGCTCCCAGGTGAACTCGGGTCCTCTATGAGCATTCCATCGAACCTTAACAATTGGTATCTTGTTTTGCTTAAGTCTTTTAACCTCACGATCCATTATTTCGACGGGTTCTTCGATGAATTGAAGTTTTTCGTTGATTTGGATTTCATCTAACGGAATAGTGAGATCTTCTTTAGCAAAACATTTCTTTAAATTCGAGACGTGGAAAGTGTTATGTACAGCCGCGAGTTGTTGAGGTAACTCTAGTCGGTAAGCTACTGGTCCGACACGATCAATAATCTTGAATGGTCCAATATACCTTGGATTTAATTTCCCTCGTTTACCAAATCGAACAACGCCTTTCCAAGGTGCAACTTTAAGCATGACCATCTCTCCAATTTCAAATTCTATATCTTTTCTTTTAATGTCAGCGTAGCTCTTTTGTCGACTTTGGGCGGTTTTCAACCGTTGTTGAATTTGGATGATCTTCTCGGTAGTTTCTTGTATAATCTCCGGACCCGTAATCTGTCTATCCCCCACTTCACTCCAACAAATCGGAGACCTGCACTTTCTACCATAAAGTGCTTCAAACGGCGCCATCTCAATGCTTGAATGGTAGCTGTTGTTGTAGGAAAATTCTGCTAACGGTAGATGTCGATCCCAACTGTTTCTGAAATCAATAACACATGCTCGTAGCATGTCTTCAAGCGTTTGTATCGTCCTTTCGCTCTGCCCATCAGTTTGTGGATGATAGGCAGTACTCTTGTCTAGACGAGTTCCTAATGCTTGCTGTAATGTCTGCCAGAATCTTGAAATAAATCTGCCATCCCTATCAGAGATAATAGAGATTGGTATTCCATGTCTGGAGACGACTTCCTTCAAATACAGTCGTGCTAACTTCTCCATCTTGTCATCTTCTCTTATTGGTAGGAAGTGTGCTGATTTGGTGAGACGATCAACTATTACCCAAATAGTATCAAAACCACTTGCAGTCCTTGGAAATTTAGTGATGAAATCCATGGTAATGTTTTCCCATTTCCATTCCGGGATTTCGGGTTGTTGAAGTAGACCTGATGGTTTCTGGTGCTCAGCTTTGACCTTAGAACACGTCAAACATTCTGCTACGTATTTAGCAACATCGGCTTTCATACCCGGCCACCAAAAATGTTTCTTGAGATCCTTGTACATCTTCCCCTTTCCAGGATGTATTGAGTATCTGGTTTTATGAGCTTCTCTAAGTACCATTTCTCTCATATCTCCAAATTTTGGTACCCAAATCCTTTCAGCCCTATACCGGGTTCCGTCTTCCCGAATATTAAGATGCTTCTCCGATCCTTTGGGTATTTCATCCTTTAAATTTCCCTCTTTTAAAACTCCTTGTTGCGCCTCCTTTATTTGAGTAGTAATGTTATTATGAATCATTATATTCATAGATTTTACTCGAATGGGTTCTCTGTCCTTCCTGCTCAAGGCATCGGCTACCACATTTGCCTTCCCCGGGTGGTAACGAATCTCAAAGTCGTAATCATTCAATAATTCAATCCACCTACGCTGCCTCATATTCAGTTGTTTCTGATTAAATATGTGTTGAAGACTTTTGTGGTCGGTATATATAATACTTTTGACCCCATATAAGTAGTGCCTCCAAGTCTTTAATGCAAAAACAACCGCGCCTAATTCCAAATCATGCGTCGTATAATTTTGTTCGTGAATCTTCAATTGTCTAGACGCATAAGCAATCACCTTCGTTCGTTGCATTAATACACAACCGAGACCTTGCTTTGATGCGTCACAATAAATCACAAAATCATCATTCCCTTCAGGCAATGACAATATAGGTGCCGTAGTTAGCTTTTTCTTCAATAACTGAAACGCTTTCTCTTGTTCATCATTCCATTCAAATTTCTTCCCTTTATGCGTTAATGCAGTCAAGGGTTTTGCTATTCTGGAAAAGTCTTGGATGAACCTTCTGTAGTAACCAGCTAGTCCTAAAAACTGGCGTATGTGTTTCGGAGTTTTCGGGGTTTCCCACTTTTCAACAGTTTCTATCTTTGCCGGATCCACCTTAATACCTTCTTTGTTCACTATGTGACCGAGGAATTGAACTTCTTCCAACCAAAATGCACACTTTGAAAACTTAGCGTACAATTCTTCCTTCCTCAATACTTCTAACACCTTTCTCAAATGTTCACCGTGTTCTTGGTCATTCTTTGAGTAAATAAGTATGTCATCAATGAATACAATGACAAACTTGTCAAGGTATGGTCCACACACTCGGTTCATAAGGTCCATGAACACAACTGGTGCATTAGTTAAACCAAACGGCATGACCATAAACTCGTAATGACCGTAACGTGTTCTGAAAGCAGTCTTTGGAATATCATCTTCTTTCACCCGCATTTGATGATACCCGGAACGTAAGTCAATCTTTGAATAAACAGACGAGCCTTGTAGTTGATCAAATAAGTCGTCGATTCTCGGTAGTGGGTAGCGGTTCTTGATGGTAAGTTTGTTCAACTCTCGGTAGTCGATACACAACCTGAATGTACCATCTTTCTTCTTGACAAACAAAACAGGAGCTCCCCGCGGTGATGTGCTTGGTCGAATGAAACCACGCTCTAAAAGTTCTTGTAATTGGCTTTGCAGTTCTTTCATCTCGCTGGGTGCGAGTCTGTAAGGAGCACGAGCTATTGGTGCAGCTCCTGGTACAAGATCTATTTGAAATTCAACGGATCGATGTGGGGGTAATCCCGGTAATTCTTTCGGAAATACATCGGGAAATTCTTTTGCAATGGGAACATCATTGATGCTCTTTTCTTCAGTTTGTACTTTCTCGACGTGTGCTAGAACAGCATAGCAACCTTTTCTTATTAGTTTTTGTGCCTTCAAATTACTAATAAGATGTAGCTTCGTGTTGCCCTTTTCTCCGTACACCATTAAGGGTTTTCCTTTTTCTCGTATAATGCGAATTGCATTTTTGTAACAAACGATCTCCGCTTTCACTTCTTTCAACCAGTCCATACCGATTATCACATCAAAACTCCCTAACTCTACTGGTATCAAATAAATCTTAAATGTTTCGCTAACCAGTTTAATTTCTCGATTCCGACATATATTATCTGCTGAAATTAATTTACCATTTGCTAATTCGAGTAAAAATTTACTATCCAAAGGCGTCAATGGACAACTTAATTTAGCACAAAAATCTCTACTCATATAGCTTCTATCCGCACCCGAATCAAATAAAACGTAAGCAGATTTATTGTCAATAAGAAACGTACCCGTAACAAGCTCTGGGTCTTCCTGTGCCTCTACCGCATTAATATTGAAAACTCTTCCACGGCCTTGTCCATTCGTGTTCTCCTGGTTCGGGCAATTTCTAATAATGTGGCCAGGTTTTCCACATTTATAACAAACTACATTGGCATAACTTGCTCCGACACTACTTGCTCCGCCATTACTCGTTCCGACACCATTTGTTCCTTTCGTTCTATTAACCCCTGGTCCGTAGACCTCACACTTCGCCGCGCTATGACCATTTCTTTTACACTTGTTGCAAAATTTGGTGCAGAACCCCGAGTGATTCTTTTCACACCTTTGGCATAGCTGCTTCTGATTGTTGTTGTTGTTGCGGTTATTATTGTTGTTGGGATGATTGTTGTAGTTGCTGTTGTTGTTGTTGTTGTTGTTGTTGTTGGGCCGTTTGTTGTAGTTGCGATTGATGTTGCGATTGTTGGGATAATTGTTGCGATTATTGTTGTAATTGCTGTTGTTGTTGTATTGGTGATTCTTATCACCATTTTCCTCCCACTTTCTTTTGACTTGCTTCACATTGGCCTCTTCAGCAGTCTGTTCTTTAATTCTTTCTTCAATCTGGTTCACTAGTTTGTGAGCCATTCTACATGCCTGTTGTATGGAGGCAGGCTCGTGTGAACTTATATCTTCTTGGATTCTTTCCGGTAATCCTTTCACAAACGCGTCGATCTTCTCTTCCTCATCTTCGAATGCTCCCGGACACAATAGGCACAATTCTGTGAATCGTCTTTCGTACGTGGTAATATCAAATCCTTGGGTTCGTAACCCTCTAAGTTCTGTCTTGAGCTTATTGACCTCGGTTCTGGGACGGTACTTCTCGTTCATCAAGTGCTTGAATGCTGACCACGGTAGTGCGTACGCATCATCTTGTCCCACTTGCTCTAGATAGGTATTCCACCATGTTAACGCAGAACCTGTGAAGGTATGCGTAGCGTACTTCACTTTGTCCTCTTCAGTACACTTACTTATGGCAAACACCGATTCAACCTTCTCGGTCCACCGTTTCAATCCGATCGGTCCTTCGGTTCCATCAAATTCCAAAGGTTTGCAGGCAGTGAATTCTTTGTAGGTGCATCCTACACGATTTCCTGTACTGCTAGATCCAAGGTTATTGTTGGTATGTAGCGCAGCCTGTACTGCGGCTATGTTTGAAGCTAGAAAAGTACGGAATTCCTCTTCATTCATATTCACGGTGTGTCGAGTAGTCGGTGCCATTTCCTTCAAAATAGTTAAATGGAACAAGTTAATCATACAGAATATTAAGAGTAGTTAATAGTATTTCGTAGCATAATATGAACTCATTTATAAAAGCTTTTTCTTCATATTAGCGTTTTATAAGTTTAAATTCGGGTAGTACCTACCCGTTAAGTTCATACTTAGTAGCTAATATACAATTCAACTACTACAATTCTATATGAAAAACTGATTGTAATAATATTTCGCGTTCAAACTTTTATACAATATTTTACAAACTTACAATACCGCTTATTTTACATAAAGCATGAAATATAGCACACAATAACTTTGATAAAAGATAGTTGTGAAGACAATTCTAGCTAGTACACAAGTCGTTCGACAAAGGCAATAAAGACACGTAATTCATACGTCCAGAAACAAGTCATGCATTCTGGTTTTACTAGGACTACTTCCCATCCTTGGTCTTGTGCAACATAACCGTTATGGCCGTTGATAAGACAGCGTGTTGTAACGTCATCAAAGGGACGAGGGTTACGTAATGTCCAACAGTCCCGTAATAATCTAAAAACCTCATTTCTTACCCCAATTACCGACTCCGTCACTTGTGGAAACGTTTTGTTTAATAGTTGTAGCCCGATGTTCTTGTTCTCACTTTGGTGAGAAGCGAACATTACTAATCCGTAAGCATAACATGCTTCTTTATGTTGCATGTTAGCCGCTTTTTCTAAATCACGAAGTCCAATATTCGGATATATTGAGTCAAAATAATTTCTTAACCCGTTGCGTAAAATAGCATTTGGGTTCCCCGCAATATATGCGTCAAAGTAAACACATCGTAACTTATGGGTTTCCCAATGTGATATCCCCCATCTTTCCAACGAAAGTCTCTTATAAACCAAGACATTCTTGGAACGTTCTTCGAATGTCTTACAAACTGATCTCGCCTTAAATAGTTGTGCCGAAGAATTCTGGCCGACTCTAGACAAGATTTCATCAATCATGTCTCCGGGTAGGTCTCTTAAAATATTGGGTTGTCTATCCATTTTGTGTTTTTAAACTGTAAAATAGACAAGAGTTAGTTTCATAAAAAAATTACTTATTAATACAAGCAATTTTTACATATATCATAAAGCATAAGAACACTATATTACATATATTACACCACACGAATACAACTATCTTATTCCGACTCGCTCATTTCTTCTTCTTCGGTTTTGGTTCGTTTTGCCAAGTTTCTAGGGATATATGATGTTCCCCTAATACGAGCCGTCGTTGTCCACATTGGTTTAGAAAAACCTGGTGGTTTAGAGGTTCCCGGGTCATTGTTACAACTTAAGGACTTCGGGGGTTGACGATACATATAAAGTTCATCGGGGTTGGAATTAGATTTCTCTATTTTTATGCCCTTTCCCTTATTATTTTCTTTTGCCTTTTTAAATTCAGTTGGGGTAATTTCTATAACATCATCGGAATTCTCGTCGGAATCCGATTCATCGGAGAATTGGTAATCCTCCCAATATTTTGCTTCCTTGGCGGAAACACCATTGACCATAATTAACTTTGGTCGGTTGGTTGAGGATTTTCTTTTACTTAACCATTTTATTATTTCCCCCACCGGTTCTATTTCTTCATCCGGTTCCGATTCTTCTTCCGGTTCCGATTCTTCTTCCGGTTCCGACTCTTCTTCCGGTTCCTCTTCGGGAACTTGTGAATCAGTCCACAAATCATTCCAATTTACATTTGACTCTTCATTATTATTAGGTGAGTCAATGGGACTTGTTCTAGAGGTAGACATCTATCACATAATATCAAACACGTTAAGAGATTAATATATCACATAATATTTATATGTTAAAAATATATAGTTTCCAAAAAAAATGTTAAGCAATCATTTTTAAAGAAAACACGGTCGAAGTCCAGACTCACTAATGCATCCTAACAAACTCGATAAGACACACTAATGCAAATTTTCTGGTTCTCTAAGACCAACGCTCGGATACCAACTGAAATGTCCCGTTCTTATTGATTAAAAACGTTCCATATTAATTGATTTCGTTGCGAGGTTTTGACCTCTATATGAGACGTTTTTCAAAGACTGCATTCATTTTTAAAACAAACCATAACCTTTATTTCATAAATAAAGGTTTAAAAAGCTTTACGTAGATTATCAAATAATGATAATCTAAAATATCCTGTTTACACACGACCATTACATAATGGTTTACAATACAAATATGTTACATCGAAATCAGTTTCTTGAATGCAGTTTTTACACAATATCATACAAACATGGACTCCAAATCTTGTCCTTATTTTAGTATGCAACAGCGGAAGCTCTTAATATTCACCTGAGAATAAACATGCTTTAAACGTCAACAAAAATGTTGGTGAGTTATAGGTTTAACCTATATATATCAAATCGTAACAATAGACCACAAGATTTCATATTTCAATACACATCCCATACATAGAGATAAAAATCATTCATATGGTGAACACCTGGTAACCGACAATAACAAGATGCATATATAAGAATATCCCCATCATTCCGGGACACCCTTCGGATATGATATAAATTTCGAAGTACTAAAGCATCCGGTACTTTGGATGGGGTTTGTTAGGCCCAATAGATCTATCTTTAGGATTCGCGTCAATTAGGGTGTCTGTTCCCTAATTCTTAGATTACCAGACTTAATAAAAAGGGGCATATTCGATTTCGATAATTCAACCATAGAATGTAGTTTCACGTACTTGTGTCTATTTTGTAAATCATTTATAAAACCTGCATGTATTCTCATCCCAAAAATATTAGATTTTAAAAGTGGGACTATAACTCACTTTCACAGATTTTTACTTCGTCGGGAAGTAAGACTTGGCCACTGTTGATTCACGAACCTATAACAATATATACATATATATTAAAGTATGTTCAAAATATATTTACAACACTTTTAATATATTTTGATGTTTTAAGTTTATTAAGTCAGCTGTCCTCGTTAGTAACCTATAACTAGTTGTCCACAGTTAGATGTACAGAAATAAATCGATAAATATTATCTTGAATCAATCCACGACCCAGTGTATACGTATCTCAGTATTGATCACAACTCAAACTATATATATTTTGGAATCAACCTCAACCCTGTATAGCTAACTCCAACATTCACATATAGAGTGTCTATGGTTGTTCCGAAATATATATAGATGTGTCGACATGATAGGTCGAAACATTGTATACGTGTCTATGGTATCTCAAGATTACATAATATACAATACAAGTTGATTAAGTTATGGATGGAATAGATTTGTTACCAATTTTCACGTAGCTAAAATGAGAAAAATTATCCAATCTTGTTTTACCCATAACTTCTTCATTTTAAATCCGTTTTGAGTGAATCAAATTGCTATGATTTCATATTGAACTCTATTTTATGAATCTAAACAGAAAAAGTATAGGTTTATAGTCGGAAAAATAAGTTACAAGTCGTTTTTGTAAAGGTAGTCATTTCAGTCGAAAGAACGACGTCTAGATGACCATTTTAGAAAACATACTTCCACTTTGAGTTTAACCATAATTTTTGGATATAGTTTCATGTTCATAATAAAAATCATTTTCTCAGAATAACAACTTTTAAATCAAAGTTTATCATAGTTTTTAATTAACTAACCCAAAACAGCCCGCGGTGTTACTACGACGGCGTAAATCCGGTTTTACGGTGTTTTTCGTGTTTCCAGGTTTTAAATCATTAAGTTAGCATATCATATAGATATAGAACATGTGTTTAGTTGATTTTAAAAGTCTAGTTAGAAGGATTAACTTTTGTTTGCGAACAAGTTTAGAATTAACTAAACTATGTTCTAGTGATTACAAGTTTAAACCTTCGAATAAGATAGCTTTATATGTATGAATCGAATGATGTTATGAACATCATTACTACCTTAATTTCCTTGGATAAACCTACTGGAAAAGAGAAAAATGGATCTAGCTTCAATGGATCCTTGGATGGCTCGAAGTTCTTGAAGCAGAATCATGACACGAAAACAAGTTCAAGTAAGATCATCACTTGAAATAAGATTGTTATAGTTATAGAAATTGAACCAAAGTTTGAATATGATTATTACCTTGTATTAGAATGATAACCTACTGTAAGAAACAAAGATTTCTTGAGGTTGGATGATCACCTTACAAGATTGGAAGTGAGCTAGCAAACTTGAAAGTATTCTTGATTTTATGAAACTAGAACTTTTGGAATTTATGAAGAACACTTAGAACTTGAAGATAGAACTTGAGAGAGATCAATTAGATGAAGAAAATTGAAGAATGAAAGTGTTTGTAGGTGTTTTTGGTCATTGGTGTATGGATTAGATATAAAGGATATGTAATTTTGTTTTCATGTAAATAAGTCATGAATGATTACTCATATTTTTGTAATTTTATGAGATATTTCATGCTAGTTGCCAAATGATGGTTCCCACATGTGTTAGGTGACTCACATGGGCTGCTAAGAGCTGATCATTGGAGTGTATATACCAATAGTACATACATCTAAAAGCTGTGTATTGTACGAGTACGAATACGGGTGCATACGAGTAGAATTGTTGATGAAACTGAACGAGGATGTAATTGTAAGCATTTTTGTTAAGTAGAAGTATTTTGATAAGTGTATTGAAGTCTTTCAAAAGTGTATAAATACATATTAAAACACTACATGTATATACATTTTAACTGAGTCGTTAAGTCATCGTTAGTCGTTACATGTAAGTGTTGTTTTGAAACCTTTAGGTTAACGATCTTGTTAAATGTTGTTAACCCAATGTTTATAATATCAAATGAGATTTTAAATTATTATATTATCATGATATTATCATGTATGAATATCTCTTAATATGATATATATACATTAAATGTCTTTATAACGATAATCGTTACATATATGTATCGTTTAAAAATCATTAAGTTAGTAGTCTTGTTTTTACATATGTAGTTCATTGTTAATATACTTTATGATATGTTTTCTTATCATAGTATCATGTTAACTATATATATATATCCATATATATGTCATCATATAGTTTTTACAAGTTTTAACGTTCGTGAATCACCGATCAACTTGGGTGGTCAATTGTCTATATGAAACATATTTCAATTAATCAAGTCTTAACAAGTTTGATTGCTTAACATGTTGGAAACATTTAATCATGTAAATATCAATCTCAATTAATATATATAAACATGGAAAAGTTCGGGTCACTACAATGTGTATGTTATTTTTGTGCACAAGATATGTGTACGGTTACTATGATTTATGAAAATGGTTTCGTACACGAGAAAGATGTACTGTATTTAAAAGATATAGCATGTACATTACAGGTGGGTATAGGATTCGGGCCCATTTATACCATGCAGCAATTAAATCTTGTGGTCTATCAAAATGATGAATTTTATTGTTTTATGATAAACCTATGAACTCACCAACCTTTTGGTTGACACTTTAAAGCATGTTTATTCTCAGGTATGAAAGAAATCTTCCGCTGTGCATTTGCTCATTTTAAAGACATTATTTGGAGTCGATCATCGCAATGGGACCAGATGTTGGTGACTTCGTCCAGATGGATTAGGACGGGGCATCACAATAATGGCCATAACGGGTTCTGAACGCAGTCTTCATCACATCGCTCTCCTTCACCCTCAACTGGTGATAACCTGACCGCAAATCAATCTTGGAGTAAATGCTTGATCCTTGCAGCTGATAGAAAAGAACGTCAATTCTGGGAAGGGGATACCGATTCTTAATCATCAACTTGTTCAGCTCATGATAATCGATACACATGCGGAAAGATTCATCCTTCTTCTTCACAAACAAAACAGGTGTGCCCCAAGGCGATGAACTCGGTTGAATAAATCCACGGTCTAGCAATTCCTGTAGTTGGCTCTGCAACTCTTACAGTTCGGACGGTGCAAGTCGATAAGGTGCGCGAGCTACGGGTGCAGCTCCTAGTACTAGATCAATCTGGAACTCTACTGATCTCGGAGGGGGTAATCCAGGTAACTCTTCTGGAAAGACGTCGGGAAATTCGTTCACAATTCGTACATCATCCACGCTTTTCTCTTCAACTTCTAGCTTCTTCACATGTGCCAGAATAGCAAAGCGTCCCTTCTTCATAACCTTTTGTGCCTTCAAGCAACTAATAAGGTTCAACTTCGGACTACATCTTTCTCCGTAAACAATCAGAGGATCACCATCTTCGCGAGGTATACGAAGAATCTTCTCACCACATATAACTTCAGCTCTTATCTTGGACAACCAGTCCATACCGACAATCACATCAAAACTTTCCAACTTGATGGGTATTAGATCAATCTCAAAATCCACTCCGGATAGGTTGATAATACCTCCTCGGCCAATTTGGTCAACCTTCTCATGTTTTCATTTGGCTACCTCAACAAGCATACTCTCGTCTAAAGGCACTAACGACCAATCTATCTTAGAGCAAAAGTGTCTATCTACATAACTCCTATCGGCACCGGTATCAAACAGAACATAAGCTAATAGGTTATTGATAGTGAATGTACCTGTGACCAAGTCAGGATCTTCACGGGCATCTCTGGCATTCATGTTGAAGACTCTCCCACGTGCTGGTCCGGCATCCTTCTTCTTGTTCGGGCACTCATTCTTAAAGTAGCCATGTTGACTGCACTCAAAACACTTTCTTGGTCCAGTAGGGTTTGTCTTCACAGCTGGAGTGGTGATCTTGCAGTCCCTGCCAATGTGCCCAGTCCTCTTACACTTTACACAGACCACGTTGCAGTACCATGTATGATGCTTGTAGCATCTCTTGCATGGCGGAAGACTACCCTTGTAGTTAGGGTTCGAGCTAGGATTCGGGTTGGGGTTCCTCTAGTCGTTGTTTCCCTTGAAACCCTCATGCCTCTTAGCTGGGTTCTGATAAAAGACCTTCCCATTGTTGCCTTCCCACTTACGCTTCTCATAACTAGCTCCTGATTCTGATTTCGCTTTCTCTGGTTCCTTGCGGACGATCTGGTTCATCAGGGTGTGCGCCATGCGCATAGCTTCCGGGACATCTGCTGGTTTCGAAGAGGTAACATTTCCCTGAATGGTCTTGGGAAGTCCCCACAAGTATCGTTCCATTCGCTTAAATTTAGGGGTAACCATCGTGGGGCACATCAAAGCTAACTTTAAATACCTTCGGTTATAGCCATCAAGGTCAGTTCCCACAACCTTCAGCTCCCAAAACTCAGCTTCCATTTTCTGAATCTCTGTTCTGGGGCAGTACTCCTCGATCATAGCCCCTTTGAATTCCTCCCACAGGGTAGCATAAGCCTCGTCAATTCCTTTAGCCTGAGCAAGTGTGTTCCACCAGGTTAAAGCGCCGTCCGACAAAGTACAGGAGGCGTACTTAGTTTTGTTCTCTTCTGAGTAGTTGCTCACACGGAACACAGCTTCCAACTTCTCAAACCATCTCTTCAGTCCAACTGGCCCTTCAGTACCACTGAAATTGTGGGGCTTGCAGCTTTGGAATTCCTTATAGGTACACCTGTTCTGAACAGCTGGGTTCGCCGGTGGAGCTGGAGCAGGATTGGCATTCGCCATAGCTGCGGCTACTCGAGCAGCAATCATTTCTTCAATCTGTGCCGTTGTGGGCATTTCCCTTGGGACTCTTCCGTTTGCCATTGTTCCTATGAACAAGAGTTTCGACTCAAGTCAAAATCCAGCATTCCATAATATTATAGCATAAGGCACCCAGTATGGAACACAACTCACAATTAATTAAGTAAAGCAACCAGATACAGATACCACAAAATCATTATACAGTAGCGTAAATAGAACACCGTACAAAATTTAAACAACATTAAGTTCTATTCATTAATAAGAAAGTTGCATACATCCGCATAAGGTTCGTACAATACATGAGTAAAACATGAAACTACCAACGAGATTACATAACGAAATCTAATACAATAGCCCTATGGTGATGGAGGGTAAATGATGTCCATCAGGTGCGATATCTAATCCTCGAGCTCAGTTACCCGAGCACGGAGGATATGCACTTCCCTCGTCAGTTCCTAGACGATAAGGGATGCTGGTAGGGCAGGTGGTGCGGATGGTGCAGGTGGTGCAGATGTAGACGGCATAATGCGGGTGGTCTTACGCACGAATGGATTGGCGGGATACGGTACGACCCTCTTACGGGCTGTGATCCTAACCAACTGTCCATGTGCATCCACGAACGGTCTTCCTCCATTAATCCCTGGGATAACGGTACCATCGAAACGATACCGCTTCTTCGGCGGGGTAGAGGGCGGCTGCACGGGCTCCTCCTCAGGGTCCTCCTCAGACTCCTCCTCGGGATCCTCCTCACTGGAGTCGTCGGATTATGAATCGTCTGAATCATCTGAAGGTGGATCTGCCCGGCCGGTGGTCATAAGTCGATATCTGCCTGGTAGAATCGGCACGACACGTCCATCAGCAAGGAATCTAGCCCAATGTCCATGCTCGTTACGGAAAGGACCGTCTCCATTTCCCCCAGGAATTACAACATCACCAGAATGGTGTTGTGGCCCCGGGAGTCTAGGGCTAGGTGGTACTGGAATCATCTCGGGATCCTCGTGTCCGTCTGAGACATCCATCAGGTCAAGCACGAGTCCACTAGAAGGTGAATCGCCAGAGTCATTGGAGGGTAGTGGTGAATCAGAAACAATCGTAGGCGAGGCAACAGTCGTCTCTGAGTCACTCTCAAAGTCAAAGGTCATGGGCAGCATGTCTGTCATCTGAACAAGGAAAAATAACTTTTTCCATGTCAGTAAGACATATAGCAAGCACGTAATTAGGCACTACAGTATCCTAGAAGTACATAACATGGTAATGAAAATAGTTCTAAATAGAAGTAACATGCAAAAGCAGGTAGTAGCATGCAGTAGCGAGAATAAGTAGTAGCGTACAGCAAGTACACATAGTAGTAAAAGTAAGCAGTAGCATGCAGTAAGTTCCGCAGAAACAGTTAAACAAGTAAGTTGTAGATTAGTCCTATCAGTGAATCCTACTTGGCTCGGTCAAGACTCACTAATGCAACCTAATTCCCTACAACCAATACTCTGATACCAAATGTGACGCCCCGTACAAAACCATCGTGTACGATTCGTCAACAACATGATCTTTACACGGTCAAGTGCTACATGCTGTTTGAAAACCAGTTTTGCATTCATAAAAAGATAGCGTTTACAAAAGATAACGTGACACAAAGGTCGTTACAAAGTCATTATTTGAAAATAACGTAAGTTACGAATGCAAGATAAAAGTTTCATGAGTGAGACATCTCTAAGTAATGCAGCGGAAATCTAACACAGCAGGTCCATAACAGCAAGTCTATAACACCAAGACAGCAAGTCTAACAGCAGAAGCAACATCGTCTAAGCACCTGAGAAATACACGCTTAAAAGTCAATACGAATGTTGGTGAGTGTGACGACCCGTCCCAATCCATAAGGACGAATACAATAACATATGATTTCATTGCGAGGTATTGACCTCTATATGCGACATTTTTCAAAATCTGCATTCGTTTTTATAATACAAACCATAACCTTTATTAAAACCAAAGGATTTAAACAACATAATAATGTTTATCGTTTAACGATAATCTTAGTCTTACATTGATAACAACAATACGATTTCCAACATATTTCACATTACAAATCTTCCGAAATGCAGTTTTATTTTTGACACAAATATGCATACTCCAAATCTTGCTTAAATTCGGCATAATGCAGCGGAAGCTTTTACTTATCACCTGAGAATAAACATGCTTAAAACGTCAACATAAAGTTGGTGAGATATAGGTTTAATGCTTGCAGCATTATAAATATAGACCACAAGATTTCATATACATAAACGTTTTAATAAAAATATTCTAAGTGGTTGAGCACTTGATAACCATACTTAACATTTAATCAAAGTCGCATATTCCCTTTATTATGAAATTTCACTACACCGTACCAAGTGTAGTCACCGAAACGAAGTACTGTGCAACCATTGAATACTGGTCGTCCAGTCCGGTTGGGGTTGTCAGGCCCGATAGATCTATCAACGGGATTCGCGTTTACAATACCGCATGTAAATAGTAGTTACCAAGCTGCAGGGAAGTATGCCAGTGGTACAACTCAACGTAGAATATATTTTTAATCACTTGTGTCCATAACGTAAATCATAAAAGGCATGTATTCTCATCCCGAAATATTTAGAGTTTAAAAGTGGGACTATATACTCACTTTTGCCTTGTAGATATTTAACACGACCTGGTCTCCGATAGATATCACGAACCTAACCATATACAATATATCAACATGTTTTCTTTTCAATTAATCGTTACATATATACTTATAATACTTTTAATATCTATTAGTCCGTAGTTAGCAGTCCGATGTTAGTGGTCCACAATTAGTTTCTTAATAAAATAAAGACCCCATCGTATTCGTATTGATCAGAATTAATCTTGACCCATGGTACTGTGTTGTCAAATGGCGTATTGTGTACATGGTGTCTTATGATTTAAAATGGTGACCCAAAGTACCGTATTGTCAAATGACGTGTTGTGTACAATCATGAGGTCTTATAATTAATCTTCACGTGTTGTTTACGGGTGGTCCTGAAATATATAAAATCAAATCATGAGTAAATATATATAAAATATCATATTAATTAGCAAATATATGATTAGTTTAGTTTTACTCAAAATATTTTCGTAGCTAAACTAGCTTCGGATACCCGATTTTGTTTTAGCCGTAGTTTCTTCAATACAACTCCGTTTTTGTTGGTTCAACTTGCCACTTCCTTGGATCGAGCCATTATTTATGAATATGAACAGTAAATACCTTGGTTTGTATTCGAAATCACAGGTTATAGGTCAAACTTAGGTGAATCTTATGAAAGTGATCCTTTCCGTCATAAAAACAACATCTATATGATTATTTTTTAAAAACACTTACACTTTGAGTTAAACCATGAGATTTTTATATGTTAACATATTCATAAGAAATATCATTTTTCCAGAAAATAAACTTCCAATTCAAAGTTTAAGATGGTTTTTAATTATCCAACCAAAAACAGTCCCCGGTTGTACTCCGACGACGTAGATTAAGTTTTTAAGGTGTTCTTTGTAAAATCAAGTTGTATCTTGTTAAGTTAGCATATCATTATGATATATTACAGGTCTTGAAGTGTTTTAAAAGTCAAGTTAGAAGGATCTATTTAGTTTGCGAAGAAGTTTGAAATCATTCAAACTATGTTCTTGTTGTCATAATTTATCACTCAAAATAAGATAGCTATATAAATATGAGTTGAATAAGAATATGAATAAGGTTACTACCTCAAATTACTTGGATAAAGCTACTGGAAAGGAAGTATAACTCTTGATCCTAAAGAGTGGTGAAGTTGGATTGAAAGATTGGAAGTAAACTTAGAATATAGACTTGAAATGAAAGTAGTATCTTGTAGTGTTCTTGTTTGATCTTAATATGATAGTTATTAAGGTGATTCTTGAGAGAGTTTTTGCTGGATTTCTTAGAGGTGAATGAAGCTTACAAGTAGGTGTTTTTAGCTAGAGAAAATGTGTAGTAAAAATGAAAATGGAATGGAGTATAAATGGTGGTGAAATGATGTATAAGTTTGTAATATTGTGCAAAAGTCTTGTAATATGCCAAGTTGATTAATCATGCATGCTAAGATCCAAAATTTGCTGACTCATGGCTGCTAATAAAGTGATTGTGATGTGTATATACCAATAGTAAATACGTATAGAAGCTGGGTATGATACGGTTACATATACCCTTGATATACTTGTAGAAATCTTGAGGAAACGGAACGAGAATTCAAATATAACTATCTTTTGTGAATATACTTATATTGTTTTATGTATTTAAGCCCTTTAAAAGTGATTAAATACGTATTTATATGATACTTGTATAAGCATTATAGGTTATAGGTATATATGTCAAAGAACATTACGTATAGTTACCGTTTTGAAAACTTAAGTTAGTAGTCTCAAAGTATACTTATAACTCATTGTTATTAGTACAAAATGAGATGTTAAACCATCCTTAGATCATGTTAAATATGTATAAATACGTATATGTACACAATCATATAATTATCGTATGTTATATAGTTCGTGATATCGTCGATCAAATTGGACGGTCAAACGTTGTGTAAAACTCTTTTCGAAAATGCAAGACTCAACAAATTGGATTAATTATCATGTTGGTAATGTTTAATTTATGTAAATATTAATCTTATATGTATAAAATGATCGGAAAAATCCGGGTCGTTACAGTACCTACCCGTTAAATAAATTTCGTCCCGAAATTTTAAAGTTGTACCTATTTTGCGTTCTCGGGAAATAAATGTGGGTACTTTTGTTTCATCTGATCCTCTCATTCCCAAGTAAACTCGGGACCCCTTCGATCATTCCAAAGAACCTTAACGATTGGTATGTTGCTCTACTTGAGCTGTTTAACTTCACGGTCCATGATTTCGACTGGTTCTTCTATGAATTGTAGTTTCTCGTCGACTTTGATTTCTTCAAGAGGAATGGTGAGGTCTTCCTTTGCAAGACACTTCTTAAGGTTTGAAACGTGAAACGTACTATGTACTCCGGCGAGTTGTTGTGGTAACTCAAGTCGATAAGCTACCGGTCCAATGTGTTCGATGATCTTGAACGGGACTACATACCTTGGGTTCAGTTTACCCCTTTTGTCGAAACGTATTACACCTTTTCAAGGTGACACCTTTAGCATAACCATGTCACCGATCTGAAATTCTAATGGTTTCCTTCAGACATCGGCGTAGCTCTTTTGGCGACTACGAGCTGTTTTCAATCTCTCCTTGATTTGTACTATCTTCTCAGTAGTTTCGTATATGATCTCGGGACCAGTTAATCGTCGATCTCCTACTTCATTCCAACAGATAGGGGATCTACACTTTCTTCCATACAGTGCTTCGAATGGTGCAGCTTTAATGCTCGCATGATAACTATTATTATACAAAATTCTGCTAATGGTAGATATTTATCCCATCCGTTTCCAAAATCAATCACACATGCCCTGAGCATGTCTTCAAGAGTCTGAACTGTTCTTTCACTCTGTCCATCAGTTTGCGGATGATATGCGGTGCTCATATCCAAATGAGTTCCCAGGGCCTCCTGTAGTGATTGCCAGAACTTTGATGTAAATCTGCTATCACGATCGGATATAATGGAAATAGGTATTTCATGCCTTGAAACAATTTCCTTTATGTATAATCGTAATAGTTTCTCCATTCTATCCGTTTCTTTTATAGGCAATAAATGTACAGATTTGGTGAGATGATCAACTATTACCCAAATGGTGTCATAACCCCATGCAGTCTTGGGTATCTTCGTGATAAAATCCATGGTAATATCGTCCCACTTCCATTCTGGGATTTCTGGTTATTGAAGTAACCCTGACGGCTTCTGGTGTTCTGCTTTGACTTTAGAACAAGTTAAACATTCCCCGACATATGTTGCAACGTCTGTCTTTAAATTAGGCCACCAATAATGCATCTTAAGATCTTGATACATCTTTCCAACTCCAGGATGTATCGAGTATCTTGTCTTATGTGCCTCATTCAATATCAACTTCCTTAATCCACCCAACTTTGGTACCCAAATACGTTTTGCAAAATATCAAATTCCGTCTTCCCGTATAACGAGTTGCTTTTCATACTTCTTCATTATTTCATTTCCTATGTTTTCATTAGTAAGAGCTTGTCGTTGAGCCTCTTTGATTTGTGAGTTGAGATTCACGCGAATTTTTATGTTTATCGCTCGTACTCGAATTGGCTCTCGTTCCTTTCTGTTTAGAGCTTCGGCCACTACATTCGCTTTCCCGGGATGATAGTGAATCTCACAATCATAGTCGTTTATCAGCTCGACCCACCTACGTTGCCTCATGTTCAGCTATTTTTGATCGAAAATATGTTGAAGGCTTTTATGATCAGTAAACACAGTGCATTTGACCCCATATAAGTAGTGTCTCCATATCTTCAATGCAAACACTACTGCTCCCAGTTCTAGATCATGTGTCGTATAATTTTGCTCGTGAATCTTCAATTGTCGGGATGCGTATGCAATAACTTTCTTTCGTTGCTTAAGGACTCAACGAAAACCTTGTCGCCAAGCGTCACAATATATCTCAAAATCAACGTTCCCTTCAAGTAACGATAAAATAGGCGCTGTAGTTAACTTCTTCTTCAGTAATTGAAATGCACTCTCCTGCTCAGAGGTCCATTCGTACTTCTTCCCTTTTTGCGTTAACGCTGTCAATGGTTTAGCTATTCGGGAAAAATCTTGAATAAACCTTCTATAATAACCGGCTAAGCCCAAAAATTGACGTATTTGTGTTGGTGTCTTAGGAGTCTCCCATTTTTCAATGGCCTCAATTTTAGCTGGATCAACCTGAATTCCTTTGCTACTAACAACGTGGCCAAGAAATTGCACTTCTTTCAACCAAAATGCACACTTAGAAAATTTGGCGTATAACTGTTCTTTTCTTAACAATTCTAATACCAACCTTAAATGCTGCTCATGCTCTTGCTCATTTTTGGAATAGATGAGAATATCGTCAATGAAAATGATAACAAACTTATCTAAATACGGACTACAAACTCGATTCATGAAGTCCATGAATACAGCGGGCGCATTCATCAATCCAAACGGCATGACCAAAAATTCGTAATGACCGTAGCGTGTCTGGAAAGAAGTTTTCGGAATATCTTCTTCTTTGACGCGTAGTTGATGATAGCCCGATCTTAGGTCGATTTTCGAGTAAAAACATGATCCTTGCAGTTGATCAAATAAGTCATCAATTCTCGGTAGTGGATACCGATTCTTGATAGTTAACTTATTTAATTCACGATAATCTATACACATTCGGAAGGATCTGTCTTTCTTTTTGACGAATAAAATTGGAGCTCCCCACGGTGAAGTGCTCGGTTGAATGAAACCACGGTCCAGTAATTCTTGTAACTGGCTTTGTAACTCTTTCATCTCAGATGGTGTAAGTCTGTATGGAGCACGAGCCACTGGTGCAGCTCCTGGTACTAGATCTATTTGAAATTCTACAGATCTAAATGGAGGTAATCTCAGCAACTCTTCCGGAAAGACTTCAGGAAAATCTCTTGCCACAGGCACGTCGTTGATGCACTTCTCTTTTTCTTTCGTTTCGACTTTATTAACATGTGCTAGGATAGCATAGCACCCTTTCTTCAAGCACTTTTGAGCTTTCAAACAGCTAATGAGTTTTAATTTTGAGTTACCCTTCTCTCCATAAATCATTACTGGCATTTTATTCTTACGAGGAATGCGAATTGCCTTCTTGGCACAAACAACTTCAGCTCCTATTTTGGACATCCAGTCCATGTCGACTATTACGTCAAAACTTCCTAATTCTACGGTATCAAATCAATTTTAAACGTTTCTCCGGCTAAATTTATTTTACAATCACGGCAATTTTATCGGCTTTAATTAGTTTACCATTAGCTAACTCAATCATGTACTTAGCATCTAGAGGTAATGATAAACAATTCAATTTAGCGTAAAAGTCTCTACACACGTAACTTCTATCGGCACCAGTATCAAATATAATAGATGTTGATAAGTTATTAATGGTAAACGTACCCGTAACCAGCTCCGGGTCTTCACACGCCTCTCTAGCATTAATAATAAATGCTCTTCCACGTGCAGGTCTGTTATTCTTCTCTGGATTCGGGCACTAGCTCTTAATGTGACCCTGTTTCCCACATCCATAACAAGTAACAGTGGCCAGGGAAGTTCTATTTGCATTGGTGGCGGGAGTCTTGGTGCCATTTGTATTTGTAACGGGAATCCTACAATCTTCAGCAAGATGACCCCTTTGATTACAATTGTTGCACACCACATTACAATAACCAGAGTGATGTTTGTGGCATCTGTTACATAAAGGATTTCGTCCTTTGTAACCTGAGCTTGAACCACTACCCGTACCTTGCGTGGTTTCTTGTTGGATTGTTGATGATTACCTTCCCACTTTCTTTTGTTTTCCGATGTCTTAACATCGGCGTTCTTATCCAGAATAATCTAGTCCATCAACTCGTTTGCCATGGTGATGGCTTCATGAATAGTCTTGGGTTTCGATGCTGTAACATTTGCCTTGACATTTTTAGGCAAACCATCTTTGTACAGTTCTATCTTCCGTTCTTTGGTTGGTACCAATTCGGGACATAGCAAAGCTAATTCCATGAATCTCTAATTGTAGTTGGTGAGTTCAATACCAACAACTTCCAGGCTTCGTAGTTCAGCTTCCAACTTCCTAACCTCGTTCCTTGGACAATACTCGTTGATTAGCGTTGTTTTGAATTCTTCCCATGGAGTATCATAAGCTACATCTCCTCCTACGGCCTTCACATAGTTTTTCCACCACGTGAGTGCACTATATTGTAAGGTGCACGATGCATACTTGGTCATGTCCTTCTCAATACAACCACTAATTTTAAACACCGACTCAATCTTTTCGATCCACCGGGTTAAACCGATCAGTCCTTCTGTTCCACTGAATGATGAGGGCTTGCAACCTTGAAAAGTTTTGTAGGCGCATCCCACATGAGGATTTGGGTTAACTGCAGCACCTCTTGCAGCCTCGACCCATAACATTCTGTCGTTCACTCGCTGATTGATGAGTTCCTCGATTTCTTGTTCCGTCATTCGGTTCAATCGCGCCATATTCTTCAATAAGAATGAAAAAATAATAATTCACATAGAATATTATAGATGTAGTGTGTATTTACAGTACATAGCTTATTAATAATATGAACCAGTTATTATTATAAAAGCCTTTTCTTCCTATTAGCATTTTATAATTATATCTAGGGTAGTACCTACCCGTTAAAGTTCATACTTAATAGCTTAGTACGGAAATTAATTACTACCATCTAAATAATACTCCACCATGGAAAATTATTGCATTTCACACTTCACTATTATACATATGCTTATCTTACATCAAACATTAAGCAAACCACACTAGTAATATTATACAAAACGTTATATGATCCCATGGTTTAAAACAACAGCGCATCATTTAACCCAAAACATTTGTGTTCAAAAAAATCGCTTAACGCTTATCCTGGCTGTCTCCCTGCATTTTGGTTGAGGGGCCAAAGAACTGAATGCCGAGATAGAACTAATAGGAATAGCGGGAATAGGGGTGGTAGTATTTGGTGGAGTTGGTGCCACAACATCCTCACTAAACTCGGGATTTGGATTTTCCAATTCAGTAGCCTTTCGTTTCTTTCCTCGTTCGAACTTGTCTTTCGTAATTTCCTGTATTTCTTCCTCCTCAGGATCACTTTTAGGATCCTCTTCAATTGGTTCATCCGGAAATTGTGAGTATTCCCCAAAGGTGTCGTTTTCATCGTCGGATAGGTTAATGACTGGAACACTATCTGGGAATTCTGGTTCGGAGTCGCTGAATGTGATAACAAATTTTGAACCAGACATCTATCACACAACAACTAGCACGTTAGTACCACATAATATTTACATATTAATTTTTAACCAACAATGATAAGCAATAATTTTCGAAATCAGTCAAAGTCCAGACTTACTAATGCATCAAAAACTAGTTTAGACACGTTTTATGCAAAAATCTGGTTCGCTAAGACCACCGCTCTGATACCACATGTGACGACCCGTCCCAATTCATAAGGACGAATATAATAACATATGATTTCATTGCGAGGTATTGACCTCTATATGCGACATTTTTCAAAATCTGCATTCGTTTTTATAATACAAACCATTACCTTTATTACGACCAAAGGATTTAAACAACATAATAATGATTATCGTTTAACGATAATCTTAGTCTTACAAACTTTACATTTGATAACAACAATACGATTTCCAATATATTTCACATTACAAATCTTCCAAAATGCAGTTTTATTTTTGATACAAATATGCATACTCCAAATCTTGCTTAAATTCGGCATAATGCAGCGGAAGCTTTTACTTATCACCTGAGAATAAACATGCTTAAAACGTCAACATAAAGTTGGTGAGATATAGGTTTAATGCTAGCAGCGTTATAAATATAGACCACAAGATTTCATATACTAAACGTTTTAATAAAAATATTCTAAGCGGTTGAGCACTTGATAACCATACTTAACATTTAATCAACGTCGCATATTCCCTTTATTAAGAAATTTCACTACACCGTACCAAGTGTAGTCACCGAAACGAAGTACTGTGCAACCATTGAATACTGGTCGTCCAATCTGGTTGGGGTTGTCAGGCCCGATAGATCTATCAACGGGATTCACGTTTACAATACCGCATGTAAATACTAGTTACCAAGCTGCAGGGAATTATGCCTGTGGTACAACTCAACGTAGAATATATTTTTAATCACTTGTGTCCATAACGTAAATCATAAAATGCATGTATTCTCATCCCGAAATATTTAGAGTTTAAAAGTGGGACTATATACTCACTTTTGCCTTGTAGATATATAACACGACCTGGTCTCCGATAGATATCACGAACCTAACCATATACAATATATCAACATGTTTTCTTTTCAATTAATCGTTACATATATACTTATAATACTTTTAATATCTATTAGTCCGTAGTTAGCAGTCCGATGTTAGTGGTCCACAATTAGTTTCTTAATAAAATAAAGACCCCATCGTATTCGTATTGATCAGAATTAATCTTGACCCATGGTACCGTGTTGTCAAATGGCGTATTGTGTACATGGTGTCTTATGATTTAAAATCGTGACCCAAAGTACCGTATTGTCAAATGACGTGTTGTGTACAATCATGAGGTCTTATAATTAATCTTCACGTGTTGTTTACGGGTGGTTCTGAAATATATAAAATCAAATCATGAGTAAAAATATATAAAATATCATATTAATTAGCAAAGATATGATTAGTTTAGTTTTACTCAAAATATTTTCGTAGCTAAACTAGCTTCGGATACCCGATTTTATTTTAGCCGTAGTTTCTTCAATACAACTCCGTTTTTGTTGGTTCAACTTGCCACTTCCTTGGATCGAGCCATTATTTATGAATATTAACAGTAAATACCTTGGCTTGTATTCAAAATTATAGGTTATAGGTCAAACTTAGGTGAATCTTATGAAAGTAATCCTTTCCGTCATAAAAACAACATCTATATGATTATTTTTAAAAAATACTTACACTTTGAGTTAAACCATGAGATTTTTATATGTTAACATATTCATAAGAAATATCATTTTTCCAGAAAATAAACTTCCAATTCAAAGTTTAAGATGGTTTTTAATTATCCAACCCAAAACAGTCCCTGGTTGTACTCCGACGACGTAGATTAAGTTTTTAAGGTGTTCTTTGTAAAATAAAGTTGTATCTTGTTAATTTAGCATATCATTATGATATATTACAGGTCTTGAAGTGTTTTAAAAGTCAAGTTAGATGGATCTATTTAGTTTGTGAACAAGTTTAAAATCATTCAAACTATGTTCTTGTTGTCATAATTTATCACTCAAAATAAGAAAGCTATATAAATATGAATCGAATAAGATTATGAATAAGGTTACTACCTCAAATTACTTGGATAAAGCTACTGGAAAGGAAGTATAACTCTTGATCCTAAAGAGTGGTGAAGTTGGATTGAAAGATTGGAAGTAAACTTAGAATATAGACTTGAAATGAAAGTAGTATCTTGTAGTGTTCTTGTTTGATCTTAATATGATAGTTATTAAGGTGATTCTTGAGAGAGTTTTTGCTGGATTTTTTAGAGGTGAATGAAGCTTACAAGTAGGTGTTTTTAGCTAGAGAAAATGTGTAGTAAAAATGAAAATGGAATGGAGTATAAATGGTGGTGAAATGATGTATAAGTTTGTAATATTGTGCAAAAGTCTTGTAATATGCCAAGTTGATTAATCATGCATGCTAAGATCCAAAATTTGCTAACTCATGGCTGCTAATAAAGTGATTGTGATGTGTATATACCAATAGTAAATACGTATAGAAGCTGGGTATGATACGGTTACATATACCCTTGATATACTTGTAGAAATCTTGAGGAAACGGAACGAGAATTCAAATATAACTATCTTTTGTGAATATACTTATATTGTTTTATGTATTTAAGCCCTTTAAAGGTGATTAAATACGTATTTATATGATACATGTATAAGCATTATAGGTTATAGGTATATATGTCAAAAAACGTTACGTATAGTTACCTTTTTGAAAACTTAAGTTAGTAGTCTCAAAGTATACTTATAACTCATTGTTATTAGTACACAATGAGATGTTAAACCATCCTTAGATCATGTTAAATATGTATAAATACGTATATGTACACAATCATATAATTATCGTATGTTATATAGTTCGTGATATCGTCGATCAAATTGGACGGTCAAACATTGTGTAAAACTCTTTTCGAAAACGCAAGACTCAACAAATTGGATTACTTATCATGTTGGTAATGTTTAATTTATGTAAATATTAATCTTATATGTATAAAACGATCGGAAAAATCTGGGTCGTTACAGTGAGCTATAGTTTGTAATCAATAAAGTAATGTAGACCACGATTTATCGTATTCAAAAGAGTATGAAAAGTATATGCTTATCCGTGGGCACCCGGTAACTAACTTAACGTAATAGTAATACCCCCTAAAATTACACTTGGTGAGTGCTTATGTCCTCGAAGTATCAAACACCCGTTAAATGCTAGCATGACTAGTCTGAGTGGGGATGTCAAACCCTATGGATCCATATCTAATATTCGCATTCACCGGTTCAAAACCAATGATTAAACGTTACCGTGCTAAGGAGAATGTTTATGCCGTTATATAACCCACACATATGTAAAGTTTAATTTCTCGTGTCAAGTAAGTAAAACATAAAAAGCGCATGTATTGTCAGTCCCAAAAATAGTATAAGTAAAAAAGGAAGCTATAACTCACAGTGAATAAGCAGTAAAAGTCGATATGAAACGTATGCAGGTAGTAAGTCGGTCCGAAAGGTCGTCAACCTAAGTCAAAGGTCACTAGGTCAGTATGTTGTCCTAATAAGTGTAAAAGTGAATAAATTAAGTTTAAGTGTCATCATCGACATCATCATTATCATCATTATTCATCAATACTAAGGTAAGTTTAACAAGAATAGAGATCGAAACAAAAGGCTGACTTCGTACAGCTGTTACGACCTCTATACAAATCGAAAAGACACATAGTCAGTGGCTATGGCTCCGTATGTGAGTCCCCTAACCGCTGACCAATTTTTAGAACCTAACTTGTCTTCGTTTGACCGTGGCGATGGTTAAAGTGTGAGTAGGTCAGAAATTTTAGCACAACGTTACAAGGGCGTAGTGACTTTCGGAAGGCTATAGATCCTAAACCGTATATCGGATTAAGACGAGGCCTAAATGAAAAGTCATCTACTTGAAACGAACTTAGTTAAAATCAATTTTCTAGAAGTCTAGGAATCTGATAAGATCTCGAAAAATAGTAAATAAGTTCTCCGGTGGGGTTCTTGGTGCTTGATGCTCATCACGGTTCTCATCCTTGATGCTTGTAGCTTCAAGTGTACAACTCATTGATGGGTTAGCATCACCTTGACCAAGATTCAACCATTAACACACAATATGTTAAGACCAAGTAAGAACACAACTCATTTAAGAGTCTTAGATGGATGATGAACCAAGGTTACATCATATCCTTAATCTTAACACAAATACAAGTCCTATTTACAACTAAAGCTACAAACTTTACTTCAATCAAATAAGTATGAACACAACCTTAATCAAATAAAGTGATGGAACCCTAAGCTAGAGAGCTTGGATCCTTTTCACATAAGTTATAAGATTACAAAGCTGGAAAGCTTGAATCTTTGGTGTTCTTGAAGACCTTGAAGCATAAAGCTTAGATCTTCAAGTTACATGAAGATTACAAACACAAGTTTTGATATTTATAGCATAATAATGAGATCATAAGTTAGAAAACTTAGATCCAACAAAAGAAATAAAGATTCAAAGCTAGAAAGCTTGAATCTTGGTTGTTCTTGAAGATCTTGAAGCATAAAGCTTGGATCTTTAAGTTACATGAAGATTACAAACACAAGTTTGAATCTTTATAATCAAAATAACAAAATTAAAGCTAAAAGATTTAGATCTACAAAATAGGTGAAGATTCAAAGCTAGAAACTTGAATCTTCCATGTTCTTGAAGGATTCAAATCCATGTTTGAATCTACAAGATGTAATCAAAATCAAAAGCTAAAAAGCTAGACCCTTTGATGATGATGATGATTTCGTGAAAGAGAAGAGAAGAAGAGGAAGAAAAATCATATACTTACACTTTTTAGAGAGAGAAAGACTAGAGAAAGAATTAGAGAGTAAGTGTGTGTAAAATGCAAATGAGAGCAAGTGTAAAATGGATGGAATAAGGCTTGTATTTATAGGTGGTGAGGTGAGGGTGGGGGTGTGGTGGCCGTGGGTTTCAAGGGGGGACAAGGGGAACACATTTTTGCTTTTTGGTTAATGGTTGTCTAAAGTTTAGGGGTGTTTATCGGTTCGGTTTTCGATTTTTTCGGTTTATTCGGTTCGGTGTATTCGGTTTTGAAATTTTTTTAGGCAAAACTGAAAACCGAACCAAAAACCAAATTCAAAGTTAAAAACAAACCAAACCGAAAACCGAATTCAAATTCGGATTCGGTTCGGTTTTCGGTTAAAACCGAATTTTATGAAAAAACTGAGAACGTTGGTAGTTTAATTGTGGCATTTACTGATGTCTTAGTTATTTATATCCTAAAACAATGATGTATTATTAAATTATCAAGAATTCGATGATTTATTAATATTTATAGCTTAATTATGACGTTTACTGCTTCTGTTATTGAGAAGAAGAACATAATAATTTAAGTAACATAATTATAATGTGAGCTACCAAATCTTCATACACGTGAGAATATATTTTATTGATTGGATCCCAAATTATAATGACACTAAAACATAATTATACAAATTAAATATATAAAAATTTTGAATTCGGTTTTGAAATCGGTTTTCGGTTAAACCGAATTCAGAATTTTCAAAACCGAAAACCAAACCGAAAACCAAATTCAAATTCGGTTTCGGTTTGACATGATCCGAAAACCGATTATCAAATTCGGTTTGGTTTTTTCCGGTTTAGTTTTCGGGTTCCACAGTTTCAAACCAAATACTGACCACCCCTACTAAAGTTGGTGCTTATGTTAGGATCCCATGCAACATTAAGGATAATACTTGACAAAAATGCTAGTATGTTCCCTCTAATAAATGGACATTTTTCTTACTTCTTAATGGGTCACTAGCTATTTATAATTAGGCTAATTAAATAGTCCACTAACTAGTGTAGGGTAGGCTAAGGTCCAACAAGGTAGAAAGTCCAACAAGACTAACTAGTGTGCTCTAATAAATTACTAAGCGTAATTAAGCATCCAAAAACCCAAGTAATTGTTATTATAAAATAACAATTAGTATTTCGTAGTCATAATATTCCGATTACGACAAAAGTTAAACGTGTACGCAGCACGCAGTTCGTTAAAAACGTCAAGTAACACTAACTGTCATAAAGGCTTCCGGGGGTTAAGTTAAGTATCCTACGTACTTAATGTTGAGTCCCCAAAATAATTAAGGATTTAATTATGACAAAACTGTAATTTATTTGCACTAAAGTGTTATGTGCAGTCAGCACAAGTTTGTTCATGTATAGACAGCAGATATTGCTGTGTCGAGTGTTTAGTTTGCTGCTCAGTCTACCAGCACAAGGTAGACAGTGTTCTTCAATCAGCACAGGATGTGTTCTCAGTAAATCAAGAACATGAAGTGGCTCAGCAATGAAGAACCAGCACAGCTGGAATGCAGCTCACTACACAAGACAGCTATGCTCCATTATAAGCATAGTCGTTTCCCGAGTGGTCTACATCAATGGTACTATTCAACAGAAGTCAAAGACAAAGTTGAACAGAAAAGGACACGCGTCGGCGGCTGATAAGTGACCTTACAAGACCACGTGGAAATGCAGAAGTTTAACGCATGTGCAGACATGGGTTATACTTTGTCATCACCTAGGGAACACAACATTCTATTTGTTTAATCAAATAGTGGTGCCAAACCAAATTGGGGTGTTCCTGCAAATAGCTACCAAAGAGGAAAGAAGAGAGCATGCTCTCTGATATAGTTGTCTCCACAAGTAAAGACATCCTATGTACCAGTGGACAATAGAACCATTACACGGTTAATAGGACTACTATAAATTGTTGTATCCACTGTTGTAACAACTAGTGGTGTGGGTTTATTTTTTATAGAGTCAAAACGTGTAATAGCTGTTAGTTTACCTCTTAGCTATAATCTAGGTAATCTGTATCAACCAACTATCATTCCGCCAAGGATAGTTGTGATTCTTTGTGATTCAATCAATAAAGAATAACTGTTGAAAATTACCCGTGACTCTATTTATTTGCATGCTTGAATACTAATCGGTTTAACTGTTAAGTTATTTGGAAAGAAATTGTATTCAACCCCCCCTCCCTCTACAATACTCCTATTGTTATCAAGGGACCAACAACTGGTATCAGAGCTTCAGTCTTGATAATTAATATCTTGGATCTGAATTCTCTCATGGCTGCATATTCTAATACAACTTGCCTTGAAAATGACTCATCCAATAGACCACCCAAATTTGATGAAGATAAGTATGAAACTTAGAAAGCAAGATTCATGCTTCACCTTGAGTCTATTGACCCACTCATGCCTGGTATCGCCATAGATGGTCCATTTGTACCTACTGAAACTATTGGTAGTGCACCAGCTACAGCTGACACTCCTGCCGTTCCTGGCAGAGAGGTTATTCTCACCCCTTCTAGATGGGATGCTGAGGATAAACGTCGTGTTGGACTTGACCCTAAGATCAGAACCTTGTTAGCCATAACTATGCCTAACCCACTGTTCAAACTGATTAAGGGAAAATAAAATGCCAAGCTTATGTTGGACTATCTAGATGTTACCTATGAGGGTATGGGAGAAGTTAGGCAGAATAGAATGATTGCTTTAAAACGTGAATATGAAATGTTCTTTGCCTATAAGAACGAAACCCTTAAGCAAACCTTCATTAGGTTTAACTCCTTGATTGCTGACCTGATCACTTTGAATGTCACCTATACTGAGTTTGAACAAGTTAACAAATTCATTGATTCACTGTCTACTAAATAGAAATCTATTACTGACCCCTTAAGAACCACTCAGACCCTAAAGAACTTTAACATGTCTTCTCTCTACAGTTCACTTTGGAACCATGAGAAGGCAGAGGCTAAATTTGAACTTAACTTGAAAGAAAACTTTAGGTCTGCCCCTACCACTTCAAAATCTTCTAAGACAGTTGATACTGCTCTTATTGATGCTGCTAAAAAGAAAGCTCAAAAGGCTTTACTGGTTCAAAAGATGCTGGCAGAAGAAGAGTCAGCTGGGAGTGATGTGGATAGTGATACTGGGTCTGAAAAAAGCAGTGATGATGAAAGTGATGCAGAAGGGTTTGCTGAAGGTATGGCTTTGCTGGCTAGGCAGTTCAAAAGGTTCAATCGTAATAGAACCAGCAAGTCATACAAAGGGAGAAGAAACCAAGTGCTAGGTATAGCAGCAAGTCAGTCAAGGGTCCTAAATCTGAATGTTATAATTGTGGGAAGGTTGGACATTTTGCTGCTGAATGCATGTCCAGGAAACCTTCAACTTCACATGCTAACTCTTTCTAAAAAGCTGACAAGTACAAGAACAAGTACAAAGCTATGAAAGCTCAGATGAAGAAAAGTGCTAAGACTGATAAGAAGGGTAAAAAGCTAGAAAAGGTTCTAGTTGCTGAGCATCATGATTGGGATGAAACCAGCTCGTCGACTTCCTCTGATAGTGATACTGATGATGATGGTACTGGTTATGCTCCAGAAAAGAAGCTGTGTTTAATGGCCAAGGAGGTCAAAGAGTCTGATGAGGATGATAGTGGTAGCAAGTTTTTGGCTGATATGAGGGAAGCTGATCAGAAAAGAGATTCTCCTCAATGGAAAACTGAATTGATGTATAAGGTTGATAATTTTCGAACTTATACTGATGATGAAAAGGCCGAAATGTTTGACTACCTAAGAGTTGACTTATGCAGAGGCAGCAAACGTGAAGAAGTTTTGATAACAGACAACAAATCTTTAAATGAGAAACTTAAATGCAAAAATTATGAAATTAAAATCTTGAAAGATGATATTTCAAAACTCGAAAAACAAAATTTTGCTTTAAGATCTCTTCACGTTGAGGCAGCAGAAGTCAAGAACCAGCTGGATAATCTTAAAAAGGTTGTCACTTCATGGTGTACATCTGCTCAACGCACAACAAAGTGTGTTAACGAGCAGGTGCCTGCCCAAGTTGAAGCTTTCTTTGTTGGTGACTATGCTGCTGCTGCTATTGCAGAGGTTACTTTCATGGACCCAATTCTTGAAACAGATCCTGAATCTGTCTTGCCAAATACTTTTGCCAAGATATTTAAAGGTAAAAAGGTCTTGATAAATAAATTTGTTAGACCTGTTACTGTATCCCCACCACCTGCCATGAAAGAGATTTTGGAGGATGAGGTTAGAGCAAGAGAAGCCAGTACCTCAATTGATGAGACTACTGAACCCTCAAGCATCTACTACATGACTCCAAAAGAAAGACGTATCAAAAGGGAAACCACTGAAAATAATCTTAGAAAAATTAAACCTACTGATTCCCCTTCGTGTTCGAGTTCCAATTGTGCTGAGCCAGCTGATGACAAACTTACTGGTCAACCAGTAGCTGCAGACAAACCAGTAGCTGCAGACAAGGCAGCAGGAAAAACTTCTTCTTGTTCATCAGCTTTAGTAGACAAGCCAGTAACTTCCCACGCTGGCTCGTCAAATGATAAAGGCAAAGCAATACGTCATGACTATGGTACTGGTTCCAAGAAGAAAGCTGCCCTTAAGGGAAAATCAAAAGTGGACTCGAACGAAGAGCTGTCTATCACTGAGATTATGACAGTCAAGCTTGACCAGCTAATTGAGGCAGTAGCCAAACATCGCCCCGATCCTCTTTACAATGTGTATGACCCATCACCAATACCAAATGTGAGAAAATGCTACAAATGTGGCAGCAAGTTTCACTTAGCCAACCGGTGTCCTTTTACCCCAACCCCGTCTGCTGCTGCTTCTTCAAGCAAACCAGCAGACAGGAAGAGATCATCAAAGATGACCCTTCCAGAACCCATCCTTGGATGGGTTCTTAAAAAGAACTAATCTCCTAGCTACTGTGCAGGGCATTCAAAACAAGCAAATCTGGTATCTCGATAGTGGATGTTCGAGAAATATGACCAGATGTAAGTCCCTGCTGATGGACTATCAAGAAAAAGATGGTCCAGTTGTTTCGTATGGAGATAATTCGTTGGGTTACACAAAGGGTTTTGGTAATTTGACTAATGGGAATGTCACATTCTCAAATGTTGCATATGTAGTTGGGCTTAAGCATAATTTACTCAGCATAAGCCAACTGACAAGCAAGAACAAGATAGTCCAATTCAGAAGGAAAATTGGCACTATTTTTGATAAGACATGGAAGCCACTGCTGACTGTAAAACGTCATGAAAACATGTATCAAATTGACATGAACACAGCAGTCACAACAACTGATACTTGTTTCTATTCGAAGGCAGCAGACAACCTGAAATAGTTATGGCACAAGAGACTCTCACATCTCAACTTCAAAGATATTCACAAATTATCCAGTAGAAGTTTGGTGTCTGGGCTACCCACCATGTCTTATGTAAAGGACAGACTGTGTCCTGGTTGTGAAAAGGGAAAACATCACCATGCCACATTCAAATCAAAGCAAATCTCATCTGTTGAGAAACTATTTCATTTACTTCATATAGATCTTTTTAGTCCTGTTAATGTGGCCAGCTGTAGTGGGAAGAAGTATACACTGGTTATTGTTGATGAATATTCCAGATACACCTGGGTATTCTTTTTGAAGCAAAAGAGTGAAGCTGCTAATGAAATTATCAATTTTATCAAAAGAATGGAGCTTTTAAATGGGCAACTGGTGAAACAGCTTAGAAGTGATCATGGTACAGAATTCAGAAATGCTACATTAGAAGAATTTTGTGCTGATAAAGGTATTTCACAGAACTTTTCTGCTGTGAGAACACATCAACAAAATGGTGTTGTAGAAAGAAGAAACAGAACTCTCATTGAAGCAGCAAGATCTATGTTAGCTGATTCTGGGCTGAAAAATTCATATTGGGCAGAAGCTGTGAACACTGCATGTTTTACCCAGAATAGATCTCTAATTGTGAAAAGACATCAGAAAACTGCTTATGAAGTTCTCAAAGGAAGAAAACCCTCAATCTCATTTCTTCACGTATTTGGCACTCCCTGTTTCATTCTAAACAATAGGGATCAGTTGGGCAAGTTTGATGCTAAGACTGATGAAGGTATATTCTTGGGATTCTAACATGTCAAAGGCATATAGGGTTTTCAATAAAAGAAGGGGTTGTTTTGAAGAATCAATTAATGTTACATTTGATGAAACTGCCCCAGCCTCATCTTCCAGTCAAGAAGATGAAGAGTTATTATTTGAAGAGCCTACTCAGCAAGCTCTTGACGATGAAGAGGAACCAGCTGCAAATCCCTCGCCAATCCATGTTGTTGGGTTCTCTGATGATGAGATGGAACATTTTGTTCCATCTGTGTGTAAACCAAGTGGACCTACTGGCTCTACTGAAGTCCTACAACTTGAGCATAGGTCTACTGGTTCTGCAGGATCACAAGCTGGTACTGGTTACATTAATACTGAACAGCTGTATCCAATTGCTGCTCATACCTTTGAACCAGCTGATGATCAAGATGCTGTGTGTTCCACGACAAGCTCACCCGTTCATAACACTAGATGGACAAAAGAGCATCCTATTGAGCAAGTCATTGGTAATCTGGCTAGTGGTGTTAAAACAAGAAGGCATGCAACCAGCAATTTCTGTATGCATGTAAATTTTGTGTCTACCATTGAACCTAAATGTCCTGATGAAGCAATCAAAGATCCAAGCTGGGCAGGAGTTATGCAAGAAGAGATCTCCCAGTTTGATAGGAATAAGGTTTGGACATTGGTACCTAAACCTGATGATGAAACTAAGAAAATCATTGGTACCAAGTGGGTTTTCAAGAACAAGATGGATGAAGATGAGATTGTGATCAGAAACAAAGCTAGATTGGTAGCTCAAGGGTTCAAATAGGAAGAAGGATTGGATTATGGAGAGACTTATGCTCCAGTGGCTAGGAAGGAAGATATCAGACTGTTCTTGGCGTATGCTGCTAAGATGAACTTTAGAGTATTCCAGATGGATGTTAAATCTGCATTTCTAAATGGGAATCTGCAAGAAGAAGTTTATATCAAACAGCCTCCTGGTTTTGTAAGCAGTAAATATCCAGACCATGTCTACAAGCTAGACAAAGCTCTTTATGGCCTCAAACAGGCTCCAAGAGCATGGTATGAGACACTTCATGTGTATCTCACTGGTATAGGTTTTAAAGTTGGAACAATTGACTCACTCTGTTCTCAAAAGAGACAGATGGTGATCTCTTGCTGGTACAGATATATATGTGGATGATATTATTTATGGATCTAAAAATGAGAAACATTGTCAAGATTTTTCAAAACTTATGTCAAAGACATATGAAATGTGTGATGACCCGGGAATTTCCGATCAAATTTAAACTTGAATCTTTATATGTTTCCAACACGATAAGCAAAATCTGTAATGTTGAGTCTCGAAAGTTTTGAAATCTATAATCATGTAATCAATTACCCTTTGACCATGCCTGACGATTCACGAACAAATGTGTGTAAATAAATATGTAAATAAATTTACATAAATATAAATATAAGGATATGTAACAATTTGAATTAATGAAATACAATTTATTTATTTATTTGAAATAAATATGTAAATTAATATACAATATAATTAGGCTACTATTAAAATAAATCTATATGAATATATATATGATTTTTGCATACAATTAATATTGTTATAATATATATAAAATAAATAGATATTCAATATTCAAATATATTAGTATACAATATAAGTATTATATAATTAAAAATATATAACACTAATATATTAAACTTAATTACAAGTTAAAACATAGCTATTATACTAATCAGTATTATTTATATAATATATAATATAAAAGTATAAAAATTTATAAGCATAATTTGTTATGTTAATACTATTAGGGTTATCTTTATTAGTATTATTAATATCATTATTATTGTTATTAAAAATTTTCAGTAATATAAGTACTAATATTATTACTAGTAATACATTTATTACTAAAATTATGAAGTTATTAAAATTTTGATTATTATTAATTTTATGTTAGCATTATTATTGTTAATATCACAAAGACTCATTATTTGTATTTTTTTTTTAGAAATAATACAATATACTAATATTAATACCTTTACAAATATTATTATTATCAGTAATTTTTTTACTTATTATTATTATTAATTATTAATATTAATAGCATTTTTTATTATTAATTATAATTAGGAAATTAAGATAAAGCACGATCAATAATTTTTCCATGTCTGTAATTTTGTTAAAGGTTGATCTCAGCTCTTAATGCGTACAAATTCTGTTGAGTGTAACAATCAGATGTAATTTTTTATTCCCTCTGCTACATACTTTTAGTACTTCTTGTCTATGATTGAAAGTCATCGACCTCTGTTTGCAATACCAAACAAAAACCGATTATATCTTGTGTACTAGTTCCAATTATTCATTTATCACTTTTATATACAACTCACATCCAGTTATAATTAGGAATTAAAAACAGAAAAACAAAGAACACAGCTTTTCATCTCTGTTCTTCACGATTTATAGCATAAATTTGAATTTGATCTTATTTAAAAATCCTTAAATGCAGAATTATTAGAAATCTTTTACATAAACTTTCTCCAAAGTCTAAACTTCCAATTTTTTGAAACGAGATCAAATTTCGAGGTCAAAGTTTTTATTCAAAAAGTCAAACGAACTTTCAAGGATCAAATTAAAGTCGTAGGTGTTGATTCTGTTGAAATCGATGGTGAAGAAAGTTTATAGGAGTGATTTGGGACACAATTCATATTTTAATTTTCGCCTAAAAAGTTCCCGAAATCAAAATCACAAATTTTTTTTCCTTTTATCTTCGAACAGCAGAGGTAGCTGTTGGAGTTTTTTTTTTCATTTTTTTTTTTGTTATTTAAGAATAACCTTTTTAATTTTATGATTATCCGCAAGTCTTAAAAGATATCTCGAATTTGTTATCTTAATTGTGATCCCTAGTCGTTTGAAGCTCATGAAGAAGAAGATGAAAATAGAACAAATAGTTAGGGGTTAAATAGATATGGATCGGTTATTATAACAGAAAAACAAATTGGATTGGATGGTTAAGTGGTTGTGTCGGGTATCGAGAGGTCAGCGGTTCGAGCCATGCACAGGCTGTTTTTTTTTTTTGTGGAATTCATTTTTGAGGTAGTCTACATGTATTTACTTATTATTATCATTATTACTTATTAATATTAATTATTATTATTATTATTATTGTTAATATGATTCTTATTGATATGATTATTGTTGTTATTGTTATTATTAGCATTAGTATTATCAATATTAGTATTAATAGCACAATCATAATTATAAAGTATTATAACCGTTATTATTATTATTATTATTATTATTATTATTATTATTATTATTATTATTATTATTATTATTAAGTATTAGGATTTATTATCAAAATTATTATTTTCATTACCATTACTAGTAAATTATCCATTTTATTAAAAACCACCATTATTATCATTACTATGAGATTTATTATAAAAACTATCGTTAATATTATCATATGGGATTATTATTAATAATATTATTATTATTATTAATATTAGTATTATTATTATTATTGTTATCACTTAACATATTATCTTAGTACTAACAAACAAATGATATTTATATATAAATATATCTAATATATATAACATAACAAAATTTAATATTTTCATATACAAAATGAATATATGAAACATATATATACTATTAAGATAAAAATGATATAATTAATAAAGTAAATATACATAAACCTATTCGATTACGATTATGTGTATTAATAAATATCCAAATGATATAGGTTCGTGAATCCGAGGTCAACCCTGCATTGTTCAGTTGTTCAATATAGTTATATGTATTTTTACTACAAAATACATTAGGTGAGTTTCATTAATACCTTTTTAAATGCTTTTGCAATATATATTTTTGGGACTGAGAATACATGCGCTGTTTTTATAACTGTTTTACGAAATAGACACAAGTACGTGAAACTACATTCTATGGTTGAATTATCGAAATCGAATATGCCCCTTTTTATTAAGTCTGGCAATCTAAGAATTAGGGAACAGACACCCTAATTGACGTGAACTCTAAAGATAGATCTATCGGGCCCAACAAGCCCCATCCAAAGTACCGGATGCTTTAGTACTTCGAAATTTATATCATGTCTGAAGGAGGATCCCGGAATGATGGGGATATTCTTATATGCATATTGTGAATGTTGGTTACCAGGTGTTCAATCCGTATGAATGATATTTTTGTCTCTATGCATGGGACGTATGTTTATGAGAAATGGAAATATGAAATCTTGTGGTCTATTAAGGTTATGAAACGATTATTTATGTTAAACTAACGAACTCACCAACCTTTTGGTTGACACTTTAAAGCATGTTTATTCTCAGGTACGAAAGAAAAATTCCGCTGTGCATTTGCTCATTTTAGAGATATTACTTGGAGTCATTCATGACATATTTCAAAAAACGTTGCATTCGAGTCGTTGAGTTCATCAAGATTATTATTAAGTCAATTATAGTTAGATATATTATGAAATGGTATGCATGCCGTCAACTTCCGGTGTAATAAAAGATTGTCTTTTCAAAAACGAATGCAATATTTGTAAAATGTATCATATAGAGGTCAAGTACCTCGCGATGTAATCAACTGTTGTGAATCGTTTATAATCGATATGGACTTCGTCCGGATGGATTAGGACGGGTCTTTACAGTTGGTATCAGAGCAGTGGTCTTAGCGAACCAGATCTTGCATTAGTATGTCTAACTGATAGTTGTTAGGATGCATTAGTGAGTCTGGACTTCGACCGTGTCTGCATGTCAAAAGTTTTGCTTATCATTTTTGTCGAAAATCATCTGCTTATCATCCTTAGGAAATCACTTACTCATTATTCTTAGTCTAGACACGTTTTACTGCATTGACTGCATGAATAGTGTATAGACAAAATTCATATCTTAGCGTATCTGTTACTGTAGACCTTGCCTGATATCCCTCGTAAATTTCTCCTTAATTTAAGGGATCCTGGTACTATATATATCTATGCAAATTATGCATTGAGAATGCCATCCAACTATCAATTGCTGTCACTAAACTCTTCACGCAAAAAAAAAAAATCTTTCGTGAGATCGCGTAAGATGGCCTCTACGAATCGACCAAGTTCCTCTGACTCCGAAGACAGCGTGACAGGAGCACACCAACCAATTAACTACCGTGATTACTGGAGAAAATGGGGGTGGGTTCTCGACATACTCACCCTATGAAAAAGGGAAGAAGGTACTCCATATCATGAACCGAATCTACCACCTAACCTTGGAGTACTTGACCCGCTCACCGGCGAACCTGTTCGCAACACCGTTTATACCCTTTTTTCTAGAATTTTTTCATCTTGAGACTACCATTAATGGAACTAGAGAAGACATCCGATCTCTACCTCACACTAATAACCAACCAGGATTAGTAGAAGAAGTTAAAGAACTCCGAGCTCGAGTGTTAACTTTAGAGAGCACGGTACACAATTTGCAAGCACAGCAGTATCACCAACACCAGTAACATCACCAACCTTAGCACCAACAGCATTAGTACCACCAACAACAACATCCGCATCACCAGCTTCGACATCTCATTCTGTACCTCGAGTATAATCATCGTTCTATGTATCGTTCTATCTATTGTATTTTCGTTCGACATGGCGATTATGTAATCTCAAATGTTTTAGAAATTATATATTCTTGTTCTAATGGTAAATCAAATGAGATTAATATCACGTTAACTCATTAAATTCATGATTGTATCTGAAGAAAATATATATGTATATATATTTTCATAAAGATTGTAATTAAAAATTCTTTCTTTCAAACTGTTAATGGTGAAAATATTTTTAACGGGTAGGTAATACCCGAGGAATACTTAGATTTCACATTAATAAGTTACATTGTACATTCTTTGAATCTGATTCAACAATTATTTACTACCCTACTTACATTCACAGATACACGTATCCGTTCACCGCAGAATAACCATTTTCATTCAATTTCATATTTGGATTTTATCTTATCAGAATCCAACAAGTGGCATAATGAAGAAAACATTGGACAAAATAAAATTTATTAGAAACAAACAAATTAACTATGAGAAATTTTGTTAAGAATCCACGCTAACTGTTCCTAGCTAACTGTTAATTCTGTATTACCTTTTATTTATCGCAATTTATTTATCGCATTTTATTTATCGCAATTTTAATTCTCGCAATTTTATTTATCATCATTTTATTTCTGTTATTTATTTTACGCACTTTAAATATCGAGACACATATACAAGGTTTTGACTTATCATATCGACGCATCTATATATTATTTGGAATAACCATAGACACTCTATATGCAGTAATGCGGGAGTTAGCTATACAGGGTTGAGGTTGATTCTACAATAATATATATAGTTTGAGTTGTGATCGAGTCTGAGACGTATACGGGTCACGAAACGTATTAATTAATTCGAATATTATATATTAAACTATATATGAATTATTGAATTGTTAACTGTAGACTATCGACTGAGGATCAACATTGGACAATTAAAATGAATTAAAATATTGATTATAACATATGAAACTAAACATTTCTTCAAGTTTGCCACTTGATTTCATCTTAAACCTCATTGTATCTTGACGATTACAATCTGCATTCAAACCTTTCATGATTCTTGAAAACACCTCAATCGAGAGGATGAACCGACCGCACTTCATCTATGGAAGAAAAGATCGATGCATATAGTTACGCACCTGAAAACATTCGGAACTTGAGTAAACATTTAACACGTGACTGTGTTAACTCCTTTGGCATTGTTATTACCGAAAATAACATTGCAACTCTTTTTCAAATTAGCCAATTTTATCACAGCTTCAACAAATCAACTTCAACTTCTATTCGAATCAGCCTTATTATAACCGCGATATATAAGTTTGCTTGTCATCATCGTTACCGGAGAACCGTTTATATTTCACCACATTAGCAGTAAAATTACCAGCAACTTCAATGAATTTGGACTTTCCGAAAAATCATTATATTCATTGAAACCCCATCTTGTATTCATCTATACCCTGTAACAATAATTGCCATACCAATTACCGGGAATCAGCAATCAGTATTTCGAATCTCATAGCATTTCTACATCAATAGTCATATGTATACATATAACCATTATCTCCTAGAATTACGATCTTCAATTCCGAAATTTTGAAAAAGCACCCAGTTTACGAATTGATACTCTGAATGTTGAAATAGCCGAATGAAGCAGCAGAAACTGTAAGCAACCGTAAACGACCTTAGTCGTCGGAAGTTTGATGATAAAGAATAATATGTTGGAAAAGCTCAGAAATGTTGGAACTGGAAAACGGATAGAGTTAACCATGAAGGAGACCAAGGACAAATACAAGGACCATACCCTATATTCAAAGAATCCAGATAATTCTGGATCCATTGAAATCTTTAGAGAATATCTTGCTCCGAAGTCATGTTAAAATTTTACGAAAAATCTTTCTTTATCAACCATCGAACTTAGAAATTCCAAAATATCATCATCAATATCTTCGATATTTCTGAGGATATTTTCATAAATATTCTCGTCTGAAATTATATACCTCTTCGTGCTTCCTGTGTATCATTATATTAGAAACATTCAATAGAAAATCTAGTACCGAAAAGCGAATTATGCGAAACTATGAAGGAAGCCGTGGAAAAATCACAAAGAATAAGTTTGACTTCAAAGAATCCAAATGATTCTGTTTCTGATGAAATCTTTAGCGAATACCTTGCTTCCGAATCTAAACCCTTACGGATAAATTTTCTTCACCATCCTTCGATATCAGAAATTCCAAGACATCATAGTATCTTTCATTTTAAATATCCTCCATATTTCTGAAGATATTTTCATAACTATTCTTATCTGAAATCATTAATCTCTTCGTGCTATCAGTATTACATCATATAGAAACTGTTAGTTTCTGTATTCTGTAAACTTTCGAGCTTAAAATATGAATGTTATTGAAGTAATTTTGGGAACTGACGCATGAGTTAGTATAATATAATGACACTTGATCAACGTGATTATATTACAGTAAGTCATGCTGAGTTTCTAATGGGACGTGATGATTCACAGATTCTAACGTCATCATTTGCCATGTTACATAACTCTTTCATTATGCTTAACCTCCGAACATATCAAGAAAATATATTCTTGATAGTTCTATTCTAAGTGATTCTGGTAATTTGACAAATCAAAACGTGCCATTACGATTTACTTCTTAGAACATTAACAATGTTCATTTGGAAGTTTATATCTGCAAATTCTGAACCATTACAAACGGTGTTTAATCGCAAGAAGAAGAAACGAAGGGACAAAGCTCCAAAATATAAGGGAGAATATAAAGCCCGTTAACAACACATAAATTACAAACCGTGGATATTAATACGAATAGCAATATAAAGACACGTAGAATTAAGAATAGTATCACCCCAATGTAATAGTAGAAGTAACCAGATTCTTCTGGTGGAAGATTAAAAAGGAAGGGTGATAGAAATGATAATTAACAAAATATCAAGGAGTAGAACTGGATGAAGTATGTTCCCAATCTCTTAGAAATAAGAATTAAGAATGAAAGTATAGGAATGATGAAAATAAGGGAACGGAAGAAGTTCATTTATAGTGGAGATACCAGACAAAGCAATCGATACAGATCATCGCATTTAATTATAGAGATCTTAATTTCCTTACTCGCCGAAAAATCAAATCTTCTAGATTTCGAAGATTTCCTTTAAATCTCTTGAATTCCGGAATTCAAACGTGACCACGTCAAAGGTTAAGACGCACCTTATTTTCTAAATTCAACCATGACTAGTCAAAAGTTATGATGAAACTTGTCTTTCTCATTTCACTCTTTTGTGATAGCCTCATTCGTGCTCTTCGAGTAATCAAATTGTTTTATCTGTATTACTTAATAATGATAAAACTCTATTTATCAACCCATATTCGTCATGAAAACAATTTTATTGTTATCCATGACCACCTCACTCAAATTTCGGGATGAAATTTCTTTAACGGGTAGGTACTGTGATGACCCGGGAATTTCCGACCAAATTTAAACTTGAATCTTTATATGTTTCCTACACGATAAGCAAAATCTGTAATGTTGAGTCTCGAAAGTTTTGAAATCTATATTCATGTAATCAATTACCCTTTGACCATGCCTGACGATTCACGAACAAATGTGTGTAAATAAATATGTAAATAAATTTACATAAATATAAATATAAGGATATGTAACAATTTGAATTAATGAAATACAATTTATTTATTTATTTGAAATAAATATGTAAATTAATATACAATATAATTAGGCTACTATTAAAATAAATCTATATGAATATATATATATATATATATATATATATATATATATATATATATATATATATATATATATATATATATATATATATATATATATATATATATATATATATATGATTTTTGCATACAATTAATATTGTTATAATATATATAAAATAAATAGATATTCAATATTCAAATATATTAGTATACAATATAAGTATTATATAATTAAAAATATATAACATTAATATATTAAACTTAATTACAAGTTAAAACATAGCTATTATACTAATTAGTATTATTTATATAATATATAATATAAAAGTATAAAAATTTATAAGCATAATTTGTTATGTTAATACTATTAGGGTTATCTTTATTAGTATTATTAATATCATTATTATTGTTATTAAAAATTTTCAGTAATATAAGTACTAATATTATTACTAGTAATACATTTATTACTAAAATTATGAAGTTATTAAAATTTTGATTATTATTAATTTTATGTTAGCATTATTATTGTTAATATCACAAAGACTCATTATTTGTATATTTTTTTTGAAATAATACAATATACTAATATTAATACCTTTACAAATATTATTATTATCAGTATTTTTTTTACTTATTATTATTATTAATTATTAATATTAATAGCATTTTTTATTATTAATTATAATTAGGAAATTAAGATAAAGCACGATCAATAATTTTTCCATGTCTGTAATTTTGTTAAAGGTTGATCTCAGCTCTTAATGCGTATAAATTCTGTTGAGTGTAACAATCAGATGTAATTTTTTATTCCCTCTGCTACATACTTATAGTACTTCTTGTCTGTGATTGAAAGTCATCGACCTCTGTTTGCAATACCAAACAAAAACCGATTATATCTTGTGTACTAGTTCCAATTATTCGTTTATCACTTTTATATACAACTCACATCCAGTTATAATTAGGAATTAAAAACAGAAAAACAAAGAACGCAGCTTTTCATCTCTGTTCTTCACGATTTATAGCATAAATTTGAATTTGATCTTATTTAAAAATCCTTAAATGCAGAATTATTAGAAATCTTTTACATAAACTTTCTCCAAAGTCTAAACTTCCAATTTTTTGAAACGAGATCAAATTTCGAGGTCAAAGTTTTTATTCAAAAAGTCAAACGAACTTTCAAGGATCAAATTAAAGTCGTAGGTGTTGATTCTGTTGAATTCGATGATGAAGAAAGTTTATAGGAGTGATTTGGGACACAATTCATATTTTAATTTTCGCCTAAAAAGTTCCCGAAATCAAAATCACAATTTTTTTTTCCTTTTATCTTCGAACAGCAGAGGTTGCTGTTGGAGTTTTTTTTTTTCAATTTTTTTTGTTATTTAAGAATAACCTTTTTAATTTTATGATTATCCGCAAGTCTTAAAAGATATCTCGAATTCGTTATCTTAATTGTGATCCCTAGTCGTTTGAAGCTCATGAAGAAGAAGATGAAAATAGAACAAATAGTTAGGGGTTAAATAGATATGGATCGGTTATTATAACAGAAAAACGATTTGGATTGGATGCTTAAGTGGTTGTGTCGGGTATTGAGAGGTCTGCGGTTCGAGCCATGCACAAGCTGTTTTTTTTTTGTGGAATTCATTTTTGAGGTAGTCTACATGTATTTACTTATTATTATCATTATTACTTATTAATATTAATTATTATTATTATTATTGTTAATATGATTCTTATTGATATGATTATTGTTGTTATTGTTATTGTTAGCATTAGTATTATCAATATTAGTATTAATAGCACAATCATAATTATAAAGTATTATAACCGTTGTTATTATTATTATTATTATTATTATTATTATTATTATTATTATTATTATTATTATTATTATTATTATTATTATTATTATTATTAAGTATTAGGATTTATTATCAAAATTATTATTTTCATTACCATTACTAGTAAATTATTCATTTTATTAAAAACCACCATTATTATCATTACTATGAGATTTATTATAAAAACTATCGTTAATATTATCATATAGGATTATTATTAATAATATTATCATTATTATTAATATTAGTATTATTATTATTATTGTTATCACTTAACATATTATCTTAGTACTAACAAACAAATGATATTTATATATAAATATATCTAATACATATAACATAACAAAATTTAATATTTTCATATACAAAATGAATATATGAAACATATATATACTATTAAGATAAAAATGATATAATTAATAAAGTAAATATACATAAACCTATTCGATTACGATTATGTGTATTAATAAATATCCAAATGATATAGGTTCGTGAATCCAAGGTCAACCCTGCATTGTTCAGTTGTTCAACATAGTTATATGTATTTTTACTACAAAATACATTAGGTGAGTTTCATTAATCCCTTTTTAAATGCTTTTGCAATATATATTTTTGGGACTGAGAATACATGCGCTGTTTTTATAACTGTTTTACAAAATAGACACAAGTACGTGAAACTACATTCTATGGTTGAATTATTGAAATCGAATATGCCCCTTTTTATTAAGTCTGGTAATCTAAGAATTAGGGAACAGACACCCTAATTGACGCGAACTCTAAAGATAGATCTATCGGGCCCAACAAGCCCCATCCAAAGTACCGGATGCTTTAGTACTTCGAAATTTATATCATATCCGAAGGAGGATCCCGGAATGATGGGGATATTCTTATATGCATATTGTGAATGTCGGTTACCAGGTGTTCAATCCGTATGAATGATATTTTTGTCTCTATGCATGGGACGTTTGTTTATGAGAAATGGAAATATGAAATCTTGTGGTCTATTAAGGTTATGAAACGATTATTTATGTTAAACTAATGAACTCACCAACCATTTGGTTGACACTTTAAAGCATGTTTATTCTCAGGTACGAAAGAAAACTTCCGCTGTGCATTTGCTCATTTTAGAGATATTACTTGGAGTCATTCATGACATATTTCAAAAAACGTTGCATTCGAGTCATTGAGTTCATCAAGATTATTATTAAGTCAATTATAGTTAGATATATTATGAAATGGTATGCATGCCGTCAACTTCCGGTGTAATGAAAGATTGTCTTTACAAAAACGAATGCAATGTTCATAAAATGTATCATATAGAGGTCAAGTACCTCGCGATGTAATCAACTGTTGTGAATCGTTTATAATCGATATGGACTTCGTCCGGATGGATTAGGACGGGTCTTTACAAAATGAGCTTACAAAGAGACTTGCAATACTTTTTGGGATTGCAAATTAAACAACTTGATGATGGAATTTTTATAAGTCAGGATAAATATATCAAAGATATGCTAAAGAAATTTGGTCTGACCTGTTTAAAAGATATAGGGACTCCAATGGCAGCAACTATTAAAATAGATGTTGATCCCAATGGTGAACCAATCAGTATCACTGAATATAGAGGTATGATTGGATCCCTACTTTATCTCACCCAGATATTATGTTTGCCACATGTCTCCGTGCCAGATATCAAGCTGATCCTAAAGAGTCACACTTGCTAGCAGTCAAAATGATATTTAGGTATCTGAAAGCTACTGCTAAACTGTAAAGACCCGTCCTAATTAATCTGGACGAAGTCCATATCGATTATAAACAATTCTCAACAGTTGATTACATCGCGAGGTACTTGACCTCTATATGATACATTTTACAAACATTGCATTCGTTTTTAAAAGACAAACTTTCATTTACATCGACAGTTGACAGACATGCATACCATTTCATAATATATCCAAATATAATTAACTTAATAATAATCTTGATGAACTCGATGATTCGAATGCAACGTCATTGGAAATATGCCATGAATGACTCCAAGTAATATCTATAAAATGAGCACATGCACAGCGGAAGATTTCTTTCGTACCTGAGAATAAACATGCTTTCAAGTGTCAACCAAAAGGTTGGTGAGTTCATTAGTTTAACATAAATCATCATTTCATAATTTTAATAGACCACAAGATTTCATATTTCCATTTCTCATAAACATACGTCCCATGCATAGAGACAAAAATATCATTCATATGGATTGAACACCTGGTAACCGACATTCACAATTTGCATACAAGAATATCCCCATCATTCCGGGATCCTCCTTCAGACATGATATAAATTTCGAAGTACTAAAGCATCCGGTACTTTGGATGGGGCTTGTTGAGCCCGATAGATCTATCTTTAGAGTTCGTGTCAATTAGGGTGTCTGTTCCCTAATTCTTAGATTACCAGACTTAATAAAAAGGGCGATATTCAGTTTAATAATCCAACCATAGAATGTAATTTTAAGTACTTGTGTCTATCCCGTAAAACAGTTATAAAAGCAGCGCATTTATTCTCAGTCCCAAAAATATATATTGCAAAAGCATTTAAAAAGGGAATAATGAAACTCACGCATATAATTATTGTAAAACGGTTAATAAAGCATTTGCATGTATTCTCAATTCAAGATATATTTCAAAAGCAGTTAATAAAGCAATTGTAAAAACAACGCATGTATTCTCAGTCCCAAAAATGTAAAGAGTAAAAGGGATCAAATGAAACTCACGCGTATAAATATTGTATAACAGTTAATAAAGCATTTGCATGTATTCTCAGCCCAAAAACGTAAAGAGTAAAAAAGGGAGTAAATGAAACTCACGCGTATAAATATTGTATAACAGTTAATAAAGCATTTGCATGTATTCTCAGCCCAAAAACGTAAAGAGTAAAAAAGGGAGTAAATGAAACTCACGCGTATAAATATTGTATAACAGTTAATAAAGCATTTGCATGTATTCTCAGCCCAAAAACGTAAAGAGTAAAAAAGGGAGTAAATGAAACTCACGCGTATAAATATTGTATAACAGTTAATAAAGCATTTGCATGTATTCTCAGTCCAAAAACGTAAAGAGTAAAAAAGGGAGTAAATGAAACTCACCTAATGTATTTTGTAGTAAAAAATACATATGACGACATTAAACAACTGAACAATGTAGGGTTGGCCTCTGATTCACGAACCTATATTAATTGTATATCTATTAAATCATATAATCGTAAACGAACAAAAATATATGTATATTATTATTAATGATATAATTCTTATATTAATAACTTATAGGTTTCATTATTTAATTAAATATATTCATTCTATATATTTTAAGTAATTAAAGATATAGTTAAGTTATGTGTATTAACTATATTTTTATATAAGGATCCCATATTTATTAATTTAACAATATTACTATATTAAAGATAATAATAATAATGATAGTAATAATGGTAGTAATAATAAAGATGTTAATTTTGAAAATGATAATTTTAATAAAGGTAATAACTTTAATAATAATAATAATTTTACTAATGATGTTTTTAGTAATAAAGATAAAATGATAGTTTTACAAATAAAAATCTCATAACAATGATAATATTAGTAGTTTCTAATAAATTGAATAAATTAATAATACTAGTAATAATTAATAGTTAATACTTAATGACTAAGTTATTACTAATGATAAACCTCATAATAATACACTTGTTAGTAATAACAATAATAAGCTTAAAATGATACTAATACTAAAAATATCGTTATTAATACTTAATGGGGGTTACTTAATAACAAATTGATAATAATATTAGTCATAGTACATATGTTTATATGATAATTATAATAATAATAATAATGATAATAATAATAATAATAATAATAATAATAATAATAATACTTATCATAATAAATACATAATAATGATATTAATAATAATAATAATGGAAATGAAAATTAAAGTATATACCCCTTAAAAGCCATCCTAAAAAGAATTGTCACGTAGGAGACTCGAGCCCATGACCTCTTGGACACCCGACAACACTCTCAAACCAATGCACCGTTTCTGTTTTTCTGTTTATATCTCAGACCCACAAGTAATTAACCCGTCTAAATTTTCTGTTTATGTTTTCTTCATCTCCTTCATCCTTTAATACGATCAGTAATCAAAATCTTTAAATCAATGATTTGATTATGTGAATTTAGGCTTATTGAACGAAACCAAAACTACTTGTAACATATCTGAATTTAATTTAATAACAAAAAAGAAATTTTTGGGCTATAACAGACTTTGAATAATACGTATGAACTCCAACATCAATTTCGTATTTTTAGATTGTTTCAGACTAAACCTATAACATGAAAAAGTTTCTAAATCATTGTTAAAAACTTTCTGAATGATCAATTTGACGGGAAACACTAAAACGAATTCAAATTTTTGAATGAACACCTCGTTTTGACTTTTGAAATTATAAGTTGACTTCCAAAATTTGAGAGTGTTATGAGGAATTGAGCTTTGATAAAATACAGAAAGTTTGAAGAAGAGATTCCTAACAACTCCTCATTTACACATTTTCGAATTTGATATGAAAATTGAGTTTTTAATTATTTGGGTCAAGAACAGGGTAGGCGACAAGGTGTTCTTCAGGTTTCGTTTTAATTCGATAATTTATGAGCTGTAACAGGTATATATGAAATGTTAATTGATAGTATAAGTCTTCTGTTGTCATATACCCTGAATGTGATTGATTGTTACAGTGATTAAGGTCGACATTTTCCTTGCCAGGTACAGAAAATAAATAAAAAAAATAAAAAAGAAAGGCTGATTGATAAACAGATGGTACGATCGTTTAACAGCTTGTGAGACATAGACAAAATCGATTAAAGTATGAGAGTGAGGTGAAACAGATTTTGGTTTATTCAAATATATATATACTTTATATTTTAATTATTTGATATATGTTATTAATAAAAAATACATAAAATGCAAGTAATAATTATCTTTGTAATATAAATACTGATTTTTATTATATATAACAGCATATAATGGTCTATGCATATATATATATATATATATATATATATATATATATATATATATATATACCGTTTATCTATCTAACTGTAATTATATCAGTATATGCATTTTTATATATATGTAAATCTGTATTTTATATATTTATAAGTATTTATATAAATCTGCTTATATATTTGATTATAATTCATAAACTTTAATAATTATAAAATTATTAATAATAAGATACTAATTATTAATAAAGAAATATCGAAGTTCTAATAATAATAATAAAAATAATAAAATAATAATATCAATAATAATAATTGTATTAATATTTATAAATAGTAATAATATTAAGAATCATAAATTTATAATAAGTTTGCTAATAACAATCATAATAAAACGATAAAAATAATATGTTTATTAATACTAAAAAAATAATATTACTTTTTATAATATTGTTGATAATAATAATATTAAAAATTTTGATAATATATTATCTTATATCTAATTTCCTGTATATCTATATATCTGTATATTAAGTATATAAAGAATCATAATAACATTAATTATACAAATTTTAATATCTAACTTTAATGAATCAGATAATAGTAATAATAGTAATATTACTAATGATAGTAATAATAATAATATTTGTATATGTCAAGTTTCATATATACCATATTTATATATACATATCTATTTACAAATTATGGTTCGTGAATCGTCAGGAATAATCAATGGTCAAATGATTTCATTAAACAGTTCAAAAATTTTGAGATTCAACCTACCAGACTTTGCTTATTGTGTCAAAATCAAATAAGATTTAAGTTTAAATTTGGTCGGAAATTCCCGGGTCATCACAGTACCTACCCGTTAAAGAAATTTCGTCCCGAAATTTGAGTGAGGTCGTCATGGCTAACAATAAATATGTTTTCCGAATGAATATGAGTTTGATAAATAGAGTTTTATCATTATTGAATAATTTGGATAAAACGATTCGATTACTCGAAGAGCACGAATGAAATTATCATGAGAGAGGTCCCAATGGCATCGCCCACCTTCGCCCAAAAACTTGCCCAAATTTTTAGCCATTAGTAAAATAAAAAAAATTCCAATGGCTATTCCAACGGTCACTTTTACACTATAAAAAACACCAACCATATACTTCATTTTATACACTCAAACATATATTTCTTTTATATTTCCACCTTTCTCAAAATCAAAATCAAACACTCCCAAACTGCAAAATGTTAACACTTCCTCCAATGATTGTTTCATTCGACGTTCATTACGGAGGTGATTTTCGTAATCAAATGAAGGAATATAAGTGGGGTGACAGTATTTCGTTTGAAGATATCGATATTCGTGATGTTGGTTTACAAGACTTGCTATCCTTTCTGAAGGAAAAAGTTCCGTGTGAATTCACGTCTGTGTTCTTTTATAAAGACGATTATGATGCGGATTGTAGGGCAAGTTTTCTGTGTACCGATGATCAATGGTACTTTATAAAAGATACCATTGAAGATCGCGGTAAACGCATTTCTTTGTATGCGATTCTTGAAGATGAAGAGACGTTGGGTTATCGTTACTTCGATGAATCAGCTGAAGCAGCAGTTGAGGCATCAAGAGAAATACCGATGTCTCCAGAGTACCTCACGGATGGTGAAATGACTGGTGAACACTACTTTGCAGATGACAATTGACGACAATGAGTAGTTTGATTATAATCTTTTAATTTTTTTAATTGTCGTGATGTTTTTAATTTTTAATTATTGTAATTTCAGTGTTGTTGTCGAGTTTTATATCTTCCTTTATGTTTCGGAGTTCTTCGTCTTTTTAATCTCCTCTCGACCTCTAGTAAAACGAGTAATGGTCTAGAATTTGTAAGTATGGAGTTTCGAATGAATTTAATGTTATAATCAAGAAAGAACGTAATAGCACGATTTGATTCCTCAAATTACCAGAATCATTGAGAATAGAGCTATCAAGAATATACTTTCTTGATATGTTCAGAAATTAATTAGAATGACAGAGTTATGTAACATGACACATGATGGTGGTATGATATACTGTGAACCATAATGTCCCATTAGAACTCAGCATGACTTACTGTAATATAATCATGTTGATCAAGTGTCATTATATTATACTAACTCATGCTTCAATTTCCAACACTTCTCCAGAATTCATTCATAATTTATACTTAGATGTTACAGAATATTGAAAACTAAAACGGTTTTCAATATGATGTAATACAGATAACACGAAGAGAAATATAACTTCGGACGAGAATATTTATGAAGGTATCTTCAGAAATATTGAGGATATTAATAAAGAAGAATACGATGATATCTTAGAATTTCAGAATCAAATTGTGATGAAGAAATTCATTCACGATGATTTAGAGCGGTTAAGGAGTAAGGTATTAGCTAAAGATTTCATCAGAAACAGAATCATCAGGATTCTTAATGTACAAGTTTAGTCCTTGGTCTCCTTCGTGGTTAACTCAATACATTTTTCTAGTTCCAACCTTTCTGAGCTTTTCTAACATACTATTCTTTATCATCAAACTTTCGACGATTAAGGTCGTTTACGATTGTCTACAATTTTTGCTGCTTCATTCAGCTTTTCAATATTCAGAGTATTGATTTGTAGACTGTGTGCTTTTCAGAATTTCAGAATGAGAGATCATAATTCTAAGCGATAAATGTCATACGTATAACTGTTGATGTAGATATGCTGTGAGTTTTCAAAGTACTGATTGCTGATTCCCGGTAATGGGTATGGCAGTTCTTGTTACAAGATGTGGATGAGTATATGATAGGGTTTCAATGAATGAATATAATGATTTGTCAGAGAGATTTAAGTCAAGAAACAACGAGGTTGCTGGTACGTCTGCTGGTAATATGGTGGAATATAAAAGAATTCTTCGGTATTAAAAGGGTAATCGTATATATCAGGATTTATAGTAAGGTTACTTCGAATGAAAATTCGAAGTTGAATTGCTGAAGCTGTGACAAAATTGGCTAATTTGGAAAGGAGTTGCAAAGTTATTTTCGGTGATAACAACGCCAAAGGAGCTAGCACACATATGTGTTAAACATTTATACAGGTTCTGAGAATTTTTCAGGTGTATAACTATATGCGTAAATCTTTTCTTCTGTAGATGGAGTGCGGTTGATTCATCCTCCCGATTGAGGTGTTTTCAAGAATCATGAAAGGTTTGAACGCTGATTGTAATCGTCAAGATACAAATGAAGTTTAAGATGAAATCAAGTGGCAAACTTGAAGAATTGTTTAGTTTCATATGTTATAATCAATATTTTAATTCATTTTAATTGTCCAATATTGGTGGTCCTCAATTGATAGTCCACAGTTAGCAATATATAATTTTTGAATTAATTAATACGTGTCGTGACCCATATACATCTCAGACTCAATCACAACTCAAATTATATATATTATTGTAGAATCAACCTCAACCCTGTATAGAGAACTCGTTCATTACTGCATATAGAGTGTCTATGGTTATTCCAAATAATATATATAAATGCGTCGATATGATATGTCAAAACTTTGTATACGTGTCCCGATATTTAAAGTGCGTAAAATAAATAACAGAAATTAAATAACAATAAATAAAGTGCGTAAAGTAAATAACAGAAATTAAATGACTATAAATAAAATTTCGAGAATGTAAATTGCGATAAACAAACTGCGATAAATAAATTGCGATAATTAAATGGTAATACGGAATTAACAGTTAGCTAGGATCATTTAGCTAGGATTTTGTTAGCGTGGATTCTTAATAGAATTTCATATTGTTAATTAATCTGTTTCTAATCAATTTTTATTGTGTCCAGTATTTCTTCATTATGCCACTTGTTGGATTCTGATAGGTCAAAATCTAAATATGTATTTGGATGAATATAGTTATTCTGTGGTGAACGGATTTGTATATTGGTGGATGTAAGTAGGATAGTATATGACTGTTGAAACAGATTCAAAGAACGTACAATGTAACTTATTAATGTGAAATTTAAATAGTCCTCGGGTATTACCTACCCGTTAAAATATTTTCACCATTAACAGTTTGTACAAGAGAATTTTTAAATTACAATCTTTATGAAAACATATGTACATATATATTTTCTTCAGATGTATTCATGGATTTAATGAGTTAATATGATATTAAACTCATTTGCTTTTCGGTTGGAACTAGAATAACTAATCTCTAAAACTTTAGAGATTACATATTCGCCATGTTGAACGAAGATAAATGAGGTAGAACGATACGTAGAGCGAAGATCATACTCAAAGTACATATGATGATATTGAAGCATGGATTGTTGATGGTACTGGTGCTGTTATTGATTGTACTGTTGGTGCCGGTGATGTTGCTGAAGCTGGTACATTTTGCACCATATTCTCCGAATTGATTATTCGAGCGCAAAGTTCGTTGACTTATTACTCCAGGATGATTGTCGGTCGGAACGAGCGGATGAATAGGGTTCAGAATTGTGGATAGAATATAATCTTGTCGAGTTACCCTGGAAATGAGACTGAAAATGGTGTCTCGAACAGGTTCGCCGGTAAACGCTTCAGGTTCATTGTCAAGAGGTGAATTCGGTTGGTGGAAGGGATTGTCTTCTGCGCGTTTCCATTAATTAAGTCAACTACGAACCCATCAGATGAATTGATAATGGCTGATTGGTTTATTCATGCCGATGACGCTGTTTTCGGAGCTTAGGTGAACATCTATGTAGGAATAGCTGTCGGAATAACTATTGGAATAGCTATCGGAATCTGAGGGACTCGAAATGGTTGCAGGATTCATTTCGTACGATCAGATGAAGGATTTTCGATAAGAAATAGATTATGGGATGTAGATTAGTACCCTGCATTACCTAATTTACATATGCATATATAATACTAAAATCCCATAAGTTACGAAGGAATATACGGAAGTTGTCAGGCAAAGTTACAGTAACAGATACGCTAAGATATGAAGTAGCAGATACGCTAAGATATGAGTTTTGTCTATACACTATTCATGCAGTCAATGCAGTAAAATGTGTCTAGACTAAGAATGATAAGTAAGTGATTCTCTAAGAATGATAAGCAGGTAATTTTTGACACAAAATGATAAGCAAAACTTTTGATATGCAGACATGGTCGAAGTCCAGACTCAATAATGCATCCTAACGACTTATCAGTTAGACACACTAATGCAGACATGGTTCGCTAAGACCACCGCTCTGATACCAACTGTAAAGACCCGTCCTAATCCATCCGGACAAAGTCCATATCGATTATAAACAATTCTCAACAGTTGATTACATCGCGAGGTACTTGACCTCTATATGATACATTTTACAAACATTGCATTCGTTTTTAAAAGACAAACTTTCATTTACATCGACAGTTGACAGACATGCATACCATTTCATAATATATCCAAATATAATTAACTTAATAATAATCTTGATGAACTCGATGATTCGAATGCAACGTCATTGGAAATATGCCATGAATGACTCCAAGTAATATCTATAAAATGAGCACATGCACAGCGGAAGATTTCTTTCGTACTTGAGAATAAACATGCTTTCAAGTGTCAACCAAAAGGTTGGTGAGTTCATTAGTTTAACATAAATCATCATTTCATAATTTTAATAGACCACAAGATTTCATATTTCCATTTCTCATAAACATACGTCCCATGCATAGAGACAAAAATATCATTCATATGGATTGAACACCTGGTAACCGACATTCACAATTTGCATACAAGAATATCCCCATCATTCCGGGATCCTCCTTCGGACATGATATAAATTTCGAAGTACTAAAGCATCCGGTACTTTGGATGGGGCTTGTTGAGCCCGATAGATCTATCTTTAGAGTTCGCGTCAATTAGGGTGTCTGTTCCCTAATTCTTAGATTACCAGACTTAATAAAAAGGGCGATATTCAGTTTAATAATCCAACTATAGAATGTAATTTTAAGTACTTGTGTCTATCCCGTAAAACAGTTATAAAAGCAGCACATGTATTCTCAGTCCCAAAAAATATATATTGCAAAAGCATTTAAAAAGGGAATAATGAAACTCACGCATATAATTATTGTAAAACAGTTAATAAAGCATTTGCATGTATTCTCAATTCAAGATATATTTCAAAAGCAGTTAATAAAGCAATTGTAAAAACAACACATGTATTCTCAGTCCCAAAAATGTAAAGAGTAAAAGGGATCAAATGAAACTCACGCGTATAAATATTGTATAACAGTTAATAAAGCATTTGCATGTATTCTCAGCCCAAAAACGTAAAGAGTAAAAAAGGGATTAAATGAAACTCACGCGTATAAATATTGTATAACAGTTAATAAAGCATTTGCATTTATTCTCAGCCCAAAAATGTAAAGAGTAAAAAAGGGAGTAAATGAAACTCACGCGTATAAATATTGTATAACAGTTAATAAAGCATTTGCATGTATTCTCAGCCCAAAAACGTAAAGAGTAAAAAAGGGAGTAAATGAAACTCACGCGTATAAATATTGTATAACAGTTAATAAAGCATTTGCATGTATTCTCAGCCCAAAAACGTAAAGAGTAAAAAAGGGAGTAAATGAAACTCACCTAATGTATTTTGTAGTAAAAAATACATATGACGACATTAAACAACTGAACAATGCAGGGTTGGCCTCTGATTCACGAACCTATATTAATTGTATATCTATTAAATCATATAATATTAAACGAACAAAAATATATGTATATTATTATTAATGATATAATTCTTATATTAATAACTTATAGGTTTCATTATTTAATTAAATATATTCATTCTATATATTTTAAGTAATTAAAGATATAGTTAAGTTATGTGTATTAACTATATTTTTATATAAGGATCCCATATTTATTAATTTAACAATATTACTATATTAAAGATAATAATAATAATGATAGTAATAATGGTAGTAATAATAAAGATGTTAATTTTTGAAAATGATAATTTTAATAAAGGTAATAACTTTAATAATAATAATAATTTTACTAATGATGTTTTTAGTAATAAAGATAAAATGATAGTTTTACAAATAAAAATCTCATAACAATGATAATATTAGTAGTTTCTAATAAATTGAATAAATTAATAATACTAGTAATAATTAATAGTTAATACTTAATGACTAAGTTATTACTAATGATAAACCTCATAATAATACACTTGTTAGTAATAACAATAATAAGCTTAAAATGATACTAATACTAAAAATATCGTTATTAATACTTAATGGGGGTTACTTAATAACAAATTGATAATAATATTAGTCATAGTACATATGTTTATATGATAATTATAATAATAATAATAATGATAATAATAATAATAATAATAATAATAATACTTATCATAATAAATACATAATAATGATATTAATAATAATAATAATAATGAAAATGAAAATTAAAGTATATACCCCTTAAAAGCCATCCTAAAAAGAATTGTCACGTAGGAGACTCGAGCCCATGACCTCTTGGACACCCGACAACACTCTCAAACCAATGCACCATTTCTGTTTTTCTGTTTATATCTCAGACCCACAAGTAATTAACCCGTCTAAATTTTCTGTTTATGTTTTCTTCATCTCCTTCATCCTTTAATACGATCAGTAATCCAAATCTTTAAATCAATGATTTGATTATGTGAATTTAGGCTTATTGAACGAAACCAAAACTACTTGTAACATATCTGAATTTAATTTAATAACAGAAAAGAAATTTTTGGGCTATAACAGACTTTGAATAATACGTATGAACTCCAACATCAATTTCGTATTTTTAGATTGTTTCAGACTAAACCTATAACATGAAAAAGTTTCTAAATCATTGTTAAAAACTTTCTGAATGATCAATTTGACGGGAAACACTAAAACGAATTCAAATTTTTGAATGAACACCTCGTTTTGACTTTTGAAATTATAAGTTGACTTCCAAAATTCGAGAGTGTTATGAGGAATTGAGCTTTGATAAAATACAGAAAGTTTGAAGAAGAGATTCCTAACAACTCCTCATTTACACATTTTCAAATTTGATATGAAAATCGAGTTTTTAATTATTTGGGTCAAGAACAGGGTAGGCGACAAGGTGTTCTTCAGGTTTCGTTTTAATTCGATAATTTATGAGCTGTAATAGGTATATATGAAATGTTAATTGATAGTATAAGTCTTCTGTTGTCATGTACCCTGAATGTGATTGATTGTTACAGTGATTAAGGTCGACATTTTCCTTGCCAGGTACAGAAAATAAATTAAAAAAATAAAAAAAAAGGCTGATTGATAAACAGATTGTACGATCGTTTAACAGCTTCTGAGACATAGATAAAATTGATTAAAGTATGAGAGTGAGGTGAAACAGATTTTGGTTTATTCAAATATATATATATACTTTATATTTTAATTATTTGATATATGTTATTAATAAAAAATACATAAAATGCAAGTAATAATTATCTTTGTAATATAAATACTGATTTTTATTATATATAACAGCATATAATGGTCTATGCATATATATATATATATATATATATATATATATATATATATATATATATATATATATATATATATATATATATATATATATATATATATATATATATATATATATATATATATATATATACCGTTTATCTATCTAACTGTAATTATATCAGTATATGCATTTTTATATATATGTAAATCTGTATTTTATATATTTATAAGTATTTATATAAATCTGCTTATATATTTGATTATAATTCATAAACTTTAATAATTATAAAATTATTAATAATAAGATACTAATTATTAATAAAGAAATATCGAAGTTCTAATAATAATAATAAAAATAATAAAATAATAATATCAATAATAATAATTGTATTAATATTTATAAATAGTAATAATATTAAGAATCATAAATTTATAATAAGTTTGCTAATAACAATCATAATAAAACGATAAAAATAATATGTTTATTAATACTAAAAAAATAATATTACTTTTTATAATATTGTTGATAATAATAATATTAAAAATTTTGATAATATATTATCTTATATCTAATTTCCTGTATATCTATATATCTGTATGTTAAGTATATAAAGAATCATAATAACATTAATTATACAAATTTTAATATCTAACTTTAATGAATCAGATAATATTAATAATAGTAATATTACTAATGATAGTAATAATAATAATATTTGTATATGTCAAGTTTCATATATACCATATTTATATATACATATCTATTTACAAATTATGGTTCGTGAAACGTCAGGAATAATCAATGGTCAAATGATTTCATTAAACAGTTCAAAAATTTTGAGATTCAACCTACCAGACTTTGCTTATTGTGTCGAAATCAAATAAGATTTAAGTTTAAATTTGGTCGGAAATTCCCGGGTCATCACATAAACGTGGTCTTTGGTATCCCAAAGACCAAGATTTTGAGCTAATTGGGTATTCGGATGCTGATTTTGCAGGGTGTAAAATAGACAGGAAAAGTACTACTGGTGGTTTCCAGTTACTAGGGGGTAGGCTAGTCAGCTGGACGAGCAAAAAGCAAAATATTGTGTCCACATCTACTGCTGAGGCAGAATACGTTTCTGCTGGTAGTTGTACTGCTCAAGTACTGTGGATGCAAAGCCAGCTGAAAGACTATGGTGTTCATGTTACAAAAACTCCAATCTACTGTGACAACACAAGTGCAATAGCTATCACCAACAATCCTGTGATGCATTCAAGAACAAAGCACATTGACGTTCGATATCACTTCATAAGGGATCATGTTCAAAAAGGAGATGTGGAGCTACACTTTATTTCAACAGACCAGCAGTTAGCAGATCTATTCACAAATCCCTTAGATGAGAAATGTTTTAACTATCTCATCTCTGAGCTGGGTATGCTTGAACTTTAAATAAAAGACAATTTTTGTTGGTGTGCTGGCTCTGCAACATGTAGGGCAAACCAGTAAGTCATTTTTGTGAACTTACTGCCTATATGTAAAACACTCAGCACAACAAGGTCTTTTATATTTTGATTACTCCAAATGTCTTTAATTGAAATAATAAATAGCTCACAAAATTAAATGATTCCTTAAATCCGAAACTCATTTACTCTCAATGATTTAAATTAAATTCATGACATATTAAATGTAACAAAGTATTTTGTATTTAATACATAACTTATTTTGTGGTTTTTAAATTTTTTTTAAAATTAAAACCTGCTGCATTTAATGTTGAATGGGAGGTATGAGTGTTCAAGCCGTATATACGTCAAATCATCAGTCTGTGTCCCCTCGAGTGTGCCAGTCTGTCACATCTGCCCATGTGCCTACTAATGGCAGTTGTCATTTTCTCTCTCCTGCCTTTTTCACCCAATCACAACGGTTAAAAGAGTGTTTTATCTTTCATAATAACCTTCGATTATTCAGTTTTCAAATTCACACTCTTCTCTCTAAAAATCCCCAAATCTTCAAATCAATTCATACATCCATCTTTTACGAAATCATCAATGGCAGAACAACAACAACATCAATCACCACCTGCTTCAAACTAGCCAGAGGAACAACAACCACAGCAACAACAACCAGTAGCACCACAACAACCGGAACAGAAACCACCACCGGTCATCGAAGAACAAGTGGTGTAGGGCCCTCTGTTCAACCTGCACCCAAGCCTTGTTAGGGCTGCAAATGCACCAGAACACTCTTCCATTCGCCTATCAAGAGGCAATGCTGCTCTTGCCCTTTCAATTCCCAAATCCAAAGCCAACTAGGGCTATGATACGCTTATCGATTACATAAGACAATCACCACTGGCTCGAGCTATTACCGGCGTACCTTCTTGTCTTTATCCGGCTTGTTTGGCCAGATTCTGGTATACTGCCACCACGGCCACCACTCAACACAACGTTCCATGTATTCGTGGCATGGTGACTGAAACCCTAGCCTGCTCCATCACTGTTGATGCCATCCGACGTGCTCTCCAATTATCCATTGGTCCATTCGTTAATTCACCAACCAGTGATGAGTTTAGAAGAGAGGTACTGGAGATTATAGGGTTTGATGGACCAGTGGCTCATACGCCCTTAAGGAAGCAGATGCCACCTCTGTGAAATTATTTCTTTGGCTTACTGACTCATTGCATCAGTCAGAAGTCCAGGAGCTTTGATCAGTGCTCAGATTTTGAGCTGAAGATTGGTCATGGGATGTTGTTCAATAAAAATATTGATTATGCCGGTGAAATTTACTTAAGTCTAAGGGAAATGGTGCTTGCACCTAAACGAACACACTTAATCCCCTTTCCAAGGTTTTTGAGCCTTGTTTTTGAAAATGAGCTGGGTGAAGCTTACCAGCAGATTGCTGATGAATCATTCGACCTGCCTCCAAAACGAGGGGGAATGCCAAAAGATGCTCCTGCTGCTCCATATAATGTCCTGACACCAGGCATGCTTGAGTATCTTGCTGCTCGAGGTGGAGTGAACCAACCGGCTACCTCTGGTGCTGCACCAGCTGAGGGGGAGGGACCTCAGCGAAAGCCAGTTGTAAAAAGGAAGAAGCCAGCTACCTTAACTAGTACAGCCACCATCTCACATACTGGTAAAGCAGTAGTTGTATTAGAATCTAGTGCTCTCTGATCATAAAGAACAACCCTAGTCTTATATACTGACTATCCACTTCTAGTATTGGAATCCGTTGCTTAACTATTTCTTGGTAACAGGCAAATCCAAACGAGCAAAAGCTTGCTCCAGGCTCACCACATGGGAGATTGCACCAGTCTCAACTGCTGCTCCTGTAAAGGATGTGGCTATGGAACCTGGTGCTTTTCTAGACCAAACAGCAGAAAATTCTAACATAATTAAAAATCTTTTATCTGCTGACTTGAAAATGAAAGAGGAGTTAAAGGTATAACCCTGGCTCCCAAGCTGACTGGTTTTAAAACTAGTGTTAAGAAGAGTAGTAACCCATACTCTTCTAGCTAGACACTTCCACATTTTTCAAAATTGAACTTAATGTTATATCCTCTACTGACAGTACAACCAGCAGAGCACATACCTGACCCCCAAAGCAAACTTGAGCTGGGTCCTCATCGTGCTGAAACAGCTCAGGATACTGCACAGCCATTATGTTACTCGGATCATGATAAGAGTCTCACTCCTACATCATTACCAGCCAGAACTCTTACACTATCTGGGTCAACATGTGTCGCCAATGAGTCAGCAGAGTCACAGCTGTACTTACAGACACCTTATTCTGTCTCATTAGAAGGGCTGACCAAATCACCAGTCTGTCCCCAGAGACCAACACCAGATGCAATTGTTGAGTCAAATTTATTTGGTTCTACAGTTGTTAACATAAAATGTTCTATTGTTTCGGTTCTTAGCAGGGTAGATGAACAGGCAGAGGGGGAGCAAGTGAAAGATGATATTATTCCTACTGAGCAGATTGCTGCCTCTGCTACTGGTATTGGTGCTACTATTTCTCCTACTGGTGGTGCTGACGCTAGTACTGTTGCTTCTACAGCTGCTGGTGATACTGCTCCCAGTATTGCTGCTTCCACTACTACACCTGCAGTGGAAGATGAAATCATAGTGGATCCTCCTGTTCTTAAAAAGGTAATTGACAATATTGTCAAGGATGTTCTTCTTGATGAACCTGTCCCTGAACCAAAGGGTGACATTGCGTCTGCTGCTGCTACCGATGCACAAAATTTTATTGTGGATGCTAGTACTTGTGCTAATTTTTCATCTGATGTTATCATGGAAGCTGGTACAAGTGCTACTTTTCCATATGATGTTATCATGGCTGCTGGTAAAAGTGCTACTTTTCCATCAGATTCTGGTTCACAGGGTAATACTGTTCTGGAGGGTCTTGATTTTGTTAATGCTAGCTATGTTGGCTATGTCCCCACAGAGCCAACGGTGGATACTGATGCTACTAGTGTTATTCTGGATGTTTCTGATTCCACACCGGACACTTTCTTTAAAGATGTTGCAGATACTGCTTCTTCACCTACTGCACAGTTACCTACCGCTGCTACTGGTTCTACGGAACCCGTTATGGATGTTGGTACCTCTGTTTCTGCCACTACTAAATCTTCTCAGGCTACTGTTTCTGCTGAGAAGAAACCTTATGTGTGCCAGGTGCTAGATCCTGATGAAGTTGTCCCTAACTTCATCTATCGGGGAGCATCTATTACTCTCAGAGTTGCTCTGCTGGTGGATCAGCTAACTATTGATCCTCAAACTACCATAGTCTCAGCCAGCAAATTGCCTCGCGAGGAGCTGACTGAACTATTGTCTCAGCTTGATCGACCAGCTCGAGAAGAAGTTTATGAGAGGCTGGATACTTTAGAACAGATCAACGAGCAGCCATATTATCATTTTTTTTGGCATGGCTCCAGCTGCTTCTCCATGGCCTGGTACATGGAGGCCTCTCAAGTTCATCAGAGATCCCTCTACTGGTAAATATGTTATGCAGAATATTCCTAATTCACCAGTACCTTCTAATTCATCAGCTTCTTCCCCATCATCTTCTTCTTCTGATGGTTATGTTGATAAAGGTACTGGTAAGGATGAACCAGCCACTCATGATAATGTGACTGGTACCAAAGATAAACCAGTGGATCTCACTGATGATGTTGATCTTGATGCTGACAAGGATACCAGTGGTTCTAAACCTTCGGATGAAGGTAAAAATGATGGTGATCATGGTGACGAGTCAGATTCTGACCTTCCACCTCCACCACCCCACGGAGGTAATCCTGTGTTAGCTGCTTCTGACCACCCCTCAACCAGCTATGTTAAATTTAATGCTGATGAGGTGGCTAACATCTCCACCCTGGCTGTTTATAAGACACTAGCCGAGGTTACACCTGATCTACAATCCACCATTCGCACTGCTATTGCTGATAGTGTGACTGAAGCCATACATCTTTCTCCTGAAGTTACTGACTGGAACAATTTTGCATTCGACAATTTGGCGTGGATCCTGGTGCCCATCTTTCTCCTGAAGTTACTGACTGGAACAATTTTGCATTCTCTGTTCCAGATTCAGATAGTGACCTTGATGCACAGGTCTCCCCTGTTCACCTTTATGCCCCTGCTGATGACAAAAAGGGGGAGAAGAAATCTAAAAAGAAACTCAAAAAGAGAAAACAATCAGAGGGGGAGCATGAGCATGAAAAGGCTCCAAAACAACCAAGGAGAGATGGTGATGGTGATGGTGGTGATGGTTCTACTGGTCAAGACTCTGGCACTAAGCCCAGCAACGCTCATACTGAAGCTGGTGTACAGGCAGCTGGTGAATCTCAACCCAGTGTGTCTGCCACATCAGTGGATGATATTGGTTCTGGCAGTAAGCCCAGTGATGTTTCTGCTTTGGCTGTTGCTGAAGCTTTTGTTGTCTCTCAAACTATTGAAAGAAGAATGAAAAGAAAAATGGAGAGACATCAGAAGAGACAGCAAGAATTAAATGATGCCTTCAATGTCAAATGGGATGCCTATGTTTCTCTTAAACACCACAGAATTGAGCATAGGAGATGGCTGACCCCAAAAAAGAGGTACATTGATGATGACCTGATTGGCATTGATAAATTCAAAAAGGATGCACGAAAAAGAAATGCCAAATTCATGGTCAAATACGACAAAAAGAGGGCAAAGCTGTATGCTGAGTGAGAAGATAGGATCAAACGGATGACTCCAGAAGAAATGAAAGATTATCTTGCATCTACTGAGTCAGGGGGAGGAGTTAGAGCTGACATTTTTATGAAGTGGTTAGATGATATGTTAGAAACCAGCTCATCTTCTCTCCAAACATCTTCTGCACAGCCAGCTACACAACATAAGCCAGCAGAAACAATCAATCTTGATGATGATGATATTCAGGGGGAGCATCTTGCTATCGTTCCCTACCTGCCTCCACTTGAGCTAGTATCAACACAAGAACCATCAGCTGAACCCATGCCCATAGATAAACAAAGGGTGAAATCTGCTCCTAGGGACAATCAGCCCCTAAGAAAAGGACCCTTATTTGAGGCAGCTGATGAAGATACTGAGGTGGTTGTACCAGCTGATACTAATAAGTCAGCTGGTACTGAAGACACAGAAAGGAGTGTTGTGAATGAAGACCCATCCAGAAGTGTGCTGCTGGGTGTTACAAGTGTTGAAGACCCAGCCAAGGTGGTTGAGCTGCGTGCTAATCAAGATGATGATACGATTAATCCTGCTGACTTTACAGTCTGGGGTAGTGGAGATCATTTATTTGTTTAATCACCTATCTCTCCCCAGACCCTCACTTATTTTAACAAAACAAAGGATAATCGTGTCAATCAGTTTCCAGTGACTTCATCTGGCATAGGTGAATCAATCATGTATCCTCCATCTTCCCCAAAACGTCATGGTAAACACAGAACTTGGGAAGATGATTCAGTTACCCGTGGTGAGCCAGACTTATTTAAAATGAATCCAGATGAAAGAGATGCTTACCGGATGGAGATCACTGTACAGGAATTGCTTGAGCAAAGACAAGCTGCTATCAATGAAAGGATACGCCAAGTTAGATTGCTGCATCATCCCCTTGATCAGCCACTCTACATCATTGCCTTGACTTATGGCATTGAAATTGGTGTATACTTAAACAACAGTGGTCAAAGGCTCTCTACTGATGAGGAAAAAGCTCAATATCAAGAGGCTCACCAGCTGGGTATGGATCTAAGGGAGTATCGTGCTGCCCTGAGAACTGAAGAGGGTAGAAAGATGATTGAAACAGCAAAATCCTTGAAAATCACTGTCGATGATTATTTGTTGGGTCTACAAGCTGAAATTCAAAGAAGGGAGGCTGCTGATGCTGATCTCGCTGAGAGGGTAAGGCTCCAGGATATAGAAGACAAATTGGCTGCTGATAGAAAGCAAGAGGCTGAGTCCCTAGAATTAGCCAAAGCCATTGTCAAAGAACAGGATAAGGCATTTGATAAGATGGAAGCTGCTGAGAAAGCACCTGCTACTGCTCCTATAGAATCTGTTTGTACCAGTGAATTTCCTGATCTTTATTATAGGAGTAGGTATGGTGATGTGATGAATAGAAGATCCAATCCCAGCAGGATCATCAAAGTAAACAGAGGATCAAAAAGAGCGTTCAATGTTGTAAAGGAGAATAAAGTTCAAGAAAGAATAAACTATGATGAGTTAAGATCCCTTAGATTTAGTGAATGGATGGAGATCTTGGAGTATTTTATTGGTAAAGGTGAAAGTGCTATCAAAAATACACTTAAATCTGAACTCCAACAGCTCTTCAAGAAAGCAACAAGGTTTGGGAATGCACCAGTGGTGAATGTAGATGAAGTCCTCTCTCAAAAACCTAAAGGAAAGCAATCCACTGGTGACGGACCAACCGGAAAAGGCCCCATCATTCTACCTCCCCATATCCCTGTATTTGACCCTGCTGATGTACCTTATCTGTTCCCTGAAGCCTGGAGAATCAAACAAGAGGAGTTATCTAAAGAAGAACGAGAAAAAGATAAAGATAGATAGTCTCCTATGTGCTCAAACTGTATCTTTTATTTAATTCACTTTTCATTCTGCTGTTGTTGTAATTACTGTACATATTGTGTTGTAATGAAAGTGAAATGAGTTTATCTTCCAAATCCTATCAAATTATAAGATATGGATAACTCAGCAAAAGATCCCAAAACAAACTTAAAAAGGGACAAATTTACTGCCTATTTTCATTAGGTCCCTCCGTGCTGACTTTAGTGTTTTCTCTACATGTCATAGGTTTTGTCATCATCAAATAGGGGGAGATTGTTGAGTCCCCAAAATAATTAAGGATTTAATTATGACAAAACTGTAATTTATTTGCATTAAAGTGTTATGTGCAGTCAGCACAAGTTTGCTCATGTATAGACAGCAGATATTGCTCTGTCGAGTGTTTAGTTTGCTGCTCAGTCTACCAGCACAAGGTAGACAGTGTTCTTCAATCAGCACAGGATGTGTTCTCAGCAAATCAAGAACATGAAGTGGCTCAGCAATGAAGAACCAGCACAGCTGGAATGCAGCTCACTACACAAGACAGCTATGCTAAATTATAAGCAAAGTCATTTCCCGAGTGGTCTACATCAATGGTACTATTCAACAGAAGTCAAAGACAAAGTTGAACAGAAAAGGACACGCGTCAGCGGCTGACAAGTGACCTTACAAGACCACGTGGGAATGCAGAAGTTTAACGCATGTGCAGACATGGGTTATACTTTGTCATCACCTAGGGAACACAACATTCTATTTGTTTAATCAAATAGTGGTGCCAAACCAAATTGGGGTGTTCCTGCAAATAGCTACCAAAGAGGAAAGAAGAGAGCATGCTCTCTGATATAGTTGTCTCCACAAGTACAGACATCCTATGTACCAGTGGACAATAGAACCATTACACGGTTAATAGGACTACTATAAATTGTTGTATCCACTGTTGTAACAACTAGTGGTGTGGGTTTATTTTTTATAGAGTCAAAACGTGTAATAGCTGTTAGTTTACCTCTTAGCTATAATCTAGGTAATCTGTATCAACCAACTATCATTCCGCCAAGGATAGTTGTGATTCTTTGTGATTCAATCAATAAAGAATAACTGTTGAAAATTACCTGTGACTCTATTTATTTGCATGCTTGAATACTAATCGGTTTAACTGTTAAGTTATTTAGAAAGAAATTGTATTCACCCCCCCCCCCCCTCTACAATACTCCTGTTGTTATCAAGGGACCAACACTTAATGATAGGTTTTAACATATAAATGAAAGTAATCAACATGTAGGGAGTTCCCAGAGTATAATATAGCTCAGTACGCACAAATACGCAGTTTCGCGAAAAAACAAAGCACAAAAGCAAGTCGAAAAAGTCGGGTCGTTACATTTGTGTTTCCACTCGCCTAGTCGTTTGCGAGTAATAAGAAGTAGAGAAACGTTGGGTTACTCCATACTTCTTTGAAACATTTTCAAGCAAATTGTTAGAAAAGTGGGTGCCTCGATTATAACTTAGCGCCTTTGAAATTCTAACGCGTAAGAACAAGTTCTTTAGGAAGCTAACAACTAGACGAGCATCATTAGTGGCCAAAGCTTTTGCTTCCTCCCATTTTGACACGTTATCTACCACCACGAGAATATACTTACATTTTATGGGACATGGGAAATGGGCCCATAAAATCGATCCTAAAATATCAAAATCTCACAAACATTATGCCGGTTTGAGGCATTTCATCGCTTTTGGAGATATTTCCCGCCCTTTAGTAAGCATCACAAGTCCTAACCATAGAATGAGCATCGATAAAAATTATGGGACAATAAATTCCTGAGTCAAAGACCTTCTTAGCCATGTATCTAGGTCCAAAGTGCCCTCCTATAGATCTTAAGTGACAATGCTAAAAAATTTGTTGAGCATCCCTCCCCAAAAACACATCGGCGTATCACTTAGTCTTCCCCTACACGCTAAAGATGAGGGCGTTCCCAAAATAACACCTCAAATCAGAAAATAATTAGCCATTTTGTTGATAAGTCAACCCTTTCACTAAAACATCCAAGGCAAGATATGTAGCGACCCGACAAAACCGCCATTGACGGCGCAGACTACTTAGGTCCCGTTACGTGGTCATAAGTCTTTAAAATAACGTTTGACCAAAATATGTCGCCTTCATTTCAAAAGTAAATATTGTTTCCAAGTTTACAAGAATTGTTCAACCAAAAGTTACGTTACAAAGTTATAAGTACAAATGAAACCTATGCGACACAGTTTTAAATAAAGTCAAAAGACGCTCCATGTATGCACATATACTCGACATCCAAAGCAAGTATCAAAATAATGAGCGGAAGCATGTATCACATATCGTTCAAAGACCTGAAAAAACATAGAAATCTGTCAACGAAAACGTTGGTGAAATCATAGGTTTAAGTAAGTAAGTGAGTAAATAAGTAATTTGAACCACAAGATTTGCAACATCGAAATAATAGTTAACCATTCTAAAATTTGTTTCACGAGCACCCAATTATCAATGCTTAACATTCCTTCCATAGAACCCCATCACAATAGTGTTAGAACATACACTGTTTCTTTAAAATATATTTCATTCGTAGACGGTAGCGAACCGTCTGAATGAGGGTTTGTCAAACCCATATGGATCCATACAACATAAGTTCTCGCTTACACCCGGAAAGTGTAACTAATGATAATCGAATTGAGGATTTTGTTCTAAACTCGTATGTAGAATGTTTGTTTTCCTGTACTTGTGTTCACTTAGTAAAAAGAAACGTTTATGTTTTCTCATCCCAAATGTAAGTTCAAAAGAGTAAAAGTGGGACTATGATCTCACCGCGAGTGCAAGAGTAAAAAGATACTTCAACAAGTAACGTGCAAAGAACAAATGCTAGTCTTGACCTAAACAAGTAAGTTGTATCAATAATGGTAAATACGGTTGGTCAAAGTTGTTCAATTAGTCCTATGGCTCGTTACGACTCGATTATGTAGCATGTGAATCAAATTATCAAGTTTCATGCAAGATACAAGTATAGAAGCAAGTTAGAAAGATTGCATGAATATTCGGTTAAGTTTGGCTAAAAGTCAAACTTTGTCGGGTCAAAGTCAACGAAAAAGTCAACACGTTCGGGTCGGGTCTCGAACTATTTTTCTGAGGTTTTTATTCATATATAAGCATGTTAGAACAAGTTACATGTGAATCGGAGGTGCGTAGCATAGCAAACATTTTTCGTAAAAGTGTAGGCTTGGTCAGAATCCAAACACGCCTAATGCCGCGCCGCGACCAAGGATGGCCGCACCGCGACACTCAACGTGAGTTGGTACCTGGGCTGGTGCAAATGTTCAAGTCTCGAGCCAAAACTCATTTTATCATAACAAATGAACCGTAAACACTTAAAACGCATACCATACATCGTTGGAAAGGTATTTTGACGAGGAATACAACTAATCACATATTATCAAATAATTACATCATTTAAATGACCAAATCCCTCGTCGAATGATCGTTAAAAGTTCATCATTGAAGTTTCAAGTTTGTAAAAAGCATTTTATGATTCGGGAATCCAATTTACACATACGATATGCCGTTTCGAAGGTAATTAAACATAAATTGCAACTAAACACTTACTAACAACATTAACAAGCATTCAATGTATCAAAAGTTCATTTTAAAAGCTATCAAACCCTAACCAAGAATCACAAAATCAATAATCAAGTTTATGAAGTTTTCTAAAGCAACCTACACATCAAATTGAAGCTAGTGATACTAGTAACACAATTAAAACATGAACTTTTAATATCTAACAACTTTTAAGCAACTAAATCTCAAGAACAACACACCAAAATTTAAGTTCATGCTAGTTACTTCAAAACAACAAGATCGAGCATACAAATCATATATTCATGTTAAACTTGAGCCATAGACACTAATTAACACTTTTATAAGTTAAAAAACATCAAGAACACAAAATCTAGTGATTTTAGAAACTTACCCAAATGAGATGAAATTGGTATCAAGTTGTAGAGGATGAAGAGAGGATTCCAAATATGTAATTTGTTTTGTTGCAAGCTTCCTAGATCGAATTTAGATGATGATTTTGTGTTTGAGGGTTTGAGAGTATAAAAATGGAAGTAATGAAATGGGGAGGATGAAATGAATGGAGGAGGGTGAAGGTTGACTAGTTGACCTAGTCATCCCTTTACCCTCTGGGCAAGTTTAGTCCCTCAAGTTTGTTGTCGGGTGCGAGAATTAACATAACGAATTATTTTGAATTACACGAGAGTACGGAAGACGTTATAATCCGATAACAAAAATATTAAGAATGTTAGCTAACGGAGGATACGAATCTAGATACGAAGGATATTATTTAAATTAAAAAGACGGGCGTTAAAATAATTTAACGGAAAAATGCGGGATGTTATATTACCCACACCTTAAAAGAAATTTCGTCCCGAAATTTAGTTGGAAGTAATAGTCGATGCCTCTTACTCGAGACCTTATGTTATCCAATCTATGAATAAGTGAAGATACGTCCTTGGGCATTTCCACGATTCTGGATAGTCGGGGTTCACATTGTATTAAGGCTTGGTTTTGCGATCCACAATTTCAATCGGTCTTTCTACGAAGAGGAGTTTGTCATCGATAGTAAGTTTATCTAGAATGGTAGCACGTTCCTATTCCGCAGGACACATCTCTAAGTTTGTTACATGGAACGTAGGGTAGACGAAAACTTAATTGAGTCGAAAGTTCTAAACGGTAGGAAGCGGTTCCAATACGCATCAAGATTTCAAAAGAATCAATATTGCGGATATAACTTTCCTCGATTTCCCGAAATGGATTACACCTTTCCAAGGTGCTGTTTTTCAATATCACTCGGTTACTGACTTGGAATTCGGAAGGTTTACACCTAACATCGGTATAATCCTTTTGGCGAATACGGGCCGTCTTGAGCCCTTCTCGGACTGGAACTATCTCAACAGTTATTTCTTGAATGATTTTGGATCTGATAATTTGCTTGTCACCTACTTCAGTCCAACGAATAGGAGAATGACATTTGCGGTTATATAAATTTTCGAAAAGTGTGCGTTAACACGTGAGTGGTAACTACTGTTGTAAGAGGGTTCAACTAAAGGCGACAATACAAGTTTGTAACATGTCTTTCCAAGATATAAATCATTCGTTTGCTTGGTTCGTCCGTTTGTAGAAGATACGCGGTACTCATGTCTAAACGTGTTCCTAAGGCTTCCTGTAAACTAGATGTGTACGAGTATTTCGATCCGGGATAATTGACAATGGTACATCGTGTTGGAATAGAATTTCTTAAGATATGTTTGAACAAGTTAGTTAGGGCTCGAAATCGTTCGTTGGAACAGGTTTCTTATCGGCTACTGAAAAACGTTCGTCAGGGCTAGTCCCCCTCGTGGTAAATACTAGTAATACGTGAAGAGTCTCTCTCTTCATTGAGCAATTATATAAAAGGTTTTCTTATACGGAAGTACGAGCAAAAAGATAGGAGTGAAATGAGAACTTAGAATAGGATGAGTTTACACCTTAAGGCAGCCATATCGCGCATCTAGTGGCCAAATGTTGAGACTTGGTGGGAAACGAGATAGTACACATAGTTGTATAGTTCGGGGTTGAGTAGTAGATGGCCATTTATCAGAAGCATAAGGACGATAAGTCAAAGAAGAAAGAGGTATCCTTGGATTGTGTGTTATCTTGGGTCCCAGTAATATCAGACGGTCATAGTGAGATAACAGTGTTATGTAACGTGGTACATGGTGATGAGAAGATTGATCGGATTCATAATTAAGTATTCAAATTCTTCGTGCAAACTAACGAATCTCAGTTTCCTTGATTTCGAGTCGAGAGAGTATGCCTTTCAGGCGTTCAAGTAGAAATATTTCCATATCTGGGTTCCATATCGTGCTACCCGAATTTAGCTAGTAAGGTTGGTGCGAAAAATCACGTTCAAGGCTCGGACACGGAGAGGTTTAAATTTTTCCCTTAGCGAGTTAACGAGGTTAAAGGTCGTGCAACACGAGATAAAGTCAGAAATGAATCTTCGGTAATAACCGGCGAGATCTAAGATTTTACAAATACAAGATAGAGTCGTGAGGGTTTCCCGATTATGTGTGGCTTCGATTGCTAGATTTTATTGTAATACCTTGTCCACTAACAACATGGCCTAGCAATTGGACTTCATTCAACCAAAATTCTCACTTGGAGAATTCGGTATAAAGTCGCTCCTTTCTCAAAAGTTCGAGCGTAAGATGGAGATGTTGTTCGTTTTCTTCTTTACTTGAATAAGTTTAGACATCATTTGTAAATACGATAATGGATTGGTCTAGATAAGTTTGCATACGCGGTTCAGGAGGTTTATGAATACGGACGGAGCCTTAGTTAAACTGAACGGTATTAAAAGAAATTCATAACTATTGTAGCTAGTTCAGAAAGTGATTTAGGAGACATCGTCTCCCTTAACCCTCAATTGATGATAACCAGAATGAAGGTCGATTTTGGAATACACGCGAGATCCTTGTAACGGTTCATGAGGTTGTTGGTACGGGGAAGAGGATATCGGTTCTTAACCGGAAATTATTTAGTTTGTGATAATCTATACACATGTAAGGAATCATCTTCTTCTTAACGAATAGGTTTTGAGCTCCCTAGTTCTATAGGTATCAAGTCAAAATTCAAATTATCCACCCAATAAGTTTAACGTACGCCCTCCGATAAAAATTTTCAGTACGCAATAGTTTTCCATTGGTCGCTTGAATGGCCTAGGTAGTATCTAGGGGGAAATGGTGGAGTGCAAAGGGTATGAGCCAAAGCCTTGGATACAAAACATTCACCGGCACCCGAATCGAATAAACAAGTAATACAAGAGTTGTTGAGAAGAAACGTACCTGTGACTAGTTCATCGTCACCTCGGGCATCCTTGGCGTTAGTGTTGGAAGCTCAACTGTGTGTATAGATTTTGGCTTTATTCATTGGGCATGCATTTCTAAAATGGCCCGGTTGGCCGCATTTATAGTAAACACCCGTTTTTGGTACATTGGGCCCCTTTTGAACGATGGGGGCGGTACATTTACAATCGCTGGCCACATGGCCACTTCTTTGACAATTGTTGCAAAATGGTTTGCCACATTCACCCAAATGATGTTTGCGGCACTTATTACAATAAGGTAGGTTTCCGGCATACCCCTTCTTGCCACCGGGGGTGAAAGGCTTCTTGGTGAAGTCGTTGTGGTTGTGGTTACATGATTGAGAGGCTTCCCATTTCCTTTTGTTGCCACCCAATTGTTTCTCGGTTGTTGGTGTCGGCGCTTCAATTTCATCCACCGTTTCTATAAATTGGCGGGCTATCGTTAAAGCCTCTTGTAGGTTAGTGGGTTTGGATGATATTACCTTGTGTTGAATGCTCTTAGGGAGGCCATTCATGTAAAGTTCAATTCTTAGGGATTCGGGAGTCGTGAGGTTTGGACACATTAGGCTAGTTTGGCAAACCGTTGGTTATAAGTTTCGAGGTCATTCTGGACCGTTTGTAAATTTCTTAGCCCCTGTTCAAGCCTTCGAGTCTCCTCGCGCGGAAAATATTCGGAAATCATCCTTTCCCTTAATTCGGTCCAGGAGAGCGTGTGTGCTTCATCGGTACCCACCGATTGTATATACATGTTCCACCATGAGAGAGCAATATCGGCGAAAGTGAGGGTGGAAAACTTGACCTTGTCTTGGTCCCGACAACCGCTTATGCTAAAAACGAATTTCGTTTGTTCGAACCATCGGGTGAGAGCAACCGATCCCCCGGTTCCATCGAAAGTGGGAGGGTTGTACTTCATGAAGTTTTTCTAAGAGGATCCCTCATTTGAATTACCGGGTCCATAATTGTTGTTATTGTTATTATTGTTGGAGGAGTGACCGGCCATGGCCGCATCCACGGCGCTGGTTATCATTCGTTGAAGAGCTTGTTCGAGAGTTTCGGGAGGGGTGTTGTGTTGACCTTGGTGAGCCATCGTTCCTTCATGACACAAGAATACCGTTGATTAGTATTATCAATAATACTAATCGTGATATGGAATCAAGATAAAGAGAAAAAATTTCCTTGACTAGCCTTAAATTCTTTATGTCATAATGTCGGAACGTTCATATGGGTCACCGTAATATAATCCCGGAAATTATATTACCCTGATTCATATGTGCATTCGACATCATTTCATATAGTCAAGGTGGCGCGTCAATCAAATCAACCACGTGAGATTAAGGTAGAATAAGAGTTAGATGTAAATAAAGGAGTTCGAGTATAAATGCACAATTAGTCAAGTAATTCCTACTTCAAGTCTATATGCCGGTTGTAGTCTAGATTCACTAATGTACCCTATGACTCGGGGTCGACACCAATGAACTCTAAATCCCTACAACCAACGCTCTGATACCATCTGTAGCGACCAGACAAAATCGTCATTGACGGCGCCGACTACTTAGGTCCCGTTACGTGGTTATAAGTCTTTAAAATAACGTTTGACCAAAATATGTCGCCTTCATTTCAAAAGTAAAGATTGTTTCCAAGTTTACAAGAATTGTTCAACCAAAAGTTACGTTACAAAGTTATAAGTACAAATGAAACCTATGCGACACAGTTTTAAATAAAGTCAAAAGACGCTCCATGTATGCACATATACTCGACATCCAAAGCAAGTATCAAAATAATGAGCGGAAGCATGTATCACATATCGTTCAAAAGGCCTGAGAAAAACATAGAAATCTATCAACGAAAACGTTGGTGAAATCATAGGTTTAAGTAAGTAAGTGAGTAAATAAGTAATTTGAACCACAAGATTTGCAACATCGAAATAATAGTTAATCATTTCAAAATTTGTTTCACGAGCACCCAATTATCAATGCTTAACATTCCTTCCATAGAACCCCATCACAATAGTGTTAGAACATACACTGTTTTTCAAAAATATATTTCATTCGTAGACGGTAGCGAACCGTCTGAATGAGGTTTTGTCAAACCCATATGGATCCATACAACATAAGTTCTCGCTTACACCCGGCAAGTGTAACTAATGATAATCGAATTGAGGATTTTGTTCTAAACTCGTATGTAGAATGTTTGTTTTCCTGTACTTGTGTTCACTTAGTAAAAAGAAACGTTTATGTTTTCTCATCCCAAATGTAAGTTCAAAAGAGTAAAAGTGAGACTATGATCTCACCTCGAGTGCAAGAGTAAAAACATACTTCAACAAGTAACGTGCAAAGAACAAATGCTAGTCTTGACCTAAACAAGTAAGTTGTATCAATAACGGTAAACACGGTTGGTCAAAGTTGTTCAATTAGTCATATGGCTCGTTACGACTCGATTATGTAGCATGTGAATCAAATTGTCAAGTTTCATGCATGATACAAGTATAGAAGCAAGTTAGAAAGATTGCATGAGTATTCGGTTAAGTTTGGCTAAAAGTCAAACTTGGTCGGGTCAAAGTCAACAAAAAACTCAACACGTTCGGGTCGGGTCTCGAACTATTTTTATGAGGTTTTTATTCATATATAAGCATGTTAGAACAAGTTACATGTGAATCGGAGGTGCGTAGCATAGCAAACATTTTTCGTAAAAGTATAGGCTTGGTCAGAATCCAAACACGCCTAATGTCGTGCCGCGACCAAGGATGGCCGCGCCGCGACACTCAACGTGAGCTGGTACCTAGGCTGGTGCAAGTGTTCAAGTCTCGAGCCAAAACTCATTTTATCATAACAAATGAACCGTAAACACTTAAAACGCATACCATACATCGTTGCAAAGGTATTTTGACGAGGAATACAACTAATCACATATCATCAAATAATTACATCATTTAAATGACCAAATCCCTCGTCGAATGATCGTTAAAAGTTCATCATTGAAGTTTCAAGTTTGTAAAACGCATTTTATGATTCAGGAATTCAATTTACACATACGATATGCGTTTCGAAGGTAATTAAACATACATTGCAACTAAACACTTCATTAACAAGCATTCAATGTATTAAAAGTTCATTTTAAAAGCTATCAAACCCTAACCAAGAATCACAAAATCAATAATCAAGTTTATGAAGTTTTCTAAAGCAACCTACACATCAAATTGAAGCTAGTGATACTAGTAACACAATTAAAATATGAACTTTTAATATCTAACAACTTTTAAGCAACTAAATCTCAAGAACAACACACCAAAATTTAATTTCATGCTAGTTACTTCAAAACAACAAGATCGAGCATACAAATCATATATTCATGTTAGACTTGAGCCATAGACACTAATTAACACTTTTATAAGTTAAAAAACATCAAGAACACAAAATCTAGTGATTTTAAAAAGTTATTCAAATGAGATGAAATTGGTATCAAGTTGTAGAGGATGAAGAGGGGATTCCAAATATGTATTTTGTTTTGTTGCAAGCTTCCTAGATCGAATTTAAATGATGATTTTGTGTTTGAGGGTTTGAGAGAATAAAACTAGAAGTAATGAAATGGGGGGGATGAAATGAATGGAGGAGGGTGAAGGTTGACTAGTTGACCTAGTCATCCCTTTGCCCTCTTGGCAAGTTTAGTCCCTCAAGTTTGTTGTCGGGTGCGGAAATTAACCGAACGAATTATTTTGAATTACACGAGAGTACGGAAGACGTTATAATCCGATAACGAAAATATTAAGAATGTTAGATAACGGAGGATACGAATCTAGATACGAAGGATATTATTTAAAATAAAAAGACGGGCGTTAAAATAATTTAACAGAAAAATGCGGGATGTTACAAGATAATTCGTGAAATCCACAAACCATGGGACTTCAAATTATTTCTCAACCTCGTGAAGAACTCATTGGGGAATGTATCAGAATTAGGATCATCTTCAACAAATTCACTCATATCGACATCATTATGATCCATAAACACATCAACATGAGTCTTTGTGTCTAGTTCAATCATTTTTCTCATGTTCTTGTCACAACAACAACAAAAACAACAACAAAACACATTCCCACAAAAGTGGAGTATGGGGGAGGTAAGATGTAAACAATCCTTCCCCTATCCTAGAATAAAGACGAGTCATTTCTCTACCCAAAGTGAAACACCCTAAGAGTAGAGAAAGTCCTCCCTCTTAATCTTGTATGGATAGAAAGATTGCTTCCGAATGGACCTCCGGCTAATAAATAGGTTACAAAAGAGACGCCATGAAAATGATAGAATCAAATTTTCATGGGTCTTAAACCTGTCTGAAGTTCGATTTATGCTTTAAACGAAAGTCAAGTCGCCAATAATTCGACGCTTGTTGTTGACTCAATTAATAGAGTCATCACGTATTTCATTCTCATGTAGACAAAAACACTTACTTTCACACACTATGTCAAGAACATCTTCGATTTTATGAGAAACTCTTTAACGACAGTTTTAGTAATTTGATAATCGTTGAAAATCAATAAAGCACCACCATCATATGTTAAACTATCCATTTTAAATGAATCATAATAATACAACCTTTATGGTTATTATCAGGAGCCATGGATGGATTAATTACCAGCAACGAAATTGACTTAGGGTTCACTGAAATAAGTTGGAAAACAATGCAACATGAGAAGACTGTAGAGATTCGACTTAAGATTTCAGAGATTTACTTAGGATTTGGGAGATATTTGATATGAATGAGCTAAGTTTGGGGTTATGCACATGTTTTTGTTACGGGACGATTTGCCCAATCTTAAGGGGTTTAATTGATTTATCTACATGGACTCAGGATTATATTAAGTTAATGTATACGTACATGTACAGATTGGCACAATTAAAAATATAGCCACGTTAGCATAAACTACCTCAATTTAATACTTTGTAAAATCATAATCTTTTTCGAATTTCAAATTTAAAAAACACAATCATTTTCGAGCATCTAAAAAAAGTATATTACATTTATTAACAATTTTGATAACATAAGTTATCTTTACGGCTATTTGCCTTACTTAAAATATTGAAAAATACATTAAAGTTTGAATGTGTTTCAGAACTTATAAAGATAACTTAATATTTTTTGCTGACTACATAAAGTAGATACCATCATAACTTAAAATTACGGTCATATTTGGCAATAAGCTTTTTGAAGCTTTTGACTTGTATGAAAAAGCTCATATTAAATAAAAAAGTTTTGTTTGGTTGCAGGAGCTTAAAGTTTTTTGGGGTAAAGAAAAAGCTAGAAGCTAAAAGCTACTATAACTAGCGTTTAGCTTTTAGCTTCTAACTTTTTATCATTTTACACTTTATTTTAGCAGTTTCAGCTACACCGACAAACAACTAAATACATATAAAAAGCTACAAGCTACCAGCTAAAAGTTAAAAGTTAAAAGCTACTAGCTAATTTTATCAAACATATTCATAATGTCATATATGGTGCTGGTGCTACAAAATACCAATACCCAAAACTCTTTTATTTAAATTATTTATTACGGAGTATTAATTATAAATTATATTACATTACATAAAATGTATATTCATAAGAATTAATAGACATTAACAAGGATATGTACATCTACAAATCTTTTGTGTAATGCACTCACCATGACCATCAACATTTCTTCTATATTTGCAATCGATATCACAAAATGAATTTGTACACTCGTGATCATACTCATAAGTTTCTTCACAAGCATCACCAATTGTTATCTTGGTCCCTAATACATACACAAATCAAATAACATTAATCGATAAATTGTTATAAGGACATTCTTCAATGAACGTATTGATTAAATATACAATATCCATAGTTGTACAAGTACATCGTTCAAGAATCGTATTGATTAAAGATACACTATATATAGTTGTACAAAAAAATATCTATGAACATAAGCCTTAAGGTACAACTATTCGAAAAGTACCGCATATTATTAGTATTAGCAAAAGAACAACATACAGCTTGACGGATGCCATAATTTTGTAACTTTTGAATATAAGATCACAAAATTGTTGAACTTGTCTATAAAATGTTTTGAGAATGCAGAGTTTATAGGGAACCGAGAATTAATTGAATTGAAGACATTTACGTTACAATAGTAAATTTGAATTAATTACGCTTCATCCAGTAAAATGACATTTGGGTTACAACAACAACAACAACAACAACAACAACAACAACAACAACAACAACAACAACAACAATAATAATAATAATAATAATAATAATAATAATAATAATAATAATAATAATAATAATAATGATAATAAGAATAAGGAGAATATTAAATGTAGTCTTTAACGTTAGGTTTTAGCTTACCATGTTTAATTTTTAAAACTACGTTGAATTAATTGCAAAACATAAAAAATTCTTTTTTGATATCGACTTTTCTTATATAATTATAGTATTATTGTTATTAATGGCAACAATTATTTATAAATATATAATTAATTTATATATAAACTGTTTAATCCTAGCCCTTATAGCTATATTTATCATTTGAATAATAATAATAATAATTTTATATTAATATTGATGTTAATAATAATAATAATAATAATAATAATAATAATAAATATTATGAGTATAATAAATACATAAAAAATGAGTATATAAAGATATAGTAACCGATCAATTGATAATAAATGTTAATTATTATACTAGTATTAATAACTATTACTAAGTTAACGGATTATCGAATGTATGCCTTAAGATCATATAATACAACCAATAATACATTGAGGATCAAATCACTAATAATATGGTGTTTATTTTTTCTCTTAATTTTTATATTTATCCTTTTATTTTGAGTTGATACATAGTATTATTTTTGGGTAAATAGGTGTAGGGTACATTTCTAAGAGTTTTAAATACTTGTTGTGATTTAGATTTTAGAATATCAAATTTAATAATGGTCTTAACATGGGTTTTGTTAACGTATGCTATTTAACAAACGAAATTGTATTTAGTACGAGTAAAAACAAATGGTGATAGATGTTAGATTGTATTAAAGAACATTAAATGTAAATATCAAGTTTATTTCCAACTAAAAAACTTGATAACATTGAAACGGATTCAAAGACAACAAATACGCCTGATACAAAAAAATATTCAAACCTAGTCAATTAAGCAACATAACATAAACCTAAACAAATGGTCCCGCCAATTACGTGAAAACACAATTATCTAAGTAAATAAAATAAATCTAAAACACCATACACGGGAGATTCTAAGTACCGGAAGCACAAAAATTGTAACATCAAACAAAGAACATAATAAAGAATGTTGGTTGAATGTTGGTTAATGAACTAACCGAAAGAATATGATGTTTAACCAAAAGAAAATGTTTGATGATGACACATGCATACGCATAAGTGACTATCAACATTTTAACATAAAACACGCAAGTTTACTAATCCATACTTGATCTAGCAAATGACCAAGTCAAACAAAACTTAAAGAATGAAAATAAAGATCAGCAAAGTACACGGTCAAAGTACGGTCGACCGCATACCCAGTCGTAGAAGCCCAGAACTGAATTGCAATGCAGTTTTGTGAAAACAAGTTGCATGGTCGCCACCACGGTCAACCGCAGTGCGAGCGCAGTTTTCTCTGTCACCATTTTTGACCAAATTTAGTTTGACTAGTTCCCGACATCTATAATTCATGAAACTTTTTACAACACGTTTAGATTAGATGTCTTTTCCTTACTCAATTGATTCTTGGTCATAAAAACACTAATCTTGGTTAATTACACTTAATTACATCTTAATGACAAATTAATCATGATTAGGCATAACACATAAGTGTTGATCAATAACTTGTGATCTTAAAATCTGTCTAGACATTCTTGGGATGATCACCAAGTACCAACACACATAGGCTAATGTCACTAGAACACTAATTACAATTAAAGTTTATTTAGTGACAAATTACGGCTAAATGAAGAACAATGCTTTTGAGTAAAGACTTGTAATTCTAAAATTCACTTAGATACATTTAGGATAGTCACCAAGTCCCAACTAGAGATTGCTCTTCCCTTGTGCATGTGTTGGATATTAATGTGTGCTTACACATTAATCATGCAATATATTATATTGCAAGTAAGCTTACTAAAGCTTAAACCATAGTGTTGTGCAAATATCTATATGATTGATTTTAGAATAACTATCTCTTGCTATGTGTGAGTATTACTTGCTACTTGCTAATATGTTTAATACTCATCAATTTGCAAACTTGATTAATATGCTTGCTATGTGATTATTAGTAAGAAAACTAGGATTCAAGTAACTAGTATACTCCAATAAATTAAGTGTAAAATGGTTTACAAAGGAATTATGGTCAATTGTCTATTTGGTCTTGTCTAAGTAACACATTGTGTTTACTTGTCCAAGTATGACTTAACATTGATGTCTTTACGTACTTAATGCTTATTTTAGAAAGACATCATTCAATTAATCTCTACTTAATCTTAAAATGAACATGACTTGTGATTAATTGAAACTAGGAAGTTAATGACATGTTGACTAGTCGTTAGAATTGAACCAAATGCATTAATGTGGCTAACTAAGTCTTGACCAAACTGTGATTACCCAAAATATCAATCAACACACTTCTCCAAGAATGTTGGGTTTACCACTTTTGGTGTGTTATGTCATTTTCACTCAAAAAGACTAAATCTCACACACTTAATGCAAATAGTACTTGTATAGAATGTTGGGTTTCTTTTGCAGATGCTAGATGGAGTAAAGGTTCTAAAATGTGATGTTCAAATCTGAGTCAAACGGCTATACAACGGATACATAATTTTGGACTGGAGCACGTATGGTCGAACCACGGTCGACCGTGTCAGCAACCGTGTGACAACGGCTAGTTTTTGAATCTCACTATAAAAGGCAAGCATTGAAGAGCATTTGAAGCTGACCCTCTTGCATATTTCAAAGGCTTATTTCAAGAGATCACAAGTGCTTTAATTACTACTCAAATGTGATCAAGCAAGAGAATATTCTATGATCTTATAGATATAGAATTTGGTTGTTGTAAACTTCCTAATCAAAATCATTTATCTTGTGAGTTTACTTAGTGTAATGTATGTCCTAGTATTGTCTTAGGATCATCATTGCAAAGTGTATGAGTCTTGTAACTTCAATTAGTAGAAACATAGGCTAGCTTAGTGATCTACTTTCTTAAAGAGCCTTAGGAAGTTGATTAATCTTATTTGGAGATTAATACTTGTTCAAGGTGAAGACAAGTTGATCTAAGTTCGAGTTGATCTTTCAAAGGGATAGAAAGATTAGGTTTGTTATCTACCAAAGAAGTTGAAGACTTGTAAATCGGATCTCCACCGGGTTTGGAGAAAAAGTGCTTAGTGAAGCAAGAAATTCCGATTAGTGTAATCGGTGAGTGGATTAAGGTGGATTAATTAACATCCACCTGAACCACTATAAATCTTTGTGTCGATGTTCTTTACATTACTTTATTCATCATTTTGAACATACATACAACACACATCTAGTTTGAGCTGAATTGGTTGATCATAGTTAATCGAATTTGGTGATCAATCGAAAATTTGTTAAAAACGTATTAAGTAACTATTCACCACCCTCTAGTTACTTACAAAGAGAAAAAAACGAGCCGCCGCCTACCCACTTGAAAGCCACCAAAAATACAACCGGAAAAAATTCCGACCACCTTTGAAGCATACACCACGACCGAAGCAACAGAACGTCGCCACAAAATTAAGGCAAGTGAAGATAAAGTAAGAAGAACTGAACATGACATTACAACCAAAAAGAATCATGTCGAAAAGAACTTGACACCACCATGCTAACATTGTCCGTCATAGATCATCTCGAGCCGCCACAAAAAGGTTCCTACATGCAAAAGATAATTACATTAAGATATTTACTCTCTGCTAATTATAATTTGGTACCTACTAATTACCCATAAGTTTATTTATATAAAGCGTTACTATTACTACTATTATATAAAATGTAGTCGCTTTTTACTTTTAATATTTTTCAATTTTTCATAAATCTTTTTTTTTTTTGTTCGATTATTTTTTTTCCAAAAATATTCTCACATTCGTTAATGTGCGTACAATACTTATAAACTATTGAAATTCTGTTACCCCACCGAAACACGAGGATTTCATTTCTCGTTTCTACTAGGTAGCAATAAAGTTTTACTAGTTATCTATAATTTTAATTTTTTGGCAAAAACAAAATTAGAAGCATAAAAAATAAAAAGAAAAATAAAATTAAGAAAAAAAGAATCCTTTCTGAAATCGATGAACGTCAAACAACCAACCAAGCAAGAAAAGCACAACTCGAGCCCAACTTAAACATAAAGCGAACTAAAGGATCAAGCGAGCCAACAAAATTAAACTGAATCAAAGAAATACACCGAACAAAACAAATAACGAAAATCTTCCACCCATTTACTACCCTTTTGTAAATCTTATGAAAAAATAAGTTACACCAAAAACAAAATTAAGATTCCTTATAGTTCATTCCTTTATCAATCTTATGAAAAAATAATCCCGATTACTAATGATCCTAATAAAAATTACATCTTAAATGTGACGACCCGGAAATTCTGATCAAATTTAAATTTAATCTTTGTATGATTAATGTTTCCGACACGATAAACAAAGTCTGTAAAACTGAATCTCAAAATTTTTGAACTATTCAAATTACCCTTCGACTGTTCTCGACGATTCGCGAACAGTTATATGTAAATAGATACATATACACTATAACTTGAAAGTGTAACAAAGAATTAATTGTATGATACTGTACATTAAACTTATTGGTTTAAATATCTATTTGAATATTTATGATAAGTTGGAATATTAATTGTGTGAATAACTTGCGACGTGTATTTAAAACGTGGTTATGAATAATAACTTGGTCATAAAACGTTTTGATTTAAAACTATATTATTAAATATACCTTGTTAGATAACGAGCCATTGATTTATAGAAGTAAATGACCAAAACACTCACATGTATAGTTATATTTCGAGTGGTATAGTCTATGGATAATTTAAGTCTATATTTTGGCAAAGGTACGAGTCACGAAACGTAAAGTACAAGTTTTCTCAGTGTACGAAAGGACGTTCGAAAAATCAGAACCGGGACATAAGTCGAGTGACGACGTACGACTTATCGGAACAAAAATTACAAATCAACTATGCACGGAAATAAAATATAATATATAATTAATTAATTTAAATTATATATATTATATATTATATTTAGTTATGTCGACTAACAAAGTGACAAACAAATTTGAGCTGGAAGTTGTGCCGCGATCGCGGCCAAAGCACCCACAACCCCTCCGCGATCGCGGAGTTATGGGGCCCAGATCAGGCTTATAAAAGCCGAAGTTTTCTGCTTGCTCGATCCATTCACAATCTCTCTAATCCCTATATTACTCCGTATGTATTTATTTATTTTTATTATTTATATTATTATTATTATTATTATTATTATTAAAGATTAATATTATTATTAATCTTATTATTATTATTAGTAGTATTAGTGTTATTATTAGTATTATATATAAAATACTACGACGAAGTCATGAGCGGGTCACTTTCGAAATGGGTTTTCGAGCAAGATAGAGCTAAGGAAACTATGGGTTATATCTATGGAGGTTATGGGTAATGTTCATGGGTATTATTTGCAAGTAAAACCTAGTGTTTATCATCTTCGTTGCGTCTACGTACTTTCCTCCAATATTGAATCACAATATTGATACGTTGAGATCTACGGTTATTTGGTATTCCGAGTTTCGGTCACATTTCGGTGAACGACATTATGTGCTGCTAAGGTGAGTTTCATTTGCTCCATTTTTAATTGCTTTTGCAAATATATTTTTGGGCTGAGAATACATACACTTTATTTGAAACCCAATGAATACAAGTACATACTAAATTCTACACTGAGTTTGAACCGAAAATCCCTTAACTTTGGTAACTAGTAGCTGCCGGTTATAAGAACCAGTGGGCGTGAATAGTTGTATATGGATCCATAGGGCTTGACATCCCCGTCTGTTCCAGGTATAGAAACCCTAGTCTGAACTATAAAACAGACGTATGCTATTTGAGGTTAGTACACGTTGGTTTGCGTGTATTGTACATGTTGGTTGCATGTATGTTAAAATATGGGTACTTATTATATAGACGTTAAAGTTTAGTTACCAGGATGCCCAATCTTGTGAAATATTTTGATAAACGTGTCTGGATGAAACAACTGAAATCTTGTGATCCACCTTTATATACAGATTATACGAAACATTAAAACTATGAACTCACCAACCTTTGTGTTGACACTTGTTAGCATATTTATTCTCAGGTTTTCTAGAAGTCTTCCGCTGTTTGCTTATATGTTATACAAGCTATGTGCATGGAGTCATACATACTTTATTCGAGTAAACATTGCATTCACAAAATCATCACCATGTAACTATTTTGACTGCATTGTTGATAATGCTAAAAACGAACATATATTTCATAGCATTATTCCTCAAGAAAGACAAGCTTTTAGTTGCAATTGTCCTATTTACAAGTGATATTCGTTTAAATAATAAAAGGTGAAGACAAAAGGCAGATTCGACGAATTGAAGACACAAACGACCAAAAAGCTCAAAAGTACAAAAGACAATCAAAGAGGATCCAATTATTGATAAGAAACGTCTCGAAATTACAAGAGTACAAGATTCAAAACGCAAAGTACAAGATATTAAATTGTACGCAAGGACGTTCGAAAATCCGGGACCGGGACCAGAGTCAACTCTCAACGCTCGACGTAACGGACTAAAAATTACAAGTCAACTATGCACATGAATATAATATAATATATAATTAATTCTTAAAATTAATATATATATTATAATATATTTAAAAATCGTCGGCAAACAAAGAGCCAAAGCTGGGTGAGCTGTAAAAACAAACTCCGCGACTCGCGGAGTTTGAAGGCAAAAAATGCCGCGAGTCGCGAAGCTTCCCTGGACTAAAATTCCTATAAAAGCCAACGCAGTTCGATCGTTTTTAATATCCTTTAATCTCTCTCTCAATATATACGTAATATATATATTTATATTTTAATTTTAATTTTAATTTTAATTTTAAATCCTAATAATAAGGGTATGTTAGCGAATGTTGTAAGGGTGTAAGTCGAAATTATGTCCGTGTAATGCTACGCTATTTTTAATCATTGTAAGTTATGTTCAACCTTTTTAATTTAATGTCTCGTAGCTAAGTTATTATTATGCTTATTTAAAACGAAGTAATCATGATGTTGGGCTAATTACTAAAATTGGGTAATTGGGCTTTGTACCATAATTGGGGTTTGGACAAAAGAACGACACTTGTGGAAATTAGACTATGGGTGTAACGACCCGCACTTTTTCGATCATTCTATACTTATAAGATTAATATTTACATAAATTAAACCTTGCCAACATGATAAGCAATCCAAATTGTTAAGATTTATATTTCCGAAAAGAGTTTTACACAACGTTTGACCGTCTAGTTTGACCGATGATATCACAAACTATACAATATATGATATTTATACGTTTGTGTATATATAGGTATATATACATATTTAACATGATTAATAAATGTTTTAATATCTCATTTTGTATTAATAACAACAAGTTATAAGTATATTTTGAAACTACTAACTTAAGTTTTCAAAACAATAACTATACGTAACGTTATTTGACATAAATACTTAAGACATATAATGTTTATACATATATCGTATAAGTAATGTATTTAATCACTTTTAAAGACTTAAATACATAAAACCATATAAGTGTATTCACAAAAGATAGCTATATTTGAATCCTCATTCCATTTTTCACAAAATTTCTATACGTATACCTAGAGTATTTGTACTCGTATCATACCTAGCTTTTATACGTATTTACTAATAGTAAATACACATCAAATCACCACCAAACCTACTCTTGTTACTGCCCTTAGAGCTAGGTAATTGAACTTGGATGCAAATAAGACTAGATACATAAAATGATAGCTTGAATTTTTGTCTCCATACCCCCCATTCACGTTTTTTTTGGTGTATATATACATGCTCATTTTGATCCATTTTTACTACCATTTTCTTATCAAAAACACACACTCTTTCTTACTCTCTAAACTCCATAACAATCCAGCAAATAACCAAGAAGATCTAGCCATAAAAACCATACTAAAACACCATAAGAAAACTCTTACAACAACACTTCAAGAAAACCTTCCAAGAACACCAACTTACTTCCAATCTTTCATCCACTTCTATCACCCTTTTGATTCTAGCTTCTTACTTCTCTCTTACAGCAACTTCATCCAAGGAACTTGAGGTAGAATCTATGTTCATAACCTTATTCGATTCATATATATATAGCTATCTTATTTTGTGGTACAAAAGTTTAACAACAAGAACATAGTTTGAATGTTTTCAAACTTGTTTGCAAACTAAATAGATCCTTCTAACTTAACTTTTAAAATACTTTAAGACATGTAACATAACTTATTTATATGTTAATTTAACAAGGTAAAACTTGGTTTTTTCAAAGTATAAGTATTTTTAGAAAAATAATCATTTGAGGTTGTTTACATGATGGAAAATGATTAACTTCATATGTTTCACTAATGTTTCACTTATGCCGTATGATTTTGAATACAAACCAAGGTATTTACAGTTCATAGTCTTAAAGAAGAACTCGATCCAAGAAGATGGCAATTTGAATCAACGAAAACGGATTTGTAACGAAGAAACTATGACCGAAACAAAATTGGTTATCCTAGATCATTTCAACTACGGGATCAATTGGAAAAAAATGATATAAATCACATATTTCTAAGATAACATGATATTTTATATATATGTACTTATAATTCAATTTTATATGGTTCAGGATCACCCGTAAACAATACGAGAAGATTAATCATAAGATCCCATGATTGTACGCAACACGTCATTTGACAACACCGGTACTTTATGTACGCAACACGTCATTTGACAACACCGGTACCATGGGTCAAGATTAATCTCGACCAATACATATACGATGGGGTTTTATTTATTTCGTTGGGGGTTTTATTTATTTCATTGCGGGTATATTAAACATCTAAAAATGAACCATTAAAATTGAATTACTAACAACGAACTGCTAACTACGGACTAAGGAAATATTCAAAATATTAAAAGTATAACAAGTATATATATATATAACGTTTGTTTTAAAATGAAAACATATTGATATATTATATATGGATAGGTTCGTGATATCAACCGGAAGACCGAGTCAAATTATTTATATCATCAAGACAAGAGTGAGTATATAGTCCCACTTTTAAACTCTAAATATTTCGGGATGAGAATACATGTATTTTATGTTTTACGATATGGACACAAGTAACTGAAAATTATGTTCTACGTTGAGTTGTACCACTGGCATACTTCCCTGTAGCTTGGTAACTAATATTTACAGCGGTATTGTAAACGCGAATCCTGTTGATAGATCTATCGGGCCTGACAACCCCAACCGGACTGGACGACCAGTATTCAACGGTTGCACAGTACTTCGTTTTGTGACTACACTTGGTACGGTGTAGTAAGATTTCATATTAAAGGGAATGTGCGACGTGAAAATGTTAAGTATGGTTACCAAGTGCTCAACCACTTAGAATACTTTTATTGAACTGTTTATATACGAAATCTTGTGGTCTATATATATATTGCTGCCGGCATTAAACCTATATCTCACCAACTTTATGTTGACCTTTTAAAACATGTCTATTCTCAGGTGATTTCTAAAGCTTCCGCTGCATCATGTTGGATCTAACCAGGATCTTGCGTACGCATGTTTGTGTCAAAAATAAAACTGCATATCCGAGATGTTGTATTGTAAAATATGCTAGAAACCGTGTTGTTGTCATCATTTGTAAAGTTTGTAAGTCGAAGATTATCGCTAAACGTTAATCTTCTTTTTATTGTCTTAAGCTTGTAACAAAAATAATGGTTATGGTTTGTAATGTATAATATATGCAGTTTTCTTTCAAAATGTCTCATATAGAGGTCAATACCTCGCAATGAAATCATACGTTATCTAACGCGTTCTTATGGTTAAGGACGGGTTATGACATGTGGTATCAGAGCGTTGGTCTTAGCGAACCAGGTTTGCATTAGTGTGTCTAACCGAGAAGTCGTTAGGATACATTAGTAAAGTCTGGACTTTGACCGGGTCTGATTTAAAAAAAAACCATTGCTTATCACTGTTGGTTAAAATTTATATGTAAATATTATGTAGTACTAATGGGTTAGTTGTTGTGTGATAGATGTCGGGCTCGAAACTTATTATCACATTCAGCGACTCCGAATCAGAACCTTCAGATTGTGTTTCAGTCATTAACATATCCGATGACGAAAGTGGTATTTTTGGGGAAGACTCACAATTTCCGGATGAACCAACTATAGAAATATCGGAAAGTGAACCCGAGGAGGAAAGTGAACCCGAAGAGGAAAGTGAACCCGAAGAAGAAAGTGAACCCGAGGAAGAAATACTAGAAATTACGAAAGAAAAATTTGATCAAGGAAAGAAACGAAAAGCGAATGAATTAGAAAATTCAAATCCCGAACTTAGTGAGAATGACGTAGCACCAATTCCACTAAACACTACCACCCCTATTCCCGCTATTCCTATTAGTGCTATCCCCGCATCTAGTTCTTCGGCTCCTCAGCCAAAACGTAGGCAGACAGCTAGGATAAGCGTTAGGCCATTCATTGGAACTAAACGCCCTAGAAAATAGACCGAACGATGCACTGCCGTATTAAGCCATGGAATCATATAATGTTTTGTATAATATTATTAGTGTGGTTTGCTTAAAGTTTGATGTAAGATAAGCATATGTAAAATAGCGAAGTATGAAATGCAATAATTTTCCATGGTTAAGTATTATTTAGATTGTAGTAATTGATTCTGTACTAAGCTATTAAGTATGAACATTAACGGGTAGGTACTACCCAAGATATAATTATAAAACGCTAATAAGAAGAAAAGGCTTTTATAATAATACCTGGTTCATATTATTAACAAGCTATAAATGTACTATAAATACACACTACATCTATAATATTCCATGTGAATAATTATTTTCTTTCATTAGGAAATGGCGCGATTGAATCGAATGACGGAACAAGAACTCGAGGAACTCATCAACCAGCGAGTGAACGATAGAATGCTATGGGTCGAAGCTGCAAGAGCTGCTGCAGTTAACCCAAATCCTCGTGTAGGATGCTCCTACAAGACGTTTCAAGCTTGCAAGCCATCATCATTCAGTGGAACGGAAGGACCGATCGGTTTAACCCGATGGATAGAAAAGATGGAGACGGTGTTCAAAATCAGTGGTTGTGATGAAAAAGACATGACCAAGTTTGCATCGTGCACTTTACAAGATAGTGCACTCACATGGTGGAAGAATTATGTGAAGGCGGTAGGAGGAGATGTAGCTTATGATACTCCATGGGAAGAATTCAAAGCGATGATAATCACCGAGTATTGTCCAAGGAATGAGGTTATTAAGTTAGAAGATGAGTTACGAAGTTTGAAGGTGGTTGGTACTGAAATCACCAACTACAATCAGCGATTCATGGAATTGGTTTTACTATGTCCTGAATTGGTTCCAACCGAAGCACGGAAGATTGAAATGTACAAAGGTGGTTTGCCCAAAAAGGTCAAGGCAAACGTTACAGCATCGAAACCTAAGACAATTCATGAAGCTATAACCATGGCGAACGAGTTAATGGATCAGGTCATTCTGGATAAGAAAGCATCCAATACTGATGTGAAGGTATCAGGTAACAAAAGAAAGTGGAATGGAAATTATGATCGAGGTAACCAACAACAATCTTTTAAGAAACAAGAAACCATACAAGGTGCAGGTGGTGGTTCAAGCTTTGGTTATAAAGGACAAAGTCCTTTATGCAACCGTTGTCACAAACATCATTTTGGTTACTGTAGTGTGTTGTGCACTAAATGCAATAGACAGGGACATCTTGCTGAAGATTGTAAGGCTCTCGTTACAAATGGTAACAAGACTCCTGCCACCAACGCAAATAGAACTGCTTTGGCTAACATTACTTGTTTTGGGTGTGGAAAACAAGGTCACTATAAGAGCCAGTGCCCGAATCAGAATGGCGGACCTGCACGTGGAAGAGCGTTTGTTATTAATGCTAGAGAGGCACGAGAAGACCCGGAGCTTGTTACGGGTACGTTTACCATTAATAACTTATCAGCATCTATTTTATTTGATACTGGCGCCGATAGAAGTTACGTGTGTATAAATTTTTACACTAAATTGAATTGTTCATCATTACCTCTAGATGCTAAGTACTTGATTGAGTTAGCTAATGGTAAACTAATTAAAGCCGATAAAATTTGTCGTGATTGTGAAATAAATCTAGCCGGAGAAACGTTTAAAATCGACTTAATACCCGTGGAATTAGGAGGTTTTGATGTAATAGTCGGCATGGACTGGATGTCCAAAATAGGAGCGGAAGTTGTTTGTGCCAAGAAGGCAATTCGTATTCCTGGTAAGGATAAAATACCGGTGATGATTTATGGAGAGAAGGGTAATTCAAAGCTAAAACTCATTAGCTGTTTGAAAGCCAAGAAGTGTTTAGAAAAGGGATGTTACGCTATTTTAGCACATGTTAATAAAGTCGAAAAGAAAGAAAAGTGCATCAACGACGTGCCTGTGGCAAGAGATTTTCCTGAAGTTTTTCCGGAAGAATTGCCGGGATTACCTCCATTTAGATCTGTAGAATTTCAAATAGATTTAGTACCAGGAGCTGCACCAGTGGCTCGTGCGCCATATAGACTTGCACCGTCCGAATTAAAAGAACTTCAAAGTCAGTTAAAAGAATTACTAGACCGTGGATTCATACGACCAAGTACTTCACCGTGGGGAGCTCCGATTCTATTTGTTAAAAAGAAAGATGGATCTTTTAGGATGTGCATAGATTATCGTGAATTAAATAAGTTAACTATCAAAAATCGGTATCCACTACCGAGAATTGACGATTTATTTGATCAACTCCAGGGATCATGTGTTTATTCGAAAATCGACCTAAGATCGGGCTATCATCAACTACGTGTCAAAGAAGAGGACATTCCGAAAACTGCTTTTCGAACACGTTATGGTCATTACGAATTTTTGGTCATGCCGTTTGGGTTGACAAATGCGCCAGCTGTATTCATGGACCTCATGAATCGAGTTTGTAGTCCGTATTTGGATAAGTTTGTTATCGTTTTCATTGATGATATTCTTATCTATTCCAAGAGTGAGCAAGAGCATGAGCAGCATTTAAGGTTGATATTAGAGTTGTTGAGAAAAGAACAGCTATACGCTAAATTTTCTAAGTGTGCTTTCTGGTTGAAAGAAGTGCAATTTCTTGGTCACGTTGTTAATAGCAAAGGAATTCAGGTTGATCCAGCAAAAACTGAAGCTATTGAAAAATGGGAGACTCCTAAGACACCAACACAGATACGCCAATTTTTGGGTTTAGCCGGTTATTATAGAAGGTTTATTCAAGATTTTTCCCGAATAGCTAAGCCGTTGACAGCATTAACACAAAAAGGGAAGAAATACGAATGGACCTCGGAGCAGGAGAACGCATTTCAATTACTGAAGAAGAAGTTAACTACGGCGCCTATTTTATCGTTACCTGAAGGGAACGATGATTTTGAAATATATTGTGACGCTTCGCGACAAGGTTTTGGTTGTGTTCTTATGCAACGGAAGAAAGTTATTGCATTTGCATCCCGACAATTGAAGATTCACGAGCGAAATTATACGACGCATGATCTAGAATTGGGAGCAGTCGTGTTTGCATTGAAGATGTGGAGACACTACTTGTATGGGGTTAAATTCACTGTGTTTACTGATCATAAAAGCCTTCAACATATTTTTGATCAGAAACAATTGAACATGAGGCAACGTAGGTGGGTCGAGTTAATAAACGACTATGATTGTGAAATTCGTTATCATCCCGGGAAGGCGAATGTGGTGGCTGATGCTTTAAGCAGAAAAGAACGAGAACCAATTCGAGTACGAGCGATGAACATAAAAATTCGCATGAATCTCAACTCACAAATCAAAGAAGTTCAACGAGAAGCACTTACTAAAGAAAATATAGGAAATGAAATAATGAAGAAGTATGCGAAGCAACTCGTTATGCGGGAAGATGGAATTCGATATTTTGCAAATCGTATTTGGGTACCGAAGTTGGGTGGATTAAGGAAGTTAATATTGAACGAGGCACATAAGACAAGATACTCGATACATCCTGGAGTTGGAAAGATGTATCAAGATCTTAAGACACGTTATTGGTGGCCTAATTTAAAGACCGACGTTGCAACATATGTTGGGGAGTGTTTAACTTGTTCTAAGGTCAAAGCAGAACACCAGAAGCCGTCAGGGTTACTTCAACAACCAGAAATCCCAGAATGGAAATGGGATGGTATTACCATGGATTTCATCACAAAGTTACCAAAGACTGCCTGGGGATACGACACCATTTGGGTGATTGTTGATCGTCTCACCAAGTCTGCACATTTCTTACCTATAAAGGAAACGGATAGAATGGAGAAACTATTACGATTGTATATAAAGGAAGTTGTTTCAAGGCATGGAATACCTATTTCCATTATATCCGATCGTGATAGTAGATTTACCTCAAAATTCTGGCAATCACTACAGGAGGCACTAGGAACTCGGTTGGATATGAGTACCGCATATCATCCACAAACCGATGGACAGAGTGAGAGAACGATTCAGACTCTCGAAGACATGCTCAGGGCATGTGTGATCGATTTTGGAAACGGATGGGATAAATATCTACCGTTAGCAGAATTCTCGTATAATAATAGTTATCATGCGAGCATTGGAGCTGCGCCATTCGAAGCATTGTACGGAAGGAAGTGTAGATCTCCTATCTATTGGAATGAAGTAGGAGATCGACAATTAACTGGTCCCGAGATCATACATGAAACGACTGAGAAGATAGTGCAAATCAAGGAGAGATTGAAAACAGCCCGTAGTCGCCAAAAGAGCTACGCCGATGTTCGAAGGAAACCATTAGAGTTTCAGGTCGGGGACATGGTTATGCTAAAGGTGTCACCTTGGAAAGGTGTAATACGTTTCGGCAAAAGGGGTAAACTGAACCCAAGGTACGTAGGCCCGTTCAAGATCATCGAACGCATTGGACCGGTAGCTTATCGACTCGAGTTACCGCAACAACTCGCCGGAGTACATAATACCTTTCACGTCTCAAACCTTAAGAAGTGTCTTGCAAAGGAAGACCTCACCATTCCTCTTGAAGAAATCCATGTCGACGAGAAACTACAATTCGTCGAAGAACCAATCGAAATCATGGACCGTGAAGTTAAACAGCTCAAACAGAGCAATATACCGATTGTTAAGGTTCGTTGGAATGCTAGAAGAGGTCCCGAGTTTACTTGGGAACGAGAGGATCAGATGAAGCAAAAGTATCCACACTTGTTTCTCGATGACGCAAAATAGGTACAATTTTAAAATTTCGGGACGAAATTTATTTAACGGGGAGGTAATGTAACGACCCGCACTTTTTCGATCATTCTATACTTATAAGATTAATATTTACATAAATTAAACCTTGCCAACATGATAAGCAATCCAAATTGTTAAGATTTATATTTCCGAAAAGAGTTTTACACAACGTTTGACCGTCTAGTTTGACCGATGATATCACAAACTATACAATATATGATATTTATACGTTTGTGTATATATAGGTATATATACATATTTAACATGATTAATAAATGTTTTAATATCTCATTTTGTATTAATAACAACAAGTTATAAGTATATTTTGAAACTACTAACTTAAGTTTTCAAAACAATAACTATACGTAACGTTATTTGACATAAATACTTAAGACATATAATGTTTATACATATATCGTATAAGTAATGTATTTAATCACTTTTAAAGACTTAAATACATAAAACCATATAAGTGTATTCACAAAAGATAGCTATATTTGAATCCTCATTCCATTTTTCACAAAATTTCTATACGTATACCTAGAGTATTTGTACTCGTATCATACCTAGCTTTTATACGTATTTACTAATAGTAAATACACATCAAATCACCACCAAACCTACTCTTGTTACTGCCCTTAGAGCTAGGTAATTGAACTTGGATGCAAATAAGACTAGATACATAAAATGATAGCTTGAATTTTTGTCTCCATACCCCCCATTCACGTTTTTTTTGGTGTATATATACATGCTCATTTTGATCCATTTTTACTACCATTTTCTTATCAAAAACACACACTCTTTCTTACTCTCTAAACTCCATAACAATCCAGCAAATAACCAAGAAGATCTAGCCATAAAAACCATACTAAAACACCATAAGAAAACTCTTACAACAACACTTCAAGAAAACCTTCCAAGAACACCAACTTACTTCCAATCTTTCATCCACTTCTATCACCCTTTTGATTCTAGCTTCTTACTTCTCTCTTACAGCAACTTCATCCAAGGAACTTGAGGTAGAATCTATGTTCATAACCTTATTCGATTCATATATATATAGCTATCTTATTTTGTGGTACAAAAGTTTAACAACAAGAACATAGTTTGAATGTTTTCAAACTTGTTTGCAAACTAAATAGATCCTTCTAACTTAACTTTTAAAATACTTCAAGACATGTAACATAACTTATTTATATGTTAATTTAACAAGGTAAAACTTGGTTTTTTCAAAGTATAAGTATTTTTAGAAAAATAATCATTTGAGGTTGTTTACATGATGGAAAATGATTAACTTCATATGTTTCACTAATGTTTCACTAATGTTTCACTTATGCCGTATGATTTTGAATACAAACCAAGGTATTTACAGTTCATAGTCTTAAAGAAGAACTCGATCCAAGAAGATGGCAATTTGAATCAACGAAAACGGATTTGTAACGAAGAAACTATGACCGAAACAAAATTGGTTATCCTAGATCATTTCAACTACGGGATCAATTGGAAAAAAATGATATAAATCACATATTTCTAAGATAACATGATATTTTATATATATGTACTTATAATTCAATTTTATATGGTTCAGGATCACCCGTAAACAATACGAGAAGATTAATCATAAGATCCCATGATTGTACGCAACACGTCATTTGACAACACCGGTACTTTATGTACGCAACACGTCATTTGACAACACCGGTACCATGGGTCAAGATTAATCTCGACCAATACATATACGATGGGGTTTTATTTATTTCGTTGGGGGTTTTATTTATTTCATTGCGGGTATATTAAACATCTAAAAATGAACCATTAAAATTGAATTACTAACAACGAACTGCTAACTACGGACTAAGGAAATATTCAAAATATTAAAAGTATAACAAGTATATATATATATAACGTTTGTTTTAAAATGAAAACATATTGATATATTATATATGGATAGGTTCGTGATATCAACCGGAAGACCGAGTCAAATTATTTATATCATCAAGACAAGAGTGAGTATATAGTCCCACTTTTAAACTCTAAATATTTCGGGATGAGAATACATGTATTTTATGTTTTACGATATGGACACAAGTAACTGAAAATTATGTTCTACGTTGAGTTGTACCACTGGCATACTTCCCTGTAGCTTGGTAACTAATATTTACAGCGGTATTGTAAACGCGAATCCTGTTGATAGATCTATCGGGCCTGACAACCCCAACCGGACTGGACGACCAGTATTCAACGGTTGCACAGTACTTCGTTTTGTGACTACACTTGGTACGGTGTAGTAAGATTTCATATTAAAGGGAATGTGCGACGTGAAAATGTTAAGTATGGTTACCAAGTGCTCAACCACTTAGAATACTTTTATTGAACTGTTTATATACGAAATCTTGTGGTCTATATATATATTGCTGCCGGCATTAAACCTATATCTCACCAACTTTATGTTGACCTTTTAAAACATGTCTATTCTCAGGTGATTTCTAAAGCTTCCGCTGCATCATGTTGGATCTAACCAGGATCTTGCGTACGCATGTTTGTGTCAAAAATAAAACTGCATATCCGAGATGTTGTATTGTAAAATATGCTAGAAACCGTGTTGTTGTCATCATTTGTAAAGTTTGTAAGTCGAAGATTATCGCTAAACGTTAATCTTCTTTTTATTGTCTTAAGCTTGTAACAAAAATAATGGTTATGGTTTGTAATGTATAATATATGCAGTTTTCTTTCAAAATGTCTCATATAGAGGTCAATACCTCGCAATGAAATCATACGTTATCTAACGCGTTCTTATGGTTAAGGACGGGTTATGACAATGGGCTATTAATGGGCTTTATATTTGTTTAACTAAATGATAGTTTGTTAATTTTAATATAAAGATTTACAATTGGACGTCCCTATAAATAACCATATACACTCAATCGGACACGATGGGCGAGATATTTATATGTACGAATAATCGTTCATTTAACCGGACACGGGAATGGATTAATAGCCACTAGAATTATTAAAACAGGGGTGAAATTATGTACAAGGATACTTGGCATAATTGTTAACAAAGTATTAAAACCTTGGGTTATACGCAGTCGATAACCTGGTGTAATTATTAAACAAAGTATTAAAATCTTGTTACAGTTTAAGTCCCCAATTAGTTGGAATATTTAACTTCGGGTATAAGGATAATTTGACGAGGACACTCGCACTTTATATTTATGACTGATGGACTGTTATGGACAAAAACTAGACGGACATATTAAATAATCCAGGACAAAGGACAATTAACCCATGGGCATAAAACTAAAATCAACACGTCAAACATCATGATTACGGAAGTTTAAATAAGCATAATTATTTTATTTCATATTTAATTTCCTTTATTTTATATTTAATTGCACTTCTAATTATCGCACTTTTATTTATTGTTATTGTATTTAATTGCACTTTTAATTATCGTACTTTTTAATTATCGCAAGTTTATTTTATCGCACTTTTATTTATCGCAATTTCATTATCGTTATTTACTTTACGCTTTAAATTAAGTTTTGTATTTATTTTTAATATTTTACATTTGGTTTTAACTGCGACTAAAGTTTTAAAATCGACAAACCGGTCATTAAACGGTAAAAACCCCCCTTTATAATAATAATATTACTTATATATATATTTGTATTTTTATAAAATAAAACTAATATAGCGTTAAGCTTTGTTAAAAGATTCCCTGTGGAACGAACCGGACTTACTAAAAACTACACTACTGTACGATTAGGTACACTGCCTATAAGTGTTGTAGCAAGGTTTAAGTATATCATTCTATAAATAAATAAATATCTTGTGTAAAATTGTATCGTATTTAATAGTATTTCCTTGTACACTGCCTATAAGTGTTGTAGCAAGGTTTTAGCGTAATATTTGTATTTTTCGCTCGTATTTAGTTTTAAACTTAGTTTTTGCCATAGTTATTTTTATTTATTGATTTTTAGGCCTTGCCGTAAAATCCCTTAAGTGCTTTTTCTTTAGACTAAGATTTAGGTGCTTTAGAATTTTGCGACGCCTTTTTAAGTTTTAGTACCTTTTTAAGTTATTTCCATTTGGGATATAGTTTTACTTTTAAGCTTTAATATTTTTAGACGCAACTTTTAATTTTTAGTTTTTAGTTCCTTTTTAAGTTTCAACGCGCTACTTTCTTATTTTTATTTTTCGACGCCTTTTACCTATGTATCAATTATCACTCCAATTAGTAATCTCAATTTGCAATTTTAGTTTTAAGTTAGTGATAGTAATAAGGTTGGGTTAGTCGAGTGTTTTAAAGTTTTAAAGTCATTTTCTTTTTCTTTCTTATTTTTCGACGCCTTTTATTTTTCGATCTTTTCTTTTTCGACCTTTTTCGACGCGCTCTTTTTCTTTCTTATTTCTCGCTATTCTAGTTTTTAGGACATAGATTTTTATTCTACTTCTTATCTAAATTTCTTAAAATTACGAAAATTTATTTTAAGTGGTTAAATTGATAGACATCAAAATTTTCTGGTTCGTAGTAATAGTTGTATTTGTACGTGGACCGGGTTATTGGAGCCAAACAGTACTCAATTATATTGAGACCAAACGAATCTTGCCCCTCTGCTGCATCTTTTGGCTATTCGAAACATGGGCAAAATCAGAAAAGTCTATTAATTGGATAACTTATATAATTTTTCTTTCCTTTTAAAAACTAATAGGATATTCAGTGAATGCACCGAGCAAAACGTTCACCACCTTTTGTACGTTCACCACCTGTAACTCGATCAAGACATCTAGCAAATATTACTGCCGTTGATTTTTCTTTAGAATCGTCATCCAGTCGACCAAGTACTCCAATTCAAATTTCCGATAATCCATTTTTTGAAACCGACCTCACAATTGAGAATCCGGAGAATATTCAGGGACGATTCGTAGATCCTGAACCATTAATTTTTCCTATGGAACCACCAATCATTCAAACAGAGATTGTTGAGGAACGAACCATTAAATCAGAATCCTCTAATGATTCAGATTCAACAAATTCAATTATGGAAGTAACAGAACCTTTAAGTATGGAAGACCGAATGAGAGCTAAACGCACTGGCCAAGGTCACGCAATTACTCATCCTGACATTAATGCGCCAGATTATGAAATCAAAGGACAAATTTTACATATGGTGACTAATCAATGCCAATTTAGTGGTGCGCCGAAGGAAGATCCAAACGAACATCTTCGTACCTTTAATAGGATCTGCACACTATTCAAAATAAGAGAAGTTGAGGATGAATAGATATATCTCATGTTATTTCCCTGGACTTTAAAGGGAGAAGTCAAAGATTGGTTGAAATCGTTACCTGAAGGGGCGATCGATACATGGGACGTTTTAGTTGAAAAATTTCTTAAACAATTCTTTCCTGCATCTAAAGCCATAAGACTTCAAGGAGAAATTGTTACGTTCACACAGAAACCAAATGAAACTCTATATGAGGCATGGACAAGATTTGGAAAGTTATTAAGAGGATGTCCGCAACATGGTTTAGACACCTGTCAAATAGTACAAATATTCTACCAAGGATGCGACATCACTACAAGAAAAGATATAGATATAGCAGCTGGTGGTTCTATTATGAAAAAAACATAAACTGATGCTTACAAAATTATTGATAACACTGCTTCCCACTCACATGAGTGGCACCAAGAAAAAGATATCGTTAGATCATCTAAAGCAGCTAGAGCCGATTCTAACCATGACTTAGATTCCATTTCTGCAAAGATAGATGCTGTCGAGAGACGAATAGAAAAGATGACTAAGGATATTCACTCAATACGAATTAGTTGTGAGCAGTGTGGAGGACCACATTTGACAAAAGATTGTCTCAGTATTGAACTAACAATGGAACAAAGAGAGAATATTTCATACATAAACCAAAGGTCTGGAAATAATTATCAGAATAATTATCAACCGCCAAGACCGATTTACAATCAAAACCAGAATTATAACCGAAATATTTCATACAACAACCAACAAGGTCCTAGTAATCAACAAGTATCCAATAATACTTACAATCAGCAAAGACCTAATTTTCAAAACAAACCACAACAATCCGATGATAAAAAGCCAAATTTAGAAGATATGATGACGAAGCTAGTTGAAACTCAAACGCAGTTTTTCACATCTCAAAAACAAACCAATGAACAAAATGCTCAAGCATTTAGAAATCAACAAGCTTCTATTCAAAATCTGGAACAAGAAGTAAGTAACCTAGCAAGGTTAATAGGTGAAAGAAAACCGGGAAGTTTACCTAGTGATACAAATGCTAACCCCCGGAATGAAACAGCTAAAGCCATTACCACAAGAAGTGGTACAACACTTAAACCACCTGAAATACCTGTAACTTCTGATGAAACTATTCCTACTCCACAAGAACTACAACCTGATCAAGATAAGGAAAAAGAACCGGTAGTTGAAAAGGTTAATGAAGATAACGCAGTTAAGGATAAACCTTATGTTAAACCATACCAACCACCACTTCCTTACCCGAGTAAAATGAAAAAAGAGAAACTTGAAGCCGAGCAATCCAAATTCTTGGATATGTTTAAACAGATAAATGTAAATCTTCCTTTCATTGATGTGATTTCAGGAATGCCTAGATATGCTAAATTTCTGAAAGATCTAATCTCAAATAGAAAGAAAATGGAAGAACTCTCGGCTGTTACTATGAATGCTAATTGTTCAGCAGTGCTGTTGAATAAGATACCAGAAAAACTATCTGATCCAGGAAGTTTCACAATTCTATTTTTTCTGGGTAGTCTTAGTTCAATAGAAGCATTAGCAGACTTAGGTGCTAGTATAAATCTAATGCCGTATTCACTATACACTAAACTAGACCTTGGAGAATTGAAACCAACCAGAATAAGTATACAACTAGCCGATAGATCAATAAAATATCCTAGAGGGATAATGGAGAACATGCTAGTTAAAGTTGGTATATTAGTATTTCCAGTAGATTTTGTTGTTCTGGACATGGAAGAAGATTCTCAAGTTCCTCTCATATTAGGAAGACCATTCTTAAACACGGCTAAAGCAATGATAGACGTGTTTGGTAAGAAACTGACCCTAAGTATAGAGGACGAGAGTGTTACCTTTTCAGTTGATAGAGCAATGCAACAACCGCAATCTGCAGATGATACATGTTATTATATTCAAACTATAGATTCACATGCAGAATTATTAGAAGAATTTCTAGAATTACAAGGAACAGGAGAATGTTCTTTAGGAGAAGGAACTGAACCAATTGATGAAGTTGACATGTTAGCTACACTAATGACTAATGGATATGAACCAACAACAGAAGAAATTCAAATGCTAAAAGAAGAAGACAGATATCGATATAAATCATCGATAGAAGAACCTCCGAAATTAGAGTTAAAGCCACTTCCAAACCATTTGGAATACGCTTATTTACATGGTGAATCTGAATTACCTGTAATAATATCGTCTTTTCTTACTGAAAATGAAAATTCTCAACTCATTTCTGTGTTGAAAGCTCATAAACCAGTCATTGCATGGAAGATTCATGATATTAAAGGAATAAGTCCTTCGTATTGTACACATAAAATCCTTATGGAAGAAGGTCATAAAACGTATGTGCAACGCCAACGAAGACTAAATCCTAATATGCAAGATGTAGTTAAAAAAGAAATTATTAAACTACTAGATGCTGGTTTAATTTATCCAATTTCTGATAGTCCATGGGTAAGCCCAGTTCAATGCGTGCCTAAGAAGGGTGGCATGACTGTCATTACAAATGAGAAAAATGAGCTTATTCCTACTAGGACTGTAATAGGATGGCGTGTATGTATTGATTATAGAAAATTAAATGACGCCACCAGAAAAGATCACTTTCCCTTACCTTTTATTGATCAAATGTTGGAAAGATTAGCCGGAAATAGTTACTATTGTTTTCTTGATGGTTTTTTCGGATATTTTAAAATTCCAATAGCACCCGAGGACCAAGAAAAAACCACGTTCACGTGCCCTTATGGTACTTTTGCTTACAAACGCATGCCATTTGGACTTTGCAACGCCCCTGCAACCTTTCAAAGGTGCATGATGGCGATTTTTCACGACATGATAGAAGAATGCATGGAAGTTTTCATGGATGACTTTTCAGTCTTCGGTGATACTTTTGAATCATGTCTAGTTAATCTGGAACGAATGCTTATTAGATGCGAACAATCAAATCTAGTACTTAATTGGGAGAAATGTCATTTCATGGTTAAAGAAGGCATCGTTCTTGGTCATAAAATTTCAAAGGAAGGAATTGAAGTGGATAGAGCTAAAGTAGATATAATTGCTAAACTTCCACATCTCACCAATGTTAGAGGAGTTAGGAGTTTTCTATGGCATGCCGGTTTTTACCGACGTTTCATAAAAGATTTTTCTAAAATTGCCACTCCTATGAATAAACTCCTAGAAAAAGATGCTCCATTCATCTTTTCAGATGAATGCATCAAATCTTTTAATATTCTTAAAGAGAAACTCACTAATGCGCCGATCATGATAACACCAAATTGGAATCTACCGTTTGAACTTATGTGCGATGCAAGTGATTTTGCAATGGGAGCCGTTTTAGGACAAAGGATTGAAAAACGATTTCAACCTATATATTATGCTAGTAAGACGTTACAAGGAGCACAAACGAATTACATAACTACTGAAAAAGAACTCCTTGCTATTGTCTTTGCTTTTGACAAATTTTGTTCATATCTCGTTCTAGCAAAAACGGTGGTCTATACCGACCATTCTGCTCTTAGATACCTATTTTCGAAACAAGATGCCAAACCAAGATTAATCAGTTGGATCTTACTATTACAAGAGTTCGATATTGAAATCCGAGATAAAAGAGGAGCAGAAAATCTCGCCGCTGATCATCTTTCTCGTCTTGAAAATCCCGAATTAGAAGTTCTAAATGAATCGGCCATACAAGACAACTTTCCTGATGAATATCTATTGAAGATAGATTATAATAAAATTCCATGGTTTGCAGACTATGCAAACTACTTAGTATGTGGATTCCTTGAAAAAGGATTATCGTACCAAAAACGAAAGAAATTCTTCAGTGATATAAAACACTATTTTTGGGAAGATCCACATTTGTTTAAAAGTTGTCCAGATGGAATAATACGTCGATGTGTATTCGGAGATGAAGCTAGTAAAATTTTAAAACATTGTCACACAGGACCAACAGGAGGGCATTATGGGCCTCAACTAACAGCAAGAAAAGTTTATGATGCTGAATTCTATTGGTCTACAATTTACAAAGACGCACACCTTCTTTGCAAATCCTGTGATGCATGTCAAAGGGCCGAAAAAATAAGTCAACGTGATGAAATGCCACAAAATGTCATTCAAGTATGTGAAGTATTTGACATTTGGGGTATTGACTTTATGGGTCCATTTCCAAAATCTCATAATAATCTCTATATTTTCGTAGCCATTGATTATGTATCTAAATGGGCGGAAGCACAAGCTCTCCCAACTAACGATGCACGAGTTGTAATCAACTTTTTAAAACGTCTTTTTGCAAGGTTTGGAACACCGAAAGCTTTAATAAGTGATCGGGAACTCATTTTTGTAATAATCAACTTGAGAAAGTTCTTAAAAGATATGGAGTCACTCATAAAATCTCCACCGCATATCATCCACAAACAAGTGGACAAGTTGAAAATACCAACCGAGCTTTAAAACGTATTCTAGAAAAAACCGTAGGATCAAATCCGAAGGAATGGTCCATTAAATTGGAGGATGCACTCTGGGCTTTTAGAACAGCCTACAAAACTCCAATTGGAACCACACCTTTTAAACTCGTTTACGAAAAAGCATGTCATCTTCCAGTAGAAATTGAACACAAAGCATTTTGGGCTTTGAAGACATGTAATCTTGATTTACATGAAGCTGGACGTCTACGGTTAAGTCAACTAAACGAATTAGAAGAATTACGACATGAAGCATACGAAAATTCGTTGATCTATAAAGAAAGAACGAAGAAATGGCATGATAAAAGAATCAGAAGTTCAAAAGAATTTAAAGAAGGAGATAGAGTTCTTCTTTTTAATTCACGACTCAAGCTATTTTCTGGAAAATTGAAATCAAGATGGTCTGGACCATTCATAGTCCGATGGAAGTCGACAACGAAGTTAATCACAATTTCGATTCCACAGCTAACTAAGTGTGGGGAGAATCAAGACTTTAAAGGATAATATGTATTTATGTTAGAGTTAGATTTTTTGTTTTCGTGTAGTTCTCGAAAATGGAACCCGAATGGTCTTTCCCTAGCAGACCCTAAAGAACTAGTCTTCTCCCCCCATTCTGAATTTTTATTTTTTTTTAGGTTTTACGAGATGAAGACTTCATGTGAATTAAACCATGGTCTAATGCTACACGCTTTGATCAATAAACGTAATAATGACACACTTCCGAGTGATCTAGTATCAGTAATCAGAGAAAGATTGGACGTAGTAAGAAAAGAATCCGGATGCGAAGATAATAAGTTACAATTTGGTAAAGGGAAATCAAAATCCGCAGCGAAAAGAAGAGCACGACACCTTGAAAAATGTCACAAATGCGGAAAATGGTCACATGGAGGTAAATGTTCAAATAATCAAACCTATTCAAACACCGAATTTGTTACTTTATGCAGAGACTGACCGTTCATATGTTTAGAAGAAAAAATACTGAATGCTCGAGGTTACGCTTATGTAGCTATGGAAAACCAATTAAACCGACTATCTTATGAGTGGGATAGATCATATCACTAAGAATACTATCTCACAGGTAAGTCTGTACAGTTTTTATTTTTATTTTTATTTTTAACCTTTTGATAATAAACGCTAATTTGTTCGCTATAAAGTATTAAATTGGTATTGAAAAAAAATTAGGTTTGGCGACCGAAATTATTGATATCATACAAAAATTTATTACATCACTGCGAAATTTAACGTTTATTCTTAAGGTATAAATATCTTTAATCAATCAACCCAAAATATTTCAAAAATTCGTCATGAGTTAAATTAGGTCATGGAACCGAAATTACTTTACCGAAAAGAGGGGCGCATATTTTTGATAATATTTGATTGATTAAAGTGGGATAAAAGCCAAAAAGATTTTTAATTTTATTTTTACCATGTTTTTAAAATTAATATATAAATCTTAAATTAATATTGTAAACTTTTTAAATTAATATATTTAAAATTGTAAATATTTGAACAATTGATATTTTTAAGTTTGTATGTATAAAAACAAAAATATAATATAAGTTTGGTGTGAATTTTTAATTTTATGCATTTTAAATTTAAGTTTGGTGTGAATTTAAAAAACAAAAATTTACTTTATTTCGCTAAGTTAAAAATATAATTTTTAAAATTCGTCGTGAGTTGAAGACTAGGTCGTTGAACCGAAATTGCTCTACCCGAGGGAGGGACGAGAACTTTTATTATCATTATTTTTAATCTTATTGAATTAAAGTATGCCAAAAACATTAAAAAAATCCAAAAATCTTAGCTTTTAAAACAATCGCTACAAAAAGACAAATTTTAAAATTTTGTCGAGGGACGGACTAGGATATCGATCCGAAACTACCTCTTCCTAAAACAAAGGAAAACAAAATTTTAAATTTATTTTATATATGTTTTATAAGTTAAGGCTTATAAGTTAAAAAAAAAAAAAAAAAAAAAAAAAAAAAACAAACACCGCGACTCGCGGAGTTTGTAAGCATTAAACACCGCAAGTCGCGGAGGGACTAAAATCCAGAAAAAAAATATAACGAGCTGAACTGATCAGTCCCCATCCCCACACCACAAAAACTGCGAAAAAACACCCGAAAATACACACACAAACACTCCGAAATTCACAATTTTTTACCGTTTTTCATCACATTTTTAACTAAAATCATGTTGAGAAGGATGCTATTAAGGAATTACTCAAGAAAAACGGTAAATTTCTACACCTAAATACCATTTAATCCGAAAATTAGTGTTCTTGAGCAATTTTATACCCAATTCGATTTTGATGCTTTTTAGTGTAATTATGCTTAAATTGTTTATGTATTATGCTTGTATAACCTAGATTGATGCTATTTAACATGATTAGAAGCCTTAAACTTCAAATTTTGAGTAATCTAGGGTTTGTGTTCTTGAGCAAATTTAGGGCTTTTTGATATAAACAGGTTATGGCCGATTTTTGTCATGAATTATTGCTAAATTAAGTAGTGTAACATGTTTAGGTAGTTAAATGATCCAAACTTTGAGCCTAAACATGATTTTTGAGAATTAAAGTGGACTTTTTCAAGTCTAAAATTCATGAATTTGATTTTTGAGAGATAATGCCATTTGAAACTTGTTTAATTGCTAGTAATGATTATTTTGAAATGTTATTTGAGTTGAATGCTTATGAACTTGGCGAACATTTTCGTATATGCTTATTTGAAAAAGTGTAGATTTGATAAAAATATGAAAATGAGCATAAGTTTGATATAAATTGGACATGTCATTGTAATTATTTTGATTGATGATTTTGCTGACACTAATGCATATTTGGATGCACAAAAATTGTGTTTGATGTGTTTTGCAAACTGAAAGGGGTGAATTTTCATCCCAAGCTCGCAATGCTCCTCCTGAGAATGCGGAACAACAGGATGTTGATAGCTATTATAAACAAGATATACCTCATCTAGTTATGACATTTTCATATATGCACTTGGAAGATTTGCACCCGAACTTGAGATTTGACAGACGTTGGATAGATTATCCAAAATACCAAAGGGGCTTGCATACTCTTCATTCTAAAGTTGTTGAAGTACCTAGGGTAATAGAATGGGGACCATTAGAAGCTGTAGAATTGGCCGGGCCAATTAGAGAATTACTTACACAGAGGTATGGTAATTCTACTTTTAACGTTTGGGTACGATTATTCAGCATGCGTAGACCTGTATATAAAGTATGGTGTGAAGAATTATTGTGTAGTATAGAAATAAATGATCGGGTAGTTAGTTTAACCGATCGATCTTTTATTAGATTTTTGTTAGGAGGTTCGATGCGCCACATGTCTTTACTAGACATGGCTCAGGCCTTACGTATATATACGCCTGAGGAGTTAGCATCTGCCAATTGTAGAGGGTTGATATTGAACGGTAGGAAAATTGATGAAAATTTTGATACGCATGGTGTATGGAGTCAAATGACTAGCCATCACCGATTTAAAGGGGGAAATTACTCTTATTTGGATATAGATAGAGCGGAGTTAAGAGTAATTCATAGGTTTTTAGCCAATTCGATTACACAACGAGGTAAGAATAAGGAAAAGGTAAATGAACAGGATTTGTTTTACCACATGTGTATTCGAGACCCACAAAGCGCTGTAAGTATACCTTATTGTGTGGGTTATTATTTATCAGCTATGGTTAGGGGGATGAGACCGCACAGTATAATAGGAGGTGGTATATTTATTACACTAATTGTTGAGTATCTCAATGTGAATATAAGTCGGGGGGGATTATTAGTCGAAGAACCAGAACCCCACGATACAATTGGTTTAAATGTATACCATGGTGCGAAGGTTTTGAAGAGGCGAAATAACGCCGCAGTACAATACCATGGTAGACATCCACAGGTTGAGAGAAACCAACAGCCAGGTAATGTGGGAGGGGGAAATGAAATGACAGAAATGCAAAGGTTTACAGCTTCACAAGAGTATGAAAATGCTAGACATCGAGCATTTGAAGATTGGAAAGTTCATCAAAACCAAATCATAGCTCATTGCCAACATGTAGGTAGAAACTATATTCCTACTCCATCGCCCGTATTTCCTCCCTGGTCTATAGAGATCCAACCACCGTATCCTACGTATAATCCAGCCGAAGCATTCTATAACACATACAGTTATGCATGGAACCCCTACTGGTATCAGTATCATCCCTAGTCTACTTAGTTTTATTTATTTTATTATTTGTAATGTTGATACATTTAATACTTATGTTAATATTGTAATAGTTTTTATAATTTTCTAACTTTTATTATTAGATTTTAATAATTTTTGAATGTGGGGTAATATACCAAACTTCAAAAATATGTATATATGTTTGCAGTTTATCTTATGTACACAACAGGGTAAAACAACGCATTTTCAAAGACTGGCATTAAGTTCAGCAAAAGCAACTAATTTTGATGACAAGATGCAAAATAAATGTGAAATAACAACAAGACGGAATGAACAAATGATGTGCACCATTTATCATTCAAAACAAACGCCAATATGTTTGAAAACTTTGGTAAAATTTAATCATTTTTCTACGCTAATCACCCTCAATAATTTAAATTGTTACTGATTTCTTGCAAATGAGGGCATTGCAAAATCTTAAGTGTGGGAAGGGGTTAAATTCTTTCGGATTTTTAAAATTTTTATCTTAAACACTTGGTTACTATTAAAAATACTAGTAAAGCAGTAGTTGTATTAGAATCTAGTGCTATCTGATAATAAAGAACAGCCCTAATCTTATATACTGACTACCCAATTCTAGTAAAAATTTTCAAAATTTTCAATTAAATGAACTCAAAATCATTTTATACATATTTATGAATGATAAAACTAGGTTTTAATACCGAAATTATTGTTACCTCGAAAAGGACATAAATTGAGAAACAAACCAAAATGTTAGAATTCATTTAAAATGGAATAGAGGACAAAAAAAAGGAAAATAAAAGCCAAGTGTGGGAAAATTTACCAAGTTATTTTAAACATATGTCACATATTTCTGTAACAAATAAACTGAAAATGCTTTTGCTTTGGACTAAACTAAACTGTTTTACCCGATGAAAGAAAAGAAGAGATGGATCTACACGATGAATCAATTCCATCATTAAAAGGAAGTAAAGTCTTCCAAAAAAGAAACGCGCTTCTTGATTTAGGTCATGAAGTTGTCGTACAGACCAGCTGTAGGTTGACGAAAAACCTAGAAAAGTCATCACTAAAATCAGCAGGAAATCCACGAACCTCAGCATCAAACAGGGTCACAAAGTGGTCAGATTTATCCTAACCATGAGAAGGATTTATCTCGTATAATGGGGGGGTACCGTGCAAATTAGCTTGATAAGACTAATGAATCAGATCCCCAGAAAGGATAATCTCCTTAAAGATCAAAAATCAGCTTATAAGCATGATATTACTCAATCCTTGAGATTGACCTTAAAGATTGAGAATTCAAACTCATGGAATTCAATGATATCTAAACTCGAGCTTGAACGAGAAAATATTTTGATCAAAATTACAAACCGATTTGTTTTCTGCAAACCCATTTTCAATGCGTTCATTACCATTGAACGTAAAATCCTAGGAATTCATCTGGAATTCATTAGGTCATCTGAACTAAATCGGGTGTCAACCGTAAGAACGGTGGTTGCATAGCATGGTCAAAGACAGGACCTTGTGCCAGACCGAAAAAATTATAAGGGTGAGCTTTACTATTGCTCCTACAAAGGATAGTAATTGCGTCCGACACGTTATATACCATAATTAAAAGCATGTCAGGGGACATTTCCTTAACAGTTGCTTGTTCAGCGCTTTCCTTTACAACCGGATGGTAGTTTATCGAAAGGTAATATTCGGAGCAAGTATACTGGACGTGTTGCTTTCCTAATACAAGGTTAGCAAGTGGATGACACAAAACCGCAAGTTTTGAGCTAAAATTTTCAAATCTGAAACCCACCAAACCCACAAAAACAATTTGCAAACACCGGTGAAGGGTAATTCCGGAAAACTTATCTAGGGTAAAAGCTAGATTAAAATTTTCAAAAGATCAAATGTTTTCATAAAGATCCAATTTCCTTAAAGGATCTAAATTTTTATAGTCATGTGGGACTGTAAACCATATCGTTACTACCATTGTTTATACCGCCGTAAAGAAATCACTGATGTACAAAGTGTGAAGAATAAAGAAGTGATTCTAGTATTTCAAGACTATATTGCTTGAGGACAAGCAACGCTCAAGTGTGGGAATATTTGATAATGCTAAAAATGAACATATATTTCATAGCATTATTCCTCAAGAAAGACAAGCTTTTAGTTGCAATTGTCCTATTTACAAGTGATATTCGTTTAAATAATAAAAGGTGAAGACAAAAGGCAGATTCGACGAATTGAAGACACAAACGACCAAAAAGCTCAAAAGTATAAAAGACAATCAAAGAGGTTCCAATTATTGATAAGAAACGTCTCAAAATTACAAGAGTACAAGATTCAAAACGCAAAGTACAAGATATTAAATTGTACGCAAGGACGTTCGAAAATCCGGGACCGGGACCAGAGTCAACTCTCAACGCTCGACGCAACGGACTAAAAATTACAAGTCAACTATGCACATGAATATAATATAATATATAATTAATTCTTAAAATTAATATATATTATAATATATTTAAAAATCGTCGGCAAACAAAGAGCCAAAGCTGGGTGAGCTGTAAAAACAAACTCCGCGACTCGCGGAGTTTGAAGGCAAAAAATGCCGCGAGTCACGGAGCTTCCCTGGACTAAAATCCCTATAAAAGCCAACGCAGTTCGATCGTTTTTAATATCCTTTAATCTCTCTCTCAATATATATGTAATATATATATATATATATATATATATATATATATATATATATATTTTAATTTTAATTTTAAGTTTAAATCCTAATAATAAGGGTATGTTAGCGAATGTTGTAAGGGTGTAAGTCGAAATTCTGTCCGTGTAACGCTACGCTATTTTTAATCATTGTAAGTTATGTTCAACCTTTTTAATTTAATGTCTCGTAGCTAAGTTATTATTATGCTTATTTAAAACGAAGTAATCATGATGTTGGGCTAATTACTAAAATTGGGTAATTGGGCTTTGTACCATAATTAGGGTTTTGGACAAAAGAACGACACTTGTGGAAATTAGACTATGGGCTATTAATGGGCTTTATATTTGTTTAACTAAATGATAGTTTGTTAATTTTAATATAAAGATTTACAATTGGACGTCCCTATAAATAACCATATACACTCAATCGGACACGATGGGCGAGATATTTATATGTACGAATAATCGTTCATTTAACCGGACACGGGAATGGATTAATAGCCACTAGAATTATTAAAACAGGGGTGAAATTATGTACAAGGATACTTGGCATAATTGTTAACAAAGTATTAAAACCTTGGGTTACACGCAGTCGATAACCTGGTGTAATTATTAAACAAAGTATTAAAATCTTGTTACAGTTTAAGTTCCCAATTAGTTGGAATATTTAACATCGGGTATAAGGATAATTTGACGAGGACACTCGCACTTTATATTTATGACTGATGGACTGTTATGGACAAAAACCAGACGGACATATTAAATAATCCAGGACAAAGGACAATTAACCCATGGGCATAAAACTAAAATCAACACGTCAAACATCATGATTACGGAAGTTTAAATAAGCATAATTATTTTATTTCATATTTAATTTCCGTTATTTTATATTTAATTGCACTTCTAATTATCGCACTTTTATTTATTGTTATTGTATTTAATTGCACTTTTAATTATCGTACTTTTTAATTATCACAAGTTTATTTTATCGCACTTTTATTTATCGCAATTTCATTATCGTTATTTACTTTACTCTTTAAATTAAGTCTTGTATTTATTTTTAATATTTTACATTTGGTTTTAACTGCGACTAAAGTTTTAAAATCGACAAACCGGTCATTAAACTGTAAAAACCCCCCTTTATAATAATAATATTACTTATATATATATATTTGTATTTTTATAAAATAAAACTAATATAGCGTTAAGCTTTGTTAAAAGATTCCCTGTGGAACGAACCGGACTTACTAAAAACTACACTACTGTACGATTAGGTACACTGCCTATAAGTGTTGTAGCATGGTTTAAGTGTATCCATTCTATAAATAAATAAATATCTTGTGTAAAATTGTATCGTATTTATTAGTATTTCCTTGTAAAACATAAGCTATTTTATATACACCTCGCATAACATCAATTGTCAACAGAAGTATTATTGTAAACCATTATTTACGGTGATTGTCTATATGTAGAAATCATCAGATGTCGAAAACCTTGGATTTAAATATTCATTTAAGGTATAGCTTTTCAAAAGAATGCAATGTTTATAAAACGTATCATATAGAGGTCAAATACCTCGCAATGAAATCGATGAATGACGTATTCGCCCATATGGATTTGGAGCGATCGTCATAGTTGGTATCAGAGCATTGGTCCTAGCGAACCAGGTCTTGCATGAGTGTGTCTAACTGATAGTTGTTAGGATGAATTAGTAAGTATGGACTTCGACTGTGTCTACATGTCAAAAGTTTTGCTTATCATTTCTTGCAGAAATTACCTGTCTATCATCTTAAGTCTAAACGCGTATTATTGCATTGATTGCATAGATAGTATAGACAAAATTCATATCTTGGCATATCTATTACAGTAAACTTTGCCTGACATCTTCCATAAAATCCTCCGTAGCTTATGGGATTCTGGTATTATAAATACATATGTAAACTACGTATTGAGGAATACCAAATTAGTCCTATAATCTATTTCATTCCAAAAATCTTTTCCTCGATTACCCATAATGGATCATGTATCTAGTTCAAATTCCTTAGATTCTGACAGCTATTCCGATATGGATTTCCACTCGAGCTCCAAAAGCAGTGTGACCGGAATGGATCAACCAATTAGCCATCATCTATTCTGGATGAATTGGGGATGGATTCGTAATATACTTAATCATTGGAGACAAGAAGAAGGTGATCCCTTCCATACACCACATTCACCTCTTGGCGAAGAACCCGAAGTACTTACCGGCAAACCTGTTCGAAACACCATTTTCTCTCTTATTTCTAGAGTATCTCGTCACGATTATATACTATCCCATATTCTAAATCTTATTTATCTGACCGTCTGAACCACCAATCATCCCGGTATAATAAGAAGTCAACGAGCTTCGCGCTCGAGTAGTGACTTTGGAGAACATGATGCGCAACTTGCAGGCATCACAGGCACCACCAGCATCAACGACAACAGTACCACCAACAATAACACCAACATTATCATTACCACCACCAACAACCACATCCGCAACCCACACCTCAATATCACATCTAAAATCTGTACTTCGAGCATCAACGTCATACGCACCGTAGATACCAAGGATTGCCAACAACAATAAATGATGAAGTATGGATTCATAACTTCATTGGAGAAATATTCTACGGCGATTATATAATCTATAATCTTAGAGATTATTTATCCCAGTTCTAACCGTAAATCAGATAGAGTAGAGATGATAGAAGGAAGAATAGAAACCCTGACAGGAATGGTACGTGATTTACAAGCTAGACTTGTTATACAACATCACCAGAAGCACTACTAGCAACACTTGTATCACCACAAGCTCCACCAGCTCCATAACCACCGACAATATCGACACCACAATCACCAATGGGTATATTGTGATAATGATTTATGATGTAATAACTTATTATTTCCAAAGAATTTATATATTATATAAATTTTGAAACCAAAATATATCTTTTCGTACTAAGATATTACGTATGAATTTTAAGGGGTAAATATTACTCGGATAATTCATATTACTAGTATGCTATAATGTACATCTTTCGTTAACAACTTAATCATCGTTAATCTCTGTTTCAACTCAACGAATTCCATTTCATAATAAACCAAGTGTATTATTCAATTACATAATTGATTTTACATTTTCATTTTTGATGTACTCAAAAATTTTCAGAAAACATCATCTGTGCCTTGTAAAGTTCACAAAAATTCCACGAGCAACAACACCCTTCACCAAGGAATATCAATAAGAATAAATAATGAAGTATTGATTTCATTAGTGAAATATTCCGCGAAGATTAAATGATCTCTAATGTTTTAGTGATTATTCATTTCTAATTCAAGCCAAAAATCAAATGAGCTTAATATAAATTTAACTCATTTAATCTGTATTACATCTGAAGAAAAATATATATACATATATTTTCATAAAGACTGTAATGAAAATTCTTTTGTACAAAATATTACTGGTCAAATCTTTAACGGGTAGGTAATACCCAGGAAATATTTAAGTTCACAATTAATATGTTACACTGTACATTCTTCAATTTTGATTCAAAAATCACTAACTATACTCACTACCTTAACTGCAATACACAATCATTTTCATACAAATTCGATTTACATATTCTGATATTGACGGATCAGAATCCAAATCATAACTCTGAACCGGTGATATCATTCTTAGATCTCTACATCTTTCAAAGCTATACTTTGACTTCAAAACTGTGAAAGATCCTTTAGCATTGTTATTACCGAAAATAATCTTGCAATCCCTTTTCAAAGTATCCAGTTTTACTACACTTCCAACCAGTCAACTTCGACTTTTCAGATTAACCTTATTATAACTTTGGTATATACGTTTTTGTTAACCGGGAACCTTTCATGTTCCGCCACATTAACAGTAAACGTACCAGCAAATTCATTAATCTGTGACTTAAGTCTCTCCGAAAAACCATTATAATTGTTCATTGAAACCCTATCATGTACTTATCCACATCTTGTAACGATAATTGCCATACCAACTACCGAGAATTATCAATCAGTATTTCGAATTTCGCAGCAATTCTACGCCAAAAGTTATATATATACATATAATGTCTATCTTCTAGACTTATATACTTCGAATGTGAAGTTTCTGAAAAACACCCCAAACTGCGAAACTAGTTCTCCGAAATTGGAAAAATGCTGATGAAGCAGCAAAAACTGTAAACGACCTTAACAGTCAAAAGTTTGATGATAAAGAATAGTATAGTGGTAAAGCTGAGAAAAAGAGAAGGTTTGGAACTAGAAAACGGATTGAGCAGACCATGAAGGAGGCTGTGGACAAATTACAAATACTAAACCTGCCTTCAAAGAATACAAATGATTCAGTATTTGCTGAAGTCATTAATGAATACCTTGCTCCTGACTCTAAACCTTTATGAACAAATCTTCTTCATCATCCTTCGATATTAGAAATTCTAAGATATTATCATATCTTTCATTATAAATATCTTCGATATTTCTGAAGATATCTTCATAACAATTATTATCCAAAATTATTAATCTTTTTGCGTTATCTGTGTTACATCATAAAAGAAACTATTTTAGTTTTTAAATTCTGAAAATTTCGAAAAATGGATGTTTTTGAAGTAGTGTTGGGAACTGAAGTATGAGTTAGTATAATATAATAACACTTGATCAACGTAATTATATTACAGTAAGTCATGCTGAGTTTCTAATGGAACGTGATAAAGGTTCACAGATCACACCCTCATCATGAACCATGTTACATAACTCTTTCATTCTATTTAACCTCTAAACATATCAAGAAAATATTTTTCTTGATGATTCGGTCTTTTTCAGATATTCTGGTAATTTGACAAATCAAATCGTGCTATTACCTTTCCTTTCTGCTTTGTATATTAAGATCATTCGAAACTCCATACCTACAAATTCTGGACCATTATTCGCTTGACTTGAAGTCGGGAAGAGAACGAAAGCATGAAGCTCCGAAACATAATGGAGATAATAAAGCCCGATAACAACCCCGAAATTTACAAACCATGTATATCAATGCGTATAGCAATATAAAGACACAGGAGAATGAAAAACACTATAACCCCAAGGTAATAGTAAAAGTAAATAAATTCCTCAGGTGGTAGATGAAAAAGAAGAATGACAGATATGAAAGTTAGGAGTACGTCAAGAATCAGAACTGGATGAAGCATTTTCACGATCTATTAGGAAGTATGAAATAAGGAAGAAGATTATAGGAGTGGTGAAAATAAATGAAACGGAAGAGCTCAATTTATAGCAAAATATCAGACATAGCAATCGAGGTAGATTACGCATTTAATCAAAAGAAATCTTAATCTCCTTAATTCCGGAAGAATCAAATCTTATTTAGATTATGAAGATTTACTGTTCCTTAAATTCTGGAAATTAATCGTTACTACGTCAAGAGTTAAAATGAATCTTTATTCTCCATTTCACTCTATTACGATAACTTCCCTCATACGCTTCGAGTAATCGGATTGTTTTATCCATATTATTCAATAGTGATAAAACTCTATTTATCGACTCATATACGTCATGAAAACATTTTTATTGTTAACCATGATGACCTCACTCAAATTTCGGGATGAAATTTCTCTAACGGGTAGGTACTGTGACGACCCGGAAATTCTAACCAAATTTAAACTTAATCTTTGTATGATTAACGTTTCCGACACGATAAGCAAAGTCTGTAAAACTGAATCTCAAAATTTTTGAACTATTCAAATTACCCATCGACTGTTCTCGACGATTCGCGAACAATTATATGTAAATAGATACATATATACACTATAACTTGAAAGTGTAACAAAGTATTAATTGTATGATACTGTACATTAAACTTATTGGTTTAAATATCTATTTGAATATTTATGATAAGTTGGAATATTAATTGTGTGAATAACTTGCGACGTGCATTTAAAACGTGGTTATGATTAATAACTTGGTCATAAAACGTTTTGCTTTAAAACTATATTATTAAATATACCTTGTTAGATAACGAGCCATTGATTTATAGAAGTAAATGACCAAAACATTCACATGTATAGTTATATTTCGAGTGGTATAGTCTATGGATAATTTAAGTCTATATTTTGGCAAAGGTACGAGTCACGAAACGTAAAGTACAAGTTTTCTCAGTGTACGAAAGGACGTTCGAAAAACCAGAACCGGGACATAAGTCGAGTGACGACGTACGACTTATCGGAACAAAAATTACAAATCAACTATGCACGGGAATAAAATATAATATATAATTAATTAATTTAAATTATATATATTATATATTATATTTAATTATGTCGACGAACAAAGTGACAAACAAATTTGAGCAGGAAGTTGTTGTGCCGCGATCGCGGCCAAAGCACCCACAACCCCTCCGCGATCGCGGAGTTATGGGGCCCAGATCAGGCTTATAAAAGCTGAAGTTTTCTGCTTGCTCGATCCATTCACAATCTCTCTAATCCCTATATTACTCCGTATGTATTTATTTATTTTTATTATTTATATTATTTATATTATTATTATTATTATTAAAGATTAATATTATTATTAATCTTATTATTATTATTAGTAGTATTAGTGTTATTATTAGTATTATATATAAAATACTACGACGAAATCATGAGCGGGTCACTTTCGAAATGGGTTTTCGAGCAAGATAGAGCTAAGGTAACTATGGGTTATAGCTATGGAGGTTATGTGTAATGTTCATGGGTATTATTTGCAAGTAAAACCTAGTATTTATCATCTTCGTTGTGTCTACGTACTTTCCTCCAATATTGAATCATAATATTGATACGTTGAGATCTATGGTTATTTGGTATTCCGAGTTTCGGTCATATTTCGGTGAACGACATTATGTGCTGCTAAGGTGAGTTTCATTTGCTCCCTTTTTAATTGCTTTTGCAAATATATTTTTGGGCTGAGAATACATACACTTTATTTGAAACGCAATGGATACAAGTACATACTAAATTCTACACTGAGTTTATACCGAAAATCCCTTAGCTTTGGTAACTAGTAGTTGCCGGTTATAAGAACCGGTGGGCGCGAATAGTTGTATATGGATCCATAGGGCTTGACATCCCCGTCTGTTCCAGGTATAGAAACCCTAGCCTGAACTATAAAACAGACGTATGCTATTTGAGGTTAGTACATGTTGGTTTGCGTGTATTGTACATGTTGGTTGCATGTATGTTAAAATAGGGGTACTTATTATATAGACGTTAAAGTTTAGTTACCAGGGTGCTCTATCTTGTGGAATATTTTGATAAACGTTTCTGGATGAAACAACTGAAATCTTGTGATTCACTTTTATATACAGATTATATGAAACATTAAAACTATGAACTCACCAACCTTTGTGTTGACACTTGTTAGCATGTTTATTCTCAGTTTTCCTAGAAGTCTTCCGCTGTTTGCTTATATGTTATACAAGCTATGTGCATGGAGTCATACATGCTTTATTCGAGTAAACGTTGCATTCACAAAATTATCACCATGTATCTATTTTGACTGCATTGTCAACGGAAGTATTATTGTAAACCATTATTTACGGTGATTGTCTATATGTAGGAATCATCAGATGTCGAAAACCTTGGATTTAAATATTCATTTAAGGTATACCTTTTCAAAAGAATGCAATGTTTATAAAACGTATCATATAGAGGTCAAATACGTCGCAATGAAATCGATGAATGACGTATTCGTCCATATGAATTTGGAGCGATCGTCATATTAAACTACCTAAAAACCAAAATAATGATCATAATAAAAATTTCATACTTGAACAACCAAAAAAAAAAAAACAAGTGCATTTATACGGAGTATGACTTGAAGAAACATTTCATGATCTTAATAAAAATTTTATCGACATTTTTTTTTCTGCGAAAAAACAAGAACTTTCATAACAAATGGGACTTCAATAAAAATTGAAGACCCATAAAAACATACAACACAATCAAACCGAGCTCAAGCAACTAACATGAAACCTAACTAAGCTCGAACACAAACAAGTCATCAAAGAAATAAAGAGAAATACTTAGACACGTTACATGAACAAACAAATATGAAGAGAGAGACCAATGAAACGAGGGAAGAGAGATTCCAACCATCTTCACCATTAATACACAACCGGATCATGAAAAAACATTCTAACATGTAATTAAACAACCCAAAACAAGTCCATTTTTGTTAGGAATTCGGTATGCCCTAACAAGACAAGTGATTGATTATAATCACTAACCCATGAACGACAAACGAATTAAAACGATAAATAAAGTACAAACGACACGAGTATTTAACATGATTATATCCCAACTTCAAAACGCGAAGAAGTGTTAACTCCACGGGCGCAAACCAAAGATTTTCTACTATTAATTTTGTGCACACATTACAATGAGGCTAGGGGTTACAATTTATAGGAAGAGTTAAACTTATCCACCAAGTTAAATTTGTCCTTCAAGCAAAAGACATTCCATAAATATATATTACTTGCTCCATACTCTATTCCTACTAGAAGATTTAATTAAGGCAACAAGATCTCTACGACTTGTTCACCAAGTCAAGCTCCATACGGCTTGTTCACCAAGTCAAGCTCTCTACGACTTGTTCACCAAGTCAAGCTCTCTACGACTTGTTCACCAAGTCAAGCTCCCTACGACTTGTTCACCAAGTCAAGCTCCCTACAACTTGTTCACCAAGTCAAGCTCCCTACGACTTGTTCACCAAGTCAAGCTTTCTTCGACTTGTTAAAATTCTTCACACCTTCAACAATCTCCCACTTGAAGACTTTGAGAAAACTCTTCACTACTCAACAATCTCCCACTTGAAGATTTTGAACAAACCCGAACATCAATCTCCATTTCTGACCAAGAACGTCAAACCACCATTATACCGCCAAACTCCAGTTGGGACACGCACACTCATCACATACGTCAAATGAGTAGACTTTCGATACAAGATCTTCAACACTACCCGTCGGAACTAGAAACCAATAATTACCTCAACTGTCAATATTGTTCAAACACCCATAGCAACTCTCGATCTCCTCTCAGCTACGACTTTTGATACCGCCGGAATCAAACATCTGGGTCACGCCGCTCTTCCACACCAGAGGGAAGGAAGTCTTTCGACATCAAAACCGCTAAGCTTCAACCCGATCTCCAGTTACTAACATGGGTTATCTCGGTTTCTGGCACCACCATCTTCTTACACAAGAAGATCAATTGAAGTATGTGACACTTCAATTACAGGATTCTTCCATGAGACAACATCGCCTCAACCATCGCTCTAGATACGTCCAATCCAGAAGCCCGTGTCAACGATCATTCGTACAGAATTTCCATCTATCTATGATTTTCTTTCCCAGGAATCAGAAAACCCCAACAGACGCCTTTGTAGACTATTCATCAAGGCTCCAATGAGAACGCTATCATAACATTGAAATCTACACCTTTGAACTTTTCCCGCTTTTACGCTGGTACACTGACCCATCGTTATAACTATGAATTTCACAAACCCATCTTCTCAATCCCAAGCACGCTCCCACTGTACGAATAATAAATAGTCTGCGGCTACCCGAGATGAATCTGGTTCATACCATGGTTAGTTCCAAATCTCTTTGCCATTCGAGGGCATACATGCAGCATCAAAGTACCCTAGTGTTATACACACTAGTCCTGTGAGCACTGAAGACCCACGTCGCATAACCGTATCCATAACTCCCACTAGTCGTCAAACTCCCACTAGCTCAGTACTTCTGTCGATTACCAAACTCCCACCGAGTTCCCGACACCCTCTAGAAAGCTCAAGTTCCAGGACTTACATGATTATCCACTTCTACCATCACATAAAGATTCCTAATTGGTTACCCCGAAGAAAACTGCTCGCTTTGTTGAACAAACCATCACCCAAACCCGAGCCACAGTCGAACGCGTCCTTTCCGACAACTTCAAACCAATTTCTTCAGTGAGAGAAGCTAACCCTACCCACATATTCCAAAATACTATGGAATATTCGACCAAATACATTAGTCGACCCGTTCAATAATCCGATGTTGGACTTTGGTTTGCAATCCATCAAACCTCCCCTCAAACCTAAGTTCAACTAGGCCTTCCCTCCAATGATAGTCAAGTTCCAACCTTCTTTAGTACCTGCTGCAACCTCGGAACACAACTTGAATGGGACCACATCAAGTCTACTTACGGTACAAGACTCTAAGATCAACTCATCCACTGAGGGTGCACAACCGCGTGTGCCAACCAAGGGGTTAAGCCAACCGTTGACATGCTACAAATGTCACGTTGCACTATCCACACATCCAGACTACAACTCACGAGTATCATACATTCACGATAACTCCCACTGTCGATTCTCAAACGAATGTCCCCCTGTTTGTTACTTGGTCGCCCAAAAAACCCGAGAGAAACCAACTCCTGCGCACACAATTGTTTCTTCCCCATATCCCGATGTATGATTATGGTTTGTACCCAAAACAAACCTCCCCTCAAAACCTATATCCATATGGTTCTCCCTTCCAACGATAGTTCAGACCCAACCTTTACCGCCGCCAAACGGAACTCTCAAACTGTCTGTGTGCGTGATAATGCTAAAAATGAACATATATTTCATCGCATTATCCCTCAAGAAAGACAAGCTTTTAGTTGCAATTTTCCTATTTACAAGTGATATTCGTTTAAATAATAAAAGGTGAAGACAAAAGACAGATTCAACGAATTGAAGACGCAAACGACCAAAAAGCTCAAAAGTACAAAGTACAATCAAAGAGGTTCCAATTATTGATGAGAAACGTCTCAAAATTACAAGAGTACAAGACGCGAAACGCAAAGTACAAGATATTAAATTATACGCAAGGACGTTCGAAAATCCGGAACCGGGACCAGAGTCAACTCTCAACGCTCGACGCAACGGACTAAAAATTACAAGTCAACTATGCACATGAATATAATATAATATATAATTAATTCTTAAAATTAATATATATATATTATATTATATTATATAAACGGTCGGCAGAAGAAAACAACCACATGTGAGCCTCCCCAGCTGGCCATGCGATCGCATGGCCTTGAAGGGCAAAGCTCACGCGATCGCATGAGCCCCTTTTTCTGGCCACAGCCCTATAAATTCACGTGTTTGGTTCAGTGTAAAATATATATCAATCCATCTCTCCATCTCACATACGATATATATATATATATATATATATATATATATATATATATATATATATATATATATATATATATATTATAATTTTAATTTCTAATAATAAGGGTATGTTAGCGAATGTTGTAAGGGTGTAAGTCGAAATTCTGTCCGTGTAACGCTAAGCTATTTTTAATCATTGTAAGTTATGTTCAACCTTTTTACATTAATGTCTCATAGCTAAGTTATTATTATGCTTATTTAATATCGAAGTAATCATGATGTTGGGCTAAATACTAAAATTGGGTAATTGGGCTTTGTACCATAATTGGGGTTTGGACAAAAGAACGACACTTGTGGAAATTAGACTATGGGCTATTAATGGGCTTTATATTTGTTTAACTAAATGATAGTTTGTTAATTTTAATATAAAGATTTACAATTGGACGTCCCTATAAATAACCATATACACTCGATCGGACACGATGGGCGGAATATTTATATGTACGAATAATCGTTCATTTAACCGGACACGGGAATGGATTAATAGTCTATGGAATTATTAAAACAGGGGTGAAATTATGTACAAGGACACTTGGCATAATTGATAACAAAGTATTAAAACCTTGGGTTACACGCAGTCGATATCCTGGTGTAATTATTAAACAAAGTATTAAGACCTTGTTACAGTTTAAGTCCCCAATTAGTTGGAATATTTAACTTCAGATATAAGGATAATTTGACGAGGATACTCGCACTTTATATTTATGACTGATGGACTGTTATGGACAAAAACCAGACGGACATATTAAATAATCCAGGACAAAGAACAATTAACCCATGGGAATAAACTAAAATCAACACGTCAAACATCATGATTATGGAAGTTTAAATAAGCATAATTCCTTTATTTTCATATTTAATTGCACTTCTAATTATCACATTTTTATTTATTGTCATTGTATTTAATTGCACTTTTAATTATCGTACTCTTTAATTATCGCAAGTTTATTTTATCGCACTTTTATTTATCGCAATTTCATTATCGTTATTTACTTTACGCTTTAAATTAAGTCTTTTATTTATTTATTATTTTACATTAGGTTTTAACTGCGACTAAGTTTTAAAAATCGACAAACCGGTCATTAAACGGTAAAAACCCCCTTTATAATAATAATATTACTTATATATATATTTGTATTTTTATAAATTAATACTGATATAGCGTTAAGCTTTGTTTAAAAGATTTCCCTGTGGAACGAACCGGACTTACTAAAAACTACACTACTGTACGATTAGGTACACTGCCTATAAGTGTTGTAGCAAGGTTTAGGTATATCCATTCTATAAATAAATAAATATCTTGTGTAAAATTGTATCATATTTAATAGTATTTCCTAGTAAAATATAAGCTATTTCATATACACCTCGCATAACATCAAGTATTTTTGGCGCCGCTGCCGGGGACTAGCTAAAACGCCAGAAGCGCAACGCTATTAAAAAAAAGATTTTTATTACTTTTATAAAAATACGCTTTTGTAAAAATACGTTTTAAAAATTCAAAAAAATATAAAAAGAAAAACAAAAATATAAATATAAATATTTTTAAGAGTTTGTTAAATATATAAGTTTTATAAAGTTTCTTTATTTTTATTTTAGTTTGTAAAAATATAAATTTTATTTAAATATTTTGTTTTAATATAAATCAAAAAATTAAAACAGAAAAAAAAAAGATAACTCTCGGCCTGGTACTGTAGCAGCCCAGACCGTGGCCCAAAAACAAAGCTCATGCGATCGCATGAGCCCGAAGGCAAAATCTCATGCGATCGCATGAGAGTGTCTGACACGCCAACTGTTGCCCTAAATCAGCATTAATTACGGAGTTTATTTATATTATTTTTACTTTAACCCTAATTAGGTTATATTAATTTATTATTTAGTTTTAGTTTTTATTTTTAATTTGTATTATTTAGTTTAATTAGTTTAAATAATTTATAAAATTAATAGTTTTATAAAATAAATAATATAAAAATAATATTTTTATAAAAATTGTACTTTTTACAACTTTTAGTATATTTTTATATTTTGTATCTTTTTAATTATTTTAGCATAATATTTGTATTTTTCGCTCGTATTTAGTTTTAAGTCATAGTTTTTTCCATAGTATTTTTATTTCTATATTTTTAAGATTTGCCGTAAAATCCCTTAAGTGCTTTTTCTTTAGACTAAGATTTAGGTGCTTTAGAATTTTGCGACGCTGTATTTTATATTTTAGTACCTTTGTAAGTTATTGTCGTTTTGAGATATAGAATTCCTTTTAAGCTTTAATATTTTAAGACGCAACTTTTAATTCTTAGTTTTTAGTTCCTTTTTAAGTTTCGACGCGCTACTTTCTTATTTTTATTTTGCGACGCCTATTATTTTTCGCCTTTTTATTTTTCGACGTTTTTCGACGCGCTCTTTTTCTTTCTTATTTATCGACATTCTAGTTTTAGGACTTAGATTTTATTTTCTACTTCTTCTATAAATTTCTTTAATTTACGAAAAATTATTTTAGGCGGTTAAATTGATAGGCGTCAAAATTTTCTGGTTCGTAGTAATAGTTGGATTTGTACGTGGACCGAGTTATTGGAGCCAAACAGTACTCAATTATATTGAGACCAAACGAATCCTGCCCCTCTGCTGCATCTTTTGGCTATTCGAAACGTGGGCAAAATCAGAAAAGTCTATTAATTGGATAACTTATATAATTTTTCTTTCTTTTTAAAAACTAATAGGATATTCAGTGAATGCACCAAGCAAAACGTTCACCACCTTTTGTACGTTCACCACCTGTAACTCGATCAAGACATCTAGCAAATATTGTCGCCGTTGATTTTTCTTTAAAATCGTCATCCAGTCGACCAAGTACTCCAATTCAAATTTCCGATAATCCATTTTTTGAACTCGACCTCACAATTGAGAATCAGGAGAATATTCAAGGACAATTCATAGATCCTGAACCATTAATTTTTCCTCCGGAACCACCAATCATTCAAACAGAGATTGTTGAGGAACGAACCATTAAATCAGAATCCTCTAGTGATTCAGATTCAGCAAATTCAATCATGGAGAATCTAGAACCTTTAAGTATGGAAGACCGAATGAGAGCTAAACGCACTGGCCAAGGTCACGCAATTACTCATCCAGACATTAATGCGCCAGATTATGAAATCAAATGACAAATTCTACACATGGTGACTAATCAATGCCAATTTAGTGGTGCACCGAAGGAAGATCCAAATGAACATCTTCGTACCTTTAATAGGATCTGTACTTTATTTAAAATCCGAGAAGTTGAAGATGAACAGATATATCTCATGTTATTTCCCTGGACTTTAAAGGGAGAAGCCAAAGATTGGTTGGAATCGTTACCTGAAGGGGCGATTGATACATGGGACGTTTTAGTTGAAAAATTTCTTAAACAATTCTTTCCGGCATCTAAAGCCGTAAGACTTCAAGGAGAAATTGTTACGTTCACACAGAAACCAAATGAAACTCTATATGAGGCATGGACAAGTTTTGGAAAGTTATTGAGAGGATGTTCGTAACATGGTTTAGACACTTGTCAAATAGTACAAATATTCTACCAAGGATGCGACATCACTACAAGGAAATACATAGATATAGCAGCTGGTGGTTCCATTATGAAGAAAACAGAAACTGATGCTTACAAAATTATTGATAACACTGCTTCCCACTCACATGAGTGGCACCAAGAAAAAGATATCGTTAGATCATCTAAAGCAGCTAGAGTCGATTCTAGCCATGACTTAGATTCCATTTCTGCAATGATAGATGCTGTCGAGAGACGAATGGAAAAGATGACTAAAGATATCCACTCAATACGAATTAGTTGTGAGCAGTGTGGAGGACCACATTTGACAAAAGATTGTCTCAGTATTGAACTAACAATGGAACAAAGAGAGAATATTTCATACATAAACCAAAGGCCTGGAAATAATTATCAGAATAATTATCAACCGCCAAGACCAATTTACAATCAAAACCAGAATTATAATCGAAATGTTCCATACAAAAACCAACAAGGTCCTAGCAATCAACAAGTATCCAATAATAATTACAATCAGCAAAGACCTAATTTTCAAAACAAACCACCACAAACCGATGATAAAAAGCCAAATTTAGAAGATATGATGACAAAGCTAGTTGAATCTCAAACGCAGTTTTTCACATCTCAGAAACAAACCAATGAACAAAATGCTCAAGCATTTAGAAATCAACAAGCTTCTATTCAAAATTTGAAACAAGAAGTAAGTAACCTAGCAAGGTTAATAGGTGAAAGAAAACCGGGAAGTCTACCTAGTGATACAAATGCTAACCCCCGAAATGAAACAGCTAAAGCCATTACCACAAGAAGTGGTATTATACTTAAACCACCTGAAATACCTGTAATTTTTTAGGAAGCTATTCCTACTCCACAAGAACCACAACCTGAACAAGATAAGGAAAAAGAACCGGTAGTTGAAAAGGTTAATGAAGATAACACAGTTAAGGCTAAACCTTATGTTAAACCATACCAACCACCACTTCCTTACCCAAGTAAAATGAGAAAAGAGAGACTTGAAGCCGAGCAATCCAAATTCTTGGATATGTTTAAACAGATAAATATAAATCTTCCTTTCATTGATGTGATTTCAGGAATGCCTAGATATGCTAAATTTCTGAAAGATCTAATCTCGAATAGAAAGAAAATGGAAGAACTCTCGGCTGTTACTATGAATGCTAATTGTTCTGCAGTGCTGTTGAATAAGATATCAGAAAAACTATCTGATCCAGGAAGTTTCACAATTCCATGTTTTCTGGGTAGTCTTAGTTCAATAGAAGCATTGGCATACTTAGGTGCTAGTATAAATTTAATGCCGTATTCACTATACGCTAAACTAGACCTTGGAGAATTGAAACCAACAAGAATAAGTATACAACTAGCCGATCGATCAATAAAATATCCTAGAGGGATAATGGAGAACACGCTAGTTAAAGTTGGTACTTTAGTATTTCCAGTAGATTTTGTTATTCGGGACATGGAAGAAGATTCTCGAGTACCTATCATATTAGGAAGACCATTTTTAAACACGGCTAAAGCAATGATAGACGTGTTTGGTAAGAAACTAACCCTAAGTATAAAGGACGAGAGTGTTACCTTTTCAGTTGATAGAGCTATGCAACAACTGCAATCTGCAGATGATACTTGTTATTATATTCAAACTATAGAATCACATGCAGAATTGTTAGAAGAATTTCCAGAATTACAAGGAACAGGAGAATGTTCTTTAGGAGAAGGAACTGAACCAATTGATGAAACTGAAATGTTAGCTACACTTATGGCTAATGGATATGAACCAACAACAGAAGAAATTCAAATGCTAAAAGAAGAAGACAGATATCGATATAAATTATCGATAGAAGAACCACCAAAATTAGAGTTAAAGCCACTTCCAAACCATTTGAAATATGCTTATTTACATGGTGAATCTAAATTACCTGTAATAATATCGTCTTCTCTTACTGAAAATGAAAAATCTCAACTCATTTCTGTGTTAAAAGCTCATAAACCAGCTATTGCATGGAAAATTCATGATATTAAAGGAATAAGTCCTTCGTATTGCACACATAAAATCCTTATGGAAGAAGGTCATAAAACGTATGTGCAACGCCAACGAAGACTAAATCTTAATATGCAAGATGTTGTTAAGAAAGAAATTATTAAACTGCTAGATGCAAGTTTAATTTATCCAATTTCTGATAGTCCATGGGTAAGCCTAGTTCAATGCGTGCCTAAGAAGGGTGGCATGACTGTCATCACAAATGAGAAAAATGAGATTATTTCGACTAGGACTGTAACAGGATGGCGTGTATGTATTGATTATAGAAAATTAAATGACGCCACCAGAAAAGATCACTTTCCCTTACCTTTCATTGATCACATGTTGGAAATATTAGCCGGAGATAGTTACTATTGTTTTCTTGATGGTTTTTCCAGATATTTTCAAATTCCAATAGCACCCGAGGATCAAGAGAAAACCACATTCATGTGCCCTTATGGTACTTTTGCTTACAAACGCATGCCATTTGGACTTTGCAACGCCCCTGCAACCTTTCAAAGGTGCATGATGGCGATTTTTCACGACATGATAGAAGAATGCATGGAAGTTTTCATGGATGAGTTTTCAGTCTTCGGTGATACATTTGAATCATGTCTAGTTAATCTTGAACGAATGCTTATTAGATGCGAACAATCAAATCTAGTTCTTAATTGGGAAAAATGCCATTTCATGGTTAAAGAAGGCATCGTTCTTGGACATAAAATTTCAAAGGAAGGAATTGAAGTGGATAGAGCTAAAGTAGATGTAATTGCTAAACTTCCACATCCCACCAATGTTAGAGGAGTTAGGAGTTTTCTAGGGCATGCCGGTTTTTACCGACGTTTCATAAAAGATTTTTCTAAAATAGCCACTCCTATGAATAAACTCCTAGAAAAGGATGCTCCATTCATCTTTTCAGATGAATGTATCAAATCTTTTAATATTCTTAAAGAAAAACTAACTAATGCACCAATCATGATAACTTCAAATTGGAATCTACCATTTGAACTAATGTGCGATGCAAGTGATTTTGCAATGGGAGCCGTTTTAGGACAAAGGATTGAAAAACGATTTCAACCTATTTATTATGCTAGTAAGACGTTACAAGGAGCACAAACAAATTACAAAACTACTGAAAAAGAACTCCTTGCTATTGTCTTTGCTTTTGACAAATTTCGATCATATCTCGTTCTAGCTAAAACAGTGGTCTATACCGACCATTCTGCTCTTAGATACCTATTTTCGAAACAAGATGCTAAACCATGATTAATCCGTTGGATCTTACTCTTACAACAGTTCGATATTGAAATCCGAGATAAAAGAGTAGCAGAAAATCTCGTCGCTGATCATCTTTCTCGTCTTGAAAATCCCAAATTAGAAGTTCTAAATGAATCGGCCATACAAGACAACTTTCCCGATGAATATCTATTGAAGATAGATTATAATAAAATTCCATGGTTTGCAGACTATGCAAATTATTTAGTATGTGGATTTCTTGAAAAAGGATTATCGTACTAAAAATGAAAGAAATTCTTTAGTGATATAAAACACTATTTCTGGGAAGATCCACATTTGTTTAAAAGTTGTCCAGATGGAATAATACGCCGATGTGTATTCGGAGATGAAGCTAGTAAAATTTTAAACCATTGTTACACAGGACCAACAGGATGGCATTATGGGCCTCAACTAACAGCAAGAAAAGTTTACGATGCTGGATTCTATTGGCCTACAATTTTCAAAGACGCACACCTTCTTTGCAAATCCTGTGATGCATGTCAAAGGGCCTGAAAAATAAGTCAACGTGATGAAATGCCACAAAATGTCATTCAAGTATGTGAAGTATTTGACATTTGGGGTATTGAATTTATGGGTCCATTTCCAAAATCTCATAATAATCTCTACATTCTTGTAGCCATTGATTATGTATCTAAATGGGCGGGAGCACAAGCTCTCCCGACTAACGATGCACGAGTTGTAGTCAACTTTTTAAAACGTCTTTTTGCAAGGTTCGGAACACCGAAAGCTTTAATAAGTGATCGGGGAACTCATTTCTGTAATAATCAACTTGAGAAAGTTCTTAAAAGATATGGAGTAACTCATAAAATCTCAACCGCATATCATCCACAGACAAGTGGACAAGTTGAAAATACCAACCGAGCTTTAAAACGTATTCTAGAGAAAACCGTAGGATCAAATCCGAATGAATGGTCCATTAAATTGGAGGATGCACTCTGGGCTTTTAGAACAGCCTACAAAACTCCAATTGGAACCACACCTTTTAGACTCGTTTACGGAAAAGCATGTCATCTTCCAGTAGAAATTGAACACAAAGCATTTTGGGCTTTGAAGACATGTAATCTTGATTTACATGAAGCTGGACATCTACGATTAAGTCAACTAAATGAATTAGAAGAATTAAGAAATGAAGCATACGAAAATTCGTTGATCTATAAAGAAAGAACGAAGAAATGACATGATAAAAGAATCAGAAGTTCAAAAGAATTTAAAGAAAGAGACAGAGTTCTTCTTTTTAATTCACGATTCAAGCTATTTCCTGGAAAATTGAAATCAAGATGGTCTGGACCATTCATAGTCAAAAGAGTTTTCCCGTACGGAACAGTAGAATTAATAAATTCAAATGGGATTGAATTTAAGGTTAATGGTCACAGAGTTAAACATTACATAGATAGTCCGATGGAAGTTGACAACGAAGTTAATCACAATTTTGAAACCGCAGCTAACTAAGTGTGGGGAGAATCAAGTCTTTAAAGGATAATATGTATTTCTGTTAGAGTTAGATTTTTTGTTTTCGTGTAGTTCTCGAAAATGGAACCCGAATGGTCTTTTCCTAGCAGACCCTAAAGAACTAGTCTTCTCCCCCCATTCTGAATTTTTATTTTTTTTTTAGGTTTTACGAGATGAAGACTTCATGTGAATTAAACCATGGTCTAATGCTACACGCTTTGATCACTAAACGTAATAATGACACCCTTCCAAGTGAAATAGTATGATTAATCAGAGGTAAATTGGACGGAGTAAGAAAAGAATCCAGATGCGAAAATAATAAGTTACAATTTGGTAAAGGAAAATCAAAATCCGCAGCGAAAAGAAGAGCACGACACCTTGAAAGATGTCACAAATGCGAAAAATGGTCACACGAAGGAAAATGCTCGACGAATCAGACATATTCCAATACCGAATTTGTTACGCTATGCAGAGATGGACCATTCATATGTTTAGAAGAAAAAAACGTTAAATGCTCGAAGTTATGCCTATGTAGCCATGGAAAACCAATTAGTCCGACTATCTTATGAGTGGGCTAGAGCATATCATTAAGAAATCTTTATCACAGGTAAGTTTGTACAGTTTTTATTTTTATTTTTATTTTTAACCTTTTGATAATAAACGCTAATTTGTTCGCTATAAAGTATTAAATTTGTAACGACCCTGGAATTTCCAACGTTTATTTATTAATAATTATTATTATTAATACGTATGATTAAACGAATGTACGTTATTACATTTACATGTTGCCATGATTGCCCGAACTTGACTTTTAAGTGCCCGAAACGTCTTTGTGACACCCGGAACTTGCACGAATAATATTTTCAAGTATTATTTACATTCATGATTAGTTTATTAATCATTTTAATTAACTAAGGTTGTTGGTTAATTACTTGGGCTTTTGTTGGACTTTATTTGTTAATTAATTGAACTTGGGCTTTATTAGTGTAATGGACTCTTGATGTTGGGCTTCTAAGCCTACCCTACATTATTAATGGACCTTTTAGCCCATGTCTTGAAAGTGTAAGTGATACTTGAACATTAACTAGCTAGTTTTGGTTCATTTGGAATCTAGTTGCCATAATCCCCATGCATAACCATTCTTTATCCAACTTTTGAAGCTTTACTTGCAAGTGACCACAAAACTAATCCCTCCCCCCATTTTTCTGCTGCAAAAACCGTAGGCCTTATGGCCTTGGAGGGAGTTCTTTTGGTTCATTTTTGTATTACTTCATCACTTGTATTTTCTCTCATTCAAACACACATTCAAACTTGCAACTTCTTTCTCTCTTGCTTTTCTCTCAAATCTAGTAAGTAGCAAGATAACTTTTCTCTCCTTTTTACTTCTAAAAACTGATTTCTACATGAACATAATCATCATCATCTTTTGTTTAGTGTTACTAGTCTTTGATTAGTTAATTACTTGTTGTTATTTACTTACATGTTTCAAGAATCTAACTTTCTAGTTTGATTCATCCTTTATCTTGTTTTAACAAGAACAATCAAGAACTAAACTCTCTAGTTTAGGTTCTACATATATTGTTTCAAAAGATATAAGTTCATTGTTGTTGAAATCATACTTGTAAGTCATGGAAGTAAACTTAAAGTTTACTTTACTTAAAGATCAACTTTGGTTGAATCTTTAAAGTATGAGCAACCCTTGAACTAATTACTTGTTTAATTAACTTGTTTCTTTATTTTATACACTTTAATTTCATGTAGTTAGTTTATATGGTCAAGTACTACAAGTTAGTCTTGATCTCATATCTCTTGAACAAATTAAGTTAACCTTGAAAGTTCAAGAACACACAAATAAGTTTTCCTTAAATATAACTTTGGATCTAGACTTTTGAGTCTTGGATCTTCAAGATCAAACTAAGAACTATGTTCTACTACTTATGATCTTGATTAGTTAGTTTACTTTCAAGTTTGTAACTTGTTATTAGCTTTAAAGTCCATGTATGTGTTAGATCTAAGACCTTGATGCAACTTTGGTTCATCAAACTTCATACAACTCTTAAGTGAGTTGTGCTTCATGTCTTAGACTTGCACATGGGTTATGATGGTCAAGACTTGGTTAAGATGATGTACATACATCAATGAGTTGTACACTTGAAGCTATATGCATCAAGGATGAGAACCATGATGAACATCAAGCACCAAGACCACCGGAACCCTTTTAAACTCACTGTTCTGTCCAAAACCTACTGACCTGATGCTTCTGGAACAGACCAGTAGACCTGGGCTGTTCTAACCTTGATTTTTAGATAGAACTTTTCTAGTAGATAACTTTTCATATAGGACTCGTCTTAATCCGAGTTACGGTTTAGGATTTATGGCTCTCCGATCGTTACTATGTCCTTTAACGTTGTGCAGAAATTTCTGACCTACTCGCACTTAGACCGTCGCCACGGTCAAACCAAGACGATTTTGCTTCTGTAAATTTTACCACACTTAAGGGACTCATAGACGGAGGCATGGCCACTGGTCTCACCTTAATTCAGTAAGGGTAGAGGCCGTGGTGACTGACTGAAGTCAGACTTTGTTTTACATTACTTTCATAAACGAAACCTACCTTACGCCTTTTGTTTGATGATGAATGATGATGACCCTTAAGACCTTAATTACATACTTTTAAACCTATTAAGACGATTTACTGACTTAGTACTATTTGAATTAGGTTGAGGACTTCGGACCATTTACTTGCACACCTTTCCCGACTACTACTTTACCGCTACATATCATTGTGAGTTATAGCATTCCCTTTTTACTTTAACTTATTTTGGGAACTAAGAATACATGCGGATATTATATTTTACATACTAGGCACGAGTACTTAAACTTATATATGTGTGGGTTATATAACGGCAGAAACATTCCCTTTAGCTCGGTAACGTTTAATCATTGGTTTTTGAACCGTGAACGCGAATCTTAGATATGGATCCATAGGGTTTGACATCCCCACTCGGGCTAGTCGCGCTAGCAGTCAACGAGTGTTTAATACTTTGTAAACATACGCACTCGCCAAGTGTACTTTCAGGGGGTATTTTAAACGTTAAGTTAGTTACCAAGTGCCCACGGTTAACATATACTTTATCATACTGTTTTGAAACGCTCTTTGTAGCACTGAAATCTCGTGGCCTACCTTACATACTGTTATACTTAAACTATAGCTCACCAACCGTTGTGTTGACGTTTTTAAGCATGTATTTCTCCGGAGCTTGAGGTTGCTTCCGCTGTGTACTAGTCGTGCTGTAGAACCCGCTGCTTAGAGTTGTTATCGCATGACTACTTATCTTGCATTCAAACTTATTTACTTTTGAAACTATGTTATGTAACAACCTTTGGGGTCACGTACACTTATTAATTTGCTTCTACTTAGTGAAGCATGCTTTTGAAATGTAAAACATTTGATGTCGGTTATGACATCACCTTTTTATCGTGAATGCAACTTCTTTAATTACAGCATATAGTACTTAACCTTGTAATGATCCTGTGGTTGATGATTCGTACACGATGGTTTTGTACGGGGCATCACATTTGGTATCAGAGCATTGGTTGTAGGGAATTAGGTTGCATTAGTGAGTCTAAGACCGACCCGAGTAGGATTCACTAATAGGACTAATCTACAATTTGCTAGTTTACGTGTTTCTGCTAAACTTGCTGCATGCTGCTGCTTACTGTTACTGCTATATGCCATATGCTATTACATGATTTCACTACTGCATGATGCTACTTGCTTTCGATTGCATGCTACTTTCATACGAATTACTGTTATTGCCATGCTAGTTACCGTTATACATGATTTAAACTGTTGGCCTATTATTTGCTTGCTTTATGACATACTGACATGGAAAATTTATTTTTCCTTGTTCAGATGTCGGATGTTCCACCTGCTGGCATTTCGGGCAGTACAGACTCAGACCCCGTCGCCCTACCTACTGCTACACCTGCTGCTGCTACTGCCGATACACCGGCCCCGACACCCACTAGTGATCCCTGCGCTTCTACTTCCGGAGCTGGTACTAGTACACCTGTCCCAGTATCTGCTCCCGGACCCTCGAGGTCACAGCCCCGCATTGGTGGTATTGAGATCCCCGCGGAGTTCGGGGAAGGGCCGTTTCGTAACCACATGCGCACGCCTTGCCGACGCACTCCCGACGGACGTTTAGTCGTGATTCCTCCAGGCAGACACAGACAGATGTTGGCCGCCTTCGGACGCTTCGGATTACCAGCTCAGCCACCAGTGTCACCACCACACGATTCGGATGACTCATCATCCGCCGATTCTTCATCATCAGACGACTCCAGTGATGATGAGGATCCTGCTGATAGACCTATTCAGGCACCCTCCACCCCGCCGAAGAAGCGGTACCGTTTCGACGGCACCGTCATTCCAGGGGTGAATAGAGGTCGTGCTTTTACTGACGCTTTTGGTCATCGTCGTAGGGTTACTGCTCGTAAACGAGTTGTGCCATACCCTACCGACCCACAGATACGTAAGGTTCCCCGTTACGTATTGACTATTCCTGGAACCGTACCACCTAGATTTAGATACGGACCACTTACATCTAGGGACGTACCGTCTACATCCGGAGCCGGACCATCTACATCAGCACCACCCGCACCACCCGCCCCACCTGCACCGCCTGCCCCACCAGCTCCCTCTAACGAGGAACTGATGAGGGAGACTGAGACTCTCCGAGCTCGAGTCACTGAGCTTGAGGAGCAGTTGGCTCGAGGAGCAGTTCACCCGCCTTCACCGTAGGACCTTGTATTTAGATTTCATGATGTAATCTAGACATAGTTTCATGTATTTCATATGTATTGTACAAACTTATTCAGATGTATGAAACTTATTATTATTAATGAATGGAACTTTGCATTATTTAATTCTTGCACGATATTCTATTTACATTGCTGTACGATGATTCTGTGGTATTTGTACCTAGATGCATTATTTAATAATATGTGATGTTTTGATTCCATGTTGGTCACTATATACTGTATTACTACTACTTGCATGCTGGATTTTGACTTGGGTCAAAATTTTTGTTTAGAATACCATGGCTAACGGAAGATCCACACCTACCGCCGTCCAGATTGAGGACATGATCAACGAACGGGTCGCTGCAGCCCTAGCAGAAAGAAATCTCGAAGCTCTACCGCCACCGCCACCGGTTATTCCACCCGTTCGAAATGGGTGTACATACAAGGAATTTCAGAGCTACAAACCGCATAACTTCAGCGGCACCGAGGGATCAGTTGGTCTCACCAGATGGTTCGAGAAACTTGAATCAGTATTCCGAGTTAGCAACTGTTCGGAGGATAATAAAACCAAGTTTGCATCTTGCACGCTGTCACGACCCTACTTTTTCCGTTATCTTTTTCCGTTAATTATTTAACGACCGTTAACTGTTAGTGTGCCACGTCATTTCCATGACCTATATTATTATTTTTGTAATAATATATATATAATAATTATTATGTGTTATGTGGATATATGTATTCATATTTTAAATTATACGTTTCTACGTTCCGCGGATTTCCATCCGGCGGATCTTTTCGGTTTTTAAACCAACGGTCGAGCTTTCGGGATTTTTAAATCCTAAATATTTTAAATATGATATTTTATGATCATATTATTAGTAGGTGTATTTATATTTATTTTTCGTCGCGCGTTCGTTATCTTTCCGGATTTTTAATCGCGTAAGCGTGTTTTCGCGTTTCGGGCTTCGTTCGGGATTTCGGGCCACAAGGATTTCACCATTTAGCAAAATTGGGCCATGAGGCCCACCCCCATGACCCCCATTCGGCCGAAGTCCACCAAGGGAGGGAGTATACTCCCTTGATTTTTCTTTTTCCACTTCATTTTACAAAATCACAAAACCTAAATCTATTTTTGCTCTCTCCTCCTCCCTTCTCCTTTCTAGGCCGTCGCCACCACCACCATACATCACCATCTTCACCACTTTTTATTGCTTGGATCATCAATTGGCTTGCATAATCGGATTCCTCTCGTCTTTCTCTACACATCCATATTCTTTGATTCTCGATTAGGGTATAAACCCTAACCCTAGAACTTTTCATATTTATTTATATTTCTGTATTTTGAGTTTATATTATTAGTATGATGTATATTAGTTGTTGTAATGTTGTTTGGATGCGTAGAATTACTCGTTTGCATATGTTTTCGGTTTGTAAATTTTGGACAGCAGTTTGATTCGTATATTCTGACTTTTTAACTGATATGAATGTTAAAATAAAGTACATAAATGAGTTCCTCTCATCAAGACATTAATTTTAGACTCCGGATTCATGTCGTTTCGATTCCCGGAGCCCTAGATATGCTTAATTTGGTTTTTGTTAAAGATTGAAAGGTGTTCTTGGCATGAACAAGGTTGGGTCCGACTTTGTGGCTATCCTTGGTGTCTTTAGGGTGTGTTATTTGGTTAGGACTGATGGTGGGACGAATTTCTATGTTCGGGTCACCTAAATCCGAGCCACGGTTCACCCGTTGTGCCCGAATTACTGTTTTGAGTAAATTGATTTCCCAAATGTTGTCATGGCTGATATCCACGACCTAGGGACTGTTCTTGGAGTGTTCTTGAGTTCATATTTGTGTCGGGTGGTTTGAGAAGGTGAAGTTGCATATGTGGCTTGCCCGAAACCGACACCCGGGGCTCAAGATACGACCCGACGAACTTTTAAACTTAAAACTTATGGTTAATGATTAAACTTATGATAAAATTTATGGAATTCATTATTAATTAATTACTTAAGATAAAAGAAGTAATTATTATTATTTAACACATATGATATAAATATTTATTATATCATTTAATTATTAATTATAATTTAATTAACATTTTAATTAAACTTATGATTAGTAATACTTTTATTATTAAAGGAAAATACTTATGATAAGTATTAAATTTGTTTTTGAGAAATTATTAAAAGACTTATAATAAATATTAAATAATTATTTAATTATTATAAGACTTAATTATTATTTAATTATGACTTAATTATTAAATACTTATGATTTAATAATTTTAATTAGAAACTTATGATATGATTAATAATTCATTATTAATTAATAATACTTATGATATGATTTAAATTTATTATAAATTAATAATATTTATATTATGATTGATATTTAATTAATTAATTAAATACTTATGTTATACTAATTATAACATTTCAACTTATATTAACTTTAATAATTCATTTTATTTAATTAAACTTATGTTAAGACATTATTATACACTTTTGACTTTAAATAACATTATAACCTATGTTATTATTATAACTTACACTTTTAAAATTAATGTTGACTATGTTTGACCAAGGTTGACTTTTGAGTTGACTTTCGGTTGACTTTGACTTTCAGTTGACTTCTGTTGACTTTCTAAATAAGGAAACTTTCCTAACTTCAAAACTTTCCAAAAATAGAAACTTTCTAAAAATAGAAAGTGTGTGTCCTTATGCTGTTCCAATCAAACCGATGCTTGCTGAGTAATGTTCTATGCCTACTTGCAACATGTACAATAGCTATCATACTAAGACTTGGCCTAAGTTAGTTATTTATTTCGACCTGCTTTATTTATAGGTCGGCGTTGTGATCTTTCTTGATCACTTTACTTTACTTGCTGTTCGCTTGTTTGTGAGATTTCTTCAGTTGCTATTTAAGGTGAGTTATAGTCCCGTTTTTACATACTTTTCAAAGTATATTTTTGGGATGTGATTACATGCAGATTTTTATTTACGTTTAGACACAAGTAACAGTTAAATTTAATTATTCATTGTGAGTTGGACAAAAATATTCCCTAGTCTGGTAACTGTAATCATTGGTTTCTACCGGTGAACGCGAATCCTACGGATAGATCTATCGGGTTTGACAACCCCATTTCGAGCTAGTCGCGCTAGCAATTTATAATCGGAATGTTTAGTACTTCGTAATTTGTTGTAGATACACTGTCCAAGTGTATATTTTTTTATTGTGTTTGGCAAGGGTAAATAAAGGGTTAAGTGGTTACCAGGTGGCTCATTGATAATGGAATAATGTTTAATGTTTTCTAACATTTTTAAATCTTGTGGTCTAAAGTTTACTTAATTATTTAAACCTATAATTCACTCAACCTTTGTGTTGACAGTACTTGCATGTTTTCACAGGTACTTGAGTTATTTGATGCTTCCGCTGTCGTTAGAAGAGTCTGCATGCATTTGGGCAGATTTTATGAAACTATTTATGAAACTTAAGCTTGCATTCTATTTTGGATAATTTAAATTGTGGGTTTGTTGGCAAGGTTTTGTGTCAACTTTTGGATTATTAATATGTTGGGTTGTCTTAAACTACATGTTTTGGTTTGTTTCCTTTTTGGGAAAACTTTTGAAATAAAAGAATGCAACTTTGTTTATTTAATTCATTTAAGTCCGATCAAGCTATGGGACCAACTGACGGATCCGTTAAGTGTTTTGACGGGGTCGTCACATGTGGTATCAGAGCTCTGGTTGTAGGGAACTAGGCGGTCTTAATGTGGTCAACCCGTGGTTATTAGGGTGCATTAGAGTCTAGTCTACAGCCCGACCTTTTTGCTATAGCATTATTATGCATTTCATTTCGTATAAGTTATATTATTAGCTTTCATATCTTTTGGTATATGGTTTGCGGTTTTGCTGTTTGCAGATGTCGACTTCGAGCGATAACTCTGTTGCTGCTCCTGCTCCACCGTCTCCTGCTAGACGTCGTGCTAATCAACCGGAAATCGATGATCCTGTTCATTACTATTTTTCTACCATTACTCATATGAACCGGGCTTATAATGAGGTGATACGTATTAACGCCCTTAGTGATTGTTTGCGCACCTTGCCACATAATGAAGTTATGGACGAGATCCGTGCCGACATGGGTAACTTTATCACTTTCAAGCATAGGGTTGAGGATGCGAACCGCAAGCGTGATCGGGAAGTTAATGCTAAGTTCGAGGCTCTCGAGAGCACTGTTCGTGTGTTGAAGGAAGAGTTGGATGTTGTGAAAGGGAAGTTGCGTAAGTATGAGGATCCTGCTGAGACTCATGCTGGACCAGCTTATCACACCCGCTCTAAGCGAATGTGATGTGATTATTCATATTGATTATCTATTTCATCAGACTTAATGTCCTTTTTATACATACATTTTGGGTTATGTACGGCGTTTTGCCGAGGATTTTATTAAGATTTTGTTATGGGATATTTTTCATTATGTATGGATGGTTATTTTTATGACATCTATTATCATTATCATGTTTTATTTCTGATGTTGTGGCTCTTGGCATGTTATGTTATGCGTAATATATGTTCATGTATGTTAGGTGCTATGTATGTTGTATGATGTTATCATAAAATATGTATGCATGTGATGGTTATTTCTATAACAATCATAACTGTCATGTTATTACTCATAGTGTTAGTTGACTAATATCTTAATGGTTAGTCTTTTCGTGTTTTGATCTATTCCTTTATGACACTAGTATTATTCTTGGTACTAACGGATGTGTTATTCTATTTTGAAGATCATGCCTCCAAGAGAGTCCACTGAAGCGCGTATGCAACGCCTGATCAATGAAGGAATTGCTGCTGCTATGGCAGCAAATGCTAATGTTAACGCCAATGTGAACAACAACGTGGGATGCTCCCACAAAACTTTTATGGCTGGTCGACCTCAAGAATTCAGTGGTACGGAAGGACCAATAGGGCTTACTCGTTGGTTCGAGAAAATCGAATCTATTTTCAGGGTCAGTCGAGTCCGTGAAGAGGACAAAGTTAGTTTCGCTAGTTGCACTCTCAAGGATAGTGCCTTGACATGGTGGAACAATCTGGTTAGTAGTTTGAGAAGCGATGTAGCTTATGGTTTGGCCTGGAATGATTTTAAGGAAAGATTGATCACCCGCTATAGACCTCGGGGTGAGCTCAAGAAGCTAGAGGTTGAGCTCAAGAATTTGAAAATGCATGGCACGGAGTTAGATGCCTATGAACGAAGGTTTTTCGAGTTAACTTTGCTGTGTCCTAGGGTTTATGCGGATGAGGACCGCAAAATTGAGGCTTACATTGATGGTTTGTCCTAGAAGATTGAACACGGGGTTGAGTCCAGTGAACCCCAGACTATTGAGGCAGCTATGTCTATGGCCCACAAATTTAATGACAAGGTGTTGAGAAGAAGCAAGACTACAGTTGTTGAAAGCAGTGAGGAGGTTGTCAAGAAGGCTGATAATGGGAAATCGAATAATGGAGGTAATTCGAGGGTTTGTTATGAGTGTGGGAAGCCGGGGCATTTCCGAGATGCTTGTCCCAACAAGAAGACTGCAGAGACTGCACGCGGCCGAACGTTCAACATTAATGCTAAGGATGCGGAGGAAGATCCTAAGCTTGTTACTGGTACGTTCTCAGTCAACGATTTATCAGTTTATGTGTTATTTGATTCAGGGGCTGATTTAAGTTTCGTGTCGAGTAAATTAAGTCCGAGAATCAAAACGCCGTTAGCTCTCTTAGACAATACTTATGTTATTGAAGTAGCTAATGGTAAGGAACTTACTGCTAAGACTGTACATCGTAAGTGTAACATTAATCTGGGTGGTAGGGATTTCGAGATAGATTTGATACCGATTGAACTTGGTAGTTTTGATATTGTTATTGGTATGGATTGGTTGTCCGCGAACCGTGCCGAGATCGTCTGTTATGATAAGGCTGTTCGAATTACTGATGTGATTGGAGAGCCACTGATGGTTTTTGGAGATAAGAAATGCACACAGTTAAACCTTATTAGCTGTATGAAAGTTCGTAAACATCTCCGCAAAGGCTGTCATGCTATCCTTGCTCATGTTGTTGATCCTAGTAAGGAAGTAAAGAACGTTGATGACGTTCATATTGTTAGGGATTTTCCCGAGGTGTTTCCCGATGACTTACCTGGCCTTCCGCCGCAACGCGCGGTAGAATTCCAAATTGATCTTGTTCCTGGCGCTGCTCCTGTAGCACGTGCTCCTTATCGTCTTGCGCCTTCTGAACTTCAAGAATTGTCAAGTCAACTCCGTGAGTTGATAGACAAAGGTTTTATTCGTCCTAGTTCGTCCCCTTGGGGAGCTCCTGTTCTGTTTGTTAAGAAGAAGGATGGTTCTTTTCGTTTATGCATTGATTATCGTGAACTGAATAAGCTCACTGTTAAAAATCGTTATCCTCTTCCGAGAATTGATGATCTGTTCGATCAGCTTCAGGGTTCTTCTGTTTATTCAAAAATTGATCTTCGTTCTGGCTATCATCAGTTGCGTGTTAAAGAATCTGATGTTTCAAAAACTGCTTTTCGCACCCGTTACGGTCACTTTGAATTTCTTGTTATGCCGTTCGGATTGACAAATGCACCTGCTGTGTTCATGGACCTCATGAATCGTGTGTGTAGACCCTATCTGGACAAGTTCGTTATTGTTTTCATCGACGACATTCTTATCTATTCTAAGAGTGATGAAGAGCACGAAGAACACTTGAGGTTAGTACTTGATTTGTTAAAGAAAGAAGAGTTGTACGCTAAGTTCTCTAAGTGTGCTTTTTGGTTAAGAGAAGTTCAGTTCCTTGGTCACATTGTTAGCAAACAAGGAATACAAGTTGATCCTGCTAAAATTGAGGCGATTGAAAAGTGGGAAACCCCGAAAACTCCTACTCAAATTCGTCAGTTCTTAGGATTGGCAGGTTACTATCGAAGGTTCATCCAGGATTTCTCTCGTATAGCGAAACCTCTGACTGCTTTAACGCATAAAGGGAAAAAGTATGAGTGGAAGGATGAACAGGAGAATGCTTTTCAGATTTTGAAGAAGAAACTGACTACCGCTCCGATATTGTCTCTACCGGAGGGTAATGATGATTTTGTTGTTTATTGTGACGCTTTGCGTCAAGGCTTTGGTTGTGTTTTGATGCAACGAAAGAAAGTTATTGCGTACGCATCACGTCAGTTGAAGATTCACGAGCAGAACTATACAACTCATGATTTAGAGTTGGGGGCCGTTGTTTTTGCACTTAAGATTTGGAGACATTATTTGTATGGGGTCAAGAGTACTGTGTACACAGATCACAAAAGTCTTCAACATATCCTCGATCAGAAACAGTTGAACATGAGACAACAAAGATGGATTGAGACGTTGAATGATTACGATTGTGACCTTTTGTATCACCCGGGTAAGGCCAATGTTGTGGCTGATGCATTGAGTCGTAAAGAAAGGACTGAACCTCGCAGGGTTAGGGCCTTGAATATGACAGTTAGATCAAACCTCGCAAGGCAGATTCTTGAGGCACAACAAGGAGCCTTAAAGGAAGAGAATTTTGTGAAAGAGAACGTAAGAGGTATGGCTAAGAAATTTGAGATTCGAGCAGATGGTACTAGGTACTTTGTAGGACGTCTTTGGGTTCCGAAGTTTGGTGAACTGCGACAACTTGTTTTGTATGAGGCTCATAAGTCTAGGTACTCTATTCATCCTGGTTCAGGGAAGATGTACCATGATCTTAAGGAGCTGTATTGGTGGCCAAATTTGAAAGGTGATGTGGCTACGTATGTGGCTAAGTGTTTGACCTGTTCTAAGGTCAAAGCTGAACATCAAAAACCGTCCGGATTGTTGGTACAACCAGAAATTCCCGAGTGGAAGTGGGAAGGTATCACCATGGATTTTATCACTAAGTTACCAAGAGTTTCGGGTGGCTACGATGCGATTTGGGTGATTGTGGATCGACTCACTAAGTCGGCTCACTTTTTGCCGATTAGGGAAACCGATTCCATGGAGAAACTCACCCGTTTGTATTTGAAAGAGATTGTTTCGAGGCATGGTGTTCCCGTTTCTATAATTTCCGACAGAGATAGTCGATTTGTATCGAGATTTTGGCAATCGTTGCAAGAAGCCTTGGGCACTAGATTGGATATGAGCACCGCTTATCATCCTCAAACGGATGGTCAAAGTGAGAGGACCATTCAGACATTAGAAGATATGTTGCGAGCTTGTGTGATTGATTTTGGAAATGGGTGGGATAAGTATTTGCCGTTAGCTGAGTTTTCTTATAACAACAGCTACCACGCAAGTATTAAAGCCGCACCGTTTGAAGCTTTGTACGGTAGGAAATGTAGATCTCCTATTTGTTGGAATGAGGTTGGGGATGCTCAACTTACAGGTCCAGAGATTATTCACGAGACTACTGAGAAGATTGTTCAAATTAAAGAAAGGTTGAGAACTGCTAGGAGTCGGCAAAAGAGTTATGCCGACAAAGGAAGGAAAGATGTTGAATTTCAAGTTGGTGATCGTGTTATGTTAAAAGTTTCGCCTTGGAAGGGTGTTATTCGTTTTGGTAAAAGAGGGAAGTTAAGTCCTCGTTTCGTGGGACCGTTTGAGATCATTGAAAGAGTTGGACCGGTGGCTTATCGTTTGAAGTTGCCACAAGAACTCAGTGCTGTTCACGATGTTTTCCATATTTCGAACTTAAAGAAGTGTTTGGCTGAATTTGATCAAACTATTCCTTTGGAGGAACTTCAGGTTGACAAGCAATTGCATTTTATTGAGGAGCCAGTTGAGATTATGGACCGAGAGGTTAAGACTCTTAAACAGAGCAGAATTCCTATTGTTCGGGTCCGATGGAACGCTAGACGCGGTCCCGAGTTCACTTGGGAGCGTGAAGACCAAATGAAGCAGAAGTATCCGCACTTGTTCTCAGATGCCGAGTCAACCCCTGCGCCTGCTTAAATTTCGGGACGAAATTTCCGTAACGGGGAGGTACTATCACGACCCTACTTTTTCCGTTATCTTTTTCCGTTAATTATTTAACGACCGTTAACTGTTAGTGTGCCACGTCATTTCCATGACCTATATTATTATTTTTGTAATAATATATATATAATAATTATTATGTGTTATGTGGATATATGTATTCATATTTTAAATTATACGTTTCTACGTTCCGCGGATTTCCATCCGGCGGATCTTTTCGGTTTTTAAACCAACGGTCGAGCTTTCGGGATTTTTAAATCCTAAATATTTTAAATATGATATTTTATGATCATATTATTAGTAGGTGTATTTATATTTATTTTTCGTCGCGCGTTCGTTATCTTTCCGGATTTTTAATCGCGTAAGCGTGTTTTCGCGTTTCGGGCTTCGTTCGGGATTTCGGGCCACAAGGATTTCACCATTTAGCAAAATTGGGCCATGAGGCCCACCCCCATGACCCCCATTCGGCCGAAGTCCACCAAGGGAGGGAGTATACTCCCTTGATTTTTCTTTTTCCACTTCATTTTACAAAATCACAAAACCTAAATCTATTTTTGCTCTCTCCTCCTCCCTTCTCCTTTCTAGGCCGTCGCCACCACCACCATACATCACCATCTTCACCACTTTTTATTGCTTGGATCATCAATTGGCTTGCATAATCGGATTCCTCTCGTCTTTCTCTACACATCCATATTCTTTGATTCTCGATTAGGGTATAAACCCTAACCCTAGAACTTTTCATATTTATTTATATTTCTGTATTTTGAGTTTATATTATTAGTATGATGTATATTAGTTGTTGTAATGTTGTTTGGATGCGTAGAATTACTCGTTTGCATATGTTTTCGGTTTGTAAATTTTGGACAGCAGTTTGATTCGTATATTCTGACTTTGTAACTGATATGAATGTTAAAATAAAGTACATAAATGAGTTCCTCTCATCAAGACATTAATTTTAGACTCCGGATTCATGTCGTTTCGATTCCCGGAGCCCTAGATATGCTTAATTTGGTTTTTGTTAAAGATTGAAAGGTGTTCTTGGCATGAACAAGGTTGGGTCCGACTTTGTGGCTATCCTTGGTGTCTTTAGGGTGTGTTATTTGGTTAGGACTGATGGTGGGACGAATTTCTATGTTCGGGTCACCTAAATCCGAGCCACGGTTCACCCGTTGTGCCCGAATTACTGTTTTGAGTAAATTGATTTCCCAAATGTTGTCATGGCTGATATCCACGACCTAGGGACTGTTCTTGGAGTGTTCTTGAGTTCATATTTGTGTCGGGTGGTTTGAGAAGGTGAAGTTGCATATGTGGCTTGCCCGAAACCGACACCCGGGGCTCAAGATACGACCCGACGAACTTTTAAACTTAAAACTTATGGTTAATGATTAAACTTATGATAAAATTTATGGAATTCATTATTAATTAATTACTTAAGATAAAAGAAGTAATTATTATTATTTAACACATATGATATAAATATTTATTATATCATTTAATTATTAATTATAATTTAATTAACATTTTAATTAAACTTATGATTAGTAATACTTTTATTATTAAAGGAAAATACTTATGATAAGTATTAAATTTGTTTTTGAGAAATTATTAAAAGACTTATAATAAATATTAAATAATTATTTAATTATTATAAGACTTAATTATTATTTAATTATGACTTAATTATTAAATACTTATGATTTAATAATTTTAATTAGAAACTTATGATATGATTAATAATTCATTATTAATTAATAATACTTATGATATGATTTAAATTTATTATAAATTAATAATATTTATATTATGATTGATATTTAATTAATTAATTAAATACTTATGTTATACTAATTATAACATTTCAACTTATATTAACTTTAATAATTCATTTTATTTAATTAAACTTATGTTAAGACATTATTATACACTTTTGACTTTAAATAACATTATAACCTATGTTATTATTATAACTTACACTTTTAAAATTAATGTTGACTATGTTTGACCAAGGTTGACTTTTGAGTTGACTTTCGGTTGACTTTGACTTTCAGTTGACTTCTGTTGACTTTCTAAATAAGGAAACTTTCCTAACTTCAAAACTTTCCAAAAATAGAAACTTTCTAAAAATAGAAAGTGTGTGTCCTTATGCTGTTCCAATCAAACCGATGCTTGCTGAGTAATGTTCTATGCCTACTTGCAACATGTACAATAGCTATCATACTAAGACTTGGCCTAAGTTAGTTATTTATTTCGACCTGCTTTATTTATAGGTCGGCGTTGTGATCTTTCTTGATCACTTTACTTTACTTGCTGTTCGCTTGTTTGTGAGATTTCTTCAGTTGCTATTTAAGGTGAGTTATAGTTCCGTTTTTACATACTTTTCAAAGTATATTTTTGGGATGTGATTACATGCAGATTTTTATTTACGTTTAGACACAAGTAACAGTTAAATTTAATTATTCATTGTGAGTTGGACAAAAATATTCCCTAGTCTGGTAACTGTAATCATTGGTTTCTACCGGTGAACGCGAATCCTACGGATAGATCTATCGGGTTTGACAACCCCATTTCGAGCTAGTCGCGCTAGCAATTTATAATCGGAATGTTTAGTACTTCGTAATTTGTTGTAGATACACTGTCCAAGTGTATATTTTTTTATTGTGTTTGGCAAGGGTAAATAAAGGGTTAAGTGGTTACCAGGTGGCTCATTGATAATGGAATAATGTTTAATGTTTTCTAACATTTTTAAATCTTGTGGTCTAAAGTTTACTTAATTATTTAAACCTATAATTCACTCAACCTTTGTGTTGACAGTTTACTTGCATGTTTTCACAGGTACTTGAGTTATTTGATGCTTCCGCTGTCGTTAGAAGAGTCTGCATGCATTTGGGCAGATTTTATGAAACTATTTATGAAACTTAAGCTTGCATTCTATTTTGGATAATTTAAATTGTGGGTTTGTTGGCAAGGTTTTGTGTCAACTTTTGGATTATTAATATGTTGGGTTGTCTTAAACTACATGTTTTGGTTTGTTTCCTTTTTGGGAAAACTTTTGAAATAAAAGAATGCAACTTTGTTTATTTAATTCATTTAAGTCCGATCAAGCTATGGGACCAACTGACGGATCCGTTAAGTGTTTTGACGGGGTCGTCACACACGCTATCTGACGGCGCGCTAACGTGGTGGAACACGTTAGCTCAAGCGAAAGGTATCGATGAGGCGTATGCTACGCCATGGGAGGAATTCAAGGCGGCTATGATTGATGAGTATTGTCCGAGAACCGAAATTCAGAAGATGGAAATCGAATTTATGCAGTTAAAGGCCGTAGGGAACGACCTTAACAGTTACAACCGTAGGTTTTTGGAGTTGGCTCTTATGTGTCCGACCATGGTCACCCCTGAATTCAAGCGCATGGAGAAATACTTCTCGGGACTCCCTAAGTCCATCAAAGGAAATGTCACCTCATCCAAACCACCGAATGTTCCTGAAGCAATGCGCATGGCTCATACTCTCCTGAATCAAATCATCCTTGACGAGCCGGAGAAGGCTAAGTTTGAAGCCGGTAGTAGTGAAAAGAGGAAATGGGACAACAACCATAACAACCACAACAACCACAACAACAATAACAACAACAGGGGTAGAAACTATGATCAAAACCCGGCGAAGCGACATGAAGGGTTCAGGCAAAACAACAACAACCCCAACCCCAACAACAACAACTCCAACCCGAACTACAAAGGCACGCTACCACAATGCAAGAGGTGCTACAAGCACCACACCGGATATTGTAATGCTGTTTGTAAGAAGTGCAAGAAGAGCGGGCATATCGGTAGAGACTGCAAGACTACCACGATGACAGGGAGGCCGAACACCAACGGGCCGAAAAAGTGTTACGAATGCGGGCAGACGGGCCATTTCAGAAACGAGTGCCCGAACAAACGAAAGGATGGCGGACCACCGCCTGCTAGAGCTTTTAATGTTAATGCAAGGGATGCACGCGATAACCCCGACTTGGTGACAGGTATATTCACAATCAACAATCTTTTAGCTTCTGTCTTGTTTGATACTGGTACGGATAGAAGTTATGTATGTAGACATTTTTGCGATAAAATTAATTGGTCATTAGTCCCGTTAAAAGAAAGTATGCTTGTCGAGGTCGCCAATGGAAAACTTGAAAAGGTTGACCATATTAGTCGTGGAGCTATTATCAACATAGCTGGTGCAGATTTCGAAATTGATTTGATACCTATCAAACTGGGAAGTTTTGACGTGATCGTCGGTATGGATTGGTTGAGCAAGATAAAGGCCGATATAATCTGCGGAGATAAAGCACTTCGCATACCACAAGGAGATGGCGAACCACTGGTTATCTATGGAGAGAGATGTACCTCGAAGTTGAACCTCATTAGTTGCGTGAAAGCGCAAAAGATTATGAAGAAGGGACGCTTTGCTGTCCTAGCACATGTGAAAGCGGTAGAAACTGAGGTGAAGAGCATGAACGACGTTCGAATTGTGAACGAATTTTCCGATGTCTTCCCAGAGGAATTGCCTGGATTACCACCGCCGAGAGCCGTAGAATTTCAGATTGATTTAGTGCCAGGAGCTGCACCTGTAGCTCACGCACCTTATAGACTCGCACCTTCCGAGATGCAAGAATTACAGAGTCAACTACAAGAGCTGTTAGATCGAGGGTTTATCCAACCAAGTTTCTCGCCTTGGGGCGCACCTGTTCTGTTTGTGAAGAAGAAGGATGGATCCTTTCATATGTGTATCGAGTACCGTGAGCTCAACAAATTGACTATCAAGAATCGGTATCCTCTTCCACGAATTGACGATCTTTTTGATCAACTACAAGGATCAAGCGTTTATTTAAAGATCGATTTGCGATCCGGATATCACCAGCTGAGGGTGAAGGAAAGTGACGTGATGAAAACTGCATTCAGGACCCGTTATGGTCATTATGAGTTTCTCGTGATGCCATTCGGTTTGACAAATGCACCTGCCGTGTTCATGGACCTCATGAATCGTGTCTGCAAGCCTTACTTGGACAAGTTTGTTATCGTCTTCATAGATGATATCCTCATCTACTCTAAGAGCGAAGAAGAACATGAGCAACACCTCCGATTAGTGCTTGAACTCTTAAGACAAGAGCAACTTTACGCCAAATTCTCCAAGTGTGAATTTTGGTTGAAGGAAGTACAATTTTTGGGTCATGTTGTAAGCGACCAGGGTATCAAAGTTGATCCCGCCAAGATTGAAGCCATCAGCAAGTGGGAGACCCCCACTACTCCGACGCATATTCGCCAATTCCTAGGTCTCGCCGGTTATTACCGAAGATTCATCGAAGGATTTTCTCTGATTGCGCGTCCTTTGACCGCGCTGACTCACAAGGGCAAGAAGTTCATTTGGGAACCCGCACACGAATCAGCATTTCAAACTTTGAAGAAGAAGTTAACCTCCGCACCTATCCTATCACTTCCTGAAGGCAGTGACGACTTTGTTGTTTATTGTGAAGCATGCTTTTGAAATGTAAAACATTTGATGTCGTTTATGACATCACCTTTTTATCGTAAATGCAACTTCTTTAATTACAGCATATAGTACTTAACCTTGTAATGATCTTGTTGTTTATTGTGATGCATCGAAGAGTGTTTTTGGTTGTGTACTGATGCAACGATCGAAGGTTATTGCCTATGCCTCCAGCCAATTGAAGATTCACGAGCGGAACTACACTACACATGATCTTGAACTTGGAGCCGTGGTCTTTGCGCTCAAATTGTGGAGACATTATTTGTATGGAACTAAGAGCACTATCTTCACCGATCACAAGAGTCTCCAGCACATCTTCGATCAGAAGCAACTGAATATGAGACAGCGTCGATGGATCGAGACGCTCAACGACTACGATTGTGAACTCCGTTATCACCCTGGCAAGGCCAATGTTTTAGCTGACGCTTTAAGCCAAAAGGAGAGGACGGCACCTCTTCGTGTTAGGGCTCTGAACATCACCATTCATTCGAACCTCAACAACCAGATCAGAGTATCCCAAGTTGAGGCTCTCAAGGAGGAGAACATATCTCACGAACATCTGAACATACTTGTCTCTCGATTCGAGGTTAGGGAGTCTGGACTCCGATGTTACGCCGGAAGAATTTGGGTACCCCTTTATGGAGATCTACGGAACCTGATACTTGATGAAGCACATAATTCGAGATATTCGATTCATCCTGGAGCGGGTAAAATGTACCACGACCTTAAAGAACAGTATTGGTGGCCGAATCTTAAGAAGGACGTTGCAACTTATGTTGGTAAGTGTTTGACTTGCTCGAAGGTTAAGGCCGAGCATCAGAGACCTTCTGGGTTACTTCAACAGCCGGAAATCCCACACTGGAAGTGGGAAAGGATAACAATGGATTTCATCACCAAGCTACCAAAGACGGTGGGCGGATACGATACTATTTGGGTTATTGTTGACCGCCTTACCAAATCTGCACACTTTCTAGCGATGAAGGAAACGGATACAATGGAGAGACTTGCTCAATTATACATCAAGGAGGTTGTATCTCGTCATGGTGTACCTTTATCGATCATCTTCGATCGCGATCCCCGTTTTGCCTCTAGATTTTGGCGTTCTTTGCAAGAAGCCATGGGAACTCGTCTTGACATGAGTACTGCGTATCATCCACAGACTGACGGGCAAAGTGAACGAACGATTCATATGCAGAGATGGACCGTTCATATGTTTAGAAGAAAAAAACGTTAAATGCTCGAGGTTACGCCTATGTAGCCATGGAAAACCAATTAGTCCGACTATCTTATGAGTGGGCTAGAGCATATCATTAAGAAATCTTTCTCACAGGTAAGTTTGTACAGTTTTTATTTTTATTTTTAACCTTTTGATAATAAACGCTAATTTGTTCGCTATAAAGTATTAAATTTGTAACGACCCTGGAATTTCCAACGTTTATTTATTAATAATTATTATTATTAATACGTATGATTAAACGAATGTACGTTATTACATTTACATGTTGCCATGATTGCCCGAACTTGACTTTTAAGTGCCCGAAACGTCTTTGTGACACCCGGAACTTGCACGAATAATATTTTCAAGTATTATTTACATTCATGATTAGTTTATTAATCATTTTAATTAACTAAGGTTGTTGCTTAATTACTTGGGCTTTTGTTGGACTTTATTTGTTAATTAATTGAACTTGGGCTTTATTAGTGTAATGGACTCTTGATGTTGGGCTTCTAATCCCACCCTACATTATTAATGGACCTTTTAGCCCATGTCTTGAAAGTGTAAGTGATACTTGAACATTAACTAGCTAGTTTTGGTTCATTTGGAATCTAGTTGCCATAATCCCCATGCATAACCATTCTTTATCCAACTTTTGAAGCTTTACTTGCAAGTGACCACAAAACTAATCCCTCCCCCCATTTTTCTGCTGCAAAAACCGTAGGCCTTATGGCCTTGGAGGGAGTTCTTTTGGTTCATTTTTGTATTACTTCATCACTTGTATTTTCTCTCATTCAAACACACATTCAAACTTGCAACTTCTTTCTCTCTTTTCTCTCTTGCTTTTCTCTCAAATCTAGTAAGTAGCAAGATAACTTTTCTCTCCTTTTTACTTCTAAAAACTGATTTCTACATGAACATAATCATCATCATCTTTTGTTTATTGTTACTAGTCTTTGATTAGTTAATTACTTGTTGTTATTTACTTACATGTTTCAAGAATCTAACTTTCTAGTTTGATTCATCCTTTATCTTGTTTTAACAAGAACAATCAAGAACTAAACTCTCTAGTTTAGGTTCTACATATATTGTTTCAAAAGATATAAGTTCATTGTTGTTGAAATCATACTTGTAAGTCATGGAAGTAAACTTAAAGTTTACTTTACTTAAAGATCAACTTTGGTTGAATCTTTAAAGTATGAGCAACCCTTGAACTAATTACTTGTTTAATTAACTTGTTTCTTTATTTTATACACTTTAATTTCATGTAGTTAGTTTATATGGTCAAGTACTACAAGTTAGTCTTGATCTCATATCTCTTGAACAAATTAAGTTAACCTTGAAAGTTCAAGAACACACAAATAAGTTTTCCTTAAATATAACTTTGGATCTAGACTTTTGAGTCTTGGATCTTCAAGATCAAACTAAGAACTATGTTCTACTACTTATGATCTTGATTAGTTAGTTTACTTTCAAGTTTGTAACTTGTTATTAGCTTTAAAGTCCATGTATGTGTTAGATCTAAGACCTTGATGCAACTTTGGTTCATCAAACTTCATACAACTCTTAAGTGAGTTGTGCTTCATGTCTTAGACTTGCACATGGGTTATGATGGTCAAGACTTGGTTAAGATGATGTACATACATCAATGAGTTGTACACTTGAAGCTATATGCATCAAGGATGAGAACCATGATGAACATCAAGCACCAAGACCACCGGAACCCTTTTAAACTCACTGTTCTGTCCAAAACCTACTGACCTGATGCTTCTGGAACAGACCAGTAGACCTGGGCTGTTCTAACCTTGATTTTTAGATAGAAATTTTCGAGTAGATAACTTTTCATATAGGACTCGTCTTAATCCGAGTTACGGTTTAGGATTTATGGCCCTCCGATCGTTACTATGTCCTTTAACGTTGTGCAGAAATTTCTGACCTACTCGCACTTAGACCGTCGCCACGGTCAAACCAAGACGAGTTTGATTCTGTAAATTTTACCACACTTAAGGGACTCATAGACGGAGCCATGGCCACTGGTCTCACCTTAATTCAGTAAGGGTAGAGGCCGTGGTGACTGACTGAATTCAGACTTTGTTTTACATTACTTTCATAAACGAAACCTACCTTACGCCTTTTGTTTGATGATGAATGATGATGACCCTTAAGACCTTAATTACATACTTTTAAACCTATTAAGATGATTTACTGACTTAGTACTATTTGACTTAGGTTGAGGACTTCGGACCATTTACTTGCACACCTTTCCCGACTACTACTTTACCGCTACATATCATTGTGAGTTATAGCATTCCCTTTTTACTTTAACTTATTTTGGGAACTGAGAATACATGCGGATTTTATGTTTTACATACTAGGCACGAGTACTTAAACTTATATATGTGTGGGTTATATAACGGCAGAAACATTCCCTTTAGCTCGGTAACGTTTAATCATTGGTTTTTGAACCGTGAACGCGAATCTTAGATATGGATCCATAGGGTTTGACATCCCCACTCGGGCTAGTCGCGCTAGCAGTCAACGAGTGTTTAATACTTCGTAAATATACGCACTCGCCAAGTGTACTTTCAGGGGGTATTTTAAACGTTAAGTTAGTTACCAAGTGCCCACGGTTAACATATACTTTATCATACTGTTTTAAAATGCTCTTTGTAGCACTGAAATCTCGTGGCCTACCTTACATACTGTTATACTTAAACTATAGCTCACCAACCGTTGTGTTGACATTTTTAAGCATGTATTTCTCAGGTGCTTGAGGTTGCTTCCGCTGTGTACTAGTCGTGCTGTAGAACCCGCTGCTTAGAGTTGTTATCGCATGACTACTTATCTTGCATTCAAACTTATTTACTTTTGAAACAATGTTATGTAACGACCTTTGGGGTCACGTACACTTATTAATTTGCTTCTACTTAGTGAAGCATGCTTTTGAAATGTAAAACATTTGATGTCGGTTATGACATCACCTTTTTATCGTGAATGCAACTTCTTTAATTACAGCATATAGTACTTAACCTTGTAATGATCCTGTGGTTGATGATTCGTACACGATGGTTTTGTACGGGGCATCACAAAATTGGTATTCAATAAAATTAGGTCTTGCGACCGAAATTATTGATATCATACAAAAATTTATTACATCACTGCGAAATTTACCGTTTATTCTTAAGGTATAAATATCTTTAATCATTCAACCAAAATATTTCAAAAATTCGTCATGAGTTAAATTAGGTCGTTGAACCGAAATTACTTTACCGAAAAGATGGGCGTATATTTTTGATAATATTTGATTGATTAAAGTGGGATAAAAGACCAAAAAGATTTTTTATTTTATTTTTACCATGTTTTTAAAATTAATATTAAAATAATATTGTAAAATTTTTTTAAAATCAATATATTTAAAATTGTAAATATTTGAAAAATTAATATTTTTAATATAAGTTTGTATGTATAAAAACAAAAATATAATTTAAATTTGGTGCGAATTTTTAAATTTTAATAATATGAATTTTTAATTTTATGCATTTTAAATTTAAGTTTGGTGTGAATTTAAAAATAAAAATTTACTTTATTTCGCTAAGTTAAAAATATGATTCTTAAAATTCGTCGTGAGTTGAAGACTAGGTCGTTGGACCGAAATTGCTCTACCCAAGGGAGGGACGAGAACTTTTATTATCATTATTTTTAATCTTATTGAATTAAAGTATGCCAAAAACATTAAAAACCCAAAAATCTTTACTTTTAAAACCGCGCTTTGAATTGACGAAATTTTAAAATTTTATCGAGAGACGAACTAGGACAACGTTCCGAAACGCCCTCGCTCCTAAAGGAAAACAAAATTTTTAGAATTTAATTAATTAAATGTTTTAAAAAGTTATAAGGTTTTTATAAAAAAAAAAAATGCAAAAACACTGTACCCGGAACTCCATGCGATCGCATGGAGTTTGGCCTTTGCAGCCATGCGATCGCATGGCCATAAAAATCAGGCCAGAAACAAAAGGCCAGTCTGTTCTGTCTTCAACACCACAACACACAAACACATACGAAAACACACCCAAATTCTCTCCAAATTTCACCAAAATTCACCGTAATTCGTCAAATTTCTTGCTCTAATCATGCCTAGATTCGCATTCTTCAGCAAAAAGGTAAAAATTACACCCCTAAACTCTATAAATTCCTAGTTTTTGTGATAATTACCAATATTTTACCTAATGCAATTTTGTTAATTTCTAGTGTAATTAGTGTTAAATTGTTAGTATTTTATGCATGTATAACCTAGATTGATGCTATTTAACATGATTTGAAGCCAAAAACTTCAAAATTTTTAGAAATCTAGGGTTTGTGTTCTTGAGCAATTTGGGGCTTTTTGATATAAACAGGTTATGGCCGATTTTTGTCATGAATGATTGCTAAATTGAGTAGTGTAACATGTTTAGGTAGTTAAATGATCAAAACATTGATCTAAACATGATTTTTGGAGATTAAAGTGGACTTTTTAAGTCCAAAATTCATGAACTTGATTAATTTGATATATTTGCCATTTGAGACTTGTTTAATTGCTAGTAATGACTATTTTGACATGTTATTTGAGTTAAATTCTTATGAACTTTGTCTACATTTTCATATATGCTTATTTGAAAAAGTGTAGAATTGTAAAAATTGTGAAAATGCGTATAAGTTTAAGTTTGATTTAACATGTTATTGTGGTTAATTTAAGTTGTTATTTTGCTAACACTAATGCATATTTGGATGCACAAATTTTGTGTTTAATGTGTTTTGCAGAAAGCCGATACTGGAGGTTCAGGATCATCATCATCTAGACAGCCTGCTCCAGCTCCAGAACCAAAATCAGAAATGCAATATGAACCTGAACAACAACCACAACAGGAACCACAACATCAGCCTGATCAGCACGTACCTTATTATGATCCGCTACAGTTACCTAATGAATTCATAGTATTTTCGCCACATCCACCTGTAGAATACCCAACGATTCTGGAACACACGTTGCATCCTAATCTGAGATTCGATAGACGATGAAGAGATTACCCGATATATCAAAGTAATAAATTTAAATTGGTAACAAAAGAGGTAGAGGTGCCGAGGGTAATTGATTGGAATCCTTTGGAAACGGTCCATCTAGCTGACCGTGTTAGACAGCATTTGATTCAAAGGTATGGCAGTTCTTCTTTTACAGATTGGGAACGTCTTTTCACCATTCGTAGACCTGTATATAAGGAATGGTGTGTTGAGCTAATGAGTACTATAGCGTTAAATGTAGATGTTGATAGGTTAGATGATAGAAGTTTTCTTAGATTTATCCTTGGCGGTAGGATGTACAGAATGTCCATGATGGACATGGCCAGGGCATTACAGATTTACACTCTTAGTGAATTACTACTACCCAATTGTATGAGTTTGATTTATCGTGGTGAAAGGGTAGATAGGAACTTTGATGCAAACGCCGTTTGGAGGCGTATGTCAAACTATAATGTTTTTACACTGGGAGGAAAACACTCCTACTTACATATTAACAAAGCCGAGCTTCGTGTAATTCATAGATTTTTGGCTAACTCGATTACACAGAGAGGTCACAATAAGGAGAAAATGATCTTACATGATTTATTTTACCTAAAGTGTATTCGAGACCCGAGAAGCTTTGTTAATATCCCTTACTGTGTTGGTTTTTATTTATCTAAAATGGTAGAAGGAATGCAGGACGGGAGTATAATAGGAGGAGGTATTTTTGTTACTCTCATTGGAGAGTATTTAGGTGTTGATAGGAACCAAGGGGGTCCATTACAGGTTTGTAGAGAACAGGATGAGACCATAGGATTGCGGGTTTATACGGGTGCTAAGGTATTGAAGAGTAGACGCAACCAGGCAATTCCCTATGAAGGTAATCATCCTCAGGTAGAGAGAGGCTCAGACGAGGAAATGGAAGAAGCGGAAGACATAAGGGAAGTCTTTCTAGATGCTCTTCTTGACGTCCACGTTCGTATAGATGAGGAAGCAATGACGAGCGTGGCCAGACATAGTATGTACGAGCAGTGGAACTCTGAGCGAGTATGCGAGGATTATAGGCGACGCCAACACGATAGCTGGTTAGTTCATCAGCACCAAATCATGAGCCAGCTATCATATCAGGTACTAAATAATTACGTGCCTACTCGACCTGCTCATTTTCCGCCACACAACCCCGACATCCGACCACCCTTTAACCGGTATGACTATAACCAAGCCTATCAGAACACCTATAACCAACAATGGAACCCACCTGACGAGATGAACTGGAACCCCTATCCAGACTGATTTGGTTCCATTGGTTATTTTATGATTTTTATGTTTTTATCTTTTTACTTATTCATGTTTAAACTTATGTTATTGGATATATTTATGTAATTTTTATCATTTTTATTATTATTATGTACTAATATTTCACATTTAGGATTTGAAAGTGGGATATTAAGTCCCATTTCAAATTGCCATGCATGTTTATATTTGTATGTATGTATATTGTCGATTGTACAAAACAGGGTAAAACAGCGCATTTTCAAAAACTGGCATTAAGTTCAGCAAAAGCTAGTACTTTTGACGACAAAACGAAAAACAAATGTGATGTAACAACAGGACGGAATGAACAAATGATGTGCACCATTTATCATTCAGCAAACAAACGCCAATATATTTGAAAACTTTGGTAAAATTTAATTATTTTTCTACGCTAATCACCCTCAATAATTTAAATTGTTACTGATTTCTTGCAAATGCGGGCATTGCAAGATCTTAAGTGTGGGAAGGGGTTAAATTCTTTCGGATTTTAAAATTTTTAACTTAAACGCTTGGTTACCATTAAAAATACTAGTAACGCAGTAGTTGTATTAGAATCTAGTGCTCTCTGATTATAAAGAACAGCCCTAGTCTTATATACTGACTACCCAATTCTAGTAAAATTTTTCAAAATTTTCAATTAAATGAATTCAAAATCATGTTTATACATATTTATGAACGATAAAACTATGTGTTAACACCGAAATTATTGTTACCTTGGAAAGGACATAAATTGAGAAACAAACTAAAATGTTAGAATTCATTTAAAATGGAATAGAGGATAATAAAAAGGCAAATAAAAGAAAATAAAAGCCAAGTGTGGGAAAATTTACCAAGTTATTTAAAACATATATCACATATTTTTATACAAATAATTGAAGATACTTTTGCTTTGGACTAATCTAATCAATTTTACCCGATTTACTGTAATATATTTGAAAGAAAGATGGATCTACACGATGAATCAATTCCATCGTTAAAAGGAAGTAAAGTCTTCCGAAAAAGAAACGCGCTTCTTGATTTAGGTCATGAAGTTGTCGTCCAGACCAGCTGTAGGTTGACGAAAAATCTAGAAAAGTCATCACTAAAATCAGCAGGAAATCCACAGACCTCAGCATAAAATAGGGTCGCCAAGTGGTCAGACTTATCCTAGCCATGAGAGGATCTGTCTTGTAAAATGGGGAGGACGCCGTGCAAATTAGCTGAATAAGACTAATGAATCAGATCCCCAGAAAGGATAATCTCCTTTAAAGATCAACAATCAGCTTTTAAGACTGATATTACTCAATCCTTGAGATTGACCTTAAAGATTGAGAATTACAAACTCATGGAATTCGATGATATCTAAACTCGAGCTTGAACGAGAAAATATTTTGATCAAAATTACAAACCGATTTGTTTTCTGAAAACCTATTTTCAATGCGTTCATTACCATTGAACATAAAATCCTAGGAATTCACCTAGAATTCATTAGGTCACCTGAACCAAATCGGGTGTCAACCGTAAGAACGGTGGTTGCATAGCATGGTCAAAGACAAGACCTTGTGCCAGACCAGAAAATTATAAGGGTGAGCTTTACTATTGCTCCTACAAAGGATAGTAATTGCGTTCGACACGTTATAGACCATAATTAAAAGCATGTCAGGGGACATTGCCTTAACAGTTGCTTGTTCAACGCTTTCCTTTACAACCGGACGGTAGTTTACCGAAAGGTAATATACGGAACAAATATACTGGACGTGTTGCTTTCCCAATACAAGGTTAGCAAGTGGGTGACACAAAACCACAAGTTTTGAGCTAAAATTTTCAAATCTGAAACCCACCAAACCCACAAAAATATTTTGCAAACATCGGTGAAGGGTTATTCCGGAAAACTTATCTAGGGTAAAAAAAAAAAAAACTAGATTGAATTTCCAAAAAGATCAAATGTTTTCATAAAGATCCAATTTCCTTAAAGGATCTAAATTTTATAGTCATGTGGGACTGTAAACCACATCGTTACTACCATTGTTTATACCGCCGTATAGAAATCACTGATGTACAAAGTGTGAAGAATAAAGAAGTGATTATAGTATATTTCAAGACTATATTGCTTGAGGACAAACAACGCTCAAGTGTGGGAATATTTGATAATGCTAAAAACGAACATATATTTCATCGCATTATCCCTCAAGAAAGACAAGCTTTTAGTTGCAATTGTCCTATTTACAAGTGATATTCGTTTAAATAATAAAAGGTGAAGACAAAAGACAGATTCGACGAATTGAAGACGCAAACGACCAAAAAGCTCAAAAGTACAAAGTACAATCAAAGAGGTTCCAATTATTGATGAGAAACGTCTCAAAATTACAAGAGTACAAGACGCGAAACGCAAAGTACAAGATATTAAATTATACGCAAGGACGTTCGAACATCCGGAACCGGGACCAGAGTCAACTCTCAACGCTCGACGCAACGGACTAAAAATTACAAGTCAACTATGCACATGAATATAATATAATATATAATTAATTCTTAAAATTAATATATATATATTATATTATATGATATAAACCGTCAGCAGAAGAAAACAACCACATGTGAGCCTCCCCAGCTGGCCATGCGATCGCATGGCCTTGAAGGGCAAAGCTCATGCGATCGCATGAGCCCCTTTTTCTGGCCACAACCCTATAAATTCACGTGTTTGGTTCAGTGTAAAATATATATCAATCCATCTCTCTATCTCACATACGATATATATATATATATATATATATATATATATATATATATATATATATATATATATATATATATATATATATATTATAATTTTAATTTTAATTTTAATTTCTAATAATAAGGGTATGTTAGCGAATGTTGTAAGGGTGTAAGTCGAAATTCTGTCCGTGTAACGCTACGCTATTTTTAATCATTGTAAGTTATGTTCAACCTTTTTACATTAATGTCTCGTAGCTAAGTTATTATTATGCTTATTTAATATCGAAGTAATCATGATGTTGGGCTAAATATTAAAATTGGGTAATTAGGCTTTGTACCACAATTGGGGTTTAGACAAAAGAACGACACTTGTGGAAATTAGACTATGGGCTATTAATGGGCTTTATATTTGTTTAACTAAATGATAGTTTGTTAATTTTAATATAAAGATTTACAATTGGACATCCCTATAAATAACCATATACATTCGATCGGACAAGATGAGCGGGATATTTATATGTACGAATAATCGTTCATTTAACCGGACACGGAAATGGATTAATAGTCTATGGAATTATTAAAACAGGGGTAAAATTATGTACAAGGACACTTGGCATAATTGATAACATAGTATTAAAACCTTGGGTTACACGAAGTCGATATCCTGGTGTAATTATTAAACAAAGTATTAAGACCTTGTTACAGTTTAAGTCCCCAATTAGTTGGAATATTTGACTTCGGATATAAGGATAATTTGACGAGGATACTCGCACTTTATATTTATGACTGATGGACTGTTATGGATAAAAACCAGACGGACATTTTAAATAATCCAGGATAAAGAACAATTAACCCATGGGAATAAACTAAAATCAACACGTCAAACATCATGATTATGGAAGTTTAAATAAGCATAATTCCTTTATTTTCATATTTAATTGCACTTCTAATTATCACATTTTTATTTATTGTCATTGTATTTAATTGCACTTTTAATTATCGTACTCTTTAATTATGTCAAGTTTATTTTATCGCAATTTTATTTATCGCAATTTCATTATCGTTATTTACTTTACGCTTTAAATTAAGTCTTTTATTTATTTATTTATTATTTTACATTAGGTTTTAACTGCGACTAAGTTTTAAAAATCGACAAACCGGTCATTAAACGGTAAAAACCCCCATTTACAATAATAATATTACTTATATATATATTTGTATTTTTATAAAATTAAAACTAATATAGCGTTAAGCTTTGTTTAAAAGATTTCCCTGTGAAACGAACCGGACTTACTAAAAACTACACTACTGTACGATTAGGTACACTGCCTATAAGTGTTGTAGCAAGGTTTAGGTATATCCATTCTGTAAATAAATAAATATCTTGTGTAAAATTGTATCATATTTAATAGTATTTCCTAGTAAAATATAAGCTATTTCATATACACCTCGCATAACATCAGTGCGGACCAGTAAGATTTCGATACAAGACTTCAGGATCAACTCAACGTTATCAAGGAAATGCACGCACGCTGAGAGGTGCGCCCACAGCGCCGTCCATCACATTCAAATTTATTTTGGCTCCTGTAACAAACCTTTACCTCTGAAAAATAACAGCCTTTATCGCCCGAAGATACGCAAAACAAAAACTGTCTCGCCACTCGCAAAATCAAAACTGGAAACTCTCATAAAACTGCTGCAACTTTAAAAAATCGTATCTCAAGATTCAACGGTCCGATCATCACCAAAATTTTACCACTCTTAGATCAATAACTCTGGAACCTAGAGGACGAGTTTCACGTCGATCCAACGGTAGACGAACCCTCTATGAATTTTCTCTTACAACAGCTCCAAACTCGAACGACTGCAACTTCGAAAAACCATAACTCAAGATCTATCGGTCCGATCACTTCCAAAATTTGACCACGAATAGATCTACGATTCTAACGTCTACAATAAAATTTTCAAGGCGATCCGACGGTTAACGAACCGGTAGTAATTTTTCTCCTCTAACAGCTCCGAAACAAAATAGGTTATACCTGAATGGTAGCAGCTTCGAAAAATTATATCTCGAGATCTAACAGTTTTTTATTCCTCAAATTTATATAGCTACTATATCTATGACTTCAGCACCTTCTTTAAAAATTTCAAGCCGATCCAACGGCTAACGAACCCGAAGTAATTTTTCTTCTCCAGCTGCGCAGTAGAATCCGAATTTTGAAAAGTTCATCATTCCCTCGAATGGGACCGCAAGGAATGATAATTTAGATCCGATACCCGTATCTTCCCGAAAAATCTCTTCTTTGTCTTCAACAACAAATCTTCGATATCACGACACAAGTTGTAAGACACACAACCCTGTCGTTCTTTCACCATACTTTCAATTCGCCATCGTGCCCATACTCGAACCTTGAGCTCAAGATACCACTTGTTAGGAATTCGGTAGGCCCTAACAAGACAAGTGATTGATTATAATAACTAACCCACGAATGACAAATGAATTAAAATGATAAATAAAGTACAAACGACACGAGTATTTAACGTGGTTTTATCCCAACTCCAAAACGCGGAGAAGGGTTTACTACACGGGCGCAAATCAGAGATTTTCTAATATTAATTTTGTGCACACATTACAATGAGGCTAGGTGTTACAATTTATAGGAAGAGTTAAACTTGTCCTTCAAGCAAAAGACATTTCATAAATATCTATTACTTGCTCCATACTCCATTCCTACTAGAAGATTTAATTAAGGCAACAAGATCTCTACGACTTGTTCAGCAAGTCAAGCTCCATACGGCTTGTTCACCAAGTCAAACTCTCTACAACTTGTTCACCAAGCCAAGCACCCTACAACTTGTTCACCAAGTCAAGCTCCCTACGACTTGTTCACCAAGTCAAGCTTTCTTCGAATTGTTCAAATTCTTCACACCTTCAACAATCTCCCACTTGAAGACTTTGAGCAAACTCTTCACTACTCAACAATTTTTATGGTGGTAGGCTGGTAGCTTGAGTAGGGAATGGGAGTGGGGTTAGGCCACTCCCTATCGTAACTAAACTATTCATCCTCTTAACATTCCACATCAGCGCCACATCAACACCATAACTCATAACTAAACACTCCTTATCATGGCTAAAACAATACTCCTCTTAATATACAACGTACAAGCAATAAAACATCAAATCCAACAATAAAAAGCCACTGGGACCCACAATTCCTATAAGACCACTCCCTATAGTTCATTACCCGCTCAGTACCCGTTCATTACCCGTCATTACCCGTAACTAACCATAGGCACGAGTGAAATGTCCCGTTCTTATTGATTAAAAACGTTCCATATTAATTGATTTCGTTGCGAGGTTTTGACCTCTATATGAGACGTTTTTCAAAGACTGCATTCATTTTTAAAACAAACCATAACCTTTATTTCATAAATAAAGGTTTAAAAAGCTTTACGTAGATTATCAAATAATGATAATCTAAAATATCCTGTTTACACACGACCATTACATAATGGTTTACAATACAAATATGTTACATCGAAATCAGTTTTTTGAATGCAGTTTTTACACAATATCATACAAACATGGACTCCAAATCTTATCCTTATTTTAGTATGCAACAGCGGAAGCTCTTAGTATTCACCTGAGAATAAACATGCTTTAAACGTCAACAAAAATGTTGGTGAGTTATAGGTTTAACCTATATATATCAAATCGTAACAATAGACCACAAGATTTCATATTTCAATACACATCCCATACATAGAGATAAAAATCATTCATATGGTGAACACCTGGTAACCGACATTAACAAGATGCATATCTAAGAATATCCCCATCATTCCGGGACACCCTTCGGATATGATATAAATTTCGAAGTACTAAAGCATCCAGTACTTTGGATGGGGTTTGTTAGGCCCAATAGATCTATCTTTAGGATTCGCGTCAATTAGGGTGTCTGTTCCCTAATTCTTAGATTACCAGACTTAATAAAAAGGAGCATATTCGATTTCGATAATTCAACCATAGAATGTAGTTTCACGTACTTGTGTCTATTTTGTAAATCATTTATAAAACCTGCATGTATTCTCATCCCAAAAATATTAGATTTTAAAAATGGGACTATAACTCACTTTCACAGATTTTTACTTCATCGGGAAGTAAGACTTGGCCACTGGTTGATTCACGAACCTATAACAATATATACATATATATCAAAGTATGTTCAAAATATATTTACAACACTTTTAATATATTTTGATGTTTTAAGTTTATTAAGTCAGCTGTCCTCGTTAGTAACCTACAACTAGTTGTCCATAGTTAGATGTACAGAAATAAATCGATAAATATTATCTTGAATCAATCCACGACCCAGTGTATACGTATCTCAGTATTGATCAAAACTCAAACTATATATATTTTGGAATCAACCTCAACCCTGTATAACTAACTCCAACATTCATATATAGAGTGTCTATGGTTGTTCCGAAATATATATAGATGTGTCGACATGATAGGTCGAAACATTGTATACGTGTCTATGGTATCTCAAGATTACATAATATACAATACAAGTTGATTAAGTTATGGTTGGAATAGATTTGTTACCAATTTTCACGTAGCTAAAATGAGAAAAATTATCCAATCTTGTTTTACCCATAACTTCTTCATTTTAAATCCGTTTTGAGTGAATCAAATTGCTATGGTTTCATATTGAACTCTATTTTATGAATCTAAACAGAAAAATTATAGGTTTATAGTCGGAAAAATAAGTTACAAGTCATTTTTGTAAAGGTAGTCATTTCAGTCGAAAGAACGACGTCTAGATGACCATTTTAGAAAACATACTTCCACTTTGAGTTTAACCATAATTTTTGGATATAGTTTCATGTTCATAATAAAAATCATTTTTCCAGAATAACAACTTTTAAATTAAAGTTTATCATAGTTTTTAATTAACTAACCCAAAACAGCCCGCGGTGTTACTACGACGGCGTAAATCCGGTTTTACGGTGTTTTTCGTGTTTCCAGGTTTTAAATCATTAAGTTAGCATATCATATAGATATAGAACATGTGTTTAGTTGATTTTAAAATTCAAGTTAGAAGGATTAACTTTTATTTGCGAACAAGTTTAGAATTAACTAAACTATGTTCTAGTGATTACAAGTTTAAACCTTTGAATAAGATAGCTTTATATGTATGAATTGAATGATGTTATGAACATCATTACTACCTCAAGTTCTTTGGATAAACCTACTGAAAATGAGAAAAATAGATCTAGCTTCAAAGGATCCTTGGATGGCTTGAAAGTTCTTGAAGCAGAATCATGACACGAAAACAATTTCAAGTAAGATTTTCACTCGAAATAAGATTGTTATAGTTATAGAAATTGAATTAAAGTTTGAATATGATTATTACCTTGTATTAGAAAGATAACCTACTGTAAGTAACAAAGGTTTCTTGATCTTGGATGATTACTTGGAATGGATTTAGAAAACTTGGAAGTAAACTTGCAATCTTGGAAGTATTCTTGATTTTATGAAACTAGAACTTTTGGAATTTATGAAGAACACTTAGAACTTGAAGATAGAACTTGAGAGAGATCAATTAGATAAAGAAAATTGAAGAATTAAAGTGTTTGTAGGTGTTTTTGGTCGTTGGTGTATGGATTAGATATAAAGGATATGTAATTTTGTTTTCATGTAAATAAGTCATGAATGATTACTCATATTTTTGTAATTTTATGAGATATTTCATACTAGTTGCCAAATGATGGTTCCCACATGTGTTAGGTGACTCACATGGGCTGCTAAGTGCTGATCATTGGAGTGTATATACCAATAGTACATACATCTAAAAGCTGTGTATTGTACGAGTACGAATACGGGTGCATACGAGTAGAATTGTTGATGAAACTGAACGAGGATGTAATTGTAAGCATTTTTATTAAGTAGAAGCATTTTGATAAGTGTCTTGAAGTCTTTAAAAAGTGTATGAATACATATTAAAACACTACATGTATATACATTTTAACTGAGTCGTTAAGTCATCGTTAGTCGTTACATGTAAATGTTGTTTTGAAAACTTTAGGTTAACGATCTTGTTGAATGTTGTTAACCCATTGTTTATTATAACAAATGAGATGTTAAATTGTTATATTATCATGATATTATGATATATAATATATCTTAGTATGATATATATACAGTTAAATGTCGTTACAACGATAATCGTTACATATATGTCTCGTTTCGAAATCATTAAGTTAGTAGTCTTATTTTTACATATGTATTTCATTGTTAATACACTTAATAATATATTTACTTATCATTTAACATAATTAACCAAGTGTATCAATATCTTAATATGATTCATATGTACCTAGTAAGACGTTGTTATAACGATAATCGTTATATATATCGTTTTCGAGTTTCTTAAATTAATAGTCTAATTTTTTATGTATATAACTCATTGTTAAAATACCTAATGAGATACATACTTATAATAAAATCATGTTAACTATATATATAACCATATATATGTCATCGTATAGTTTTTACAAGTTTTAACGTTCGTGAATCACCGGTCAACTTGGGTGGTCAATTGTCTATATGAAACCTATTTCAATTAATCAAGTCTTAACAAGTTTGATTGCTTAACATGTTGGAAACACTTAATCATGTAAATAACAATTTCATTTAATATATATATATAAACATGGAAAAGTTCGGATCACTACAACGAGCTAGTTACTCGCTTTAGTTACCCGCATCCACCATCAATTTAACGGAAGTTTTAAGTTTAGTTATAGGAATTGTGGGTCCAGTGACTTTTTATTGTTGGACTTGATGCTTTATTGCTTGTACGTTGTATATTAAGAGGAGTATTGTTTTAGCCATCATAGGGAGTGTTTAATTATGAGTTAGTTATAGGATATTGGTGTTGATGTGGCGCTGATGTGGAAGGTTAAGAGGATGAATAGTTTAGTTACGATAGGGAGTGACCTAACTAACCAAAACTCTTCCATTAAATTCATGGTGAGTGCGGGTAACTAACGCGGGTAACTAAACCGTGCCTATGGTTCATTACGGGTAACTACGGGTAATGAGCGGATAACTACGGGTAATGGAACCATAGGGAGTAGTGGTCTTAGTCACGTGCCACGATCTTTATATAAATACAAGCATGGTTAGGCCACTCCCTATCGTAACTAAATTATTCATCCTCTTAACCTTCCACATCATCGCCACATCAACACCAATATCATATAACTAACTCATAACTAAACACTCCCTATCATGGCTAAAACAATACTCCTCTTAATATACAACGTACAAACAATAAAGCATCAAGTCCAACAATAAAAAACCATTGGGACCTACAATTCCTATAACTAACCAAAACTCTTCCATTAAATCCATGGTGAGTGCGGGTAACTAAGCCGTGCTTATGGTTCGTTACGGGTAACTACGGATAATGAGCGGGTAATGACGGATAATGAAACCATAGGGAGTGGTATTAGACAACAAGTTACACCAAAAGCAAAGGAGTGGTCAAGCCATAACATAAAAATGGACTAAACACACACACACGCAAATCTCTCTCTCTCTCTCTTTCTTTCCTTACCTTCCTTTTTGATTTGACACAAATCCATTTGAGTATACTAGTACTATATCCCTGTGCCGCACCCTATTATTACATCAAATCCTAGTTTCCGTTTTGGGCAAAGTTTGTCTAGTCTTTTTAATAACCGTGTCTATTCTTCACCTTCACTAATAAGAGTATAAAACAGAGCAGTTTCTTTGGTTAAATTTACAAGCTATTTTCTAAAACAAGAAAAGTGGATACAAAACAAGTGAAAAATGGAACTTAATGGTGAAATGAAGGTGTCAAAGTTTAAAAGAATTTGTGTTTTTTGTGGAAGTAGTCAAGGCAAGAAAAGTAGCTATCAAGATGCTGCAATTGAGCTTGGCAAAGAATTGGTATTTCTTTTTAATCTTTTTTTTTTATTCTGCTATTGGGTTTAGTTTAAATCATGCTTATTTGCATTTTTCATAATGGGGTTTTTATTTAAAAAATAAATAAATAGGATTCAGTCTGAAATTTTAAAATCAAGAAAACTTGTTGTACTTCCAAGATTTTTGTGGGTTTTGTGTTTTAACCATAAAGTTTCAATCTTTAACATTGCATGGGAATGTTTTGTTAGTTTAACAGAAAAACAGAGTAAGACCCTGTTTCAAGAACTACTATTAAAAGTGTGTTTTGTTAGGACTGAGTTGACTCAGTGATGATGTCATATATTCAGGTTTCAAGAAACATTGATTTGGTGTATGGTGGAGGTAGTATTGGTTTAATGGGGTTGGTTTCACAAGCTGTTCATGATGGTGGTCACCATGTTATTGGGTAAGATAAACAAAATGTATTTTTATGTGTAAAATTATGGTCTTGAAAACCTAAAAAAAAGGGATGATTATGGAACATAATTAGTGTGTTCTTTGGGTTCTATTTTGTGTAAAAACTAATGTTTTTGTCAAGTTATTGTCTTTCTATTGCAGAGTAATTCCCAAGACTCTCATGCCTCGAGAGGTATGTCTGCCATTTTTACACAAAAAGTCTTGAAACTTGTTTATTAAACAATTAACAAAGTAATTAAAAAACATAGTTTGTGTAACTTTGGGGATTTGTGCAATAGTCAATAGTTCATAATGGAGCATGTTTTTTTTAACCACAATCCTCGTAATGTTTATAGAACACATGTCATGATGTTTTAAAGCTCTTGATCACAACACTTAAAATTGTCATAATCAAAGTTCATATTTATATTCTCTACTTCCCATATAAAGTGTTCATTTATATTTTGGACTGTCACATTATAAGATTGTTTCTAACCGTGGCGGTGACATCAAAGTCAAATGATATGTACTTTTTGGTGATGTGGCAAGGTCAAGAGATGAAGTTAAATAGAGGGGAGTGTCAAATTTGAGGGTTAAATTTGTGAATGGGTGATGTGGTAAAATGTTATTGATAGTTGGGTATAAAATATATTAATTAATAATATATAAAAATATTCGAAAAAATCTGATTGGCTGAAACACATTTGACACACCCGTCACATTCTCGACTGACGCCCTGGGCGTCAAATTTTGACGCCGCGTTAGGGGCGGGCGTCAAAGATGTTGCCAAGTGGGATAACGGGAGAAATTTGACGCCGGGTTAAAAACAGTCTAAGTGTACACTTTGTTGTTTAATAAATTAAAAAGACTATAGTGATGAAGTGGTGAATATGATACTTTGATTGATGAAACTTGTAGTTAGTGAATTATCCTTCAATTTTATGACTAGATAAAGCGAACACTTAAACCGAGACAAAATGAATTTTGTTAAGAAATTATAACTATCTTGTGATGTTTGGTTTTGTTTTTTTTTTTTTAATATTTAAAAATCTTAAGAGAAGGAATCTTGCATATTTAGGAAGTTTCTTGGGTTTCATCTTCTTAGAATTTTAAGAATACTATTTAATCCATTCAATTGTGATTGAATATGTATGGGTATGAAATCAATTTGTTCTTTAACTTTGTTTCTTTGTTGGTCTTTGTAATTTGTAGCCTTATCCAGATAACATGTTGGCTGTCTGTTATATGTTTTTTTGTTTCAAATATGGCCAATTTGAATTTTTTCCTTTTCTGATTGAGAAAATGCCAAATTCATATAGATACAAAAGGTTTGATGCATGTTGTATAAGTCATTAAAGCATATTTGGACTTGTATGTATCATGACTTTGCTAAAGATAATTTGAAGTTCACCATTTCTGCAACATGTCATCATCATAACTTGTGTGTCTAAAATTAGTGTAATGATTAAAGTTTGGGAATTTTGTTGATTTTTTTTGTGTTGTTTGCAGTTAACTGGTGAAACTGTAGGAGAGGTGAAAGCAGTGGCTGATATGCATCAGAGGAAAGCAGAAATGGCTAAGCATTCTGATGCTTTTATTGCTTTACCAGGTTTGTTATTATTGTATAAAAAAAGTATTATCCTTTCATTTTCTTTCATAGAAATTTCATTTGCAAATTCATCATGAGATGAAAGAAGAAGCTTTGGTGACTACTTTTTATGTCACAGCTTCTGTGTTTTTTTATTTTTGTTTTTCATTTTATTGTTATTGTTGCATACACACCCTTCACACCCTTTAGTGTCAGTTTCGGGGTCTCCATTCCAAAGTTAGTGCTCGACGTGGTAACTTTGTTGAGAGCCGTCCCAAATTCAAAAATTGATTTGTTAGACATTGGTTTTGCAATTCTTTTAATTAAATAATAATAAAAAGTTAGTTTTTTATGTTAGCAAGACGCCGAATATTAACACTGAACCACTCTTTCACTTTCTCACCAGTGTCATTCCAGTGAGCGCCCAGCGCAAATAAATCCGGTGGTCTCGTTTCTGTCTCTATCAGGCGGAAAACTGACCATCACGACACCCAGTGCTCTTATGATCAAGAAAATAATTTTGGGTGATTAAGAGAACGCTTATCTCATAATAGAGGACCCAATTACCTGTTTTTTTTTTTTTTATTTATTTATTATTCTAGCAAAAGTACAACTGCCCATGCATAAAAGCACAAACCATAAAAGCCTTATATGGTTAGGCGGAACAGAAGGCTACTCCAAATTTGTTATTTGTAGTGCTATGAAAGCAACTTGTACTAAAAGCTTCATGGTCAAAGAAAGTTCTGAACTTTTTAACAACCCACATCCCAAAACTCATGATTAAAAAGATCAGGCTCTCAAAACCATAATTGTCTTGACCAATCTTCTATCAAAATCTTAAAAATCAAAATCAAAAAGCTTCTTGGTGGCTAAAACTCTAGTTATTTGTGTGATAGCATAAAGATTCTATAATTTCATATTTTGACAACAAACGCCTTACTGTTGTTAGTGACTAGCACTGTTGTAAAAAACTCAATTACTCCCCGATCACTCATTTTTAAGAGTAGTCCGTTTCGATTTTCAAAATCCGTTTAATTAATTGATCAACGTCGATTCATGTGTCAAAATCGACGTTGAAACGACTAGGCGGTTGAGTCGGGCATTGACTAAGTTTAAAAGATAACATGGGTCCTTTTCATTGCATCATGCAATAAACAAGACAAGTTTAAAAGATAAAATATTGGTATTGTGTCAAGAAATTGACTATAGGCAAGTTTTTTTTAGGTGGGTATGGCACTCTTGAAGAGCTTCTTGAAGTGATAACATGGGCTCAACTCGGAATTCACGAAAAGCCTGTACGATTTCCCAATACTCTTTTCGAATTTGAAGTTTATAGCTTATCCTTTAAACCCAAATTAAAAATAATTAAGACATTTAAAACTCTTGCAGGTTGGTTTGCTAAATGTGGATGGATTCTACAACTCATTATTGTCGTTTATCGACAAAGCAGTTGAAGAAGGCTTTGTTAGTCCAAGTGCACGTCACATCATTGTCTCGGCTCCAACCGCTAAGGTTCTGGTCAGAAAATTGGAGGTAATTAAGGCTCCCATACAGTTATATTCTAGGTCGAACAGTTGACTTTTCACAATCAAAATTATTATGGATTCACTAGAAATTGAACATTAATAAGTCCTATTTCTAGTATCTTGTATAAGTTACTGTTATTTACTTTTTTTCTTTGATATAATAACTTTGTAAATCTCATGTAATTATAAAGTCAAAGGTTAGCCAGTTTGACTACTTTTTTTAACCGAATTAACTGAAATGTTTAAATGATGAATAACAGGAGTATGTTCCATGCCATGATGGAGGTATAAAGTTGAACTGGGAAATAGAGCAACAAATTGAGTTCACTAAATATGGTGTCCCTAGATGATGAATGAACAAATGGGAAATATATATGCTGCAAAGAACAAATGTTTAGTTTTAAAAGAAGGTTTTTTTGCAGTTGAAAACAAGGTGGTTTTTTTGCAGTTGAAAACAAGGTGCATGCTAACTTTGAAATAACTTGTTTGAATTAGATTTTTGATGTGAATATTAGTTCACAGTATTTGATCTATGAACACTAGACTCTCAATTGAACAATAAATAAGAATTATAAGTACAAGAATTGAGAGAACACGATATAAAATATATGTTTGATAATATTGATCGTGCCAAAAGATACAAATCAAAGTAACTCTTACATCCCTATTTATACAGATCAACATCAAATCTAGAGATTTGATTTCCAAAACAACTTGGCTATAAATAAGGAAAAGATAAACTTAAAACTTAACAAATACGCAGAATAATTCTAAAGTTAATCTTCTGGAGATAAAATCGAATCAAAACATATCTTCTTAATATTTAAACATATCTCCAGAATCTTTCTTAGCTTAGCCATCAAGACATCTTCAAATCGTTGACTTCAATAAGCACCGGAGTCTGCAACTTCAGACTCTAAAACTCCAGACTCTAAAATCTGCAAAATACTTTTGACTTATCAGATTATAATCCCAACAATCTCCCCCTATATGATGATGTCAAAACAACCTGTTCACCTACTTATTCAACTTTGCATACTCCCTTTCAATCAACCTACACTTGTTCTTCATAAACTTAATTTTCTTCATCATTGTGAGCTTGCTGTACAAATGATCTAACAATTTAACTCTAAAAGGGTAAGTTTGCTCTGTCACAGATCTGGTTAATAAATTGATCAACATCTCAATGCTAGCTCCTTCAAACTGATCAACCCTGATCAACATCCTTTGATTTCCATTTGTCTTGATCATCAAAGCATCCAAATACTCAACATACTTATCATCAACAAACTCTAAATGTTCAGGAACAGCATACTTTTCAACATGTCCCTTAGCTCTTCTCTCCTTCATCTCTAAATCAAACATTCCACAAAATACTTCATAATCCTTAAAACTTATAAACCCTTCTTCAAATACCAAATGTACTAGCATATAAACTCTCTTCAACACTTCTTGCACAATAACTTGATCATCTGTATACTCCTGGATACACACAGCTATGCCTTTCCACTCACAAAAACCCAATCGAACAATTTGATTCAATTTAACTCTTAATCTCCTATCAGGTAAATGAGTCATGGTTAGCAATAAAGTGACACCTTCAAATTCAAATTTATCAACCTCAACCTTGACAAGCTAATGTTTAATTCTTGGTGACGTCATAGGCAGTTAATACAACATGTTATACTCAAAATAGGTCCTTGATTGTGAATAAACATGGCAAAACTCCCTATGAGTTATACCATAAAAAGGTGCCTACTATTCATTACTTCCATGTATTTGGGTGTAAGTGCTATATTTTAAATCAAAGAGATCAGCTTGAAAAGATGAGGCCAAAATCTGATGAAGGTGTGTTCATGGGATATTCTTCTGTATCTAAAGCTTATGGAGTATATAATCAGAGGAGAATGAAGATTGAAGAATCCATTAATGTTTATTTTGATGAAAGTTCTATAGAAATGGATCAGTCATCCAGCACTGAGCAATCTGCACTTGGTAAATTTGTCAAATTTAATTTCTGGAAACAGTGTTCAGACTCTGGATTCAGAGTCTGAGTCAGATGAACCTAATTTGTCTGGGTTGAAAAATGATTCTGCAGGTAATTCTCATACGGAAGAAGTTCCACAAGAAGATGAGTCTGTTGTTATTCAAGAGGGTGATCAGTCATCAAATACCACCTTGGATCCTGCTGTTCCTACTAGAAAATCATCTAGAAATATAGTTCCTCCAAAGCATCGTGAGGATTATGTTGTGGATCCTACTGGTTTGCCTAAACCTGGCTCTTCTTCTCAGACACTTGTGTCTGACTTTGCTATTGCAAACTATTGCTTCTTTTCTAATTTTCTCTCACTAATTGAGCCAAAAGAATTAGATGAAGCATTAGCTGACAATGATTGGGTTGAGGCTATGACTGAAGAGTTGACAGAATTTGAAAGGAATGATGTATGGGAGTTGGTTCCAAAACCTGATGGTAAAACTGCAATTGGCACTAAATGGATTTATAGAAACAAGGTTGATAAAGATGGTATTGTGATTAGAAATAAAGCAAGGTTAGTGGCTCAAGGATATAGACAAGAAGAAGGAATAGATTATGATGAGACTTTTGCTCCTGTTGCTAGAATTGAAGCTATAAGATTGTTTCTGGCATATGCTTCAGACAAAGATTTTGTGGTATTTCAAATGGATGTAAAAAGTGCTTTTTTGAATGGTAAATTGCAAGAAGAGGTTTATGTGAAAAAACCTCCTGATTTTAAAAGTAAGAAATTTTCTAAGCATGTCTACAAGTTGAAGAAAGCATTGTATAGTCTGAAGCAAGCTCCCAGAGCCTGATGCAGACTATGCAGGTTGCAAATTGGACAGAAAAAGCACTTCTGGTGGATGTCAACTATTAGGTGGAAAGTTGGTTAGCTTGTCCAGTAAAAAGCAAAATTCAGTGGCCACGTCCACAGCAGAAGCTGAATATGTTGCTGCAGGAAATTGTTGTGCTCAATTACTTTGGATGCAACATCAACTTTTGGATTTTGGGTTAACATTAACCAATACTCCAATAATGTGTGATAATGAGAGTGCAATTGCTATTACTGAGAATCCAGTGTTTCACTCCAGAACCAAGCATATTGAAATCAGGCATCATTTTATAAGAGATTGTGTTGAGAAAGGCAAAGTGATCTTGAAGCATATTGGTACTAAAGATCAATTGGCAGATATTTTTACTAAAGCACTTCCTGAAGAAAGGCATTTTTATCTTCTTGAACAACTTGGGATGTTAAATCCATCAATTGAAATGTTGTCAAGTGAAGATACTCTCTAAACTGTTGTTATTTAAAAAAAAAAAAAAGAGAGTCTGGATTACGTCATATTCAGAGTCTGGGTGACATCATGTTGTTCAGAGTCTGGAAAGATTTACTCTACTGGTGTAAGTTTGTGAAATATTTGTTTTCTTATTTGGTTTTTACTTACGTTTGTCTAAAGTGAAAAGGGTTATTTTTAAAGGGGGTAAAAGGTAACTTCTTTTGGGGGTTAAAAGTAACTTTTTGAAATTGTGTCAGGAGTATTTAATCCCTCCTCTTCTTCAAATCAATATCAAATTATAAAACCCTAATCCCTCTTTTCGATCATCATCTTCAAAATTCCCTCAATCTTCAAAATTCTCTCTTTCTTAAAAATAAATGGCAAGATCAAAGTTCATTCCATTCGTTCTTGTACCCACTGCTTGTAGGTTTTTTGTATGCCCGAGAGACGTATTTAATTAATGTGGCTGATATGTTATGATCCAAGTCGGGTCATACCCAATAACAAGCTTACCGACACCTTAAACGTATTTGATCTTAACTATTGGATCATTAAACGAATATGCGACACTTGAATTTTAGAAAATCGGGTTTCTAAAATATTATCACTTGAGATAAATTGTTTGGACAATTTATATATTAAGGATTTGATTATTTATATGTATAAATAATTATGTTTTGTTATACTTTATAAATTGGTTTATAAAGTACAAGTAACCTATATTTATAACTTGAACTTTAATAACAAGTTTTATATAAAATGTAACAAGTTTTATATAAATTATACTTATTATTTAAATGATACAAGAATGCAGATTTTGGGACTCCTATGTGACATCCCATGCTTGCTTGGTTACTTGTAAACAATATATTCCTTAAGGCATGCAAGACTCTCTTTAACCAAGGGATTCCTTGACTCAAGTGAGTGAGAAAACAAGCAATACACTAAAAAAAACTGCAGTTTTTCTGCTGAAAACACAGCTGCTGGCTGTGGCAGTTTAGAGGGAAAAAGAGAGTGTTTTTGCATGGTAATCTTGTTAATCAAGTGTCTAAAATCCTAACCAAACAAAGGAAGGTGTTGGTGCATCAAAAGCTTGGGGTATTACACACTTGAGGCTTCAAGTTAGAAGCTTTCTTGCCTTCATCTTCATCATCAACTTGCACATTTGTAAACTACCCTCAACTAGCTTGAGGAGGTATTATCTCTAAACCCACTCTTAATTTGTAAGTATGTTTCTCAACTTGATCCTATTTGGGATTTAACTTTAAATGGTTAAAGATTTACAAGTTTTAAAATGGTAATTTATACGCTTCCGCAAATATTAGTTCTTGAATGATTATAAGTATTATGGAACTTGTTAAATCCCAACAATGGTATCTAGAGCCGAAGTTGTTGAAATATGCTTCGAGATGGTTATTAAACCCACTATAATTTTGAATTCTATGAACATGCATGAAGTAAAATGTAAAATTTTCGATTTTGAGTGGTTTGTCATTTTGGCCAAAATCACTTGTGATTCTGCATTCTGTGTTGCCGATCACTTGTGATTCTGTGTTGCCAATCACTTGTGATTCTGTGTTGCCGATCACTTGTGATTCTGTATTGCCAATCACTTGTGATTCTTTGTTGCAGATCACTTGTGATTCCGTGTTTCCAATCACTTGTGATTCTGTATTGCCTATCACTTATCTTGATAATGTTCACAATCTAAGCCTTTACCTTGTGTTTGGTTGCATGTTTGGTTGATTTAATATTTATTCATTTGGTATGTAATAATATTATTTTGGTTATGTAATTTATTTTATATTTGGTATGTAAAATAGAGTAGGTTGTAATTTCACTTTTTTAGACAAAATGTATTAGGATATATTTTGTAAAAAGATGAAGATGATGAGGACTTGAAGAACACAAGAAGAAGCATTTGGATGCAAGATTAAGTGGGAGATTTAAAATCTCCTACTTTGTGTTATAACCCCTTATCCGGTGGCATTTGTTTTCGGCTAAACAAATGTCTACCAAAATGGCTTGATTGTGAACATATTTGTTTTGCATGCATGGTTGTTTATTGTATGATTGTGGATTGTATGTTTGTATGCTACAAGTTAATCACACAAGTTAACAACAAGCAAAATGGCAATTTAATTGGTTAAATTATACATTAATTAACGACATGCAAAACGACAATTTAATTGGTTAAATTAAAAATTGCTAAAAGGACATTAATAAACGGTTATTAAGAACATGATTAGGATCATATATATAAAATGGTTTATAGACATGAAAATGGATTTCAAATGAACCATACACTAAATGCATGTTGGTGTATGGCATAAAAGTTTTCTCAAACTGGAATTAATAAAAACTTAAAATCCCTTATTAACAAGGCAAACAAGTTAAACGCCATCCTTTTGTGCAACACTTAAAAATATTAGGGAACTCACAATGGAATAAAGGTCACCTAACCGTTACGAGCAAACTAATATGATTAAGGTGAATTTTGCATGCTTGTGGGATAAAGGTCACCTAACCACTTGTATGTTAAGTTTACACGTTTACACAAGTAGGACGACTTGATTTGGAAATCATGAACTTAGGGTCACCGAAGCATGAGGAACAAATAGGCGTTGATGGGATAAATATGCCATGCAAAAGGATTGCATGATCCCATAACTTAGAAGTTGCAAAAGGATTGCAATTGTCATATAATGACTACCTAGCTAAATCAAATAACGGGATAAAGGTCACCTAAATGAAATTTGGTTTACCGTTGGATTCTAAAATTTAATAAATATCAATTGGATTTAAAGGGTATTGATCGTTAAATTAAAATTGATACTTAAACAACTTTGTTAAATTTTGTAGATGGCCGCCAATAACAACAACATTCCGAACGTACCAATAAGCTTTAACAACCTATCGTTGAGGTCAATCCTCGAAAAGGAAAAACTCAACCATACGAACTTCATGGATTGGTTCCATAATCTAAGAATTGTCCTCAAACTAGAGGATAGGGCGTATGTGTTGGAAGACCCCATTCCCGATCAACCGGATGAGGATGATACGGAAGGCATGGCTTATTGGGAGAAATATTGCACCGATTCGTTGCAAGTTTCTTGCCTCATGCTTGGGACTATGATATCCGAACTCCAAAAGGATTTTGAGCATCATAGTGCATATGACATGATCACACAGTTGAAGGAGATGTTCCTTCAACAAGCTCGTGTCGAGCACTTCGAAACGGTTCGAGCGCTTCATGCATGTCGGATGGACGACTCCCAATCCGTTTCATCTTATGTCCTTAAGATGAAAAGCCTTATTGATCGAGCGAACCGTCTAAATTGCAACGTGTCTAATGAATTAGCCACAGACCTCATTCTCAACTCATTGTCAAAAAGGTTTGACACATTTGTAATGAATTACAATATTAATGGTTGGGATAAAAGCATTGGTGAATTACATGCCATGCTTAAGACGGCAGAAGAAAGCATGGGTAAAAGGGCTTCACCCGTGTTTACGATCAATGAAGGCAGGTCCAAAAACAATAACACTTCTAAGCTAAAGGCGGCTAAGAGGAAGGGACCCGCCTACCAAGGCAAAGGCAAGGGAAAAGGGAAGATGGTTACCCCAACCAACAACAACAAGAAGCAAAAGGTTGCTGGTAAAGCTAACCCCAAGGAAGATCCGTGCTTTGGTTGCGGTGAGATGGGTCACTGGAAACGCAATTGCCCGGTCTACCTAAAGGAGTTGAAGGAAAAGAGGGATGCAGGGCAAACCTCAGGTAATGTATATATGGTATACATTGAGCTTAGTATTACTTCTTCTAATACATGGGTATTAGACACAGGATGTGGAACTCATATTTGCAATTCTTTGCAGGGGTTCAAAAGAAGTAATCAAGATGCGGGAACAACAAGTCTCTTCATGGGAAATGGAGCAAGGGTGCAGGTGAAAGCTCAAGGAGACTTTGTTTTAAAGCTTCCAAGTGGTTTGGAGCTTACTTTGAAAAATGTTTTGTATGCACCTGATTTATCACGAAACATTATTTCTGTATCCCGTTTGAAAAAATATGGTTTTAATCTTAATTTCATTAATGATGATATCCATGTTTCTTTAGATAATGTGTTCTATTTCAAGGCTTCGCCTTCGAATGGTATTTATGAATTGGTTCATGATGACACATCATACAATAGCTCAATGTACCATGCAAACATCAAGAAACTCAAAAGGGATTTGAGTGATTCCTACTTATGGCATTGTCGCCTTGGTCACATAAACAAGAATCGAATGCATACACTTCAAAAGAATGGCCTTTTGAAATCAAATGAACTAGACTCGTTTGATGTATGTGAATCTTGTTTACAAGGCAAAATGACTAAAGCACCTTTCAAAGGGACCTATGAAAGGGCTAAGGACTTATTGGGATTGATACACTCGGATGTATGTGGACCCTTTAAGCCCATAACTAGGAATGGTGAAAGATACTTTGTTACTTTCATTGATGACTTTAGTCGTTTCGGATATGTCTACTTATTAAGACACAAGGACGAAACTTTTGAAGCATTCAAGGAATATCAAAACGAAGTACAAAATCAACTCAATAAGACAATCAAGGTACTTCGTACCGATAGAGGAGGTGAATACCTAAGCGATGCTTTCCAAGATCATCTTAAAAGTTGTGGGATTATCTCGCAACTCACTCCTCCTGGAACACCCCAACTTAATGGAGTTTCCGAAAGGAGGAACCGAACCCTAATGGATATGGTTCGATCTATGATGGCTAGAAGCTCGTTACCTCTATCATTTTGGGGTTATTGTCTATGCTCCGCGGCTCGTATTTTAAATATGGCCCCAACCAAGAAAGTGGAACGAAAACCTCATGAGATGTGGTTTGGAAAACCTCCATCTCTATCATACTTAAAGGTATGGGGATGTGAAGCTTATCCTAAGCGTTACGTCCCTAATAAGTTGAATGCTCGATCCACGAAGTGTATCTTCATAAGATATCCCAAGGATGATATGGGATATTATTTCTATGATCCATCCGAGCAGAATGTATTTGTTGCTCGAAAGGCTGAATTCCTTGAAACTAAGTTCCTAATGGAAGGAAATAGTGAAAGGAAGATAGATCTTGCAGAGGTTCAAGATCAAGTAGATGATACACAATTGGTTGACACTAGCACTCAACATGAAAATGTTGAGAATGATCAAATGGATGATCAAAATACACAAGACGTTCGCAGATCTGGTAGGATTAGTAATCCTCCTGAGAGATATGGGTTTCTCATGGATGGTTGCTATGTGGTTGATTTGGATGAACCAATAAACTACCAAGATGCTTTATCAAGGATTGATAAAGATAAATGGCAGGAAGCCATGAACGCTGAGATGCAATCCATGTATGACAACCAAGTTTGGGAACTTGTTACACAACCTGCTGACTCAAGGCTAGTTGATTGTAAATGGCTTTTCAAAATGAAAACCGACATACATGGAAACTTGGATACATATAAAGCTAGACTTGTAGCAAAAGGTTTCACTCAAACTCAAGGGGTTGACTATGATGAAACTTTTTCGCCTGTGGCAATGCTAAAGTCTATTAGGTTATTACTTGCCATTGCTGCTCATTATGATTATGAAATATGGCAAATGGATGTCAAGACCGCTTTCCTAAATGGACATCTTGAGGAAGATGTCTATATGGTTCAGCCTGAAGGTTTTGTTGATCCGAAATATCCTAAAAAGGTATGCAAGTTAAAGAAGTTAATCTACGGATTAAAACAAGCATCTAGAATGTGGAATCATCGATTTAATGAGGAGGCCAAGAAATTTGGCTTCATTAAAAATGGTGATGAAGCTTGTGTATACAAGAAAGCTAGTGGGAGCACTATCATGTTCCTTGTACTATATGTGGATGATATATTGTTATTTGGAAACGATATTCCGGCAATGCAAGGTGTTAAAACTTGGCTAAGTAAATGCTTCTCCATTAAGGATCTTGGAGAAGCACAATACATTTTGGGAATTGGGATCTACAGGGATAGATCCAAGAAACTGATAGGTTTGAATCAAAGTGCACACATTGAAAAGGTCTTGAAAAGGTTCAAGATGGAGAACTCTAAGAAAGGTTTGGTACCTATTCAAAGAGGAACGCTCCTTAGTTCATCTCAGTGCCCCACCACGAAAGATGAACAGGAAAGAATGAAGAATGTCCCATATGCGTCTGCTATTGGGTCAATCATGTATGCAATGATATGCACTAGACCGGATGTGTCATGCGCTCTAAGCTTGACAAGTAGATACCAGAATAACCCAGGAAACAGTCATTGGATTGCTGTTAAAAGTATATTGAAATACCTTAGGAGGACTAAGGATATGTTTCTAATATATGGGTCTGGTGAGGAGGAACTCGCTGTAAAAGGTTACGTGGACGCGAGTTTCCAAACTGATCGAGATGATTCTCGATCACAATCCGGTTATGTCTTCACGTTAAATGGAGGTGCGGTCTCTTGGAAGAGTTCAAAACAGGATGTTGTTGCATTATCCACTACAGATTCGGAGTACATTGCCGCTTCATTGGCAGCGCAGGAAGCTGCATAGATGAAGAAATTCATCGACGACTTAGGAGTAGTCCCTTCCATTCAGGACCCTCTTGAGATCTTTTGTGACAACGATGGTGCGATTGCTCAAATCAAGGAACCTCGTGCTCACCAAAAGACCCGTCACATTGAGCGGAGATTCAACTACATAAGGGATGAAGTTGAAAAGGGAAAGATATGTATTCGCAAAGTTCACACAGATCTTAATATAGCGGATCCTCTCACGAAGCTCTTACATGGATCAAAACATGCAGGACATGTTTGTGCATTAGGGCTTCGATATTCTAGTGATTGGTCATGATCTGTTTTACGTATTGTAATGGAACGAAATTATTCAAACTCATTAATATAATTATGGTTTAATTTATTTTGAGTTAGGTTCCTATTTTGCATATTTTATCCATGAATAAGCAATTATTCTAAATTCCGTAGTCGATCACATTTGTGGGAACAAGTGTGAGGTTTAGACTATTATGAACTTGGATTGGTATACATTCACGGACTGAATGTGGGGCAAGGTTGCAACCAAGGTTCATAAATATTTGTGGGATACAAATATTGGAAGACCCGCCCTCAAGATTTACTAAATGGAGCCTTTGTGGTTGATCACATGTAGTCTTGAGTAAAGGCGAATATCATTGTATCCTCTGACCTGAGATACATATTGGGTTCGGATATTTACCAAGTATTTATCCTTGATTCTTTCCTTCGCTATTCTGAAATATGGTAGTTCACAAGGAAGAGCTCAGGCATAATGCAAGGTACATATTTAGGACGCATGTAGTCAAGATGGAATTTGTCCCTCTTATTCGTTGAGAGTCAGATGTCTAAGGCCTGATAAAGTTAAATCTAGAAGAGAGTGATCACTATGTATCTCTTGGATTTAACATGACATCTAGGACGAAAGGAAATAATGAAAAGATTCACCAATTCATATTCGAGATGGGAACTCGAAGGGGATGATGTTATTGAATGGCACAAAGTCATAACATATTAGGGGTGATGGACGGTCGTTAGGTGGTATCCATCACTTGCATTAATTTCTTATGTTCTCGTGCAAGTGGGAGATTGTAGGTTTTTCGTATGCCCGAGAGACGTATTTAATTAATGTGGCTGATATGTTATAATCCAAGTCGGGTCATACCCAATAACAAGCTTACCGACACCTTAAACGTATTTGATCTTAACTATTGGATCATTAAACGAATATGCGACACTTGGATTTTAGAAAATCGGGTTTCTAAAATATTATCACTTGAGATAAATTGTTTGGACAATTTATATATTAAGGATTTGATTATTTATATGTATAAATAATTATGTTTTGTTATATTTTATAAATTGGTTTATAAAGTACAAGTAACCTATATTTATAACTTGAACTTTAATAACAAGTTTTATATAAAATGTAACAAGTTTTATATAAATTATACTTATTATTTAAATGATACAAGAATGCAGATTTTGGGACTCCTATGTGACATCCCATGCTTGCTTGGTTACTTGTAAACAATATATTCCTTAAGGCATGCAAGACTCTCTTTAACCAAGGGATTCCTTGACTCAAGTGAGTGAGAAAACAAGCAATACACTAAAAAAACTGCAGTTTTTCTGCTGAAAACACAGCTGCTGGCTGTGGCAGTTTAGAGGGAAAAAGAGAGTGTTTTTGCATGGTAATCTTGTTAATCAAGTGTCTAAAATCCTAACCAAACAAAGGAAGGTGTTGGTGCATCAAAAGCTTGGGGTATTACACACTTGAGGCTTCAAGTTAGAAGCTTTCTTGCCTTCATCTTCATCATCATCTTGCACATTTGTAAACTACCCTCAACTAGCTTGAGGAGGTATTATCTCTAAACCCACTCTTAATTTGTAAGTATGTTTCACAACTTGATCCTATTTGGGATTTAACTTTAAATGGTTAAAGATTTACAAGTTTTAAAATGGTAATTTATACGCTTCCGCAAATATTAGTTCTTGAATGATTATAAGTATTATGGAACTTGTTAAATCCCAACACTGCTAACATGGTTCGAGCTACAGAAATCAAAGGAAACAAGGATGTGATGGTTTCGGCTAACAACAGAGTTGCATGTGATTCTATTCCTGAAAACTTTGCTAACGAAGGTTATGAAGAGTTGGTTCAGTTCATACGAAATCATCCTCTGAAGGATGCTTTCTTTAAAACAACGACTATGTTTCCAGAGTTGTTAGGTGAATTCTGGTATACTTGTGTTGGAAACAGGGAAGCTCGAACAATCACTGGCACTTATCGCAATGGTAACAATACTTTAGTTCTTACTGAAAATCATTTAAGATTGGCTTTGAGTCTTCCTATGCGAGATGATTTTGTTAGAATCGTATCAAGGTCTGCTGTGAGGTCTTGTTTTACTTTGGTTTGTCAACCTTTGACTGACTCATCTGTTAAGATAAGTATGTTTTCACCCAGGTGGATGTTTGTGTTGTCTAATGTACTTAGAAGCTTGAGTTTTAAGTGTGGGAGCTTGACTGAGATTAATGATTTTGAGGCTTATTTGTTTCATGCTATAGTAACAGGAAGAAATATTGATTTTGCTCGTTTGTACTTTAATGAATTGTTGGTTCTTACTGAAAAGACTCCTTGTGACGACCCGGGAATTTCCGACCAAATTTAAACTTAATCTTTATATGATTTCAACACGATAAGAAAAATCTATAACGTTGAGTCTCGAAAGTTTTGAAAACTATATTCATGTAATCAATTACCCTTTAACCATGCCTGATGATTCACGAACAATTATGTGTATATAGATATGTATATATAATATATACTCATTAAGTGAAAACGTTAACAAGGTATCAGATATATAATACTTGACATAAAAGAATTTGTTTGATATGTTTATCGATGAAATTAGAAGATAATATCAAATAATTGATTTATCAGATACATTGTATGGTTATGAGTCTCTATTACGAGGTACACGTTGATTTGAGAAATCGTTTCTTTTTAACGGTATTCGGAATAAATGGTAAGGTAATTTACAAATAAGAACAATGTGTCACTTATCGAAAGTTAGATAAAAGTTAGTGGAAAAATTGAATTCCAGAATATTTGATTGATCTATTTTTCAAACGTGGGAAAATGTTTTCCGATATAATAAAACTTGTTTATTAAAATGTCTTTGTTTATATAACGTAGGTTGGAATATTGGTTATTAGATATAAAAATAACTTGCAACGTGTATTTACATCGTGTTTATGTATCTTAAATATATATATATATATATATATATATATATATATATATATATATATATATATATATATATATATATATGATTATTATACATAATCATTATTACATGTAAATTATAGTATATAAAATTCATAAATAATAAGTATTCAAAAAGAGTTAATACATATTATACGTAATCACAATTTAATGTATGAAGATCATATTAATATTACAATTGTTACTTTCACAATTATTACTAATGGCAGCATTAATAATTGTATTATTAATAATATTATGTCTAACATAAAAATAGATATCTATATATATAAAATCTCATATAAGTTGTCATATTATCAAAAATTATTAATATTGTTATTATCATATTATTATAAGAAGTAATTTCTATTAGTAATAATAAACATATTATTATTATTATTGTTTTATTATGATTGTTAAACTTACAAAAAAACAAATTATCAATTTTATGATTTTTAATATTACTACTATTTATTGTTATTAATACAATTATTATTATTATTATTATTATTGATATTAATATCATTATTATTAATTCTATTATTATTAGTTTCATATTTATATCTACAATTATTATTGAATATGAATGATGTATAATTATTAGTAAAAATTAATACAATTTATTAATATTATCAGTAATAAATTGTAACTATTAATATCATTATAAATTATTATTATTATAATTATTAATTATTATTAATAATAGATTTATAAATTATTTAGATTTATTATTAAATAAAAATAGAAAGCAAACAATTCGTACAATTTGTTATATGTAATTATTAAACTGTTGTTGATTGATAATTCTATCTCTAACTCAGTACCAATTAAGAGCAAAAATGTCCAAAATCAGTTAAGGATCGTAATCGATTTTTACTTTGTTTTATTTTTATTTTTATTTTACTCCCTGTCACGTAATATTTTCTGTTGACTGCAAATGAATATAAAATCGATCAATTCACAGTGTATGGCATCCATTCGAATTTCCTTTCATTACCACTAACAATTACAATAAACCATTTTTGTTAAATCAGCTATTTAAATTGAAATTCTTTTTAAAACAGGAGCCGATGCCCTGTTCTTCAACTTAAGGGCCAACATATGATTCTGCATCGAATTTAAAAATCTGTAAATGTAAGATTGCTATAAGTCCTTCATTCAAACTACCTGGAAAATCTCAGGTCTCAATTTTATCTATATAGTAAGAATTTTTGAAGTCAAATTTTATCTTCAAAAGTCAAACAGTTTTAATTATGAAAAATTCGAACTCGTTTTGAAGAGTTCTGATCAATTGATGTCTCCAAAAGTTTCTAGGAGTGATTTTCAACTTAATTCATGTTATAAATTTCATATGAAACGTCCTAGAATTCAAGATGTGGATTTGAGTTTGGAACGTGTTCATCACCACTGCAGTAGCAGTTTAATCATTTATTTATTTATTTATTTATTTACTTTTCTGTTATTTGTGTCTGTTGAAATCAACCATCATTCCCAATTGTTTATATATCACAGCCTACCTCAATTCTAAATTTCTGTGATGATTTTTGAGCTTCCTGGTCGACTAGTCTATCAGAAGAAGAAGGAAAGGGAAACCAATATAAAACGGGTTTAAATTAATCAGGTTTTGAATAATAGCAGATAAAACGAATCAGATGGGTGGTCGTGGGAATTGTCGGGTGTTCAAGAGGTCACGGGTTCGAGTCTCGTATGGGACATTCTTTTTTGTAAGGAAGCTATTTTTAAGGGTATACACAATTACTCTCTTTTTCTATTAATATCATTATTATTATTAATTATTATAACTATTATTATTATTATTATTGTTGTTGTTATTATTATTATTATCCTCATCAATATCATTTAAAAGTAGTATGATTAAAATTATAGAATTATCATTGTTATTATTAGAAATGGTTATTAGGACTAACATGATAGTTATTATTATTATTATTACTAATAAAAGTATTAGTTACCATTTATTATTAGTATTACGATTATAGTCACCAATATGAATAATAAAATTATTATTAGGATTACTAATATATTTTTTTTAATTGTTAGTATTATTGTTATTATTATCCCAAGTAGCTTTTTAAACAACATCGTTACTATTATTAGTATTATCATTATCAATAAAATTATTATTATTATTATGATGAGTAAATCATTGTTATCGGAACTATCATTTTTAACAAATAAATATTTTATACATAAAATATACTCTTTACATATACTAAAAGTACATTAATATTTCATATATAATATATTAAACATATTAATAGTATTTATATAAATACTTACATATAACCAACTAATGATTTTAAATATAATACTGATCATATAATATATATAGATATATTGATACAAATAAATATATAAATATTTATCATTTTAAATATATATACAAAATAAATAAATATAACATATAAATTAAATATATCAAATATATCTAAATAACATAATATAACAAGTATATTATTAATAACAAGTTATATATATATATATATATATATATATATATATATATATATATATATATATATATATATATATATATTGTTCCATTACAAATATGTGTGTTAATATATATATATATATATACAAATGATATAGGTTCGTGAATCCGAGGCCAACCATGCATTGTTCAGTTGTTCAATATAGTCATATGTATTTTTACTACAAAATACATTAGGTGAGTTTCATTAATCCATTTTTAAATGCTTTTGCAATATATGTTTTTGGGACTGAGAATACATGCGCTGTTTTTATAACTGTTTTACGAAATAGACATAAGTACGTGAAACTACATTCTATGGTTGAATTATCGAAATCGAATATGCCCTTTTTTATTAAGTCTGGTAATCTAAGAATTAGGAAACATACACCCTAATTGACGCGAACTCTAAAGATAGATCTATCGGGCCCAACAAGCCCCATCCAAAGTACCGGATGCTTTAGTACTTCGAAATGTATATCATGTCCGAAGGAGGATCCCGGAATGATGAGGATATTCTTATATACATATTGTGAATGTCGATTACCAGGTGTTCAATCCATATGAATGATATTTATGTCTCTATGCATGGGACGTATGATTATGAGAAATGGAAGTATGAAATCTTGTGGTCTATTAAAATTATGAAATGATTATTTATGTTAAACTAATGAACTCACCAACCTTTTGGTTGACACTTTAAAGCATGTTTATTCTCAGGTATGAAAGAAATCTTCCGCTGTGCATTTGCTTATTTTAGGGACATTACTTGGAGTCATTAATGGCATATTTCAAAAGACGTTGCATTCCAGTCGTTGAGTTCATCAAGTTTATTATTAAGTCAATTATAGTTAGATATATTATGAAATGGTATGCATGCCGTCAACTTTCGATGTAATGAAATATTGTCTTTTCAAAAACGAATGCAATGTTTGTAAAATGTATCATATAGAGGTCAAGTACCTGGCGATGTAATCAATTGTTGTGAATCATTTATAATCGATATGGACTTCGTCCGGATGGATTAGGACGGGTCTTTACAGTTGGTATCAGAGCGGTGGTCTTAGCGAACCAGGTTTGCATTAGTGTGTATAACTGATAAGTCGTTAGGATGCATTAGTGAGTCTGGACTTCGACCGTGTCTGCATGTCAAAAGTTTTGCTTATCATTTTTGTCGGAAATCGTCTGCTTATCATCCTTAGGAAATTACCTGCTTATAATTCTTAGTCTAGACACGTCTTACTGCCTCTATTGCATAGACAGTGTATAGATAAATTCATATCTTAGCGTATCTGTTATTGTTACCTTTCCCTGACAGTTTCCGTAGATTCCTCCGTAACTTATGAGATTTTAGTATTATATATGCATATGTAAATTATGTATTGCCTGATACTAATCTACATCCTATAATCTATTTCTTATCGAAAATTCTTCATCTGATCGTACGAGATGAATCCCTCAACTAGTTCGAGTCTCTCAGATTTCGATAACTATTCCGATAGTTTTTCCGACAGCTATTCCGACATGGATGTTCACCTAAGCTCCAAAAGCAGCGTCACAAGAATGAATCAACTAATTCATCTGATGGGTTCGTAGTCGACTTAATCAATGGAGATGCAAAGAAGGCGATCCCTTCCACCAACCGAATTCACCTCTTGGTGAAGAACTCGAAGCACTTACCGGCGAATCTATCGGAAACACCATTTTCTCTCTTATTTCCAAAGTACCTCGTCATGATTATATACTATCTCGGATTCTAGATCTTATTCATCCGCTCGTTCCGACCGACAATCATCCCGGAATAATAGAAGAAGTCAATGAACTTCGCGCTCGAGTAATCAATTGGGAGAATATGGTGCAAAATTTACCAGCTTCAGCAACATCACTGGCACCACCAGTACCATCAGTAACAGCACCAGTACCATCAACAATCCATGCCTCAACATCTCATTCTATACCTCGAGCATAATCTTCGTTTTACACCTTATTCTACATCGATTAATTTTCGTTCTACGAATCGTTCTATATCATTTATCTTCACGGAACATGGAGATTATGTAATCTCTAATGTTTTAGAGATTATATATTCTTGTTCTAACGGTAAATCAAATGAGATTAATATCACATTAACTCAGTAAATCCATGATTATATCTGAAGAAAATATATATGTATATATATTTTCATAAAGATTATAATTAAAAATTCTTTCGTACAAACTGTTAATGGTAAAAATATTTTAACGGGTAGGTAATACCCGAGGAATATTTAGATTTCACATTAATAAGTTACATTGAACATTCTTCGAATCTGATTCAACAATCATTTACTATCCTACTTACAACCACCGATATACGTATCCGTTCACCGCAGAATAATCATTTTCATTCAATTTCATATTTGGATTTTGACCTATCAGAATCCAACAAGTAGCATAATGAAGAAAATATTGGACAAAATAAAATTTATTAGAAACAAACAAATTAACTATGAGAAATTTTGTTAAGAATCCACGCTAACTGTTTCCAGCTAACTGTTCCTAGCTAACTGATTACATTTTATTTATCGCAGTTTATTTATCGCAATTTTATTTATCGTCATTTAATTTCTGTTATTTACTTTACGCACTTTATTTATCGTCATTTAAATTCTGTTATTTATTTTACGCACTTTAAATGTCGGGACACGTATATAAGGTTTTGACATATCATATCGACCCATCTATATATATTATTTGGAATAACCATAGACACTCTATATGCAGTAATGCGGGAGTTAGCTATACAGGGTTGAGGTTGATTCTATAATAATATATATACTTTGAGTTGTGATCGAGTCTGAGACGTATACGGGTCACGACACGTATTAATTAATTCGAATATTATATATTAAACTGTATATGAATTATTGGACTATCAATGTGGACTATCAACTGTGGACTACGAACATTGAACAATTAAAATAAATTAAAATATTGACTATAACATATGAAACTAAACAATTCTTCAAGTTGCCACTTGATTTTCATCTTAAACCTCATTTGTATCTTGACGATTACAATCTGCGTTCAAACCTTTCGTGATTCTTGAAAAGCACCTTAATCGGGAGGATGAATCAACCTCACTTCATCTACGAAGGAAAGATTTATGCATATAGTTATGCATCTGAGAAACTCTCGGCAACTGAGTAAAAGTTTAACACGTAGCCGCGTCAGATCCTTTAGCATTTATTAGCAAAAATAACTTTGCGATCTCTTTTCAAAGTAGCCAATTTTGTCACAGCTCCAGCAAGTCAATTTCGACTTTTCATTCGAAGTAGCCTTACTATAATCCTGATATATACGATTACCCTTTTGATACCAGAGAATTCTTTTATATTCCACCATATTACCAGCAGACATACCAACAACCTCGTTACTTCTTGGCTTAAATCTCTCTGACAAATCATTATATTTATTCATTGAAACCCTATCATATACTCATCCGCATCTTGTGATGAGAACTGCCATACCAATTACCGGGAATCAGCAATCAGTACTTTGAAAACTCACAGCATATCTACATCAACAGTTATATGTATGACATTTATCTCTTAGAATTATGATCTCTCCATCTGGAATTCTGAAAAGCACTCAGTCACAAATCAATACTTTGAATGTTGAAAAAAAAAACTGAATGAAGCAGCAGAAACCATAGACAACCGTAAACGACCATAATCATCGAAAGTTTGATGATAAAGAATAGTATGTTGGAAAAGCTCAGAAAAGTTGGAACTGGAAAACGGATTGAGCTAACCACGAAGGAGACTAAGGACAAATACAAGGACCATACCCTATATTCAAAGAATCCAGATAATTCTGGATCCGTTGAAATTTTTAGAGAATATCTTGCTCCGAAGTCATGTTAAAATCTTGCAGAAAATCTTTCTCCATCAACCATCGAATTTAGAAAATTCCAAAATATCATCATCAATATCTTCAATATTTCTGAGGATATTTTCATAAATATTCTCGTCCGAAATTATATACCTCTTCGTGCTTTCTGTGTATCATTATATTGGAAACATTCAATAGAAAATTTAGTACAGAAAAGCAGGTTATGCGAAACTATGAAGAAAGCCGTGGATAAATCACAAAGAATAAGTTTGACTTCAAAGAATCCAAATGATTCAATGTCTGCTAAAGTCTTTAGTGAATATCTTGCTCCTTACTCTAAACCCTTGCAGACAATAGTTTCTATCATCCTCTGATCTTAGATATTCCAAGATATTATCGTATATTTCATTATAAATATCCTCCATATTTCTGAAGATATTTTCATAACTATTCTTATCCGAAATCATTAATCTCTTCGTGCTATCAGTATTACATCATACAGAAACTGTTAGTTTCTATATTCTGTAAACTTTCGAGTTTAGAATATGAATGTTATTGAAGTAATGTTGGGAACTGATGCATGAGTTAGTATAATATAATGACACTTGATCAACGTGATTATATTACAGTAAGTCATGCTGAGTTTCTAATGGAACGTGATGATTCACAGATCATATCATCATCACGTGCCATGTTACATAATTCTTTCATTCAAATTAACTTCTGAACATATCAAGAAAATATATTCTTGATAGTTCTATTCTCAGTGATTCTGGTAATTTGACAAATCAAATCGTGCTATTACGTTCTTTCTTGGTTAGAACATTAAGTTCATTCTGAACTCCATACCTACAAATTCTGGACCAATACTTGCGAAAAGAAAACAAAAGCATGAAACTCTGAAATAGAAAGGGGGTATAAATCGCAGCAAATAAGAGAGCGCATTAACTGTGGATGATGATAATTATAGGAGACAGAAGCAGGGACATTGAAATATAAGGGAAGATATAAAATCCAACAAAAACACAGAAATTACAAACCATGGATATTAATACGAATAGCAATATAAAGACACGGTATAATTAAGAATAGTATCAACCCAAGGTAATAGTATAAGTAAACAGATTCTTCTGATGGAAGATTGAAAAGAAGGATGACAGAAATAATAATTAGGAAAATATTAGAGATTAGAACTGGACTAAGCATTTTCACAATCTTTTGGATGTATGAACTAAGAAAGAAAGTATAGGAATGGTGAAAATAATGGAACGGAAAGAGTTTAATTTATAATAGAAATATCATGCAGAGTAACCAAGACAGATCACCGTATTTAATTATAGAGATCTTAATCTCCTTATTCGCCGAAGAATCAAATCTCACAGATTTCGAAGATTTTCTTTAAATCCCTTGAATTCCGGAATTCAATCGCGACTACGTCAAAAGTTATGGAAAATCTCCATTTCTTCATCTCGATCTTGTGTGATAGCTTCATTCATACGCTTCGATTAATCGAATCATTTTATCCATATTACTCAATGATGAAAAAACTCTATTTATCAACTCATATTCGTCATGAAAATATTTTTATTGTTAACCATGAACACCTCACTCAAATTTCGGGATGAAGTTTCTTTAACGGGTAGGTACTGTGACGACCCGGGAATTTCCGACCAAATTTAAACTTAATCTTTATATGATTTCAACACGATAAGAAAAATCTATAACGTTGAGTCTCGAAAGTTTTGAAAACTATATTCATGTAATCAATTACCCTTTGACCATGCCTAATGATTCACGAACAATTATGTGTATATAGATATGTATATATAATATATACTCATTAAGTGAAAACGTTAACAAGGTATCAGATATATAATACTTGACATAAAAGAATTTGTTCGATATGTTTATCGATAAAATTAGAAGATAATATCAAATGATTGATTTATCAGATACATTGTATGGTTATGAGTCTCTATTACGAGGTCCACGTTGATTTGAGAAATCGTTTCTTTTTAACGGTATTCGGAATAAATGGTAAGGTAATTTACAAATAAGAACAATGTGTCACTTATCGAAAGTTAGATAAAAGTTAGTGGAAAAATTGAATTCCAGAATATTTGATTGATCTATTTTTCAAACGTGCGAAAACGTTTTCCGATATAATAAAACTTGTTTATTAAAATGTCTTTGTTTATATAACGTATGTTGAAATATTGGTTATTAGATATAAAAATAACTTGCAACGTGTATTTACATCGTGTTTATGTATCTTAAATATATATATATATATATATATATATATATATATATATATATATATATATATATATATATATATATATATATATATATATATATATATATATATATATATGATTATTATACATAATCATTATTACATGTAAATTATAGTATATAAAATTCATAAATAATAAGTATTCAATAAAAGTTAATACATATTATACGTAATCACAATTTAATGTATGAAGATCATATTAATATTACAATTGTTACTTTCACAATTATTACTAATGGCAGCATTAATAATTGTATTATTAATAATATTATGTCTAACATAAAAATAGATATCTATATATATAAAATCTCATATAAGTTGTCATATTATCAAAAATTATTAATATTGTTATTATCATATTATTATAAGAAGTAATTTCTATTAGTAATAATAAACATATTATTATTATTGTTTTATTATGATTGTTAAACTTACAAAAAAAACATTTATCAATTTTATGATTTTTAATATTACTACTATTTATTGTTATTAATACAATTATTATTATTATTGATATTACTATCATTATTATTAATTCTATTATTATTAGTTTCATATTTATATCTACAATTATTATTGAATATGAATGATGTATAATTATTAGTATAAATTAATACAATTTATTAATATTATCAGTAATAAATTGTAACTATTAATATCATTATAAATTATTATTATTATAATTATTAATTATTATTAATAATAGATTTATAAATTATTTAGATTTATTATTAAATAAAAATAGAAAGCAAACAATTCGTACAATTTGTTATATGTAACGATCAAACTGTTGTTGATTGATAATTCTATCTCTAACTCAGTACCAATCAAGAGCAAAAACGTCCAAAATCAGTTAAGGATCGTAATCGATTTTTACTTTGTTTTATTTTTATATTTATTTTACTCCCTGTCACGTAATATTTTCTGTTGACTGCAAATGAATATAAAATCGATCAATTCACAGTGTATGGCATCCATTCGAATTTCCTTTCATTACCACTAACAATTACAACAAACCATTTTTGTTAAATCAGCTATTTAAATTGAAATTCTTTTTAAAACAGGAGCCGATGCCCTATTCTTCAACTTTTGGGCGAACATATGATTCTGCATCGAATTTAAAAATCTGTAAATGTAAGATTGTTATAAGTCCTTCATTCAAACTACCTGGAAAATCTCAGGTCTCAATTTTATCTATATAGTAAGAATTTTCAAAGTCAAATTTTATCTTCAAAAGTTAAACAGTTTTAATTATTAAAAATTCGAACTCGTTTTGAAGAGTTCTGATCAATTGATGTCTCCAAAAGTTTCTAGGAGTGATTTTCAACTTAATTCATGTTATAAATTTCATATGAAACGTCCTAGATGTGGATTTGAGTTTGGAACGTGTTCATCACCACTGCAGTAGCAGTTTAATCATTTATTTATTTATTTATTTATTTATTTATTTATTTACTTTTCTGTTATTTGTGTCTGTTGAAATCAACCATCATTCCCAATTGTTTATATATCACAGCCTACCTCAATTCTAAATTTCTGTGATGATTTTTGAGCTTCCTGGTCGACTAGTCTATCAGAAGAAGAAGGAAAGGGAAACCAATATAAAACGGGTTTAAATTAATCAGGTTTTGAATAATAGCAGATAAAACGAATCAGATGGGTGGTCGTGGGAATTGTCGGGTGTTCAAGAGGTCACGGGTTCGAGTCTCGTATGGGACATTCTTTTTTGTAAGGAAGCTATTTTTAAGGGTATACATAATTACTCTCTTTTTCTATTAATATCATTATTTTTATTAATTATTATAACTATTATTATTATTATTATTATTATTATTGTTGTTGTTGTTGTTATTATTATTATTATTATTATTATTGCCTTTATTGTTATTATGGAAACTAAAATTATTGTTATTGTTATTGTTAATGTATTATAATTATCAATGTTATTATTATTATTATTATCCTCATCAATATCATTTAAAAGTAGTATGATTAAAATTATAGAATTATCATTGTTATTATTAGAAATGGTTATTAGGACTAACATGATAGTTATTATTATTATTATTACTAATAAAAGTATTAGTTACCATTTATTATTAGTATTACGATTATAGTCACCAATATGAATAATAAAATTATTATTAGGATTACTAATATTTTTTTTTTAATTGTTAGTATTATTGTTATTATTATCCCAAGTAGCTTTTTAAACAACATCATTACTATTATTAGTATTATCATTATCAATAAAATTATTATTATTATGATGATGAGTAAATCATTGTTATCGGAACTATCATTTTTAACAAATAAATATTTTATACATAAAATATACTCTTTACATATACTAAAAGTACATTAATATTTCATATATAATATATTAAACATATTAATAGTATTTATATAAATACTTACATATAACCAACTAATGATTTTAAATATAATACTGATCATATAATATATATAGATATATTGATACAAATAAATATATAAATATTTATCATTTTAAATATATATACAAAATAAATAAATATAACATATAAATTAAATATATCAAATATATCTAAATAACATAATATAACAAGTATATTATTAATAACAAGTTATATATATATATATATATATATATATATATATATATATATATATATATATATATATATATATATATATATATATATATATATATATATATATATATATATATATATATATATATATATATATATATATATATATATTGTTCCATTACAAATATGTGTGTTAATATATATATACAAATGATATAGGTTCATGAATCCGAGACCAACCATGCATTGTTCAGTTGTTCAATATAGTCATATGTATTTTTACTACAAAATACATTAGGTGAGTTTCATTAATCCATTTTTAAATGCTTTTGCAATATATGTTTTTGGGACTGAGAATACATGCGCTGTTTTTATAACTGTTTTACGAAATAGACACAAGTACGTGAAACTACATTCTATGGTTGATTTATCAAAATCGAATATGCCCTTTTTTATTAAGTCTGGTAATCTAAGAATTAGGGAACAGACACCCTAATTGACGCGAACTCTAAAGATAGATCTATCGGGCCCAACAAGCCCCATCCAAAGTACTGGATGCTTTAGTACTTCGAAATTTATATCATGTCCGAAGAAGGATCCCGGAATGATGGGGATATTCTTATATACATATTGTGAATGTCGATTACCAGGTGTTCAATCCATATGAATGATATTTATGTCTCTATGCATGGGACGTATGGTTATGAGAAATGGAAGTATGAAATCTTGTGGTCTATTAAAATTATGAAATGATTATTTATGTTAAACTAATGAACTCACCAACCTTTTGATTGACACTTTAAAGCATGTTTATTCTCAGGTATGAAAGAAATCTTTCGCTGTGCATTTGCTTATTTTAGGGACATTACTTGGAGTCATTAATGGCATATTTCAAAAGACGTTGCATTCCAGTCGTTGAGTTCATCAAGTTTATTATTAAGTCAATTATAGTTAGATATATTATGAAATGGTATGCATGCCGTCAACTTTCGATGTAATGAAATATTGTCTTTTCAAAAACGAATGCAATGTTTGTAAAATGTATCATATAGAGGTCAAGTACCTCGCGATGTAATCAATTGTTGTGAATCGTTTATAATCGATATGGACTTCGTCCGGATGGATTAGGACGGGTCTTTACACTCCTAGGGATCATAATGTGCCATTTATCAGGATTTTGAGTCTTATGATTGAACAAGCCATGACTCCAGCTTTATATGATGGGCTTAAGGTGTTTCGTGTGTATGAGTATACAGCTTTTCCAGAGTGTAGTACATGAATTTTTCACAGCCATATTGTCAATGATGAAGAAGTTGCTCTCACACCAGCTATGATGCAATGGGTCAATATTGGCCAAGCTGACCAACCTATAGTTCCTGATCAATCAGGATCTGCAGGGGCATCTTCTTCAGGGTCTGAGCAATCAGGGTCTGCAGAAGATCACAACAATGGTCAACCTATCATAGAGTCTGAGCAATCAGATTCTACCCCCCAGAAACTCCACCCCATGCTGTTTCACAAATAGAGCAGGCTGAAGGTATGAGTGAGGACAACCCACTTCATTCTAACCCACCTTCTCCCACTGCTAATGAACAAAATCTCCAATCAACCAACCTTATGAACTCACTAGTTCATATTGAGAACATCACCATAACTGAAACCCTAGATGATTCCGCACTTATGGATTCACATCAACAATCCATTAGGAAAGGTGCTACTAGTGCTTCTCCATCACCTCTGCTAGAGGTTGGTGAGGGGAGTACTTTGACCCAACCTAAACCTGATAAGATAGTCAACTTGGATACCCATGTTACAGTTGCTGAAGAATCCCACTCAGTTAACTTAAATGAAGAAGTCCCAATCCTGGACTCAAACAACCAAATCTAAAAACTAGCTACAATGGCCAAGCCTACTATTACCTCAGACTCAAGTCTGCCACTACCCACTCCAAATATTCCATCCTTACACTTACTTGCACAGGCTGCCAATGTTACACTTATGTCACAAGGTGTAATACAGGCCTCCAATCCTTCTATGTCCAAGGATCGCCCTACTTTTCAACAGGAAGGTTGTGAGGACATGCCAACCCTACCCCTAACCATTGGTAACACTTCACAGACTGAGGCACCAGTCAATATGGTTGGCCTGAACCAAGCTTTGACCACTTTGACTAAAAAGTTTGATGACACGCTTTCTGGTGTGCAGTCTCAATTTGATAAAATTAATCTCCACTTGAATAATAATTTTGTTTCTAAAGATGAGTTGATGGAGGTAAGGAGGATGGTTGGGGATGTACAGGGTGTGGCTGGAACAAGTGGTGCAGGGGGTGTGACAAATATTGCTGACAGATTGACAGCTTTGGAAAAGAAAATGGCAGGTGTTGATGAAGTTAAAGAATGTTTTACAGGTTTTGATTCTGATGTTAAGTCTCTTCAAGATCAACAAACTGAAATTTGGATGTTTTTATCTACTCTCCCTTTAGATGATGTCAAAAAGGGGGAGAAAAGAAAAAGATTGAATGTTGAAGGCATTGAGGGGGAGCAATCTAAGAGAGCTCAAGTTGAGGGGGAGCATCAGGCTGAGGGGGAGAATATAGTTGATAGAGGTGTTGATACTCAGGTGGTTGTTGTTGATAGAGGTACTGGTGATACTCAAATGGTTGATGTTGATACTCAGGTGGTTGTTGCTGGTGATACTCAAATAGGTGGTGTTGGTGATGTTCAAGGAAGCAATAGTGATGTTGTCGTTGCTGCTATGCAAGGTAATTTAAGAGCTCAGTTGAACAAAAGATTTAGATTCAGAAGATATGAAGGTGATGTTGTCAAAGTTGAGGTTGATAAATCTGAATTTGGGTGTAAGTGTATTGGGTGTAAGTGCAAAAGAATTAGGACCTAAGTGTATGGTTCTGAGTTCAAAATACTTTTGACTCATCAGATTATAATCCCAACAATCTCCCCCTATCTGATGATGTCAAAACAACCTGTTCACCTACTTATTCAACTTTGCGTACTCCCTTTCAATCAACCTACACTTGTTCTTCATAAACTTAATTTTCTTCATCATTGTGAGCTTGCTGTACAAATGATCTAAAAATTTAACTCTAAAAGGATAAGTTTGCTCTGCCACACATCTGGTTAATAAACTAATCAACATCTCAATGCTAGCTCCTTCAAACTGATCAACCCTGATCAACATCCTTTGATTTCCATTTGTCTTGATCATCAAAGCATCCAAATACTCAACATACTTATCATCAACAAACTCTAAATATTCAGGAACAGCATACTTTTCAACATGTCCCTTAGCTCTTCTCTCCTTCATCTCTAAATCAAACATTCCACAAAATACCTCATAATCCTTAAAACTTATAAACCCTTCTTCAAATACCAAATGTACCAGCATATAAACTCTCTTCAACACTTCTTGCACATTAACTTGATCATCTGTATACTCCTGGATACACACACCTATGCCTTTCCACTCACAAAAACCCAATTGAACAATTTGATTCAATTTAACTCTTAATCTCCTATCAGGTAAATGAGTCATGGTTAGCAATAAAGTGACACCTTCAAATTCAGATTTATCAACCTCAACCTTGACAACATCACCTTCATATCTTCTGAATCTAAATATTTTGTTCATCCGAACTCTTAAATTACCTTGCATAGCAGCAACCACAACAGCACTAGTGCTTCCTTGAACATCACCAACACCACCTATTTGAGTATCACCAGCAACAACCACCTGAGTATCAACATCAACCATTTGAGTATCACCGGTACCTCTATTAACAATAACCACCTGAGTATCAACATCTCTATCAGCTATATTCTCCCCCTCAGCCTGCTGCTCCCCCTCAACTTGAGCTCTCTTAGATTGCTCCCCCTCAATGCCTTCAACATTCAATCTGTTTCTTTTCTCCCCCTTTTTGACATCATCTAAAGGGAGAGTAGATAAAAACTTCCAAATTTTAGTTTGTTGATCTTGAAGAGACTTAACATCAAAAGTAAAACCTGTAAAACATTCTTTAACTTCATCAACACCTGCCATTTTCTTTTCCAAAGCTGTCAATTTGTCAGCAATATTTGTCACACCCCCTGCACCACTTGTTCCAGCCACACCCTGTACATCCCCAACCATCCTCCTTACCTTCATCAACTCATCTTTAGAAACAAAATTATTATTCAAGTGGAGATTAATTTTATCAAATTGAGACTGCACACCAGAAAGGTTGTCATCAAACTTTTTAGTCAAAGTGGTCAAAGCCTGGTTCAGGCAAACAATATTGACTGGTGCGTCAGTTTGTGAAGTGTTACCAATGGTTAGGGGTAGGGTTGGCATGTCCTCACAACATTCCTGTTGAAAAGTAGGGCGATCCTTGGACATAGAAGGATTGGAGGCCTGTATTACACCTTGTGACATAAGTGTAACATTGGCAACCTATGCAAGTAAGTGTAAGGATGGAATATTTGGAGTGGGTAGTGGCAGACTTGAGTCTGAGGTAATAGTAGGCTTGGCCATTGTAGCTGGTTTTTGGATTTGGTTGTTTGAGTCCAGGATTGGGACTTCTTCATTTAAGTTAACTGAGTGGGATTCTTCAGCAACTGTAACATGGGTATCCAAGTTGACTATCCTATCAGGTTTAGGTTGGGTCAAAGTACTCCCCTCACCAACCTCTAGCAGAGGTGATGGAGAAGCACTAGTAGCACCTTGCCTAATGGATTGTTGATGTGAATCCATAAGTGCGGAATCATCTAGGGTTTCAGTTATGGTGATGTTCTCAATATGAACTGGTGAGTTCATAAGGTTGGTTGATTGGAGATTTTGTTCATTAGCAGTGGGAGAAGGTGGGTTAGAATGAAGTGGGTTGTCCTCACTCATACCTTCAGCCTGCTCTATTTGTGAAACAACATGGGGTGGAGTTTCTGGGGGGGGGGGGTAGAATCTGATTGCTCAGACTCTATGATACGTTGACCATTGTTGTGATCTTCTGCAGACCCTGATTGCTCAGACCCTGAAAAAGATGCCCCTGTAGATCCTGATTGCTCAGGAACTATAGGTTGGTCAGCATGGCCAATATTGACCCATTGCATCATAGCTGGTGTGAGAGCAACTTCTTCATCATTGACAATATGGCTGTGAAACATTCGTGTACTACACTCTGGAAAAGCTGTATACTCATACACACGAAACACCTTAAGCCCATCATATAAAGCTGGAGTCATGGCTTGTTCAATCATAAGACTCAAAATCCTGATAAATGGCACATTATGATCCCTAGGAGTCTTTTCAGTAAGAATCAACAATTCATTAAAGTACAAACGAGCAAAATCAATATTTCTTCCTGTTACTATAGCATGAAACAAATAAGCCTCAAAATCATTGATAACGCCATTTTTATACATATATTTTGGGCGTTATCTTGTTCCATTTATTGGTATTTTGAAGACTTTGATTAAGATATCGAGTTATTTGAGTTTAAAATGAAGAAAGTGTCGAGATATGGTTCGTTGGCTCATTATTGTTGATTTTATTGAAGATATAGCCAAAACGAAGTTAAAGTTGAAGATAAACGTGCCTCGGGTGAAAAAATCAGTTTCCATCGCTTCAGGATGATGTTTATCGCGTTTTGGTCATTGTGATACATGATGAAGTGCATCAGAACGCGACATGGAAAAAAGGGCATTCTGACCATTTTGTCGCTTTTCAGTATGGGTTGTCGCGTCCTGGTCATCGCGTTACGCGATAGGGATGTCACGGATCGCGACCAGTGGCGGTTTCAGATTTCTGTTTGCTTCTATAAATAGACGAATTTTACCCCAATGTAGGGTATGCAGTTTTTATTCCAAACTTTAGCCTACAGCAACTTTAGTTACGAATTTCTTTGTCTTTCTTCATTATTTTACAAGGGTTTAAGCTACAATATCATTCTTGGTTAGTTTAATTACTTTTATTAATTTGTTCTTCATTCAATTCAATGATTATGTTTAATTGTTCTTCTTATTTATTTGTTCTTTGCTTTACCATGAGTAGCTAAATATTTAGTATTCGCTTAGATGCATGAACCTAGGTGATGGATTGCGATCTTTTGGTTAATAACAATTAATTAAAATTACACAAGTTTATGTCTAGCTAAGATCCACCGTTATTAAAGGTTATTGATTGTTAGATCACGGAAGTTATTGATTAACTAACGACAGTTAAATTGATTAATAGCTTTTACTAGATTATTGAACGTGAATAATTTAGGAATACGTGAGATTTTATGAGGGACACCGATAATAAAATTAATCGTATAGTGGTTGAGCTTGAAATTAGTTGCAATAATTGTGAGGTTGTAAGGGACACCAAACCAACCTAAGTTAGATTATAATATTGAGTAATACCATTGTGAATTGGTTAGTAACTCTAGGTTAACGACAACTATACTTAGGTTGCTAGTCTTAAACTGTAGGAATCGACAGATAAATACAGTGTCACATCATTGCAATTGTTTAATTAACGGGTTTAAATGAGCAATCCTAGCCTAGGGAATTGTAGCTAAGTGGATACCTTTGTTTCTTATTGAGTTAAGTTTAATTTAATTTCGCGTTTAATCAGTTTTACAACAAAACCCCCCTTTTAAATCTTAGAATAATTAATAGTTCAAGTTTTCAATTACCTGCTCTCTGTGGAACGAATTGGTCAAATACTTGTTTAATTACTACACGAACTGGTTATAGTTGCCTGTATTGTGTGATAATCGATAGGTATTTAGCTAATAATTTAGAGTACGAAATTACACATCAACTTTTTGGCGCCGCTGCCGGGGAGCGGTGTAATTATTGGGAATTTGGTTAAGCTTTTGATTATTCGATCCTTTTGTGAGAAGCAATTCTTGCAAAGGTTATTTTTCTGTTTTATTATTTTTGTTTAGATTTACGCGCGGTTTTGTTGTGGTGTGATCGCATGTTAGGTACCAATAACTCTGGAACCGTCTAGAGTTTACTACACACGCAGCAAGGCTAAAGAAGAACAGGAAATCGCTGAGGATTTCGCTGAGTTACCTTTTTATATTCCGGACTTTAAGTATATTAAGGAAGAAGTTAACATGGCTGAAGGAGCAGTAGGACAGACTATGGAAGCATTGATGAAAGCCACAAGGGCTGGTAACAGACATGCTATCAGACAACCACCAGTCACCACAGATTTTGAGGTCAAAGGACAGATTCTTAATATGATAACTCACCAATGCCAATTCAGAGGTACACCGAAGGAGGATGCATTCGAGCATCTTCGTTCCTTCAAAAGCATTTGCAACTTGTTCAAGATTGCAAATATCGCGGAGACAGTTATCTATTTGAGGGTTTTTCCTTGGTCTTTGAAAGATGACGCCAAGGATTGGTTAGACTCATTACCTGAAGGTGAAATTGATAGTTGGGCTACAATGGAAGATAAGTTTTTGCAACGTTTCTTTCCAGCTGCAAAGGCCGCTCAACTGCAGAGCGAAATTAATCACTTTGTTCAGAAGCCACATGAGACACTTTATGATGCTTGGACACGATTCGGAAAAATGTTACGTAATTGTCCTCAACAAGGGTTGAACAACTTCAGTAAGGTCCAAATTTTCTACAAAGGGGTTAATGTGCCGACGAGGAAAGAACTTGATATCGCTGCAGGTGGTTCTTTGATGAAAAAGACTCCGGATGACGCTTATGAAATCATCTCAGATACTGCCACGCATTCGTATGATTGGCATCAAGAATTAGATCTTTCTCGCTCTTCTTATGTTGCTAGTACCGAAACTAGTGACGAGCTTGCTGCAGTTAAGGCTCAACTTGCGACTTTTAAGAGACAGATGGAGTCAATGACTAAAGAGATGCACGCTATGAAAGTGGGTTGTGAATTATGCCAAGGACCGCATCTTACCAAAGATTGTGATCAAGCATCAATGGAGGAACAGGCTAATTATCTGGGTTACGTTAAGAAGGGTGATTTTGCTGTTAGTGAATTTCCGGGTGGGAGACAGTTTTTCAATCAGGCGAATAACATGGGCGGTAACAATTATCAGAGTGGTAATCCGGTTTATCAGGGCAATCAGAAGGTATATCCGTACAGGCCGCCTGGGTTTAATAACAGAAATCAGCAAGCACCACCTAGGAATTTCCAGCAGCCTATGCCACCTGTTCAGCAGCCAGAGAATAAGATGCCTCCTTTGGAGGAATTGCTACGGGGTTTTATTATGAAAACGGGCGAAAGTATCACTGCTTTGAGGTAAGATGGGGTATCTACAAAACAGCAAGTTAGAAATCTGTAGGCTTCGATTCAGAACTTGGAACGAGATGTGGGGCGTATTGCTCAATCTCTATCGGAGAGACCACCGGGTGCTCTCCCAGCTAATACGCAATCCAATCCCAACAACAAGATGCCGGCTAGGAATGAGCACGTGAATGCTATAACCACTCGAAGTGGTTTAGTTGTTAACAAGGAGACTCCTGAAATGTCCCGTTCTTATTGATTAAAAACGTTCCATATTAATTGATTTCGTTGCGAGGTTTTGACCTCTATATGAGACGTTTTTCAAAGACTGCATTCATTTTTAAAACAAACCATAACCTTTATTTCATAAATAAAGGTTTAAAAAGCTTTACGTAGATTATCAAATAATGATAATCTAAAATATCCTGTTTACACACGACCATTACATAATGGTTTACAATACAAATATGTTACATCGAAATCAGTTTCTTGAATGCAGTTTTTACACAATATCATACAAACATGGACTCCAAATCTTGTCCTTATTTTAGTATGCAACAGCGGAAGCTCTTAGTATTCACCTGAGAATAAACATGCTTTAAATGTCAACAAAAATGTTGGTAAGTTATAGGTTTAACCTATATATATCAAATCATAACAATAGACCACAAGATTTCATATTTCAATACACATCCCATACATAGAGATAAAAATCATTCATATGGTGAACACCTGGTAACCGACATTAACAAGATGCATATATAAGAATATCTCCATCATTCCGGGACACCCTTCGGATATGATATAAATTTCGAAGTACTAAAGCATCCGGTACTTTGGATGGGGTTTGTTAGGCCCAATAGATCTATCTTTAGGATTCGCGTCAATTAGGGTGTCTGTTCCCTAATTCTTAGATTACCAGACTTAATAAAAAGGGGCATATTCGATTTCGATAATTCAACCATAGAATGTAGTTTCACGTACTTGTGTCTATTTTGTAAATCATTTATAAAACCTGCATGTATTCTCATCCCAAAAATATTAGATTTTAAAAGTGGGACTATAACTCACTTTCACAGATTTTTACTTCGTCGGAAAGTAAGACTTGGCCACTGGTTGATTCACGAACCTATAACAATATATACATATATATCAAAGTATATTCAAAATATATTTACAATACTTTTAATACATTTTGATGTTTTAAGTTTATTAAGTCAGCTGTCCTCTTTAGTAACCTACGACTAGTTGTCCACAGTTAGATGTACATAAATAAATCGATAAATATTATCTTGAATCAATCCACGACCCAGTGTATACGTATCTCAGTATTGATCACAACTCAAACTATATATATATTTTGGAATCAACCTCAACCCTGTATAGCTAACTCCAACATTCACATATAGAGTGTCTATGGTTGTTCCGCAATATATATATATATATATATATATATATATATATATATATATATATATATATATATATATATATATATATATATATATATATATATATATATATATATATATATATATATATAGATGGGACGACATGATAGGTCGAAACATTGTATACGTGTCTATGGTATCTCAAGATTACATAATATACAATATAAGTTGATTAGGTTATGGTTGGAATAGATTTATTACTAACTTTCACGTAGGTAAAATGAGTAGTTTTTATCAATCTTGTTTTACTCGCCATTTCTTCGTTTCTAATCCGTTTTGAGTGATTCCAGTGGCCACGGTTTCGTATTGAACTTAACTTTATGAAACTAAATAGAAAAAGTATAAGTTTGTAGTCGAAAATACAAGTTACAAGTCATTTTTGAAAGAGGTAGTCATTTCCGTCGAAAGAACGACATCTTGATGACCATTTTGAAAAACATACTTTCACTTTGAGTTTAACCGTGATTTTTGGATATAGTTTCATGTTCATAAGAAAAATCATTTTTCCAGAAGTATAGCTTTTAAATCAAAGTTCTTCTTAGCTTTTAATTATCCCAACCAAAACAGCCCCCGATTTTACTACGACGGCGTATATCCAGTTTTATGGTGGTTATCGTGTTTCCGGGTTTTAAATCATTAAGTTAGCATATCATATAGATATAGAACATGTGTTTAGTTGATTTTAAAAGTCTAGTTAGAAGGATTAACTTTATTTGCGAACAAGTTTAGAATTAACTAAACTATGTTCTAGTGATTACAAGTTTATAACGTTGAATTAGACAACTTTTTATGTATGAATCGAATGATGTTATGAACATCATTACTACCTCAAGTTCCTTGAATAAACCTAATGGAAATGAAAAAAATGGATCTAGCTTCAAAGGATCCTTGGATGGCTTGAAAGTTCTTGAAGGAGAATCATGACACGAAAACAATTTCAAGTAAGATTTCCACTCGAAATAAGATTGTTATAGTTATAGAAATTGAATTAAAGTTTGAATATGATTATTACCTTGTATTATAAAGATAACCTAATGTAAGTAACAAAGGTTTCTTGATCTTGGATGATTACTTGGAATGGATTTAGAAAACTTGGAAGTAAACTTGCAATCTTGGAAGTATTCTTGATTTTATGAAACTAGAACTTTTGGAATTTATGAAGAACACTTAGAACTTGAAGATAGAACTTGAGAGAGATCAATTAGATGAAGAAAATTGAAGAATGAAAGTGTTTGTAGGTGTTTTTGGTCGTTGGTGTATGGATTAGATATAAAGGATATGTAATTTTGTTTTCATGTAAATAAGTCATGAATGATTACTCATATTTTTGTAATTTTATGAGATATTTCATGCTAGTTGCCAAATGATGGTTCCCACATGTGTTAAGTGACTCACATGGGCTGCTAAGAGCTGATCATTAGAGTGTATATACCAATAGTACATACATCTAAAAGCTGTGTATTGTACGAGTACGAATACGGGTGCATACGAGTAGAATTGTTGATGAAACTGAACGAGGATGCAATTGTAAGCATTTTTGTTAAGTAGAAGTATTTTGATAAGTGTCTTGAAGTCTTTTAAAAGTGTATGAATACATATTAATACACTACATGTATATACATTTTAACTGAGTCGTTAAGTCATCGTTAGTCGTTACATGTAAGTGTTGTTTTGAAACCTTTAGGTTAACGATCTTGTTAAGTGTTGTTAACCCAATGTTTATAATATCAAATGAGATTTTAAATTATTATATTATCATGATATTATCATGTATAAATATCTCTTAATATGATATATATACATTAAATGTCGTTACAACGATAATCGTTACATATATGTCTCGTTTCAAAATCATTAAGTTAGTAGTCTTGTTTTTACATATGTAGTTCATTGTTAATATACTTAATGATATGTTTACTTATCATAATATCATGTTAACTATATATATATATCCATATATATATGTCATCATATATTTTTTACAAGTTTTAACGTTCGTGAATCACCGTTCAACTTGGGTGGTCAATTGTCTATATGAAACCTATTTCAATTAATTAAGTATTAACAAGTTTGATTGCTTAACATGTTGGAAACACTTAATCATGTAAATAACAATTTCATTTAATATATATAAACATGGAAAAGTTCGGGTCACTACAGTACCTACCCGTTAAATAAATTTCGTCCCGAAATTTTAAACAGTTGGAGGTGTTGACGTATCTTCTGGAAATAAATGCGGGTATTTCTTCTTCATCTGATCTTCACGCTCCCAGGTGAACTCGGGTCCTCTACGAGCATTCCATCGAACCTTAACAATAGGTATCTTGTTTTACTTAAGTCTTTTAACCTCACGATCCATTATTTCGACGGGTTCTTCGATGAATTGAAGTTTTTCGTTGATTTGGATTTCATCTAATGGAATAGTGAGATCTTCTTTAGCAAAACATTTCTTCAAATTCGAGACGTGGAAAGTGTTATGTATAGCCGCGAGTTGTTGAGGTAATTCAAGTCGGTAAGCTACTGGTCCGACACGATCAATAATCTTGAATGGTCCAATATACCTTGGATTTAATTTCCCTCGTTTACCAAATCGAACAACGCCTTTCCAAGGTGCAACTTTAAGCATGACCATCTCTCCAATTTCAAATTCTATATCTTTTCTTTTAATGTCAGCGTAGCTCTTTTGTCGACTTTGGGCGGTTTTCAACCGTTGTTGAATTTGGATGATCTTCTCGTAGTTTCTTGTATTATCTCCGGACCCGTAATCTGTCTATCCCCCACTTCACTCCAACAAATTGGAGACCTGTACTTTCTACCATAAACTGCTTCAAACGGCGCCATCTCAATGCTTGAATGGTAGCTGTTGTTGTAGGAAAATTCTGCTAACGGTAGATGTCGATCCCAACTGTTTCTGAAATCAATAACACAAGCTCGTAGCATATCTTCAAGCGTTTGTATCGTCCTTTCGCTCTGCCCATCAGTTTGTGGATGATAGGCAGTACTCATGTCTAGACGAGTTCCCAATGCTTGCTGTAATGTCTGCCAGAATCTTGAAATAAATCTGCCATCCCTATCAGAGATAATAGAGATTGGTATTCCATGTCTGGAGACGACTTCCTTCAAATACAGTCGTGCTAACTTCTCCATCTTGTCATCTTCTCTTATTGGCAGGAAGTGTGCTGACTTGGTGAGATGATCAACTATTACCCAAATAGTATCATAACCACTTGCAGTCCTTGGCAATCTAGTAATTAAATCCATGGTAATGTTTTCCCATTTCCATTCCGGGATTTAAGGTTGTTGTAGTAGACCTGATGGTTTCTGATGTTCAGCTTTGACCTTAGAACACGTCAAACATTCTCCTACATATTTAGCAATATCGGCTTTCATACCTGGCCACCAAAATTTTTTCTTAAGATCCTTGTACATCTTCCCCGTTCCAGGATGTATTGAGTATCTGGTTTTATGAGCTTCTCTAAGTACCATTTCTCTCATATCTCCAAATTTTGGTACCCAAATTCTTTCAGCCCTATACCGGGTTCTGTCTTCCCGAATATTAAGATGCTTCTCCGATCCTTTGGGTATTTCATCCTTTAAATTTCTCTCTTTTAGAACTCCTTGTTGCGCCTCCTTTATTTGAGTAGTAAGGTTATTGTGAATCATTATATTCATAGATTTTACTCGAATGGGTTCTCTGTCCTTCCTGCTCAAGGCGTCGGCTACCACATTTGCCTTCCCCGGGTGGTAACGAATCTCAAAGTCGTAATCATTCAACAATTCAATCCACCTACGCTGCCTCATATTCAGTTGTTTCTGATTAAATATGTGTTGAAGACTTTTGTGGTCGGTATATATAATACTTTTGACCCCATATAAGTAGTGCCTCCAAGTCTTTAATGCAAAAACAACCGCGCCTATTTCCAAATCATGCGTCGTATAATTTTGTTCGTGAATCTTCAATTGGCTAGACGCATAAGCAATCACCTTCGTTCGTTGCATTAATACACAACCGAGACCTTGCTTTGATGCGTCACAATAAATCACAAAATCATCATTCCCTTCAGGCAATGACAATATAGGTGCCGTAGTTAGCTTTTTCTTCAATAACTGAAACGCTTTCTCTTGTTCATCCTTCCATTCAAATTTCTTCCCTTTATGCGTTAATGCAGTCAAGGGTTTTGCTATTCTGGAAAAGTCTTGGATGAACCTTCTGTAGTAACCAGCTAGTCCTAAAAACTGGCGTATGTGTTTCGGAGTTTTCGGGGTTTCCCACTTTTCAACAGTTTCTATCTTTGCCCGATCCACCTTAATACCTTCTTTGTTCACTATGTGACCGAGGATCTTGAACTTCTTCCAACCAAAATGCACACTTTGAAAACTTAGCGTACAATTCTTCCTTCCTCAATACTTCTAACACCTTTCTCAAATGTTCACCGTGTTCTTGGTCATTCTTTGAGTAAATAAGTATGTCATCAATGAAAAAAATGAAAAACTTGTCAAGATATGGCCCACACACTCGGTTCATAAGGTCCATGAACACAGATGGTGCATTAGTCAATCCAAACGGCATAACCATAAACTCGTAATGACCATAACGCGTCCTAAAAGCAGTCTTTGGAATATCATCTTCTTTCACCCGCATTTGATGATACCCGGAACGTAAGTCAATCTTTGAATAAACAGACGAGCCTTGTAGTTGATCAAATAAGTCGTCGATTCTCGGTAGTGGGTAGCGGTTCTTGATGGTAAGTTTGTTCAACTCTCGGTAGTCGATACACAACCTGAATGTACCATCTTTCTTCTTGACAAACAAAACAGGAGCTCCCCACGGTGATGTGCTTGGTCGAATGAAACCACGTTCTAAAAGTTCTTGTAATTGACTTTGCAGTTCTTTCATCTCACTGGGTGCGAGTCTGTAAGGAGCACGAGCTATTGGTGCAGCTCCTGGTAAAAGATCTATTTGAAATTCAACGGATCGATGTGGGGGTAACCCCGATAATTCTTTCAGAAATACATCGGGAAATTCTTTTGCGACGGGAACATCATTGATGCTCTTTTCTTCAGTTTACTTTCTCGACGTGTGCTAGAACAGCATAGCAACCCTTTCTTATTAGTTTTTGTGCCTTCAGGTTACTAATAAGATTTAACTTTGCGTTGCTCTTTTCTCCGTACACCATTAAGGGTTTTCCTTTTTCTCGTATAATGCGAATTGCATTTTTGTAATAAACGATCTCTGCTTTCACTTCTTTCAACCAGTCCATACCGATTATCACATCAAAACTCCCTAACCCTACTGGTATCAAGTCAATCTTAAATGTTTCGCTAACCAGTTTAATTTCTCGATTCCGACATATATTATCTGCTGAAATTAATTTACCATTTGCTAATTCGAGTAAAAATTTACTATCCAAAGGCGTCAATGGGCAACTTAATTTAGCACAAAAATCTCTACTCATATAGCTTCTATCCGCACCCGAATCAAATAAAACGTAAGCAGATTTATTGTCAATAAGAAACGTACCCGTAACAAGCTCCGGGTCTTCCTGTGCTTCTGCCGCATTAATATTGAAAACTCTTTCGCGGACTTGTCCATTCGTGTTCTCCTGGTTCGGGCAATTTCTAATAATGTGGCCCAGTTTTCCACATTTATAACAAACTACATTGGCATAACTTGCTCCGACACTACTTGGTCCGCCATTACTCGTTCCGACACCATTTGTTCCTTTCGTTCTTTTAACCCCTGGTCCGTAGACCTCACACTTCACCGTGCTATGACCATTTCTTTTACACTTGTTGCAAAATTTGGTGCAGAACCCCGAGTGATACTTTTCACACCTTTGGCATAGCTGCTTCTGATTGTTGTTGTTGTTGCGGTTGTTATTGTTGTTGGGATGATTGTTGTAGTTGCTGTTGTTGTTGTTGTTGTTGTTGTTGTTGTTGTTGTTGTTGGGCCGTTTGTTGTAGTTGCGATTGATGTTGCGATTGTTGGGATAATTGTTGCGATTATTTTTGTAATTGCTGTTGTTGTTGTATTGGTGATTCTTATCACCGTTTTCCTCCCACTTTTTTTTGACTTGCTTCACATTGGCCTCTTCAGCAGTCTGTTCTTTAATTCTTTCTTCAATCTGGTTCCCTAGTTTGTGAGCCATTCTACATGCCTGTTGTATGGAGGCGGGCTCGTGTGAACTTATATCTTCTTGGATTCTTTCCGATAATCCTTTCACAAACGCGTCGATCTTCTCTTCATCATCTTCGAACGTTCCCGGACACAATAGGCATAATTCTGTGAATCGTCTTTCGTACGTGGTAATATCAAATCCTTGGTTTCCTAACCCTCTAAGATCTGTCTTGAGCTATTGACCTCGGTTATGGGACGGTACTTCTCGTTCATCAAGTGCTTGAATGCTGACCACGGTAGTGCGTAAGCATCATCTTGTCCCACTTGCTCTAGATAGGTATTCCACCATGTTAACGCAGAACCTGTGAAGGTATGCGTAGCGTACTTCACTTTGTCCTCTTCAGTACACTTACTTATGGCAAACACCGATTCGACCTTCTCGGTCCACCGTTTCAATCCGATCGGTCCTTCGGTTCCATCAAATTCCAAAAGTTTGCAGGCAGTGAATTCTTTGTAGGTGCATCCTACACGATTTCCTGTACTGCTAGATCCAAGGTTATTGTTGGTATGTAGCGCAGCCTGTACTGCAGCTATGTTTGAAGCTAGAAAAGTACGGAATTCCTCTTCATTCATATTCACGGTGTGTCGAGTAGTCGGTGCCATTTCCTTCAAAATAGTCAAATGGAACAAGTTAATCATACAGAATATTAAGAGTAGTTAATAGTATTTCGTAGCATAATATGAACTCATTTATAAAAGCTTTTTCTTCATATTAGCGTTTTATACTCTTTAATTCGGGTAGTACCTACCCGTTAAGTTCATACTTAGTAGCTAACATACCATTTCAACTACTACAATTCTATATGAAAAACTAATCACAAAAAAATATATATCATATTCAAACCTTTATACAATAACTTAAAAACTTACAATACCGCTATTTTACATATAGCATGAAATATAGCACATAAAACTTTGATACAAAGTAGTTGCGAAGATAATTCTAGTTAATAAATAAGGCGTTCAGCAAAGGCAACAAAGACACGTAATTCATACGTCCAGAAACAAGTCATGCATTCTGGTTTTACTAATACCACTTCCCATCCTTGGTCTTGTGGAACGTAACCGTTGTAACCGATAGTATGACAACGTGTTGTAACGTCGTCAAAAGGACGAAGGTTACATAATGACCAACAGTCTCGTAATAACCTAAAAACCTCATTTCTTACCCCAATTACCGACTCCGTCACTTGTGGGAACGTTTTGTTTAATAGTTGTAGCCCGATGTTCTTTTTCTCCCTTTGGTGAGAAGCGAACATTACTAACCCGTAAGCATAACATGCTTCTTTATGTTGTATGTTAACCGCTTTTTCTAAATCATGAAGTCCTATATTCGGATACATTGAGTCAAAATAATTTCTTAACCCGTTGCGTAAAATAGCATTTGGGTTCCCCGCAATATATGCGTCAAAGTAAACACATCGTAACTTATGGGTTTCCCAATGTGATATCCCCCATCTTTCAAACGAAAGCCTTTTATAAACCAAGGCATTCTTGGAACGTTCTTCGAATGTCTTACAAACTGATTTTGCCATAAATAGTTGTGCCGAGGAATTCTGACCGACTCTAGACAAGATTTCATCAATCATGTCTCCGAGTAAGTCTTCTAAAATATTGGGTTGTCTATCCATTTTGTGTTTTTATACTGTAAAATAGACAAGAGTTAGATTCATAAAAGATACTTATTAATACAAGCAATTTTTACATATTTCATAAAGCATAAGCACATTATATTACATATATTACACTGCACAAATACAACTATCTTATTCCGACTCACTCGTTTCTTCTTTTTCGAACTTGGTTCTTTTTGCTAAGTTTTTAGGGATATATGATTTTCCCCTAATACTAGCTATCGTTTTCCACAACGGTTTAGAAAAACCTGGTGGTTTAGAGGTTCCCGGGTCATTGTTACAACTTAAGGACTTCGGGGGTTGACGATACATATAAAGTTCATCGGGGTTGGATTTAGATTTCTCTATTTTTATGCCCTTTCCCTTATTATTTTCTTTTGACTTTTTAAATTCAGTTGGGGTAATTTCTATAACATCATCGGAATTCTCATCGGAATCCGATTCATCGGAGAATTGGTAATCCTCCCAATATTTTGCTTCCTTGGCGGAAACACCATTGACCATAATTAACCTTGGTCAGTTGGTTGAGGATTTTCTTTTACTTAACCGTTTTATTATTTCCCCCACCGGTTCTATTTCCTCCTCCGGTTCCTCCTCTTCCGGTTCTGATTCTTCTTCCGGTTCTGATTCTTCTTCCGGTTCCTCTTCGGGAACTTGTGAATCAGTCCAATATATATTCGACTCTTCGTTATTATTAGGTGAGTCAATGAGATTTGTGCTAGAGGTAGACATCTATCACACAATATCAAACATGTTAAGAGATTAATATATCACATAATATTCACATGTTAAAAATATATAGTTTCCAACAAAATTTGTTAAGCAATCATTTTTCAAGTAAACACGGTCGAAGTCCAGACTCACTAATGCATCCTAACAAACTCGATAAGACACACTAATGCAAAATTCTAGTTCTCTAAGACCAACGCTCTGATACCAACTGAAATGTCCCGTTCTTATTGATTAAAAACGTTCCATATTAATTGATTTCGTTGCGAGGTTTTGACCTCTATATGAGACGTTTTTCAAAGATTGCATTCATTTTTAAAATAAACCATAACCTTTATTTCATAAATAAATGTTTAAAAAGCTTTACGTAGATTATCAAATAATGATAATCTAAAATATCCTGTTTACACACGACCATTACATAATGGTTTACAATACAAATATGTTACATCGAAATCAGTTTCTTGAATGCAGTTTTTACACAATATCATACAAACATGGACTCCAAATCTTGTCTTTATTTTAGTATGCAACAGCAGAAGCTCTTAGTATTCACCTGAGAATAAACATGCTTTAAACGTCAACAAAAATGTTGGTGAGTTATAGGTTTAAACTATATATATCAAATCGTAACAATAGACCACAAGATTTCATATTTCAATACACATCCCATACATAGAGATAAAAATCATTCATATGATGAACACCTGGTAACCGACATTAACAAGATGCATATATAAGAATATCTCCATCATTCCGGGACACCCTTCGGATATGATATAAATTTCGAAGTACTAAAGCATCCGGTACTTTGGATGGGGTTTGTTAGGCCCAATAGATCTATCTTTAGGATTCGCGTCAATTAGGGTGTCTGTTCCCTAATTCTTAGATTACCAGACTTAATAAAAAGGGGCATATTCGATTTCGATAATTCAACCATAGAATGTAGTTTCACGTACTTGTGTCTATTTTGTAAATCATTTATAAAACCTGCATGTATTCTCATCCCAAAAATATTAGATTTTAAAAGTGGGACTATAACTCACTTTCACAGATTTTTACTTCATCGGAAAGTAAGACTTGGCTACTGGTTGATTCACGAACCTATAACAATATATACATATATATCAAAGTATATTCAAAATATATTTACAATACTTTTAATACATTTTGATGTTTTAAGTTTATTAAGTCAGCTGTCCTCTTTAGTAACCTACAACTAGTTGTCCACAGTTAGATGTACAGAAATAAATCGATAAATATTATCTTGAATCAATCCACGACCCAGTGTATACGTATCTCAGTATTGATCACAACTCACACTATATATATATTTTGGAATCAACCTCAACCCTGTATAGCTAACTCCAACATTCACATATAGAGTGTCTATGGTTGTTCCGCAATATATATATATATATATATATATATATATATATATATATATATAGATGGGACGACATGATAGGTCGAAACATTGTATACGTGTCTATGGTATCTCAAGATTACATAATATACAATATAAGTTGATTAGGTTATGGTTGGAATAGATTTATTACTAACTTTCACGTAGGTAAAATGAGTAGTTTTTATCAATCTTGTTTTACTCGCCATTTCTTCGTTTCTAATCCGTTTTGAGTGATTCCAGTGGCCACGGTTTCGTATTGAACTTAACTTTATGAAACTAAATAGAAAAAGTATAAGTTTATAGTCGGAAATACAAGTTACAAGTCATTTTTGAAAGAGGTAGTCATTTCCGTCGAAAGAACGACATCTTGATGACCATTTTGAAAAACATACTTTCACTTTGAGTTTAACCGTGATTTTTGGATATAGTTTCATGTTCATAAGAAAAATCATTTTTACAGAAGTATAGCTTTTAAATCAAAGTTCTTCTTAGCTTTTAATTATCCCAACCAAAACAGCCCCCAGTTTTACTACGACGGCGTATATCCAGTTTTATGGTGTTTATCGTGTTTCCGGGTTTTAAATTATTAAGTTAGCATATCATATAGATATAGAACATGTGTTTAGTTGATTTTAAAATTCTATTTAGAAGGATTAACTTTATTTGCGAACAAGTTTAGAATTAACTAAACTATGTTCTAGTGATTACAAGTTTATAACGTTGAATTAGACAACTTTTTATGTATGAATCGAATGATGTTATGAACATCATTACTACCTCAAGTTCCTTGAATAAACCTACTGGAAATGAAAAAATGGATCTAGCTTCAAAGGATCCTTGGGTGGCTTGAAAGTTCTTGAAGCAGAATCATGACACGAAAACAATTTCAAGTAAGATTTCCACTCGAAATAAGATTGTTATAGTTATAGAAATTGAATTAAAGTTTGAATATGATTATTACCTTGTATTATAAAGATAACCTAATGTAAGTAACAAAGGTTTCTTGATCTTGGATGATTACTTGGAATGGATTTAGAAAACTTGGAAGTAAACTTGCAATCTTGGAAGTATTCTTGATTTTATGAAACTAGAACTTTTGGAATTTATGAAGAACACTTAGAACTTGAAGATAGAACTTGAGAGAGATCAATTAGATGAAGAAAATTGAAGAATGAAAGTGTTTGTAGGTGTTTTTGGTCGTTGGTGTATGGATTAGATATAAAGGATATGTAATTTTGTTTTCATGTAAATAAGTCATGAATGATTACTCATATTTTTGTAATTTTATGAGATATTTCATGCTAGTTGCCAAATGATGGTTCCCACATGTGTTAAGTGACTCACATGGGCTGCTAAGAGCTGATCATTAGAGTGTATATACCAATAGTACATACATCTAAAAGCTGTGTATTGTACGAGTACGAATACGGGTGCATACGAGTAGAATTGTTGATGAAACTGAACGAGGATGCAATTGTAAGCATTTTTGTTAAGTAGAAGTATTTTGATAAGTGTCTTGAAGTCTTTTAAAAGTGTATGAATACATATTAATACACTACATGTATATACATTTTAACTGAGTCGTTAAGTCATCGTTAGTCGTTACATGTAAGTGTTGTTTTGAAACCTTTAGGTTAACGATCTTGTTAAGTGTTGTTAACCCAATGTTTATAATATCAAATGAGATTTTAAATTATTATATTATCATGATATTATCATGTATAAATATCTCTTAATATGATATATATACATTAAATGTCGTTACAACGATAATCGTTACATATATGTCTCGTTTCAAAATCATTAAGTTAGTAGTCTTGTTTTTACATATGTAGTTCATTGTTAATATAATTAATGATATGTTTACTTATCATAATATCATGTTAACTATATATATATCCATATATATATGCCATCATATAGTTTTTACAAGTTTTAACTTTCGTGAATCACCGTTCAACTTGGGTGGTCAATTGTCTATATGAAACCTATTTCAATTAATTAAGTCTTAACAAGTTTGATTGCTTAACATGTTGGAAACACTTAATCATGTAAATAACAATTTCTTTTAATATATATATATATAAACATGGAAAAGTTCGGGTCACTACAACTCCGAAGTCTTCTCCTATTGTTTCTTCTAATGTTTTGCAGGTACCTATTAATGAGGAGCAAAAGGAGGAAGAGCCCGAGTTAGAAAAGTCGCCTGACGAAGAGAAAAAGGAAGATGATCCACCGGAGATCATAACTAAATCACCGTCGTTGAAGGAATACAAAGCACCAATTCCTTACCCGAAAGCGTTGAAAAAGGATAAGCTCGCTAGCCAATATCAGAAATTTGCAAACATGATTAAACAGATTAGCGTGAACATGCCACTCGCGGAAGTGCTCCAAGGGATGCCTAACTATGGGAAGTTTCTCAAAGATCTAATCTCCATGAAAGGTAAGTACCATGAGGTATCCGCCGCATTCCTCCATAAGGAATGTTCGGCCATCTTGAAAAAGAGTAAGATGCCTTCAAAATTGGGTGACCCGGGTAGTTTTCTTATTCCTTGCGCTATGGGTAATTCGGAAGTGTACGATGCACTTGCCGACTTAGGTGCTAGTGTTAACCTTATGCCATATTCGTTATATCTTAAACTCGACCTAGGAGACTTGAAACCTACAAGAATGGGGATTCGCTTAGCGAACCACTCTTTTGATACCCCCATTGGAATAGCCGAGGACATATTGGTGAAGGTTGAGTCACTTGTATTTCCAGTTGATTTCGTGATCTTAGAGATGAGAGAGGACACTAAGGTACCCATTATTCTAGGTCGACCATTCCTTAACACTGAGGATGATATCATTCACATTCAAAAAGAACAACTTAGCTTAGGTGTTGGGAATGAGAGTGTGATTTGTCACATTAATAAAGCCATGAGACACCCTATTTCAACCGATGATGAATGTTTTGCTATTGATGTTATTGACGATTGTGTTGAGCAAGATTTTCAGGAATTGTTAAGTGTAGACACGTCGGATGTAATCATGATGGGTGAAGTCAACGGTGACTTCGACCCGGAAGTTGAGTTGGAGGAATTGCTAAAAGAGGATGAGCTTAAAGAATCGGAATCATTTGAAACTATCCGATTGAAAAATGAATTCCGTATCAAAACATCTCTCGAAGAACCGCCCACCTTGGAGCTTAAGGAGCTTCCACCTCACATGGAATATGCTTATCTTCAAGGTACGTCCCAATTGCCGGTTATTATTTCTTCGACATTTACCGGCGACCAAAAGGGTCGGTTGGTTTCCGTTCTTAAATCCCATAAAAGGGCAATAGCTTGGAAAACCTCGGACATACCGGGCATCAATCCGGCCTTTTGTACTCATTGAATCCTAATGGAAGATGATTTCAAACCCGTGGTACAAAGGTAACGTCGTCTAAACCAGAATATGAAAGAGGTCGTTAAAAAAGAGGTGGTTAAATTGCTCGATGCCGGGTTAATTTATCCCATCTCGGACAGCCCGTGGGTAAGCCTTGTTCAAGTTGTGCCCAAAAAGGGAGGCACGATTGTTGTTCTCAACGAGAAGGACGAACTTGTCCCTACTCGAACCGTCACGGGATGGAGAGTTTGTATCGATTATCGTCGTTTGAACGATGCCACTAGGAAGGACCACTTCCTGCTTCCATTTATCGATCAAATGCTTGAGCGTTTAGCGGGAAGGGAGTTCTATTGTTTCCTAGATGGATTTTCAGGCTACTTCCAAATCCCCATTGATCCGAAGGACCAAGATAAAACCACATTTACTTGTCCTTTCGGTACCTTTGCTTATCGGCGAATGCCATTCGGGCTATGCAATGCCCCGAGCACCTTCCAAACGTGTATGGTCGCCATCTTTCATGACATGATCGAAGACTTCATGGACGATTTTTCTGTCTTTGGAGACTCTTTCGATTCGTGTCTTGTTAATCTTGAAAAAGTGCTCAAAAGGTGCGAGGAATCAAACCTTGTTCTTAACTGGGAAAAATGCCACTTCATGGTGAATGAAGGCATTGTCTTAGGGCACAAAATCTCTCGTGCAGGTATTGAGGTTGATAAGGCCAAAATTGATGTTATTTCGGGCCTTCCCAAACCTACAAACGTTAAAGCCATTCGTAGTTTTCTTGGTCATGCGGGATTCTATAGACGGTTCATTAAGGACTTTTCTAAGATTGCCCGACCATTGACTAAACTCCTTGAGAAGGACGTTCCTTTCGACTTCAATATCGAATGCGAGAACGCTTTCAACTTCTTAAAAGAGAAGCTCACATACACTCCTATCATGGTATCTCCCGATTGGACTCAACCTTTCGAGCTTATGTGTGATGCTAGTGATTTCGCGCTAGGCACGGTTTTAGGTCAACGCCACGTTAATCACTTTAAACCTATTTACTATGTGAGTAAGACACTTACGGGGGCTCAATTGAATTATACCACCACGGAAAAGGAGCTCCTTGCGGTCGTCTTTGCGTTTGATAAATTTAGGTCATATTTGGTGTTGTATAAAACGGTCGTTTACACTGATCATTCGGCCCTTAAGTACTTGTTCTCCAAACAAGATGCTAAGCCTAGACTCATTCGTTGGATTCTTCTTCTCTAAGAATTTGACATTGAGATCAAGGATAAAAAGGGTGCCGAAAATTTAGCCGCGGATCATTTATCTCGTCTTGAAAATCCAAACCTAGAGGAACTCAATGAATCGGACATTCATGATACATTCCCCGATGAGTCCCTTATGGGTATCGAAATTGAATCCGAAACTCCTTGGTTCGCCGATATTGCTAATTATCTAGTCGCGGGCATTCTTTCCAAAGGTTTAACTTACCAACAAAAGAAGAAATTCTTTGCGGATATTAAGTTTTACTTTTGGGATGCCCCATATTTTTTTCGAATTGGGGCGGATCAAGTGATTCGTTGTTATGTTTATGGGAAGGAAGCTCAACAAATTCTAGAGCGTTGTCACCAAGGACCCACAGGTGGGCATCTTGGAGCTAATTATACGGCTAAGAAAATCTTCGATTCGGGATTCTATTGGCCTACCATTTTCAAAGATGCTAATGCCTTTATCAAAACTTGTGACGCTTGCCAAAGGGCGGGAAACATCTCCAAAAGAGATGAGATGCCCCAAACGAGTATTCAAGTTTGTGAGATATTTGACATTTGGGGGATAGACTTCATGGGACCTTTTCCCACATCAAACAAATGCAAATACATCCTTGTGGCGGTTGACTACGTGTCAAAGTGGGCCGAGGCCAAAGCTTTGCCTACTAATGACGCAAGAGTCGTTGTTGACTTCCTTAAAAATCTCTTTTCGCGTTTCGGGCTTCCAAAAGCCTTGATTAGTGATCGCGATACGCACTTTGCAAATCAACTACTCGAGAAGGTGCTCAAGAGGTATGGAGTAACCCACCGTTTCTCCACGGCTTACCACCCTCAAACGAGTGGCCAAGTTGAGAATACTAACCGCGCACTAAAACGCATTCTTGAAAGAACGGTGAAAAACAATCCTAAGATTTGGAACCGGAAGTTGAATGACGCGCTATGGGCATTTCGAACTGCGTATAATACGCCCATTGGTACTACACCATTCCGTCTCATTTATGGAAAAGCGTATCATTTGCCGGTTGAAGTGGAGCATAAGGCGTATTGGGCACTTAAATAGTGTAATACCGACCTTAAGGAAGCGGGAGAACATCGGTTTTTGCAAATTCATGAACTTGAGGAATTGCGAAACCATGCTTATGAGAATTCGCGTATTTATAAGGAGAAAACGAAGTTATGGCATGATGCGCGTTTGAAGATGAGAAAAGAATTTGAACCGGGCGATAAAGTTTTGTTATTTCAATCTAAGTTCAAATTCTCCGCCGGAAAGCTTAGGTCACGATGGTCCGGTCCATTCGTGGTAAAGAAAGCTTTTCCGGCCGGGCACGTGGAATTGTTAGATAACGAGGGTAGAAGCTTTAAGGTGAATGGTCGTAGGTTAAAATTGTATCACGAGGCATTCGATAACACCGAGAGGGAGGACCTCACCCTCTACCCGAAAGACACATGAACGTGGCCATGAGTCGAGAAAACGACTCGTTAAAAAATCAATACGTGTAGAGTTTTGTATTTTTGTTATTCTTTGTTAGGTAATTTGTGTTTTTTTTTTTTTTTTGCTTTAATTGGTAAACCATGAAAAATCCAAAAACAATATAAATTCTGAAAAAAAAAATAAAAAAAAAAAATTGTGTCACGGATCGCGATAGGCACCACCAAAACGCGACAGATTGATCAGTCCGGACCCCATAAGTTGTCGCGTTTGAAGAAGCTTTGTCGCGTTGGAATTCGGGTTGTCGCGGAACGCGACACCTTGTCGCGAAACGCGACACGTACAGCAGATCAGGTTAAATACGTTTTTTTCAGTTCTTTTCATCACCACCACTTAATTCTTTTTATCACTCTCATATTTTCTGCTCTCAATACACCATAACCCATCCATTAAACTAGTAATTTACTCACGAATCTTCATCTAATCCACAATAACAACATGGCTTGGGTATGATTTAACATCTTATTGCTTGTTTTCATCTTTTTCTCATGCTTAATTTCAATCTTAACTAGGGTTTTTTTTGAGAAAAACAAGTGTGGGGGTGTGTTTATGTGTTATTGTTCGATTTTTATTGAAGATTATGTATGTTTAACATGTTATTGCTTCGATTTTCATGCCTATTGTTCTATACATTCATTCTTTGATTTCTAGGGTTCTTAGGTATGATTAATTGGGGGTTTTGAATTTGTGAGTTAAATTGTTATGTTTTGAATGTTGTAAGATTGTTAGCTGAGTATGATTACCATGAATTCATGTTTAAATTGTCTAGATTTTGATTTTGAATTCTAGGGTTCATGTGTAATTGGGGATTTTGACTTGATTGACTAGGTTTGACTCAGTTGACTTTTGGGATTGTGTTTATCATGTGTTGATGATATGTATGCTATGACTATATGTTTTGATTGTTGATTTATTTGGTTATAGTTACATATCTTGTTGAGAGGATGACGTTATTGCATTGATGTATGTTGACTTGCTTTGACGTCCATGTTTTGAAATTGCTTACATGGTTTTGTACTTATGAAAGTTGAGAAATTGGTTCTAAATGCATGATAGTTGTTGGAGTCTTATATGATCTATGCTTTTGGAGTGTTTTAAAGTGACCATTGACATTATGCCTTAGGTATATTTTTGAAGGAATGCAGGTTATCGCTAACATGTCCTTTGGGATATATCTTTTTGTTTGTCATTGTGTTTGTTTTTCAGACAGGAGGACGTGGTAATGCTAGGGGTACTTCAAGTTCCAGTACTGCAGCCGGTGCAGCTGAGGAGGTTCAACCGCAACCTCCAATTCCTCAAACAGAGTTACACGTGAATTAAAGGTTTAATGGTCGATCGGAGGTTATTAAGCAAAGAAAGGCAGATGTTCAAGAATTGATTCGAAAAGAATTTGAACCGCATAGGGTGGTTGATTGGAATGTTTTGCAACGAGGTGGTTTACATGCTACGGTTATGGAGTATTTGCAGTTGGAATGGCGTAGTAATGTGTATAATGATTGGGTTGCTTTCTTTGGTATACATGAAATAGTTTACCGGGAGTTGGTTATTGAATTTTACGCTACATATGTGATGAATCTTCACCCTGAAAACGTTGATGATCCAACGTTTATGACTTTTTGATTGGGTGAGGTTAACCGCTCTATGTCATTATTTCAGTTGGCTACTTGTTTGGGAATTTATACCGATGAAGAACGCACACGAGTTAGTTTTCGAGATTATCTTTGGGGTGCCGAAAGAGTGATTGATATGATTGATCCTCATGAATTTGATGCAGCTAGAGTTTGGGGAGAGATTGCTTCCGATTCTGAATGGAGCCCGAGTAACTGTCCTTGTGTTAATATCATGGATCTCGCTCTTCGTGCAATTCAACGAATGGTTGCGCATACTATTACACATAGAAGAAGTGGGAACGAGAAGGTCTCTTTACCGGACCTTTGGTATGTGAACAAATTCCGAACCAAGACACCTACTTCGGTTGCTTATGGAGTGGCTTATTTTCTTACACATCAGGGTAGTGGACTTTGTTCTGCGAGAAGTCCGATTCGAGGTGGTCATTTTATCACGAGGATTGCATCGGTTTTTGAGATTGATAGATCGGATATGGAGCGAATTATTACTGAGGCGGTTGTGTTAGGAGAAAATGTTTTTCGAGGAGCAAGAGTAATATCTATTGAGCATGGTCAGGTTATTCCATATAGAGTTCGTCGTCGTCGTCCCCGAGATGCGCAGGGGGCACAGGAGGAGGATGAAGAGATGGCCGAGGGTGGTCAAGATGCTGGTCAAGGTGTCGGGGGTCAACGTTTTACAAACCGGGATTTAATGGAACAGATGCGTAATATGCAGCTTTATAATGAGGAAACCCGAGCACGCTCGGAAAGTCAGATTGCATATGGCATTAGTGAGGTTACGTATCATCACGATTGGCATCGACACAATATAGAGCTTGTTTCTCCTAATACCATCTTTACTCCTTATGGCACTCGTATTCCATGGACTCCGGAGTCGACAGGTCCTTATCGGGTGTATGATCGCACAGCAGCTCAGGAAGTTTGGGAGGATATGGTCCGACGAAGAGGAGCAGGTTCTAGTTCTCAGCATGATAAAGGTAACCATGGAGGTCAGTCAGGTGGTGGAGGTCCTTATGGTGGGCAGTATGATGGATCTTATGGAGGGTATAACCCTTGGTGATTGGATGCGGTGGTGATCGTGTGGTGACAAGGAAAAAAAAAACTTTTTAATATCGTTTTTTTAGTTTTTTTATTTTGGATGACTGTAATCTTAATTAGGATTATGGTAGTTGTTAGTCGTTAAACTTGATACTTTGGATTTTAAATGGGGCGTTTCTGTACCGTGGTGGTACCACCCCATTAGTTATGGTATGTATGCTTTCGTTTCAGGTTCCACGGTGGTTGTGCTTTATTATTTTTCAAAGTCTGGCATTAAGTTCAGCACCTTACTTGATTATGATGTTTTGGTGATTGAGTGGATGCCGATGTTCTTATGCTGGCAGTAAGTTCAGCGCCATCGTGCACCGTGTTTCCGCGATCTACGGATCTAAAAATCCGGGTTTTCTTTTCTTTTCTCTTTTTCACTATTTTTTCCTCTCGAATTTATTTTTGTTTATCTGATTTCATGTAAATGAGGGCATTACATGATCTTAAGTGTGGGGGGAGAGATAAATTCTCGTGGATTTTTGAAATTTTTGCATGTTTTAATTACCTAGTGGTCAAAATTTTTGGAATTAATTTTTGGAATTTTTAAACTTTTTAAGGTTATGATTGAGATGTTTACCCATGAGAGCACCCGTAGTGATTAGGGATTGACTTGGAATTTTTGGTTTTGGCCGGTGAGTTTTATTAGTTTTAAGCAAATTGTTAGTGGTTTGCTAATTATGAATGAACTTTTTGACCATGACTTAGGAATTTTGAGTATATAAGTGCTTGAGGAAAGACAATTGATGAAAGGTGAAAGTAAAAAGGGATAAATGTTGGATAAATTTGGTTAAAAATGTTAAAAATTCAATCTTATTTTATCTAGTTTAGTATTTGTTTCAAAGATGACAATGCAACTTATTTGTGTCAAGAGATGAAGAATAACGTTATTTAGGGCTTTAGGGTAAAATGCGAGAAAAATGGTTAAATTAGAGATTAGGATATAAATGGCTTCATATTTTGTGTTTATGGATTTTTGACTCTCTTAAAGAAGTGTTATACTCATAAGTGCTAGGTATGTAAGCTTGAAGAGGAAAAATCACAAATCTCTGACTCCAATGGACCCTTTAAGGGGTGGCTATTGCTGACTATGGTGTGAATGGTATTGCTTTATGTTATGAGTTAAATATTTCCTACAACAAATCATTCATCATCATCGATCACATCATATATCCATCCGCTACATCATACATTGCGGGTTCTACAAAGTCACAAATTGAAGACGAGGAAGATATTCAAAGAGAGTATTCTTCTTTAAAAAAAAAAAAGCAAAAAAAAAAAAAGATGCTTATGAGATCCGAACTTAAGTAGTAGTTTCTAAGACTCAAGCCGATAGATCCTTTGGGGTGCTAGATCACCTAACCCCCTAAGACCTTTTCCCGGTTTGGGATCGGTTGGTTGAAGGTTCGCTACACGGGTCAAGGACGTTACTATCTCAAGGCAAGGTGATCATCTTTAGGTAGTTTTAGTTGTAAGTACTCGTCTCATACATATGCAGCAGTGATCACCTTTGGCTCATGATGTGGAAAATACCTAGTAAGACTAGACCTTGGGAAGAGTTACCTTTGCGGGGTACGTTGGATAAGAGAGATGTGACCAGTATGTGGATAGCTTGCATATTTAGGAATTATCAGCATGAAATGGAATCAAGAGAGTTAAAAAGTTAAACGGATTTCCCTACATAAACACATGTATGAATCTATTTATAACTGGATCTTTGATTAAATTGTGAAGTATTGGTATTTGCAATAGCGCCTTAAATATTGTTAGTAGGCTATCTTGATGCGAATAAGGGTCATGTTACAAATACTAAACCTTATAACGTAAGATTGTTTTTACCATTTGTAATCATTTTATACCAATTGTTATCCGAGTTATACCTACCTCATTAAATAAACACAGGTGTAGAGACAACCCGAAAAGGTGTGTTTCTTTTGACATGATGTGTAGGAATTTGAATGTTTATTGGTGATTAGTTATTGGGGTTGGAAATTTAATCTTAAGGGATGATTGATGCAAAGAAAAGAAGGATAGTGAAAGCCTAGTGATGTGATTTTAAAGGGAAGTTAAGTGAAAAGGATTTAGGCTTTGAGATGAAAGGTTTGTTTTAAGAAGCAAAGTTGTGGAAACTTTTGAGGTTTGAGTTCTTAACCCAATTGTCTTTACATCTCAATTTATGACCTAAATTGTTTTGTGAAAAGATATTTGCACTAATGACCACTTAGGATATTGTTTTTTTTTTAATGTGTTTTAATGAAAAAGGGGGGAAGAAGGGGGGTGCGTTTGATGGTTTGTATATTGTTTTGTAAGTGACAGGAATGTGAGGAATTGTTTTGGGAGGAAATAAGTTTAATCGTGAAAAGATGAAGAGTACGAGAGCTTGTGGAGGATTGACTTGAAGGCTTGAATCTTGCGGAATTTTGTTGAAGATTATACTACAGTTATTGGTTCGAGATTGACTTGCTTGAGGACAAGCAAGGTTCAAGTGTGGGGGATTTTGATAACGCCATTTTTATATATATATTTTGGGCGTTATCTTGTTCCATTTATTGGTATTTTGAAGACTTTGATTAAGATATCGAGTTATTTGAGTTTAAAATGAAGAAAGTGTCGAGATATGGTTCGTTGGCTCATTATTGTTAATTTTATTGAAGATATAGCCAAAACGAAGTTAGAGTTGAAGATAAACGTGCCTCGGGTGAAAAAATCAGTTTCCATCGCTTCAGGATGATGTTTATCGCGTTTTGGTCATCGTGATACGTGATGAAGTGCATCAGAACGCGACATGGAAAAAAGGGCATTCTGACCATTTTGTCGCTTTTCAGTATGGGTTGTCGCGTCCTGGTCATCGCGTTACGCGATAGGGATGTCGCGGATCGCGACCAGTGGCGGTTTCAGATTTCTGTTTGCTTCTATAAATAGACGAATTTTACCCCAATTTAGGGTATGCAGTTTTTATTTCGAACTTTAGCCTACAGCAACTTTAGTTACGAATTTCTTTGTCTTTCTTCATTATTTTACAAGGGTTTAAGCTACAATATCATTCTTGGTTAGTTTAATTACTTTTATTAATTTGTTTTTCATTCAATTCATTGATTATGTTTAATTGTTCTTCTTATTTATTTGTTCTTTGCTTTACCATGAGTAGCTAAATATTTAGTATTCGCTTAGATGCATGAACCTAGGTGATGGATTGCGATCTTTTGGTTAATAACAATTAATTAAAATTACACAAGTTTATGTCTAGCTAAGATCCACCGTTATTAAAGGTTATTGATTGTTAGATCACGGAAGTTATTGATTAACTAACGACAGTTAAATTGATTAATAGCTTTTACTAGATTATTGAACGTGAATAATTTAGGAATACGTGAGATTTTATGAGGGACACCGATAATAAAATTAATCGTATAGTGGTTGAGCTTGAAATTAGTTGCAATAATTGTGAGGTTGTAAGGGACACCAAACCAACCTAAGTTAGATTATAATATTGAGTAATACCATTGTGAATTGGTTAGTAACTCTAGGTTAACGACAGTTATACTTAGGTTGCTAGTCTTAAACTGTAGGAATCGACAGATAAATACAGTGTCACATCATTGCAATTGTTTAATTAACGGGTTTAAACGAGCAATCCTAGCCTAGGGAATTGTAGCTAAGTGGATACCTTTGTTTCTTATTGAGTTAAGTTTAATTTACTTTCGCGTTTAATCAGTTTTACAACAAAACCCCCCTTTTAAATCTTAGAATAATTAATAGTTCAAGTTTTCAATTACCTGCTCTCTGTGGAACGAATTGGTCAAATATTTGTTTAATTACTACACGAACTGGTTATAGTTGCCTGTATTGTGTGATAATCGATAGGTATTTAGCTAATAATTTAGAGTACGAAATTACACATCAATCATTAATCTCAGTCAAGCTCCCACACTTAAAACTCAAGCTTCTAAGTACATTAGACAACACAAACATCCACCTGGGTGACAACATACTTATCTTAACAGATGAGTCAGTCAAAGGTTGACCAACCAAAGTAAAACAAGACCTCACAGAAGACCTTGATACGATTCTAACAAAATCATCTCGCATAGGAAGATTCGAAGCCAATCTTAAATGATTTTCAGTAAGAACTAAAGTATTGTTACCATTGCGATAAGTGCCAGTGATTGTTCGAGCTTCCCTGTTTCCAACACAAGTATACTAGAATTCACCTAACAACTCTGGAAACATAGTCGTTGTTTTAAAGAAAGCATCCTTCAGAGGATGATTTTGCATGAACTGAACCAACTCTTCATAACCTTCGTTAGCAAAGTTTTCAGGAATAGAATCACATGCAACTCCGTTGTTAGCCGAAACCATCACATCCTTGTTTCCTTTGATTTCTGTAGCTCGAACCATGTTAGCAGTGGGTACAAGAACGAATGGAATGAACTTTGATCTTGCCATTTAGCTTTAAGAAAGAGAGAATTTTGAAGATTGAGGGAATTTTGAAGATGATGATCGAAAAGAGGGATTAGGGTTTTATAATTTGATATTGATTTGAAGAAGAGGAGGGATTAAATACTCCTGACACAATTTCAAAAAGTTACTTTTAACCCCCAAAAGAAGTTACATTTTACCCCCTTTAAAAATAACCCTTTTCACTTTAGACAAACGTAAGTAAAAACCAAATAAGGAAACAAATATGTCACAAACTTACACCAGTAGAGTAAATCTTTCCAGAATCTGAATAACATGATGTCACCCAGAATCTGAATATGACGTAATCCAGACTCTACTTTTATTTTTTTTTTATTTTTTTTACAACAACAGTTTAGAGAGTATCTTCTCTTGACAACATTTCAATTGATGGATTTAACATCCCAAGTTGTTCAAGAAGATAAAAATGCCTTTCTTCAGGAAGTGCTTTAGTAAAAATATCTGCCAATTGATCTTTAGTACCAATATGCTTCAAGACCACTTTGCCTTTCTCAACACAATCTCTTATAAAATGATACCTGATTTCAATATGCTTGGTTCTGGAGTGAAACACTGGATTCTCAGTAATAGCAATTGCACTCTCATTATCACACATTATTGGAGTATTGGTTAATGTTAACCCAAAATTCAAAAGTTGATGTTGCGTCCAAAGTAATTGAGCACAACAACTTCCTGCAGCAACATATTCAGCTTCTGCTGTGGACGTGGCCACTGAATTTTGCTTTTTACTGGACCAGCTAACCAACTTTTCACCTAATAGTTGACATCCACCAGAAGTGCTTTTTCTGTCTAATTTGCAACCTGCATAGTCTGCATCTGTGTAACCAATTAGATCAAACCCTGAGTCTTTAACATACCAAAGATCCAGGTTAGGGGTACCTTTTAAGTACCTAAAAATTCTTTTCACAGCTTTATAATGAGACTCCCTAGGATCTGATTGGTAACGTGCACAAAGGCATTTAGCAAACATTATATCAGGTCTACTAGCAATTAAGTATAGTAAAGATCCAATCATACCTCTATAGGTTGATTGACAGGTGGGTTTTCCAGACTCATCTTTATCAAGTTTTTCAGAAACACTCATTGGAGTTCTTAAAGAGGAACAATTTTTAAAACCATACTTAGTTAACATATCAGAAATGTAATTACTTTGGTTAATAAAAATACCCTCATGACTCTGCTTTATTTGTAGCCCAAGAAAATAGTTTAAGGTACATAAATTACTCATTCTATATTCTTTAGACATGATGTCAGAAAACCATTTTATCAAAAGTGGATTAGTAGACCCAAAAATAATGTCATCAACATAGATTTGAACAAGTAATAGATCACCTTTCTCCTTTTTGATGAACAAAGTCTTGTCAATAGCCCCTCTAGAAAAATTCTTTTCTAGAAGAAATGTTGACAAAGTATCATACCAGGCTCTGGGAGCTTGCTTCAGACCATACAATGCTTTCTTCAGCTTGTAGACATGCTTAGGAAATTTCTTACTTTTAAAACCAGGAGGTTGTTTTACATAAACCTCTTCTTGCAATTTACCATTCAGAAAATCACTTTTTACATCCATTTGAAATACCACAAAATCTTTGTCTGAAGCATATGCCAGAAACAATCTTATAGCTTCAATTCTAGCAACAGGAGCAAAAGTCTCTTCATAATCTATTCCTTCTTCTTGTCTAAACCCTTGAGCCACTAACATTACTTTATTTCTAATCACAATACCATCTTTATCAACCTTGTTTCTGTAAACCCATTTAGTGCCAATTGCAGTTTTACCATCACGTTTTGGAACCAACTCCCATACATCATTCCTTTCAAATTCTATCAACTCTTCAGTCATAGCCTCAACCCAATCATTTTCAGCTAATGCTTCATCTACTTCTTTTGGCTCAATTAGTGAGAGAAAATTAGAAAAGAAGCAATAGTTTGCAATAGCAAAGTCAGACACAGGTGTCTGAGAATAAGAGCTAGGTTTAGGCAAACCAGTAGGATCCACAACATAATCCTCAAGATGCTTTAGAGGAACTATATTTCTAGATGATTTTCTAGTAGGAACAGCAGGATCCAAGGTGGTATTTGATGACTGATCACCCTCTTGAATAACAACAGACTCATCTTCTTGTGGAACTTCTTCTGTATGAGAATTATCTGCAGAATCATTTTTCAACCCAGACAAATTAGGTTCATCTGACTCAGACTCTGAATCCAGAGTCTGAACACTGTTTCCAGAAATTAAATTTGACAATTCACCAAGTGCAGATTGCTCAGTGCTGGATGACTGATCCATTTCTATAGAACTTTCATCAAAAGAAACATTAATGGATTCTTCAATCTTCATTCTCCTCTGATTATATACTCTATAAGCTTTAGATACAGAAGAATATCCCATGAACACACCTTCATCAGATTTTGGCCTCATCTTTTCAAGGTGATCTCTTTGATTTAATATATAGCACTTACACCCAAATACATGGAAGTAATGAATAGTAGGCACCTTTTTATGGTATAACTCATAGGGAGTTTTGCCATGTTTCTTCACAATCAAGGACCTATTTTGAGTATAACATGCTGTATTAACTGCCTCTGCCCAGAACCTTAGAGCAATATTTAATTGACATAACATGGTTCTGGCTGCTTCAATAAGGGTTCTATTTCTTCTTTCAGCAACTCCATTTTGTTGTGGAGTTCTAACAGCAGAGAAATTTTGACCAATTCCAGACTCTTCACAAAAGTCAATTAATGTAACATTTTTGAACTCAGTACCATGATCACGTCTCAATTGTTTAACAAGAACACCCTTTTGAACCTGCTCTCTCTTGATTAAATTGATAATTTCTTTAGGAGCATCACTTTTTGCAGATAAGAAAATAACCTATGTAAATCTAGAATACTCATCAACAATTACCAGAGTATATCTTTTCCCACCCAAACTACTAGTGTTCATTGGACCAAATAGATCCATATGGAGCATATGAAGAGGATCACTAATAGTAGCTAGGGTTTTTGAGGGAAACTTTGTTTTGGTCTGTTTACCCATGATAAAAGCAGAACAAGGTTTTTCTTTCTTAAAAGGTTGTTGAGGCAGACCTCTTACAAGCTTCTTTTTGGAAAGCTCATTAATGTTTTTGAAATTGAGATGTGACAGCCTTTTATGCCAAAGGCAATTAAGTTCAGGGACAGTCTGAGAGTACATACATGTTTCAATTCCAGTATCAACAGAATCTAGATCCAGCATATACACATTTTGAAATTTTCAGGCTACAAGTGTTGGCCTTCCTTTAGGATCATAAATAATACCAGCTTTCTTTCTTATTCTGATCTCACAATCTTCATCAGCAATTTGACTCACACTTAGCAGATTATGCTTCAACCCTTCAACTAAAGCAACTTTCTTAAATGAAACACTTCCAGCTATAACAGTACCATAACCAATAGTCTTTGCAACTGAATTATCACCATATCTTACAGAAGGACCTTTTTCTTCAACAAACCCTACAAGATGCTCTTTGCATCCAGTCATGTGTCTTGAACAACCACTGTTCAAATACCACATATTACCCTGCTACACAAGACACAAACAAAAGAGAATGATTAGTTTTTAAGGGGAACCCACTTTTCAGTGGGTTCAATTGGAGTGCTCTTCACTCTCCAGATAAAAGCTTTGTTTCCAATCCAGATCAACTTTTCCTTTACTGTTTTCAAAACACCTTTATTTTCACAAGCTTTAGGTTTCCATACCTTCTTAATTTTCTCAGGAAAACAAGATGTTCTTTTAACTGAAGGTTTTTCTTTACTCTTGATTTTTTCATTGAGTTTTGAAATTTTCTTTTTGAGTTTTTGAATAGTCTTAGCTTGTTTTGACTTTGACCTTCTTTTAGTTGACCTTTTTAGACCTGGACAAGTGTCACTATCAGAGGACGATTCAGAATTGCTTTTGCTACTTGACTCTTGGGTGTCAGACTCTAGGTTCGAACATACACTATTATCTTGAGAGACTAAACTATTAGAGTCTGAAGATTTCAAAAGTTCAGACTCTAGTGGATTTCTGCATTCTAGTATTATAGTCTTAGAAGGTTCAACAGAATCTAATGATCTTACAAAAGCATTAGTTAAAATCTTTTTGTCACCATCAAATTTTACAAAAGTGTTTGGTAAAATGTCAAGTTTGAATATACTAGGATCAACTTCCACATTATTATTTAATATGTAGTTTTCACCTAGTATAGCTTTGACATCATTTGAAATTTGTTTGGCAATAGCATCAGAATTCTTTTTGGAAGATACACACCAGGATTTACAAATTGTTTCATAATGTTTTGACCTTTTAATTGATCTTCCTAATTCAGTATTTAACCTTTTAGTTTCTTCTGTGTATGCCATTTTATAGGTGTCAAGTTCAGCCTCACATTTTTTTAAATCTTTAATTTCAGCATCTTTGTTTTTGATGGCATTTTTAAGATCAAAAATTTGTGTTCTTAACCTATCAATATCTTCTAAACACCACTTAAAGTCAAGCAACATGTACTGAAACATTCTCACTTTTTCATTATCAAGATAGTTTACAAAGTTTTGTACCTTATAGGCAGAAACTTTATTACAAGTAGAGTCTTTATCCATCTTCTCAATAGCTTTCAGATCTTCCTCAAACTTGCTAGAGCCACTATCCCTTTCAATTATATCCATAAGACACTTATCTTCTTCTTCATCAGATGATGAATCTTCATCTTCCCATGCCTCTGTGTACAAAGCCTTTTCCTGTTCTTTGTTTTTTGACTTTTCTGCTTCACTCTTTAACTTCATGTATTTGAGCTTATACTTTCTTGCTTTGTCAACAGACTTGTTGCAATTTGAACCTCCTTCACTCTTAGACCAGCAATCAGCAGCTATGTGACCTATCTTGCCACACTTAAAGCATTTAGCTTTCTTTGGATCAAAAGTACTCTTACCTTTACCCTTCTTATAACCAAACTTTTTCTGCTCAATCCTTTGAGTCAAAAAAGCCACCTGACTTTCTAGATCTTTAATCTCCTCATCTTCATCAGAATCACTATCATCATCAGAAGTTTCATCACTTTCAGATTCAACCTTGCTAGAGTAACTAGAACAAAAGAAACATAACGTCGATCAAGCAAAAGAATTAAACATTAGCTTAGTGCGGAAACGATGAACAAAAGAAGTTTCTCAAAGTTTAACATTTTATTGAATAAATGAAGAACATAAACAATGAAAAACAGAGGATAGACGATCTCAAAGTTATGAGATCGGTTCTTGCTGCAGGCAAAGACAACTAACCTCACCCCAAGACCTCTTTATTTATAGAGTCTTGGGGATAAGAATTAGGAAACTAAATCCTCTAGATAAATGCAAATCCCACTAATTAAGGGATTTATACAAACTACCGATTTTATCCAATCAATTCTAATAGATAGGAAATATTTTCCTAACAATAGGAAATCTTTTCCTAACAATCTCCCCCTAATTGATTAGGATAAAACAATCGGTTACAAGATGTAAATATAGACTAAAAATAAATCTAATCTTTGTCTTCAAAGCTTTAACCATCTTGTATGATCTTCATAACTCTTGATAAACTGATCTTTCTTTAATCATGATTCTCCTCTTTATTTATCATTGTTGTACACATAGCCTCAACATCTCATCAGCACTTATGTATCCCGAAGACAAATCATCAACTACCATGAACATAATCATGACAAAACTGCATTTGAAAATATGCATGAAAAACCGCGTTCACCACCGCTTAACCACTTGCGTATAAATATTGAACATATTTGTTGAATCTTCATCTTCATAAATATTGATTATGTTGAGCTAACATCCGGTCTTCTTATTGAGGAATAACCACTTCAAAATCTGAGTTCAAAAGAGATGAACTCAAATGGGTCTGACCTGATTTGAGTCTGGAGTCCTAGAGTCTGAAGTATTTTGAGTCTGACCTCATGTAAGTCTGACTTCTACTAAGTATAAGTTCACGCGAAACTGAAGTCTGAATCTGATCTTTATAATCTGTGCTTGAGTCTGATCTTGAGTCTGCATTTGAGTCATAATGTTAAGTCCGAAATTCAGACTCATATCTCAATTAGAGTCTTGAGTCTGAGTTTCCAGACTCAGAATTACAGCAGAACTAAAAATACATATCTTTTAATATAATCACCAGATCAAGCTAAATTTTTTACACGAGATAGATCTATATGCCGTTAACCTCATATCCAAAAATCATGACGATCCAACGGCCAACGAATCTAAAACAATCGTTTTAAACTGACTGCACAGATTGAAACACAAGCAGACTGCCGTGTATTTAAAAATTTATATCTTTTCGTAGACACGTCCAATCAAGATGAAATTTTTACACAACGACCATCTATATGTAATCAATGGCATCCGAAAATCATAAAAATATAGATGATAACGAAGATACAGTAATTAAATTACTGAAACTGCATTGAAAAACCCTCCAATCTCAGCAGCAGATTTCGACCATTGATATCTCTCAATCCAAAGCTCCGATCGAAATTTCCTTCAGTAGAAATTTAATTCCATGTGTTGTGAACCTACATTTAAAATTTTATGAAGATTGAAAGGTTAACGAATGAGATATAATCATTTATATATCGCTGCGCATAGCATGACGAATCTGAAAACGATTTTTTCTTTTGTTTCTTCAATAAGATATCTTTTGCTCGAAAATGACTTGATCATCAACAAGATATGTTGATCCTGCTCTGATACCAATTGATAGACCCCATAATGTCGATCAAGCAAAAGAATTAAACATTAGCTTAGTGCGGAAACGAAGAACAAAAGAAGTTTCTCAAAGTTTAACATTTTATTGAATAAATGAAGAACATAAACAATGAAAAACAGAGGATAGACGATCTCAAAGTTATGAGATCGGTTCTTGCTGCAGGCAAAGACAACTAACTTCACCCCAAGACCTCTTTATTTATAGAGTCTTGGGGATAAGAATTAGGAAACTAAATCCCCTAGATAAATGCAAATCCCACTAATTAAGGGATTTATACAAACTACCGATTTTATCCAATCAATTCTAATAAATAGGAAATATTTTCATAACAATAGGAAATCTTTTCGTAACAGTGAAGGGTAATTAATCATTATTAGTTTTGTAAATTATTGATGATGGAAATGGCCTCCAAAAACCCCCCTTCACTTGCAACTCTGATCTTATTTCACAGGTTGTAAAGATAAAAGATACCTTATGTATGTATGCATATGACTATCTAATGTCAAGTGTTTCGTTTTTTCCAACTGATTCAACTTGATTATGTAGCAATAGCGTTATCATCACTTGTATGTCTATCGATGAAAGTTGCACATTGCATTTATGTAGAATGTATGATGAGGTGTCGTTTTACTAAAAGGTATTTAATCGTCATAATCATTTTTACGTCTTTCTCAACAACGGTCTTATTATCATATCATTCTCCTTGTCGTCTGTTAGTTAAAAAGTGAACCCCAGGATATTTCTGGCAAGCCAACGAGTATCCTATTTCATCTATGGCATTGACCCCTGACAAGCCCTCGTCGATGGTAAAGCAATTATGGACCCATATATATAGGAATAGAAAAAAGAATCACCTTGATACTAAACCGGATCGATCCCATCATTATTTGAAATGGGAAGATCTAGGATAGACGGCCAACCTTTGGGATAAAGCGATGTGCATGGACCAGGTGGGTAGGGATGCAGCTCCGTGAACCGCTCGTCGAGCCTGATAGGTGGTGGTATCACACCCTTCTCAAAGAAACCGTACGTGAGACTCTCACGTTATAGGGGTCGGTCCCGGAATCAGTACCCCTTTCCTTTGGACAAGGGTCCTCAAACCGACTTGTCCTTCCTTTCTATTTCTCGTTGAGCGGTTTTTATTTTTTATTTTTTCATTCAACGATTGACTCAAGGTAGCTTGAGATACTAGTAATTTTCTCTAGATACTAATAATAACATTTAGAATATGTATATATATTAATTAATAATAAAATAACAGTTACTAAATTAAAATAGTATAAAATTATACTCCCTTTCGTCTCAAAAAACTGCTCATCTTTCTATTTTTTGTTTTTCTCAAAATTATTGTCTGTTTCTCTAAATAATCATTAAATATCATTAAAGTTTCAAAGGGGACTCAAGTTCAATCTCCACCAAGTTCACTTTGAGACATTGCCTTAAAAAAAAAAAGAAATTATGTCCCTTGTAATTTTGAAAATTTAATTTTAAATATAACAATTAATTTAGTAGTTACTTTTTATTTATAATTACATTACATTAAATTAAGGGCAAATTTGACAATTTATTATTATATTATAATTTAAATTTAATAAAAAGTCGAAATGTTTTTGGGACGGAAGAAGTATTAATCTATTTGGGTATTGGGGATAATAAATTATATCATTTACAAAAATTAAGAATCAAATATCATAATTAAGATAGATAGATAGATACGTATTTGTAATTATACTTTTTATTTATTTATATTTATTGTATATTTGAATTTGAATTCGATGATAAGTAAGGTAACTAAATTCGATCCATATAAAAACCAGATTAAATAAATCAGGTTTAATTTAATCTAATTTTAATACGGAGTATAAAAAAACCCTAACAATCTAAAGAAGCTTAATTGTATCCTTAAACTATATAATGAATAATAAGTTTAATTGTAATAAGTTCTTGTTTTTCTCCTCACCTCATAAATTTCCGTAATTCCGTTTGATTATAGTTTATACAACCTGCAGATTGCCGTTGGCTTCTTTTTGTATGTAACATATTTTAGAGGTAAGATTTTGCTTCATAAATTAGTTGTATTCTTTGTTTTATATTCTATTGTTTAAACAGCCTTTTAAAAAGTGCAGACCACCACCACCAACTTGTTACTTCCGTTTAAAAAATAACTGCAAACCACCGATTATTCAGTGACTTTGACCACTTTAAGATATATGTTTAGCAAGGTTGCAACGTGAGACATTATTTTTTATAACCACTTATTATTATGATTATACTAGATGAGGAATATTCATTTTAGTCCATAAATTAAGTTGAGATTCAAGGGACCAATGAGAGCGCGACATGTGTCGCGAAAATCACATGTGATTGAAAAAAAAATTCAAAATTTTTTTTTTGAAAAAAAAAATTTTAAATTTTTTTTTCGAAATTTAAAAAAAAAAAAAATTTTAAATTTTTTTATTTTTTTTACAATCAAATGTGATTTACCTGCACAATCACATGTGATTGAATTGTACAATCACATGTGATTGGATTTGTCATGCATAATCACATATGATTTTTAAAAAAAAAATTTCGAAAAAAAAAATTTCAAAAAAAAATTTTTCGAATTTTTTTTCAATCACATGTGATTTTCGCGCCACATGTCGCGTTCTCATTGGTTCCTTTGTTTTCAAGTAAATTTATGGATGCAAGTGATTACAACTCTATACTAGATACTAGATTTAAGAGCCCGTGCATTGCACGGCATCTCCATAAAATAGTATTCGAAAACGTTATTGATAGTATTTATTTTGAGATAGCATATGCAATGATGTAGCCCTTCGTTATTGATAGGAATCGTATTGAAATATGATGTGGGTGTGAACTTTTTATTTTAATGATAATTTAACAACATACTGAATATACTTGTAAAAGCGATTCGATTGGACCAGAGTAACAAAAACTTTGACAATGTTAATCCATTAATATGTAGCTTTAAAAAAACTTTTATAATCTTGAAATCTGCAAATCTTTTACTCTTTAAGTTTTCTAACCCAATATATTTAAGATCTTTAAGACCGGTAGTTTTACTTCACATTGCGTAGTCCATGTATCCGCACCTGGCCATCCAGCAATCTGAAGCTAAAACAAATGAATTAGTAAAGATCATAATACAATTGTAAGATATTAAACATTCACTTAGATATAGAGATTAACCCGAATCAAACAACAAATCTTTTACTGAAGTAACACCGTAGAAAAGATACATTGTTTTGTAGATTAACACACCCGAATCTACAGACCTTCTCAAATATCTCCATATAACAATCTTCCTAAGTTATAAGATAATGTGTATGTCGATTCCGATCACATCTCATCTGTACCTGGTATAAAAGTAAAATATAGTGAAGGAAACGCCTCAAAAGGGGTCGAAAGTATTTAACATTTCCATAGAATTCATGAATGGTTTAGTGTTGGAAATATAACTTTTCATATTTGACACTGATTATCAGCAAAGAATGCAAAAAAAAAAGGTGTTTAAGTTCAACGCACTCCAACTAAAAGATACCATTAATTACTCATTTTGAACTAAACAAATTTTGACATGTTACCCAACCCGCATATGCTGTCACGTCCAATAATAAATGTACATGTAAATTGGGTATATATCTAACATGTGGTAGGGAGAGCACAGAAAGGAAATCGATACCATTGCAAACATCTTTTATCAATTTGCAGGATTTATCACAAGTTCACCTCGTCCGGAAACCCGTGATGTTGGTATAATATAAGTAGTTCGGAATGCAGACTCGAGTGAAAAGGATAGAACGAATCAATAAATGTCCTCATCAATTTTCTCACTCAAAGTCTTAGTAATATCACCTTTCTTGTTAAAGTTGAACTACAATGATAATAGATAAAAGTCAACAATACAGACCACCTATACAACGTATAAAACTTAATAGCTGCTGACCAGACCCATATCCAAATTGACACTCTGCTTTTTTCATTTTTTTTAACAGAGTATAAACCCCCAATTGTTTACGCCCAAATGTGCACTATATACCAAGACTTTCTTGAATTCTGACTTTTATACGTTTGAGCAGCAACATCAAATTTCCGGACAAACCTGATCTTTGACTTTTTTGTAAGTGTATGCAAAAGAACACAACACTTTGGCACAAACTGCTTGCCATTTTCTGGTTTATTATTGCTCATTAAATAAGGATTACAAAAAACCAATTAGAAGAAAAACAGGACCACTAACGTGTAAACAAGAGTGAGTGGCAAACAAAAAGCAAACACTAAGTCTAAAAAGCAAACAATAAAGGAAAAGCAACTTCACCAACAAATCCATCAAACACGGATGTTTAAAGACTTGATTTTTATATTCCAAACAATCCCTCCCTTGAACCAATTGATTCTACGAACAATTAGTTCAAACTAGAAGCTGCACAAATACCCATGGCCAAACGAAGCTTCTGAAAACTTTCCACCTTGATCTGCTTTGTCATGATGTCAGCTAATTGATCATGTGTGCCACAAAACTCCAGATAAATCACACCTTCCTTGGTAAGATCACGTAGCCAATGATAACGTACCCTAATATGTTTTGTACGTCCATGAAAGACAGGGTTTCTGGACAGCTGTATGGTTGAGTTGTTGTCACACATTATGATTACCCCATCACTTTGTTCATGACCAATTTCCTTCAAAATCTTTTGCATCCAAATTGCTTGAGTGGCACATGAAACCGCTGCTACAAATTCAGCTTCTGTAGTCGACAATGTGACAATAGGTTGCTTCCTAGAAGACCAAGCAACGGCTCCTCCGCACATCATGAATACATAACCCGATGTGCTTTTACTATCTTCAACATCTCCGGCATAGTCACTATCAGTGTAACCAATCAACTTACTAGAACATCCTCTTTTATAAAAAATGCCATAATCTTGTGTAGCTCGAATGTACCTCAATATTCTTTTTGCTATTGTAAGATGAAATTGAGTAGGTTTAGACATAAACCGGCTTATCAAACTTACAGCGAACATAATGTCAGGTCTTGAAGCTGTGAGATACATGAGACTTCCTATAATCTGTTTATAATACGTGTCATTTATCTTTATGCCATCTTCATATTTGTCCACCTTCATCCCAGTTGCGATGGGACTGTTTGCACCATTACACTCACTCAAGTCAAATCGTTCCAAGATTTCTCCAGCATACTTCCTTTGAGTGATGAAAATACCATCTTCTCTTTGGACCACCTCTATTCCAAGAAAAAACTTCATTTCTCCTAAGTCATTCATATCAAATTCCTTTTTCATAGCACATGATGTGCGAAATCAGGTATATAAATTATCGTTGGAAAACACCGGTTAAAAAGACTGTTACACACTAACGGGCAGTGTACCCGATCGTGTAGTAGTATAAATAATGGTTTAGCTCCGTGTATCGTTCCAAGGACAGTTGTATTAGTCAAACTAGAATTAGAAACTATATTATGATTAACTAAGTAAATGAAACTTAAAGGTACAAGATATTATGTTTTTGTGGCTTTTTAACGATTTAGCCAAATCAGAGAAGGTTAAAAGTAAAAACAATATTTTTGGCCTTTTAAGTTTATATAATGAAAATAAGTGCAAAGAAAGCAATTAAGATAGTTTGATTTATATCAAAGAGATGAAATGTTCATCTAGATATTTTACCCTCGGTATTGGATGTAAGTTTTGCTATTAAGGCCTGATTGAATGATTATGTGTGTAAGTTATCTAATAGGTTCACTAAGAGTTCTCTTAAATAAACACGCAAACACAATTACAAGATCAAGGGTTCCCTTTTCTCTATAGTTCTCGTGTTTGTAATCAAATAACTATGAAATGTGCTAATCACCTAAATCGACCCGCCAAGAGTTCTCTTTAGCGAGTACTCAAACTAGAAGTACTAAGTGAGGGTTCCCTATTACCTAGACCTTTTCATTTGTAACTAGTTGATTAGCAAGATCAAAGACTTAAATAACAATTGTCTTTGCGTTCGCTCTACACAATTCATTCCTATATCGTTTAATCGTATTGATCTAATTTACCCCCTTGGTCCGGTTTAGTAAACAATCAATCTAAGACAAGTTGATTGTAAATCAATATGATACATCAACAAGAGTTCTCTTTATCAAAAACATATCAATTAACTAGATACAAATGATTAAACATCAATAAGCATGGTTCTTTAATTCAAGCTTCAATCTTTCACACATAGTACATACAATCAATAAGATTACATCCAATACCTCGGTTATTAATCTAGACAAACATTATAGAAACTAGCCAACAATCATGGTAACAGACAACATAACAATCAGATTATCAATGGAAATCATTGCTTTAGAACAAGGAATAACCTACAAGAACAATGAGTTCTTGGATGAAGAAGGTTTTGATCTTTGATGCCTTGATGTTGAGCCTCTTCCAAGAGCTTGGAGTTCTCCAATATTGCTCCCAAAATTCGTCTCTGTACTCTCTGGTTCGTATATCGTAAACTGGTCTTCAATCAGTAGCTTTTTAAAGTGGAGAAAGTAGGTCATAAAGTCAAAAGTAGGCTGAAACCTACTTCTGGACGGCGTCCTGGATTTTGGACGGCGTCCCATTTTAAAGGCTTGGACGGCGTCCCAATTTATTGGACGGCGTCCAAGTGTACAAAGCTGGACAGCGTCCCATAGCTCTGGATGGCGTCCCATTGTACTAAATTTTACTATCTTGCTTTCTTGCACTCTCTCTTCAAATGGACGAAGTCCCAATCATTTGAAGCCTTGTTTTACCATTTTAGAGCGCTAATTTGACCTGAACTTATATCGGGATCAACCACGATCATAAATCATCAAAACTCTTTATAAATCGTTCTCCGATACAAATTTGCATATCTTGGCCTATCACTTGTAGAAACGCCTTTATTACCCTTGATTCTAGAGCATTTTACACGATATTGCGATAGATATATATACTGTTATTGAGCAATATCAAAACACCCCACACTTAAACCTTGCTTGTCCTCAAGCAATTCTTTCTTTACAAAGTAGAACAATATCAAACACACTTACACAATATAGATTACAAGCATTACACAAATCACTCGAAGCACACGAAACACAAATGTTGATATGAAACGCAACTCACGCTATATGAAACATACGCTTTAAGTATAACACACCTTTATTGTAATCACACTCACGCTATATACACAATGAAAACACACACCCACATTTTTGGGAGATTAGAACCAAGTATCCGAAAAATTTGATCCTAGGGAAATCAGGACCTTGATGAAAACGTTTTATGGTTTTGAAAATATCATGCTAGTTTTAATACTAGGCACGTTTTCCGATTTTGTCGGATTTTCTGAATTTTTGAAAAATGAGCGCAGGTTTCCCGCTACTGGTCAAGCCAATCCCTCCCACGGTACCTAACATCATGAGATGTCGGTAAGAAAATAATGTGCTTAGGAGGATACACATTACGTTCGGATATCATCGATAATCATGAGGTAATCATCTAATCCGTTAAGTCAACCATAAAGATTGAGGTTCATCAGGCTTAAAAGCTGATATCTTACCTTTCCGGAGGTTATCCACTGGGAATCTGATCAATTCACTGACATTTTGTGTATCATGGTGCGCTTCCCATTTGGCCAGCAATTCTCCCTCATTGATAAAAGCTTTGACTACCAGTTTCCCTGTTTGATGTTGAGGCCTGGTAGATTTCCAGTCGATTTTAGCAATGACTTTTCAAGATTTTTCGTCACCCTACAACTGGTCTGGACTAGAACTTCTGAAACAAATCAGCAAGTGTGTCATTCGGAAGACTTTACTTCCTTAAGGATGGAACAGATACATCCTATTGGTCATAAGAAGTGGTCGGACGCAACATTGTCCTTGTTAGGAGAAACAATGAGGATCGTCCTTAGGGTTTTCGATCTGGCGCGAGATCCGGTTTCCGACCACGCTATACAATCACCGCTCTCTCACGGTTTACACTCGTTTTGGTACAAGTGACCTACAAGTTAGCTCTACTAAACTAGTAGGATTTTCATCCAAATAATTGAATGATAGTGCAACTTCAAAGACTATTAATAATTTAAAACATAACTCAACATTTCTTTTCTAGATTTAGAATTCAATGTATGTAAAATGATTTTGGACAATTTTCGTTTCTAAGGCTACCTGAAAAAAATTAAAAATTTTGATCATAAACGCCTTATTTTTTTTAAAAAAAAATGAATTCCCGATAAATTTCTATCTCCCACCCCACACTTAAGATCATGCAAGGCCCTCATTGCATGAAATCAGAAAAATGATTAAATTTAGAGGGCAAAGTGATAGGGTGTTTTTAGAAATTTTCAAATTTTTGACCTGTAAATCGTGGAACATGTAGACGAATGCCGCTGAACTTACTGCCAGCATAAGAGCATCGTCCATTCCTCGATTATCAACATACATACATCATAATATCAAATGTTGCTGAACTTAATGCCAATCTTTGAAGTTCAACCATGCTGCACAAAATAACAAACTACACAAATAATAATAAAAATAACGGTGTTTTTACAACCACAACCGTTTATCAAACCACACGATTAGTTAAAATATCACCATAACAAATAACTAGATTGTTCGAAAATGTTTCAACAAAATGATCATGGGCTCGCAGGCCTTCAGTTGTTGTAAGGCCAAAAGTAGTTTTCTGAGCCATCTCTGCTTCGGCGTCCTCGTGGGTATTCCTGCTCAAATCGGCTCCTGGTGACACGACCCAAAAAATTTCGACTAATTTTAAATCAAACTCTCAATACGATTTAGTATTTTTGACACAATAAGAAAAGTCTGTTAGGTTGAGTCTCAAAATTTTTGAACTGTTTCATATATTCAATTGACGTTCGACCATTTTCGATGATTCACGAACAAATACTTGTAAATATGTGAATATATATAAGTATGTGTATATATAACTATATGTATAATATATATATATATATATATATATATATATATATATATATATATATATATAATAATGTGAACATTAATAAATTATTATATACATTTATTGTTATAAATAAATATGTAAAATAAAACATATTTTAATAAAAACTATTACTTTATATGTAATATATGTATATTACTTGTATATATATATTGGTATATTTAATTTAATTATTATTTATTTGTGTAGTAAATTCTGTTATTTAAAACTATTTATATATATACATAGTGTATGTTAAATATAACTAAATTTTGAGCTTAAACGGTAAGTGTCTGTAACTTTTGGTTGACGTTTAATTATTTTTAAAATAGGCCTAATATAAATATATGAGGTTTCAAAATAAAGGTTGGTCCAAAATTTGATTAAAAAGATAATAGTTTTGATAAAATATTTTTTTACCTTTTCAATCTAAGTTTTTGTACTCCGTACATACAAATTGGAACATAAAAATAAACAATTAACAAACTTTCTTTATCAGGTTTTAAACAGTTAATGAGTGAAATAATTAAATATATTTAATCTAAAAATTTGGGATTTTTAGGAATACTTTTATGTATTAACTGTTTAGCGATGAACACGATAGTACCCGGTAATTTAAAAATGTCGGCAGGCTAACAGTTTAATATCCCGTGATTTGAATCATATGATTAACCAAGTTACTTTGTTTTCATTTACTTTTTCCATAAAATAAGTATTATATATTATCTTTATATATATATATATATATATATATATATATATATATATATATATATATATATATATATATATATATATATATATATATATATATATATATATATATATATATATATATATATATATATATATATATAGCATATACATTACATACACTTAGAGAATGAAAAAAAAACTTCATCTACCATCTCACACTCTTCATCAACTCCCTTTCTTCAACCATTCGACCACCGTCACCCACCACTAAACTACCACTCCACCGTCACCCTAAACCGGCGACTACCACCCTCACAATCACCCCCACTCGCTCTCTCTCTCCTCCCTCTCTCATCATAAAACTGTCACCTTCTAATCACCACTCTTAATCTTTTTACTTACCGGAGCCACCGCCACCTCACCACTTTGGATTGAACCCATCTAACCGTTATTACTTCCTGTCTTGGTGCGATCAAACCCAAGCCAACAACACTTACACGGTTACAAATTATCTATCATTTTTTTTTTCCTACCATCCATCATCAAGGGAACCACCATCCACCACTTTCTTTTCTAACAACCACCACCATTTAACCACCACCGTGACCACCAATAAACGGCAACAAACTGCTGCTGCACTAATGTTTCTATTATTTCTGTTTATAGTTGACAACTATAGGTGATGATGAAGCTAAGGTATACGAAATAGTTTATATTTTACTAGGAAAAACTATTAAATACGATACAATTTTACACAAGATATTTATTTATTTATAGAATGGATATACTTAAACCTTGCTACAACACTTATAGGCAGTGTACCTAATCGTACAGTAGTGTAGTTTTTAGTAAGTCCGGTTCGTTCCACAGGGAAATCTTTAAACAAAGCTCAACGCTATATAAAAATACAAACATATATATAAGTAATACGTAATATTATTATTATAAAGGGGGGGTTTTTACCGTTTAATGACCGGTTTGTCGATTTTAAAACTTTAGTCGCAGTTAAAACCTAATGTAAAATATTAAATAAATAAAAGACTTAATTTAAAGCGTAAAGTAAATAACGATAATGAAATTGCGAATAATAAAAGTGCGATAAAATAAAATTGCGATAATTAAAAAGTACGATAATTAAAAGTGCGATTAAATAACAATAAATAAAAGTGCGATAATTAGAAGTGCAATTAAATATAAAATAAAGGAAATTAAATATGAAATAAAAGAATTATGCTTATTTAAACTTCTGTAATCATGATGTTTGACATGTTGATTTTAGTTTTATGCCCATGGGTTAATTGTCCTTTGTCCTGGATTATTTAATATGTCCGTCTGGTTTTTGTCCATAACAGTCCATCAGTCATAAATATAAAGTGCGAGTGTCCTCGTCAAATTATTCTTATACCCGAAGTTAAATATTCCAACTAATTGGGGATTCGAATTGTAACATGGTTTTAATACTTTGTTTAATGAATACACCAGGTTATCGACTGCGTGTAAACCAAGGTTTTACCACTTTGTTAACAATTACACCAATTACCCTTGAATGTAATTCACCCCTGTTTCGATTATTCTAGTGGCTATTAATCCATTCCCGTGTCCGGTTAAATGAACGATTATTCGTACATATAAATACCCCGCCCATCGTGTCCGATCGAGTGTATATGGTAATTTATAGGGACGCCCAATTGTAAATCTTTATATTAACATTAACAAACTATCATTTAGTTAAACAAATATAAAGCCCATTAATAGCCCATAGTCTAATTTCCACAAGTGTCGTTCTTTTGTCCAAACCCCAATTATGGTACAAAGCCCAATTACCCAATTTTAGTAATTAGCCCAACATCATGATTACTTTGTTTTAAATAAGCATAATACTAACTTAGCTACGAGACATTAATGTAAAAAGGTTGAACATAACTTACAATGATTAAAAATAGCGTAGCGTTACACGGACAGAATTTCGACTTACACCCTTACAACATTCGCTAACATACCCTTATTATTAGAATTATAATTAAAATTAAAATTAAAATATAAATTATATATATATATATATATATATATATATATATCGTATGAATGAGGAGAAAAAAGATGATGAAAATGCGATCAAAATTCGGTTGGCTTTATAGGCAGAAATTCATTTTGGGGCTCCGCGACTCGCGGTGAAATCCTCTTCAAACTCCGCGAGTCGCGGAGAATGAATTTACAGCTCAGTCCCTTGGAGTCTTTCTCTGCCGACGGTTTTTATTTATAAATATAATATATATATAATTAATATAATTATTTATATATTATATTATATTTATATACATAGTTAACTTGTAATTTTTAGTCCGTTGCGTCGAGCGTTAAGAGTTGACTCTGGTCCCGGTTCCGGATTTTCGAACGTCCTTGCGTACAATTTAATATCTTGTACTTTGCGTTTTGATTCTTGTACTCTTGTAATTTCGAGACGTTTCTTATCAATAATTGGAACCTTTTTGATTGTCTTTTGTACTTTTGAGCTTTTTGGTCGTTTGCGTCTTCAATTCGTCGAATCTGTCTTTTGTCTTCACCTTTTATTATTTAAACGAATATCACTTGTAAATAGAACAATTGCAACTAAAAGCTTGTCTTTCTTGAGGAATAATGCTATGAAATATATGTTCGTTTTTAGCATTATCAAATATTCCCACACTTGAGCGTTGCTTGTCCTCAAGCAATATCGTCTTGAAATACTAGAATCACTTCTTTATTCTTCACACTTTGTACATCAGTGATTTCTATACGGCGGTATAAACAATGGTAGTAACGATATGGTTTACAGTCCCACATGACTATAAAAAATTAGATCCATTAAGGAAATTGGATCTTTATGAAAACATTTGATCTTTTAAAAATTAAATCTAGTTTTTACCCTAGATAAGTTTTCCAGGATAACCCTTTACCGGTGTTTGCAAAATATTTTTGTGGGTTTGGTGGGTTTCAGATTTGAAAATTTTAGCTCAAAACTTATGGTTTTGTGTCACCCACTTGCTAACCTTGTATTTGGAAAGCAACACGTCCAGTTTACTTGTCCCGTATATTACCTTTCGGTAAACTACCGTCCGGTTGAAAGGAAAGCGTTGAACAAGCAACTGTTAAGGCAATGTCCCCTGACATGCTTTTAGTTATGGTCTATAACGTGTCGGACGCAATTACTATCCTTGGTAGGAGCAATAGTAAAGCTTACCCTTATAATTTTTCGGTATGGCACAAGGTCCTGTCTTTGACCACTATGCAACCACCGTTCTTACGGTTGACACCCGATTTAGTTCAGGTGACCTAATGAATTCCAGGTGAATTCCTAGGATTTTACGTTCAATGGTAATGAACGCATTAAAAATAGGGTTTTCAGAAAACAAATCGGTTTGTAATTTTGATCAAAATATTTTCTCGTTCAAGCTCGAGTTTAGATATCATTGAATTCCATGAGTTTGTAATTCTCAATCTTTAAGGTCAGTCTCAAGGATTGAGTAATATCAGTCTTAAAAGCTGATTTTTAATCTTTAAGGAGATTATCCTTTCTGGGGATCTGATTCATTAGTCTTGTCCAGCTAATTTGCATGGTGCCTCCCCATTGTACGAGATAAATCCTTCTCATGGTTAGGATAAATCTGACCACTTGGCGACCCTGTTTAATGCTGAGGTCCGTGGATTTTCTGCTGATTTTAGTGATGACTTTTCTAGATTTTTCGTCAACCTACAGCTGGTCTGGACGACAACTTCATGACCTAAATCAAGAAGCGCGTGTCTTTTTCGGAAGACTTTACTTCCTTTTAATGATGGAATTGATTCATCGTGTAGATCCATCTCTTCTTTTCTTTCATCGGGTAAAACAGTTTAGTTTAGTCCAAAGCAAAAGTATTTTCAGTTATTTGTACAAAAATATGTGATATATGTTTTGAATAACTTGGAGAATTTTCCCACACTTGGCTTTTATTTTCCTTTTTATTGTCCTCTATTCCATTTTAAATGAATTTTAACATTTTAGTTTGTTTCTCAATTTATGTCCTTTCCGAGGTTACAATAATTTCGGTGTTAAAACCTAGTTTTATCGTTCATAAATATGTATAAACATGATTTTGAGTTCATTTAATTGAAAATTTTGAAAAATTTTTACTAGAATTGGGTAGTCAGTATATAAGACCAGGGCTGTTCTTTATTATCAGAGAGCACTAGATTCTAATACAACTACTGCTTTACTAGTATTTTTAATGGTAACCAAGTGTTTAAGATAAAAATTTTAAAATCCGAAAGAATTTAACCCCTTCCCACACTTAAGATCTTGCAATGCCCTCATTTGCAAGAAATCAGTAACAATTTAAATTATTGAGGGTGATTTGTGTGAAAATGATTAAATTTTTACCAAAGTTTCCAAATATATTGGCGTTTGTTTGCTGAATGATAAATGGTGCACATCATTTGTTCATTCCGTCTTGTTGTTATTTCACATATATTTTGCATCTTGTCGTCAAAATTAGTTGCTTTTGCTGAACTTAATGCCAGTCTTTGAAAATGCGTTGTTTTACCCTGTTGTGTACATAAGATAAACTGCAAACATATATACATATTTTTAAAGTTTGGTATATTACCCCACATTCAAAAATTATTAAAATCTAAGAATAAAAGTTAGATAATTATAAAAATGATTACAATATTAACAAAAGTATTAAACGTATCAATAATTACAAATTACAAAATAAAAAAAAAATAATAAGTAAACTAAGGATGATATTGGTACCAATAGGGGTTCCAGGCATAACCATAGGTGCTATAGAATGCTTCGGCAGGGTCATACGTAGGATATGGTGGCTGCATCTCTATAGACCAAGGAGGGAAGATGGGTTTCGGTGTAGGAATATAGTTTCTACCTATATGTTGGCAATGAGCTATGATTTGGTTCTGATGAACTTGCCAATCTTCAAATGCTCTCTGTCTAGCATTTTCGTATTCCTGAGAAGCTATAAACCTATGCATTTCTTGCATCTCATTCCCCTCTCCTACATTACCTTGTTGTTGGTTTCTCTCCACCTGTGGATGTCTACCATGGTATCGTACTGCGGCGTTATTTCGCCTTTTCAAAACTTTCACACCATGGTATACATTTAAACCTATAGTATTGCGGGATTCTGGTTCTTCTACTAATAATCCCCCCCGACTTATATCCACACCGAGATATTCACCAATCAAAGTAATAAAAATACCACCTCCTATTATGCTATGCGGTCGCATCCCCCGAACCATAGCTGATAAATAATAACCCACACAATATGGTATACTTACAGCGCTTTGTGGGTCTCGAATACACATATGGTAAAACAAATCCTGTTCATTTACCTTTTCCTTGTTTTTACCCCTTTGTGTAATCGAATTAGCTAAAAAACTATGTATCACTCTTAATTCGGCTCTATCTATATCCAAATAAGAGTAATTTCCCCCTTTGAAACGGTGATGGCTTGTCATTTGACTCCACACACCGTGTGTATCAAAATTTTCATCTATCTTTCTACCGTTTAGTATCAATCCTCTACAATCGGTAGACGCTAACTCCTCAGGCGTATATATACGTAAAGCCTGAGCCATGTCCAGTAAAGACATGTGGCGCATCGAACCGCCTAACAAAAATCTAATAAAAGAACGATCGGTTAAACTAGCTACCCGATCATTCAACTCTATACTACATAACAATTCTTCACACCATACTTTATATACAGGTCTACGCATGGTGAATAAACGTACCCAGTCATTAAAAGAAGAATTACCATACCTCTGTACAAGTAATTCCCTAATTGGCCCGGCCAATTCTACAGCTTCTAAGGGTCCCCATTCTAAGACCCTCGGTACCTCAACAACCTTAGAATGAAGAGTATGCAAACCCCGTTGATATTTTGGATAATCTATCCAAAGTCTGTCAAATCTCAGGTTCGGGTGCAACTCTTCCAAGTGCATATCGGAAAAGGTCATGACTGGATGAGGTATATCCTGCTTGTAGTAGTTATCCACCTCCTGTTGTTCCAAATTCTCAGCAGGAGCATTGCGGGCTTGGGATGAAGATTCACCCCTTTCATTCTGCAAAACACATCAAACACAATTTTTGTGCATCCAAATATGCATTAGTTTCAGCAAAATCATCAATCAAAATAATTACAATGACATTATCAATTTATATCAAACTTAAGCTCATTTTCATATTTTCATCAAATCTACACTTTTTCAAATAAGCATATACGAAAATGTTCGCCAAGTTCATAATCATTCAACTCAAATAACATGTCAAAATAATCATTACTAGCAATTAAACAAGTTTCAAATGGCATTATCTTTCAAAAATCAAGTTCATGAATTTTAGACTTGAAAAAGTCCACTTTAATTCTCAAAATCATGTTTAGGCTCAAAGTTTGGATCATTTAACTACCTAGAAATGTTACACTACTTATTTTAGCAACAATTCATGACAAAAATCGGCCATAACCTGTTTATATCAAAAAGCCCCAAATTTGCTCAAGAACACAAACCCTAGATTACTCAAAATTTGAAGTTTAAGGCTTCTAATCATGTTAAACAGCATCAATCTAAGTTATACAAGCATAATACATAAACAATTTAAGTCTAATTACACTAAAAAGCATCAAAATCAAATTGGGAAAAAAATGACTCAAGAACACCAAATTTCGGATTAAATGGTGTTTAGGTGTAGAAATTTACCGTTTTTCTTGAGTAATTCTTAGATAGCATCCTTCTCAACATGATTTTAGCAAAAGATTTGGTGATTAACGGTTAAAAATTGTGATTTTGGGGGTTTTTTCTCGGGTATTTTCGGAGTATTTCGCAGCTATTTTCTGTTTTGGGTGTGTGAAACTGAGCTGTTGCAGCTCTTTATTTTTTTTTCTGTAATCCGACTCTCCCGCGAGTCGCGGGGATTAACCCTCCAAACTCCGCGAGTCGCGGAGTTTGGTATTTTTTTTTTTTTATAATTATTAACTTATTAAAACAATTAAGTAATTAATTTTAAAATTTTGTTTCCCTTGTTATTTAGGATGAGGTCGTTTCGGATCGATGTCCTAGTCCGCCCCTTGACAAAATTTTAAAATTTGTCTTTTTGTAGCGATTGTTTTAAAAGCTAAGATTTTTGGGTTTTTTTTTCAATGTTTTTGGCATACTTTAATTCAATAAGATTAAAAATAATGATAATAAAAGTTCTCGTCCCTCCCTCGGGTAAAGCAATTTCGGTTCAAAGACCTAGTCTTCAACTTACGACGAATTTTAAAAATAATATTCTTAACTTAATGAGATAAAGTAAATTTTTGTTTTTAAATTCACACAACTTAAATATGAAATTCAAAATTAATATTAAAAATTCACACCAAACTCAAAATTTGAAATGCATAAAATTAAAAATTCATATTTTAAAAATTAAAAGTTCACACCAATATTAATTTAAAAATTCATATTATAAATTCACACCAAACTTATATTAATTTTTTCAAATATTTACAATTTTAAAAATATTAATTTTACAAAGTTTACAATATTTATAAAGGGTTCAAATATTAATTTTTAAAAAAAACATGGTAAAAATAAAATTAAAAATCTTTTTGTCTTTTTATCCCACTTTAATCAATCAAATATTATCAAAAATATGCGCCCCTCTTTTCGGTAAAGTAATTTCGGTTCCAAAACCTAATTTAACTCATGACGAATTTTTGAAATATTTTGGGTTGATTGTTTAAAGATATTTATACCTTAAGAATAAACGTTAAATTTTGCAGTGATGTAATAAATTTTTGAATGATATCAATAATTTCGGTCGCCAAACCTAATTTTATTTAATACCAATTTAATACTTTTTAGCGAACAAATTAGCGTTTATTATCAAAAGGTTAAAAATAAAAATAAAAATAAAAACTGTACAGACATACCTGTGGAATAGATTTCTTAGTTATATGATCTATCCCATTCATAAGATAGTCGGTTTAATTGATTTTTCCATGGCTACATAGGCGTAACCTCGAGCATTCAGTGTCTTTTCTTCTAAACATATGAACGGTCCGTCTCTGCATAAAGTAACAAATTCGGTATTTGAATAGGTTCGATTATTTGAACATTTACCTCCATGTGACCATTTTCCGCATTTGTGACATCGTTCTAGGTGTCGTGCTCTTCTTTTCGCTGCGGATTTTGATTTTCCTTTACCAAATTGTAACTTATTATCTTCGCATCTGGATTCTTTTCTAACTCCGTCCATTCTTTCTCTGATTACTGATACTATTTCACTCGGTAGTATGTCATTATTACGTTTAGTGATCAAAGCGTGTAGCATTAGACCATGGTTTAGCTCACAGGCAGTCTTCATTTTGTAAAAACCTAAAAAAAATAAAAATTCAGAATGGGGGGAGAAGACTAGTTCTTTAGGGTCTACTAGGGAAAGACCATTCGGGTTCCATTTTCGAGAACTACACGAAAACAGACAATCTAACACTAACAGAAATACATATTATCCTTTAAAGACTTGATTCTCCCCACACTTAGTTAGCTGTGGTGTCGAAATTGTGATTAACTTCGTTGTCGACTTCCATCGGACCATGTATGTAATGTTTAACTCTGTGACCATTAACTTTAAATTCAATCCCATTTGAATTTATTAATCCTATCGTTCCGTATGGGAAAACTCTTTTGACTATGAATGGTCCAGACCATCTTGATTTCAATTTTCCAGGAAATAGCTTGAATCGTGAATTGAAAAGAAGAACTCTGTCTCCTTCTTTAAATTCTTTTGAACTTCTGATTCTTTTATCATGCCATTTCTTCGTTCTTTCTTTATAGATTAACGAATTTTCGTATGCTTCATGTCTTAATTCTTCTAATTCGTTTAGTTGACTTAATCGTAGACGTCCAGCTTCATGTAAATCAAGATTACATGTCTTCAAAGCCCACAATGCTTTGTGTTCAATTTCTACTGGAAGATGACATGCTTTTCCATAAACAAGTCTAAAAGGTGTGGTTCCAATTGGAGTTTTGTAGGCTGTTCTAAAAGCCCAGAGTGCATCCTCCAATTTAATGGACCATTCCTTCAGATTTGATCCTACGGTTTTCTCTAGAATACGTTTTAAAGCTCGGTTGGTATTTTCAACTTGTCCACTTGTTTGTGGATGATATGCGGTGGAGATTTTATGAGTTACTCCATATCTTTTAAGAACTTTCTGAAGTTGATTATTACAGAAATGAGTACCCCGATCACTTATTAAAGCTTTCGGTGTTCCAAACCTTGCAAAAAGACGTTTTAAAAAGTTGACTACAACTCGTGCATCGTTAGTTGGGAGAGCTTGTGCTTCCGCCCATTTAGATACATAATCAATGGCTACGAGTATATATAGATTATTATGAGATTTTGGAAATGGACCCATAAAGTCAATACCCCAAATGTCAAATACTTCACATACTTGGATGACATTTTGTGGCATTTCATCACGTTGACTTATTTTTCCGGCCCTTTGACATGCATCACAGGATTTGCAAAGAAGGTGTGCATCTTTGTAAATTGTAGGCCAATAGAATCCAGCTTCATAAACTTTTCTTGCTGTTAGTTGAGGCCCATAATGCCCTCCTGTTGGTCCTGTGTGACAATGGTTTAAAATTTTACTAGCTTCATCTCCAAATACACATCGGCGTATTATTCCATCGGGACAACTTTTAAACAGATGTGGATCTTCCCAGAAATAGTGTTTTATATCACTGAAGAATTTCTTTCGTCTTTGGTACGATAATCCTTTTTCAAGGAATCCACAAACTAAGTAGTTTGCATAGTCTGCAAACCATGGGATTTCTTTATAATCTATCTTCAATAGATATTCATCAGGAAAGTTGTCTTGTATGGCCGATTCATTCAGAACTTCTAATTCGGGATTTTCAAGACGAGAAAGATGATCAGCGGCGAGATTTTCTGCTCCTCTTTTATCTCGGATTTCAATATCAAACTCTTGTAAGAGTAAGATCCAACGGATTAATCTTGGTTTAGCATCTTGTTTTGAAAATAGGTATCTAAGAGCAGAATGGTCGGTATAGACTACCGTTTTTGCTAGAACGAGATATGAACGAAATTTGTCAAAAGCAAAGACAATAGCAAGGAGTTCTTTTTCAGTAGTTGTATAGTTCGTTTGTGCTCCTTGTAATGTCTTACTAGCATAATATATAGGTTGAAATCGTTTTTCAATTCTTTGTCCTAAAACGGCTCCCATTGCAAAATCACTTGCATCGCACATTAGTTCAAATGGTAGATTCCAATTTGGTGTTATCATGATCGGTGCATTAGTGAGTTTCTCTTTAAGAATATTAAAAGATTTGATACACTCATCTGAAAAGATGAATGGAGCATCCTTTTCTAGGAGTTTTTTCATAGGAGTGGCAATTTTTGAAAAATCTTTTATGAAACGTCGGTAAAAACCGGCATGCCCTAGAAAACTCCTAACTCCTCTAACATTGGTGGGATGTGGAAGTTTAGCAATTACATCTACTTTAGCTCTATCCACTTCAATTCCTTCTTTTGAAATTTTATGTCCAAGAACGATGCCTTCTTTAACCATGAAATGGCATTTCTCCCAATTAAGTACTAGATTTGATTGTTCGCATCTAATTAGCATTCGTTCCAGATTAACTAGACATGATTTAAATGTATCACCGAAGACTGAAAAGTCATCCATGAATACTTCCATGCATTCTTCTATCATGTCGTGAAAAATCGCCATCATGCACCTTTGAAAGGTTGCAGGGGCGTTACAAAGTCCAAATGGCATGCGTTTGTAAGCAAAAGTACCATAAGGGCACGTGAATGTGGTTTTCTCTTGATCCTCGGGTGCTATTGGAATTTGAAAATATTCGGAAAATCCATCTAGAAAACAATAGTAACTATTTCCGGCTAATCTTTCCAACATTTGATCTATGAAAGGTAAGGGAAAGTGATCTTTTCTGGTGGCGTCATTTAATTTTCTATAATCAATACATACACGCCATCCTGTTACAGTCCTAGTAGGAATAAGCTCATTTTTCTCATTTGTAATGACAGTCATGCCACCCTTCTTAGGCACGCATTGAACTGGGCTTACCCATGGACTATCAGAAATTGGATATATCAAACCTGCATCTAGCAGTTTAATAATCTCTTTCTTAACTACATCTTGCATAGTAGGATTTAGTCTTCGTTGGCGTTGCACATACGTTTTATGACCTTCTTCCATAAGGATTTTATGTGTGCAATACGAAGGACTTATTCCTTTAATATCATGAATCTTCCATGCAATGGCTGGTTTATGAGCTTTTAACACAGAAATGAGTTGTGATTTCTCATTTTCAGTAAGAGAAGACGATATTATTACAGGTAATTCAGATTCACCATGTAAATAAGCGTATTCCAAATGGTTTGGAAGTGGCTTTAACTCTAATTTCGGAGGTTCTTCTATCGATGATTTATATCGATATCTGTCTTCTTCTTTTAGCATTTGAATTTCTTCTGTTGTTGGTTCATATCCATTAGCTATAAGTGTAGCTAACATTTCAGCTTCATCAATTGGTTCATTACCTTCTCCTAAAGAACATTCTCCTGTTCCTTGTAATTCTGGAAATTCTTCTAATAATTCTGCATGTGCATCTATAGTTTGAATATAATAACATGTATCATCTGCAGATTGTGGTTGTTGCATTGCTCTATCAACTGAAAAGGTAACACTCTCATCCTCTATACTTAGGGTCAGTTTCTTACCGAACACGTCTATCATTGCTTTAGCCGTGTTTAAGAATGGTCTTCCTAATATGAGAGGAACTTGAGAATCTTCTTTCATGTCCAAAACAACAAAATCTACTGGAAATACTAAAGTACCAACTTTAACTAGCATGTTCTCCATTATCCCTCTAGGATATTTTATTGATCTATCGGCTAGTTGTATGCTTATTCTGGTTGGTTTCAATTCTCCAAGGTCTAGTTTAGCGTATAGTGAATACGGCATTAGATTTATACTAGCACCTAAGTCTGCCAATGCTTCTATTAAACTAAGACTACCCAGAAAACATGGAATTGTGAAACTTCCTGGATCAGATAGTTTTTCTGGTATCTTATTCAACAGCACTGCTGAACAATTAGCATTCATAGTAACAGCCGAGAGTTCTTCCATTTTCTTTCTATTTGAGATTAGATCTTTCAAAAATTTAGCATATCTTGGCATTCCTGAAATCACATCAATGAAAGGAAGATTTACATTTATCTGTTTAAACATATCCAAAAATTTGGATTGCTCGGCTTCAAGTTTCTCTTTCTTCATTTTACTCGGGTAAGGAAGTGGTGGTTGGTATGGTTTAACATAAGGTTTATCCTTAACTTTGTTATCTTCATTAACCTTCTCAACTACCGGTTCTTTTTCCTTATCTTGATCAGGTTGTGGTTCTTGTGGAGTAGGAATAGTTTCATCAGAAGTTACAGGTATTTCAGGTGGTTTAAGTGTTGTACCACTTCTTGTGGTAATGGCTTTAGCTGTTTCATTCCGGGGGTTAGCATTTGTATCACTAGGTAGACTTCCCGGTTTTCTTTCACCTATTAACCTTGCTAGGTTACTCACTTCTTGTTCCAGATTTTGAATAGAAGCTTGTTGATTTCTAAATGCTTGAGCATTTTGTTCATTGGTTTGTTTCTGAGATGTGAAAAACTGTGTTTGAGTTTCAACTAGCTTTGTCATCATATCTTCTAAATTCGGCTTTTTATCATCGGTTTGTTGTGGTGGTTTGTTTTGAAAATTAGGTCTTTGCTGGTTGTAAGTATTATTGGATACTTGCTGATTGCTAGGACCTTGTTGGTTGTTGTATGGAATATTTCGGTTATAATTCTGGTTTTGATTGTAAATCGGTCTTGGCGGTTGATAATTATTCTGATAATTATTTCCAGGCCTTTGGTTTATGTATGAAATATTCTCTCTTTGTTCCATTGTTAATTCAATACCGAGACAATCTTTTGTCAAATGTGGTCCTCCACACTGCTCACAACTAATTCGTATTGAGTGAATATCTTTAGTCATCTTTTCCATTCGTCTCTCCACATCATCTATCTTTGCGGAAATGGAATCTAAGTCATGGCTAGAATCGGCTCTAGCTGCTTTAGATGATCTAATGATGTCTTTTTCTTGGTGCCACTCATGTGAGTGGGAAGCAGTATTATCAATAATTTTGTAAGCATCAGTTTCGGTTTTCTTCATAATAGAACCACCAGCTGCTATATCTATGTCTTTTCTTGTAGTGATGTCGCATCCTTGGTAGAATATTTGTACTATTTGACAGGTGTCTAAACCATGTTGCGGACATCCTCTTAACAACTTTCCATATCTAGTCCACGCCTCATATAGAGTTTCATTTGGCTTCTGTGTGAACGTAACAATTTCTGCTTGAAGTCTTACGGCTTTAGATGCAGGAAAGAATTGTTTAAGAAATTTGTCAACTAAAACGTCCCATGTATCAATCGCCCCTTCAGGTAACGATTCCAACCAATCTTTGGCTTCTCCCTTTAAAGTCCAGGGAAATAACATGAGATATATCTGTTCATCCTCCACTTCTCGGATTTTAAATAGTGTGTAGATCCTATTAAAGGTACGTAGATGTTCATTTGGATCTTCCTTAGGCGCACCACTAAATTGGCATTGATTAGTCACCATGTGTAGAATTTGTCCTTTGATTTCATAATCTGGTGCATTAATGTCTAGATGAGTAATTGCGTGACCTTGACCAGTGCGTTTAGCTCTCATTCGGTCTTCCATACTTAAAGGTTCCAGATTCTCCATAATTGAATTTGTTGAATCGGTATCACTAGATGATTCTGATTTAATGGTTCGTTCCTCAACAATCTCTGTTTGAATGATTGGTGGCTCCGGAGGAAAGTTTAGTGGTTCAGGATCTACGAACCGTTCCTGAATATTTTCCGGATTCTCAATTGTGAGGTTGGGTTCAAAAAATGGATTATCGGAAATTTGAACTGAAGTACTTGGTCGACTGGATGACGATTCTAAAGAAAAATCAACGGCGGTTATATTTGCTAAATGTCTTGATCTAGTTACAGGTGGTGAACGTACAAAAGGTGATGAACGTCTTGCTCTGTGCATTCACTGAATATCCTATTAGTTTTTAAAAAGGAAAGAAAAATTATATAAGTTATCCAATCAATAGACTTTTCTGATTTTGCCCACGTTTCGAATAGCCAAAAGATGCAGCAGAGGGGCAGGATTCGTTTGGTCTCAATATAATTGAGGACTGTTTGGCTCCAATAACCCGGTCCACGTACAAATCCAACTATTACTACGAACCAGAAAATTTTGATGTCTATCAATTTAACCACTTAAAATAAATTTTCGTAATTTTAAGAAAATTTAGATAAGAAGTAGAAAAAATTCTAAGTCCTAAAAACTAGAATGGCGAGAAATAAGAGAGAAAAAGAGTTCGTCGCAAAAGGTCGAAAAAGAAAAATGGTTGAAAAAAATAAAAGGTGACGGAAAAATAAAAGAAACTTATAAAAACTTAAAAATACTTGACTAACCTAACCTTATTACTACAACTAACTTAAAATTATAATCGCAAATTGAAATTACTAATTGGAATGATAATTGATACATAGTAAAAGGTGTCTAAAAATATTAAAGCTTACAGGAAAAACTATATCCCAAATGGAAATAAAGAAACTAAAATTTAAAAAGGCGTCGCAAAATTCTAAAGCACCTAAATCTTAGTCTAAAGAAAAAGCACTTAAGGAATTCTACGGCAAATCCTAAAAATCTAGGAGTAAAAATGACTATGGCAAAAACTAAGTTTAAAATTAAATATGAGCTAAAAATACAAAAGTTATGCTACAACGATTAAAAAGGGACAAAATATAAAAATATACAAAAAGTTGTAAAAATTACAATTTTTATAAAAATATTATTTATTTAATAAAACTACTAATTTTACAATTTAATTAAACTAATTAATACTAAATACAAATTAATTAAAAAGTAAAAGTTAAAATAAAACTAATAATAATAATAATAATTATTAGGGTTAAATAATAATAATAATTAATAATTATCCGTAATTAATGCACGATTAGGGCTTCCTGTTCGCGTGTCAGAGCAGCTCCGCGAGTTGCGGTAATTTATAAAGAAAACCCCGCGAGTCGCGGGGTTCAGAAATTCAGATGACAGCTTAATAAATTCGACGCGTTTTTCTTTATTTATTTTTTTTTTATTTTCTGTTTTCTGTTTTTATATAAATAAAAGATATTTAAATAAAACTTATATTTTTATAAACTAAAATAAAAATAAAGAAACTTATAAAACTTAAATATTTAACAAAATCTTAAAAATACTTATATTTTTGTTTTTCTTTTTATATTTTTGAATATTTAAAACGTATTTTTACAAAAGCGACTTTTAATAGAAGTAAACTAAAAATCCTTTTTTTTTTTATATTAGCGTTGCGCTTCCGGCTTTTAAGAGTGTCCCCGGCAGCGGCGCCAAAAATACTTGATGATGAAGCTAAGGTATACGAAATAGTTTATATTTTACTAGGAAAAACTATTAAATACGATACAATTTTACACAAGATATTTATTTATTTATAGAATGGATATACTTAAACCTTGCTACAACACTTATAGGCAGTGTACCTAATCGTACAGTAGTGTAGTTTTTAGTAAGTCCGGTTCGTTCCACAGGGAAATCTTTAAACAAAGCTCAACGCTATATAAAAATACAAACATATATATAAGTAATACGTAATATTATTATTATAAAGGGGGGTTTTTACCGTTTAATGACCGGTTTATCGATTTTAAAACTTTAGTCGCAGTTAAAACCTAATGTAAAATATTAAATAAATAAAAGACTTAATTTAAAGCGTAAAGTAAATAACGATAATGAAATTGCGTATAATAAAAGTGCGATAAAATAAAATTGCGATAATTAAAAAGTACGATAATTAAAAGTGCGATTAAATAATAATAAATAAAAGTGCGATAATTAGAAGTGCAATTAAATATAAAATAAAGGAAATTAAATATGAAATAAAAGAATTATGCTTATTTAAACTTCTGTAATCATGATGTTTGACATGTTGATTTTAGTTTTATGCCCATTGGTTAATTGTCCTTTGTCCTGGATTATTTAATATGTCCGTCTGGTTTTTGTCCATAACAGTCCATCAGTCATAAATATAAAGTGCGAGTGTCCTCGTCAAATTATTCTTATACCCGAAGTTAAATATTCCAACTAATTGGGGATTCAAATTGTAACAAGGTTTTAATACTTTGTTTAATGAATACACCAGGTTATCGACTGCGTGTAAACCAAGGTTTTACCACTTTGTTAACAATTACACCAATTACCCTTGAATGTAATTCACCCCTGTTTCGATTATTCTAGTGGCTATTAATCCATTCCCGTGTCCGGTTAAATGAACGATTATTCGTACATATAAATACCCCGCCCATCGTGTCCGATCGAGTGTATATGGTAATTTATAGGGACGCCCAATTGTAAATCTTTATATTAACATTAACAAACTATCATTTAGTTAAACAAATATAAAGCCCATTAATAGCCCATAGTCTAATTTCCACAAGTGTCGTTCTTTTGTCCAAACCCCAATTATGGTACAAAGCCCAATTACCCAATTTTAGTAATTAGCCCAACATCATGATTACTTCGTTTTAAATAAGCATAATACTAACTTAGCTACGAGACATTAATGTAAAAAGGTTGAACATAACTTACAATGATTAAAAATAGCGTAGCGTTACACGGACAGAATTTCGACTTACACCCTTACAACATTCGCTAACATACCCTTATTATTAGAATTATAATTAAAATTAAAATTAAAATATAAATTATATATATATATATATATATATATATATATCGTATGAATGAGGAGAAAAAAGATGATGAAAATGCGATCAAAATTCGGTTGGCTTTATAGGCAGAAATTCATTTTGGGGCTCCGTGACTCGCGGTGAAATCCTCTTCAAACTCCGCGAGTCGCGGAGAATGAATTTACAGCTCAGTCCCTTGGAGTCTTTCTCTGCCGACGGTTTTTATTTATAAATATAATATATATATAATTAATATAATTAATTATATATTATATTATATTTATATACATAGTTAACTTGTAATTTTTAGTTCGTTGCGTCGAGCGTTAAGAGTTGACTCTGGTCCCGGTTCCGGATTTTCGAACGTCCTTGCGTACAATTTAATATCTTGTACTTTGCATTTTGAATCTTGTACTCTTGTAATTTCGAGACGTTTCTTATCAATAATTGGAACCTTTTTGATTGTCTTTTGTACTTTTGAGCTTTTTGGTCGTTTGCGTCTTTAATTCGTCGAATCTGTCTTTTGTCTTCACCTTTTATTATTTAAACGAATATCACTTGTAAATAGAACAATTGCAACTAAAAGCTTGTCTTTCTTGAGGAATAATGCTATGAAATATATGTTCGTTTTTAGCATTATCAATAGGCTACCACTTTAATATATTTTTTCTTTTCCTCTTCCTTCTGAACGTTTAACACAAGAAAACGAACCACTTTTGTGGTGTACTACTGTTGTCAATAGTCACTCAAAGCAACCATAACCATGAACACCCACACAACACCATATTCATCAACCTAACACACCTACTAATTCTGTTTATGTTCAGCTCGCCACCATGTTGCTGTAGCTATTTCTATGTTTCATTTCACCACCGTTGCAACCACTCTCACCCATGAACTTTGGATTACCGCCACTACCTTGCACCACCATCTCTAACCGTGAACCATCTCAATCTCTCTCTTCTCTCTCTCATCCGAAAAACCACCAAACCACCATTAATTTCACCTCCTTCGATCACCACCTGCTCTTCATTGTTTCTGTTACCACATACCCACCACAACCGCCACCTGCTATTTTATTTATTTATTTATTTTTTCAAACGAAAAACTGGTGCACTTCTGTTGAATTGTTTGTTGTTGCAAACTGAAGCCAAACATGAAATGTCCCGTTCTTATTGATTAAAAACGTTCCATATTAATTGATTTCGTTGCTAGGTTTTGACCTCTATATGAGACGTTTTTCAAAGACTGCATTCATTTTTAAAACAAACCATAATCTTTATTTCATAAATAAAGGTTTAAAAAGCTTTACGTAGATTATCAAATAATGATAATCTAAAATATCCTGTTTACACACGACCATTACATAATGGTTTACAATACAAATATGTTACATCGAAATCAGTTTCTTGAATGCAGTTTTTACACAATATCATACAAACATGGACTCCAAATCTTGTCCTTATTTTAGTATGCAACAGCGGAAGCTCTTAGTATTCACCTGAGAATAAACATGCTTTAAACATCAACAAAAATGTTGGTGAGTTATAGGTTTAACCTATATATATCAAATCGCAACAATAGACCACAAGATTTCATATTTCAATACACATCCCATACATAGAGATAAAAAATCATTCATATGGTGAACACCTGGTAACCGACATTAACAAGATGCATATATAAGAATGTCCCCATCATTCCGGGACACCCTTCGGATATGATATAAATTTCGAAGTACTAAAGCATCCGGTACTTTGGATGGGGTTTGTTAGGCCCAATAGATCTATCTTTAGGATTCACGTCAATTAGGGTGTCTGTTCCCTAATTCTTAGATTACCAGACTTAATAAAAAGGGGCATATTCGATTTTGATAATTCAACCATAGAATGTAGTTTCACGTACTTGTGTCTATTTTGTAAATCATTTATAAAACCTGCATGTATTCTCATCCCAAAAATATTAGATTTTAAAAGTGGGACTATAACTCACTTTCACAGATTTTTACTTCGTCGGGAAGTAAGACTTGGCCACTGGTTGATTCACGAACCTATAACAATATATACATATATATCAAAGTATGTTTAAAATATATTTACAACACTTTTAATATATTTTGATGTTTTAAGTTTATTAAGTCAGCTGTCATCGTTAGTAACCTACAACTAGTTGTCTACAGTTAGATGTACAGAAATAAATCGATAAATATTATCTTGAATCAATCCACGACCCAGTGTATACGTATCTCAGTATTGATCACAACTCAAACTATATATATTTTAGAATCAACCTCAACCCTGTATAGCTAACTCCAACATTCACATATAGAGTGTCTATGGTTGTTCCGAAATATATATAGATGTGTCGACATGATAGGTAGAAACATTGTATACGTGTCTATGGTATCTCAAGATTACATAATATACAATACAAGTTGATTAAGTTATGGTTGGAATAGATTTGTTACCAATTTTCACGTAGCTAAAATGAGAAAAATTATCCAATCTTGTTTTACCCATAACTTCTTCATTTTAAATCCGTTTTGAGTGAATCAAATTGCTATGGTTTCATATTGAACTCTATTTTATGAATCTAAACAGAAAAGTATAGGTTTATAGTCGGAAAAATAAGTTACAAGTCGTTTTTGTAAAGGTAGTCATTTCAGTCGAAAGAACGACGTCTAGATGACCATTTTAGAAAACATACTTCCACTTTGAGTTTAACCATAATTTTTGGATATAGTTTCATGTTCATAATAAAAATCATTTTCCCAGAATAACAACTTTTAAATCAAAGTTTATCATAGTTTTTAATTAACTAACCCAAAACAGCCCGCGGTGTTACTACGACGGCGTAAATCCGGTTTTACGGTGTTTTTCGTGTTTTCAGGTTTTAAATCATTAAGTTAGCATATCATATAGATATAGAACATGTGTTTAGTTGATTTTAAAAGTAAAGTTAGAAGAATTAACTTTTATTTGCGAACAAGTTTAGAATTAACTAAACTATGTTCTAGTGATTACAAGTTTAAACCTTCGAATAAGATAGCTTTATATGTATGAATCGAATGATGTTATGAACATCATTACTACCTCAAGTTCCTTGGATAAACCTACTGGAAATGAAAAAAAATAGATCTAGCTTCAAAGGATCCTTGGATGGCTTGAAAGTTCTTGAAGCAGAATCATGACACGAAAACAATTTCAAGTAAGATTTCCACTCGAAATAAGATTGTTATAGTTATAGAAATTGAATTAAAGTTTGAATATGATTATTACCTTGTATTAGAAAGATAACCTACTGTAAGTAACAAAGGTTTCTTCATCTTGGATGATTACTTGGAATGGATTTAGAAAACTTGGAAGTAAACTTGCAATCTTGGAAGTATTCTTGATTTTATGAAACTAGAACTTTTGGAATTTATGAAGAACACTTAGAACTTGAAGATAGAACTTGAGAGAGATCAATTAGATGAATAAAATTGAAGTATGAAAGTGTTTGTAGGTGTTTTTGGTCATTGGTGTTTGGATTAGATATAAAGGATATGTAATTTTGTTTTCATGTAAATAAGTCATGAATGATTACTCATATTTTTGTAATTTTATGAGATATTTCATGCTAGTTGCCAAATGATGGTTCCCATATGTGTTAGGTGACTCACATGGGCTGCTAAGAGCTGATCATTAGAGTGTATATACCAATAGTACATACATCTAAAAGCTGTGTATTGTACAAGTACGAATACAGGTGCATACGAGTAGAATTGTTGATGAAACTGAACGAGGATGTAATTGTAAGCATTTTTGTTAAGTAGAAGTATTTTGATAAGTGTCTTGAAGTCTTTCAAAAGTGTATGAATACATATTAAAACACTACATGTATATACATTTTAACTGAGTCGTTAAGTCATCGTTAGTCGTTACATGTAAATGTTGTTTTGAAACCTTTAGGTTAACGATCTTGTTGAATGTTGTTAACCCATTATTTATTATAACAAATGAGATGTTAAATTGTTATATTATCATGATATTATGATATATAATATATCTTAGTATGATATATACACAGTTAAATGTCATTACAACCATAATCGTTACATATATGTCTCGTTTCAAAATCATTAAGTTAGTAGTCTTATTTTTACATATGTATTTCATTGTTAATACACTTAATAATATATTTACTTATCATTTAACATAATTAACCAAGTGTATCAATATCTTAATATGATTCATATGTACCTAGTAAGACGTTGTTATAACGATAATCGTTATATATATCGTTTTCGAGTTTCTTAAATTAATAGTCTCATTTTTATGTATATAACTCATTGTTAAAATACCTAATGAGATACATACTTATAATAAAATCATGTTAACTATATATATAACCATATATATGTCATCGTATAGTTTTTACAAGTTTTAACGTTCGTGAATCACCGGTCAACTTGGGTGGTCAATTGTCTATATGAAACCTATTTCAATTAATCAAGTCTTAACAAGTTTGATTGCTTAACATGTTAGAAACACTTAATCATGTAAATAACAATTTCATTTAATATATATATAAACATGGAAAAGTTCGGGTCACTACAGTACCTACCCGTGAAATAAATTTTGTCCCGAAATTTTAAGCAGTTGGAGGTGTTGACGTATCTTCTGAAAATAAATGCGGGTATTTCTTCTTCATCTAATCTTCACGCTCCCAGGTGAACTCGGGTCCTCTACGAGCATTCCATCGAACCTTAACAATCGGTATCTTGTTTTGTTTAAGTCTCTTAACCTCACGATCCATTATTTCGACGGGTTCTTCAATGAATTGAAGTTTTTCATTGATTTGGATTTCATCCAACGGAATAGTGAGATCTTCTTTAGCAAAACATTTCTTAAAATTTGAGACGTGGAAAGTGTTATGTACAGCCGCGAGTTGTTGAGGTAGCTCCAGTTGGTAAGCTACTGGTCCGACACGATCTATAACTTGAATGGTCCAATGTACCTTGGATTTAGTTTCCCCCGTTTTCCAAATCGAACAACGCCTTTCCAAGGTGAAACCTTAAGCATGACCATTTCTCTAATTTCAAACTCTATATCTTTTCTTTTACTGTCCGCGTAGCTCTTTTGTCGACTCTGGGGTCTTTGTTGAATTTGGATGATTTTCTCGGTAGTTTCTTGTATTATCTCTGGACCCGTAATCTGTCTATCCCCCACTTCACTCCAACAAATCGGAGACCTGCACTTTCTACCATAAAGTGCTTCAAACGGCGCCATCTCAATGCTTGAATGGTAGCTGTTGTTGTAGGAAAATTCTGCTAACGGTAGATGTCGATCCCAACTGTTTCCGAAATCAATAACACAAGCTTGTAGCATGTCTTCAAGCGTTTGTATCATCCTTTAGCTCTGCCCATCAGTTTGTGGATGATAGGTAGTACTCATGTCTAGACGAGTTCCCAATGCTTGCTGTAATGTCTGCCAGAATCTTGAAATAAATCTGCCATCCCTATCAGAGATAATAGAGATTGGTATTCCATGTCTGGAGACGACTTCCTTCAAATACAGTCGTGCTAACTTCTCCATCTTGTCATCTTCTCTTATTGGCAGGAAGTGTGTTGACTTGGTGAGACGATCAACTATTACCCAAATAGTATCATAACCACTTGCAGTCCTTGGCAATTTAGTAATGAAATCCATGGTAATGTTTTCCCATTTCCATTCCGAGATTTCAGGTTGTTGTAGTAGACCTGATGGTTTCTGATGTTCAGCTTTGACCTTAGAACACGTCAAACATTCTCCTACATATTTAGCAATATCGGCTTTCATACCTGGCCACCAAAAATGTTTCTTAAGATCCTTGTACATCTTCCCCGTTCCAGAATGTATTGAGTATCTGGTTTTATGAGCTTCTCTAAGTACCATTTCTCTCATATCTCCAAATTTTGGTACCCAAATTCTTTCAGCCCTATACCGGGTTCCGTCTTCCCGAATATTAAGATGCTTCTCCGATCCTTTGGGTATTTCATCCTTTAAATTTCCCTCTTTTAAAACTCCTTGTTGCGCCTCCTTTATTTGAGTAGTAAGGTTAGTGTGAATCATTATATTCATAGATTTTACTCGAATGGGTTCTCTGTCCTTTCTACTCAAGGCGTCGGCTACCACATTTGCCTTCCCCGGGTGGTAACGAATCTCAAAGTAGTAATCATTCAACAATTCAATCCACCTACGCTGCCTCATATTCAGTTGTTTCTGATTAAATATGTGTTGAAGACTTTTGTGGTCAGTATATATAATACTCTTGACCCCATATAAGTAGTGCCTCCAAGTCTTTAATGCAAAAATAACCGCGCCTAATTCCAAATCATGCATCGTATAATTTTGCTCGTGAATCTTCAATTGTCTAGACGCATAAGCAATCACCTTCGTCCGTTGCATTAATACACAACCGAGACCTTGCTTTGATGCGTCACAATAAATCACAAAATCATCATTCCCTTCAGGCAATGACAATATAGATGCCGTAGTTAGCTTTTTCTTCAATAATTGAAACGCCTTCTCTTGGTCATCCTTCCATTCAAATTTCTTCCCTTTATGCGTTAGCAGTCAAGGATTTTTCTATTTTGGAGAAATCTTGGATGAATCTTCTGTAGTAACCAGCCAATCCTAAAAATTGACGTATATGCTTCGGATTTTTTGGGGTTTCCCACTTTTCAACGGTTTCGATCTTTGCCGGGTCCACCTGGACACCTTCTTTGTTCACTATGTGACCGAGGAATTGAACTTCTTCCAACCAAAATGCACACTTTGAAAACTTAGCGTACAGTTTTTCTTTCCTCAATACTTCTAGCACTTTTCTCAAATGTTCTTCGTGCTCTTGATCATTCTTTGAGTAAATAAGTATGTCATCGATGAAAACAATGACAAACTTGTCAAGATATGGCCCACACACTCGGTTCATAAGGTCCATGAACACAGCTGGTGCGTTAGTCAATCCAAACGGCATGACCATAAACTCGTAATGACCATAACGCGTCCTAAAAGCAGTTTTTGGAATATCATCCTCCTTTACTCGCATTTGATGATATCCAGAATGTAAATCAATCTTTGAATAAACCGACGAGCCTTGTAGTTGATCAAATAAGTCGTCAATTCTCGGCAGTGGATAACGGTTTTTGATGGTAAGTTTGTTCAACTCTCTGTAGTCAATACACAACCTAAATGTACCATCCTTCTTATTGACAAACAAAACAGGAGCTCCCCATGGTGATGTGCTTGGTCGAATGAAACCACATTCTAATAGTTCTTGTAGTTGGCTTTGCAGTTCTTTCATCTCGCTGGGTGCGAGTCTATAAGGAGCACGAGCTATTGGTGCAGCTCCTGGTACAAGATCTATTTGAAATTCAACAGATCGATGTTGAGGTAGTCCTGGTAATTCTTTCGGAAATACATCGGGAAATTCTTTTGTAATGGAAACATCATTGATGCTCTTTTCTCCAGTTTGTACTTTCTCGACGTGTGCTAGAACAGCATAGCAACCTTTTCTTATTAGTTTTTGTACCTTCAAATTACTAATAAGATGTAGCTTCATGTTGCCCTTTTCTCCGTACACCATTAAGGGTTCTCCTTCTTCTCGTACAATGCGAATTGCATTTTTATAACATACGATCTCTGCTTTCACCTTCTTCAGCCAGTCCATGCCAACTATTACATCAAAACTCCCTAACTCTACTGGTATCAAATCAATCTTAAATATTTCGCTACCCAGTTTAATTTCTCGATTCCGGCATATATTATCTGCTGAAATTAATTTACCGTTTGCTAATTCGAGTACAAATTTACTATCCAACGGCGTCAATGGACAACTTAATTTAGCACAAAAATCTCTACTCATATAGCTTCTATCCGCACCCGAATCAAATAAAACGTAAGCAGATTTATTGTCAATAAGAAACGTACCCGTAACAAGCTCCGGGTCTTCCTGTGCCTCTGCCGCATTAATATTGAAAACTCTTCCGCGGCCTTGTCCATTCGTATTCTCCTGGTTCGGGCAATTTCTAATAATGTGGCCCGATTTTCCACATTTATAACAAACTACATTGGCATAACTTGCTCCGACACTACTTGCTCCGCCATTACTCGTTCTGACACCATTTGTTCCTTTCGTTCTGTTAACCCCTGGTCCGTAGACCTCACACTTCGCCGCGCTATGACCATTTCTTTTACACTTGTTGCAAAATTTGGTGCAGAACCCCGAGTGATACTTTTCACACCTTTGGCATAGCTGCTTCTGATTGTTGTTGTTGTTGCGGTTGTTATTGTTGTTGGGATGATTGTTGTAGTTGCTGCTGCTGTTGTTATTGTTGTTGTTGTTGTTGGGCCGTTTGTTGTTGTTGCGATTGATGTTGCGATTGTTGGGATAATTGTTGCGATTATTATTGTAATTGCTGTTGTTATTGTATTGGTGATTCTTATCACTGTTTTCCTCCCACTTTCTTTTGGCTTGCTTCACATTGGCCTCTTCAGTCATCTGTTCTTTAATTCTTTCCTCAATCTGGTTCACTAGTTTGTGAGCCATTCTACATGCCTGTTGTATGGAGGGGGGCTCGTGTGAACTTATATCTTCTTGGATTCTTTCCGGTAATCCTTTCACAAACGCGTCAATCTTCTCTTCCTCATCTTCGAACGCTCCCAGACACAATAGGCACAATTCTGTGAATCGTCTTTCGTACGTGGTAATATCAAATCCTTGGGTTCGTAACCCTCTAAGTTATGTCTTGAGCTTATTGACCTCGGTTCTGGGACGGTACTTCTCGTTCATCAAGTGCTTGAATGCTGACCACGGTAGTGCGTACGCATCATCTTGTCCCACTTGCTCTAGATAGGTATTCCACCATGTTAACGCAGAACCTGTGAAGGTATGCGTAGCGTACTTCACTTTGTCCTCTTCAGTACACTTACTTATGGCAAACACCGATTCGACCTTTTCGGTCCACCGTTTCAATCCGATCAGTCCTTCGGTTCCATCAAATTCCAAAGGTTTGCAGGCAGTGAATTCTTTGTAGGTGCATCCTACACGATTTCCTGTACTGCTAGATCCAAGGTTATTGTTGGTATGTAGCGCAGCCTGTACTGCGGCTATGTTTGAAGCTAGAAAAGTACGGAATTCCTCTTCATTCATATTCACGGTGTGTCGAGTAGTCGGTGCCATTTCCTTCAAAATAGTCAAATGGAACAAGTTAATCATACAGAATATTAAGAGTAGTTAATAGTATTTCGTAGCATAATATGAACTCATTTATAAAAGCTTTTTCTTCATATTAACGTTTTATAAGTTTAAATTCGGGTAGTACCTACCCGTTAAGTTCATACTTAGTAGCTAATATACAATTCAACTACTACAATTCTATATGAAAAACTGATTATAATAATATTTCGCGTTCAAACTTTTATACAATATTTTACAAACTTACAATACCTCTTATTTTACATAAAGCATGAAATATAGCACACAATAACTTTGATACAAGATAGTTGTGAAGATAATTCTAGCTAGTACACAAATCGTTCAGCAAAGGCAATAAAGACACGTAATTCATACTTCCAGAAACAAGTCATGCATTCTGGTTTTACTAGGACTACTTCCCATCCTTGGTCTTGTGGAACATAACCGTTATGGCCGTTGATAAGACAGCGTGTTGTAACGTCGTCAAAGGGACGAGGGTTACGTAATGACCAACAGTCTCGTAATAACCTAAAAACCTCATTTCTTACCCCAATTACCGACTCCGTCACTTGTGGGAACGTTTTGTTTAATAGTTGTAGCCCGATGTTCTTTTTCTCACTTTGGTGAGAAGGAACATTACTAACCCGTAAGCATAGCATGCTTCTTTATGTTGTATGTTAGCCGCTTTTTCTAAATCATGAAGTCCTATATTCGGATACATTGAGTCAAAATAATTTCTTAACCCGTTGCATAAAATAGCATTTGGGTTCCCCGCAATATATGCGTCAAAGTAAACACATCGTAACTTATGGGTTTCCCAATGTGATATCCCCCATCTTTCAAACGAAAGTCTCTTATAAACCAAGACATTCTTGGAACGTTCTACGAATGTCTTACAAACTGATTTCGCCTTAAATAGTTGTGTCGAGGAATTCTGACCGACTCTAGACAAGATTTCATCAATCATGTCTCCGGGTAGGTCTCTTAAAATATTGGGTTGTCTATCCATTTTGTGTTTTTAAACTGTAAAATAGACAAGAGTTAGATTCATAAAAAAATTACTTATTAATACAAGCAATTTTTACATATATCATAAAGCATAAGCACACTATATTACATATATTACACCACACGAATACAACTATCTTATTCCGACTCGCTCGTTTCGTCTTCTTTGGTTTTGATTCGTTTTGCCAAGTTTCTAGGGATATATGATGTTCCCCTAATACGAGCCTTCGTTTTCCACATTGGTTTAGAAAAACCTGGTGGTTTAGAGGTTCCCGGGTCATTGTTACAACTTAAGGGCTTCGGGGGTTGACGATACATATAAAGTTCATCGGGGTTGGAATTAGATTTCTCTATTTTTATGCCCTTTCCCATATTATTTTCTTTTGCCTTTTTAAATTCAGTTGGGGTAATTTCTATAACATCATCGGAATTCTCGTCGGAATCCGATTCATCGGAGAATTGGTAATCCTCCCAATATTTTGCTTCCTTGGCGGAAACACCATTGACCATAATTAACCTTGGTCGGTTGGTTGAGGATTTTCTTTTACTTAACCGTTTTATTATTTCCCCCACCGGTTCTATGTCCTCCTCCGGTTCCTCCTCTTCCGGTTCTGATTCTTCTTCCGGTTATGATTCTTCTTCCGGTTCTTCTTCGAGAACTTGTGAATCAGTCCAATATATATTCGAGTCTTCGTTATTATTAGGTGAGTCAATGGGATTTGTGCTAGAGGTAGACATCTATCACACAATATCAAACATGTTAAGAGATTAATATATCACATAATATATACATGTTAATAATATATAGTTTCCAACAAAAATGTTAAGCAATCATTTTTAAAGAAAATACGGTCGAAGTCCAGACTCACTAATGCATCCTAACAAACTCGATAAGACACACTAATGAAAATTTTCTGGTTCTCTAAGACCAACGCTCGGATACCAACTGAAATGTCCCGTTCTTATTGATTAAAAACGTTCCATATTAATTGATTTCGTTGCGAGGTTTTGACCTCTATATGAGACGTTTTTCAAAGACTGCATTCATTTTTAAAACAAACCATAATCTTTATTTCATAAATAAAGGTTAAAAAAGCTTTACGTAGATTATCAAATAATGATAATCTAAAATATCCTGTTTACACACGACCATTACATAATGGTTTACAATACAAATATGTTACATCGAAATCAGTTTCTTGAATGCAGTTTTTACACAATATCATACAAACATGGACTCCAAATCTTTTCCTTATTTTAGTATGCAACAGCGGAGGCTCTTAGTATTCACCTGAGAATAAACATGCTTTAAACGTCAACAAAAATGTTGGTGAGTTATAGGTTTAACCTATATATATCAAATCGTAACAATAGACCACAAGATTTCATATTTCAATACACATCCCATACATAGAGATAAAAATCATTCATATGGTGAACACCTGGTAACCGACATTAACAAGATGCATATATAAGAATATCCCCATCATTCCGGGACACCCTTCGGATATGATATAAATTTCGAAGTACTAAAGCATCTGGTACTTTGGATGGGGTTTGTTAGGCCCAATAGATCTATCTTTAGGATTCGCATCAATTAGGGTGTCTGTTCCCTAATTCTTAAATTACCAGACTTAATAAAAAGGGGCATATTCGATTTCGATAATTCAACCATAGAATGTAGTTTCACGTACTTGTGTCTATTTTGTAAATCATTTATAAAACCTGCATGTATTCTCATCCCAAAAATATTAGATTTTAAAAGTGAGACTATAACTCACTTTCACAGATTTTTACTTCGTCGGGAAGTAAGACTTGGCCACTGGTTGATTCACGAACCTATAACAATATATACATATATATCAAAGTATGTTGAAAATATATTTACAACACTTTTAATATATTTTGATGTTTTAAGTTTATTAAGTCAGCTGTCCTCGTTAGTAACCTACAACTAGTTGTCCACAGTTAGATGTACAGAAATAAATCGATAAATATTATCTTGAATCAATCCACGACCCAGTGTATACGTATCTCAGTATTGATCACAATTCAAACTATATATATTTTGGAATCAACCTCAACCCTGTATAGCTAACTCCAACATTCACATATAGAGTGTCTATGGTTGTTCCGAAATATATATAGATGTGTCGACATGATAGATCGAAACATTGTATACGTGTCTATGGTATCTCAAGATTACATAATATACAATACAAGTTGATTAAGTTATGGTAGGAATAGATTTGTTACCAATTTTCACGTAGCTAAAATGAGAAAAATTATCCAATCTTGTTTTACCCATAACTTCTTCATTTTAAATCCGTTTTGAGTGAATCAAATTGCTATGGTTTCATATTGAACTCTATTTTATGAATATAAACAGAAAAAGTATAGGTTTATAGTCGGAAAAATAAGTTACAAGTCGTTTTTGTAAAGGTAGTCATTTCAGTCGAAAGAACGACGTCTAGATGACCATTTTAGAAAACATACTTCCACTTTGAGTTTAACCAAAATTTTTGGATATAGTTTCATGTTCATAATAAAAATCATTTTCCCAGAATAACAACTTTTAAATCAAAGTTTATCATAGTTTTTAATTAACTAACCCAAAACAGCCCGCGGTGTTACTACGACGGCGTAAATCCGGTTTTACGGTGTTTTTCGTATTTCCAGGTTTTAAATCATTAAGTTAGCATATAATATAGATATAGAAAATGTGTTTACTTGATTTTAAAAGTCAAGTTAGAAGGATTAACTTTTATTTGCGAACAAGTTTAGAATTAACTAAACTATGTTCTAGTGATTACAAGTTTAAACCTTCGAATAAGATAGCTTTATATGTATGAATTGAATGATGTTATGAACATCATTACTACCTCAAGTTCCTTGGATAAACCTACTGGAAATGAGAAAAATAGATCTAGCTTCAAAGAATCCTTGGATGGCTTGAAAGTTCTTGAAACAGAATCATGACACGAAAACAATTTCAAGTAAGATTTCCACTCGAAATAAGATTGTTATAGTTATAGAAATTGAATTAAAGTTTGAATATGATTATTACATTGTATTAGAAAGATAACCTACTGTAAGTAACAAAGGTTTCTTGATCTTGGATGATTAATTGGAATGGATTTAGAAAACTTGGAAGTAAACTTGCAATCTTGGAAGTATTCTTGATTTTATGAAACTAGAACTTTTGGAATTTATGAAGAACACTTAGAAATTGAAGATAGAACTTGAGAGAGATCAATTAGATGAAGAAAATTGAAGAATGAAAGTGTTTGTAGGTGTTTTTGGTCGTTGGTGTATGGATTAGATATAAAGGATATGTAATTTTGTTTTCATGTAAATAAGTCATGAATGAATACTCATATTTTTGTAATTTTATGAGATATTTCATCCTAGTTGCCAAATGATGGTTCCCATATGTGTTAGGTGACTCACATGGACTGCTAAGAGCTGATCATTAGAGTGTATATACCAATAGTACATACATCTAAAAGCTGTGTATTGTACAAGTACGAATACGGGTGCATACGAGTAGAATTGTTGATGAAACTGAACGAGGATGTAATTGTAAGCATTTTTGTTAAGTAGAAGTATTTTGATAAGTTTCTTGAAGTCTTTCAAAAGTGTATGAATACATATAAAAACAATACATGTATATATATTTTAACTGAGTCGTTAAGTCATCGTTAGTCGTTACATGTAAATGTTGTTTTGAAACCTTTAGGTTAACGATCTTGTTGAATGTTGTTAACCCATTATTTATTATAACAAATGAGATGTTAAATTGTTATATTATCATGATATTATGATATATAATATATCTTAGTATGATATATACACAGTTAAATGTCGTTACAACGATAATTGTTACATATATGTCTCGTTTCGAAATCATTAAGTTAGTAGTCATATTTTTACATATGTATTTCATTGTTAATACACTTAATAATATATTTACTTATCATTTAACATAATTAACCAAGTGTATCAATATCTTAATATGATTCATATGTACCTAGTAAGACGTTGTTATAACGATAATCGTTATATATATCGTTTTCGAGTTTCTAAAATTAATAGTCTCATTTTTATGTATATAACTCATTGTTAAAATACCTAATGAGATACATACTTATAATAAAATCATGTTAACTATATATATAACCATATATATGTCATCGTATAGTTTTTACAAGTTTTAACGTTCGTGAATCACCGGTCAACTTGGGTGGTCAATTGTCTATATGAAACCTATTTCAATTAATCAAGTCTTAACAAGTTTGATTGCTTAACATGTTAGAAACACTTAATCATGTAAATAACAATTTCATTTAATATATATATAAACATGGAAAAGTTCGGGTCACTACAAAACACCCCATAATTGTTACTGTTTTCACAGATTCTGTTTTGGGATATACAAACAACAACATTGCTGTTACAACACTTTTCCTCTTTTCATTAGTTCAACAAATTAAAGAGCCACTTGTGATTTATTGTTTGAGAAAGTGGCCGACATATAATAAACCTCATGGACCCAAATCTATCACCATCTTATAAAAATAATAGTGGTATTCGAATGAGGTCTGTAGATGAAAACCAATTTTCGGGTTGGATGTTATTATTAGGGATTGGGCCTTTTAAAAGCAACTACATTTAAGTGGGCTTGTAAACTTGTTTTAATAATCTTACTTGTTAATGGGGCTTGTTAACTTGTTAGTGGGCTACGAATAATTGGGCTCAAGAACCATGATCATTATTGTTTTTAGAACGATGATGATGATGATTGGAAATGGTGATAAATTGGATGATGAATTAAAGGTGATATGATCATGATCATACGATAATAATTAGGGTATACAGTTTTAATCCTGAATCATATTAGAAAAGATCAAACAGCTTGGATGGTTTGGGTGTGTTGGTGTTTAAGCAAGAGGTTTCAGGTTCAAGCCTAGGCAGGGACACATTCTTTTTGAAAGCCAATTTAAACACTTTTAAGGTAGTATTTTATTACTATGATTATTACTACTATTATTAATATCATTAACATTATTATTATCACAAATATTATTATTATTATTAACATATAACATTTTTATTTATTTATAGTAGTATTATCATTATTATTAATATTAAAAGTATTTTCATTTTTTTATCAACATTATTATTATTATTAGATTTATCATGATTTTTATCATTATTATTATTATTATTATTATTATTATTATTATTATTATTATTATTAATTCATTAAATAAAGATTTTTCTATATAAAAATATATTTAGGACATAAAACATGTCTACATTAATATTTTGTAACAAATATTAATTATCTAGTTAAAGTATATAAAAATAAATATATCAAATGAAGTTATTAATGAAACATTAAAATAACAACTATATCATTAATAATATGTAAAATTGTTCGATTACCATTATACGTGTTAATATATATTACTGAAATACGTTTTTGAATATGAGGCCAACCCTACATTTGTTCAGTGTCGTCATATGTATTTTTACTACAAAATACAGTATGGTGAGTTTCATTTGCTCTCTTTTTAATTGCTTTTGCAATATATATTTTTTTGAGCTGAGAATACATGCGCTGCTTTTATAAATATTTACGAAATAGACACAAGTACTTAAAAATACATTCTACTTTGAGTTGTACCACTGGCATATTTCCCTGTAGCTTGTTAACTACTATTTACATGGGTATTGTAAATGCGAATCCTGTTGATAGATCTATCGGGCCTGACAACCCCAACTGGACTGGATGACCAGTATTCAACGGTTGCACAGTACTTCGTTTTGGTGACTACACTTGGTACGGTGTAGTGAGATTTCATAATAAAGGGAATATGCGACGTTGATTAAATGTTAAGTATGGTTACCAAGTGCTCAACCACTTAGAATATTTTTATTAAAACGATTATATATATGAAATCTTGTGGTCTATTAAGATATTGAAATGATTGTTATGATAAACCTATGAACTCACCAACCTTTTGGTTGACACTTTTAAGCATGTATATTCTCAGGTGCGAATTAAGTCTTCCGCTGTGCATTTGCTTATTTTAAAGACATTACTTGGAGTCCTTCATGGCATACTTAGGACAGTACCTCGCAATGGAACCAGATGTTGATGACTTCATCCAGGTGGATAAGGACGGGTCTTTACAGGTGGTATCAGAGCGTTGGTCCTAGCGAACCAAGTCTTGCATTAGTGTGTCTAACTGATAGTTGTTAGGATGCATTATGAGTCTGGACTTCGACCTTAGCTGCATATTATAAGTATTGTTTGTCATTCCTAGTGGAAAGTTACATGCTTATCATTCCTAAGTCTAGACATGACTTCCTGCACTTATTTGATAGATAGTGTACAGATAAATTCATATCTTAGCGTATCTGTTACTGTAGACTTTATCTGACACGTTTCCTTAATTCCCTCCGTAATCTACGTGATCTTCTATACTAAATATAGGTATTCTATGTAATTAGAATATTATCCGATATCCGAAAATCATTTCATATCAAAAAATCCTTTATTCAATCGTACGAAATGGAACTCACAACTAGTTCAAGTCCCTAGGATTCCGAGATGAGGTCCCACTCCAGCTCCAAAAGCAGCGTCACCAGAATGAATCAATCAATCAGCCATCCCTAATTCATATGATGGATTCGAAGTCAACTTAATCAATGGAAATGCGAAGAAGGCGATCCTTTCCGTCAACCGAATTCACCTCTTAACGAAGAACCTGAAGCATTCACCGACGAACTTGTTCGAAACACCATTTACACCCTCATTTCCTGAATATCTCGCCACGATTATATTCTGTCTAAAATTCTAAATCTAATTCATTCGCTCGTTCCGACCGACAATCATCCCGGAGTAATAGAAGAAGTCAACGAGCTTCGTGCTCGAGTAGTGACTTTGGAGAATATGGTGCAAAACTTACCAGCTTCACCAACATCACCGGCACCAACAGTACCATCAACAACCCAAGTTTCAACATCACATGCCTCAACATATCATTCTGTACCTCGAGCATAATCATCGTTCTACGTATCGTTCTATCTACTTTATCTTCGTTCTACATATCGTTCTACATCGATTATTTCTGCTCGATATGGCGATTATATAATTTCTAAAAGTTTTAGAGATTATGTAATCTAGTACTAACAATAAATCAATGATTTAATATCATATTAACTCATTAAATCCATGATTGCATCTGAAGAAAATATATTTGTAAGTATATTTTCATAAAGATTGTAATTAAAAATTCTTTTGTATAAACTGTTAATGGTGAAAATATTTTAACGGGTAGGTAATACCCGAAGAATATTTGGGTCTCACATTAATATGTTACACTGTACATTCTTCAAATCTGATTCAACAGTCATTTACTATCCTACTTACATCCACAAAGATACGAATCCGATCACCGCAGAATAACCATTTTTATTCAATTTCATATTTGGATTTTGACTTCTCAGAATCCAACAAGTGGCATAATGAAGAAAACATTGAACAAAATAAAATTTGTTAGAAACAAATGAATTAACTAATTGAAATATTGTTAAGAATCCACGCTAACTGTTCCTAGCTAATTGTTCCTAGCTAACTGATCATATTTTATTTATCGCAATTTACATTCTCGTAATTTTATTTATCGTCATTTAATTTCTGTTATTTATTTTACGCACTTTAAATATCGGGACACGTATACAAGGTTTTGACATATCATATCGACGCATCTATATATATTATTTGGAATAACCATAGACACTCTATATGCAGTAATGCGGGAGTTAGCTATACAGGGTTGAGGTTGATTCTACAATAATATATATAGTTTGAGTTGTGATCGAGTCTGAGACGTATACGGGTCACGAAACGTATTAATTAATTCGAATATTATATATTAAACTATATATGAATTATTGGACTGTTAACTGTAGACTATCGACTGTGGACTAATAATATTGGACAATTAAAATGAATTAAAATATTGATTATAACATATGAAACTAAACATTTCTTCAAGTTTGCCACTTGATCTCATCTTAAACTTCATTTGAATCTTGACGATTCCAACCATGTTCAAATCTTTCATGATTCTTGAAAACACTTCGATCGAGAGGATGAACCAACCGCACTTCATCTACGGAAAGAAAGATTTATGCATATAGTTATGCACCCAAAAAACTCTCGAAAACTGAGTAAACGTTTAACACATAGCTGTGTTACTTCCTTTAGTGTTATTATTACCCAAAAATAACTTGGTAATCTCTTTCAATGTAGCAAAGTTTGTCACAGCTTCAGCAAGTCAACTTCGACTTTTCGTTCGAAACAACTTTATTATAACATTGATATATATGCGTGCTCTTTTATTGTTACCAGGGAACCTTTTATATTCCACCATATTACCATCAGCGTTTAATCATCTAAAAACACAAATCTCCTGAAACCACCTCGGTTTGATAACCGATGACCCAGATCAGTTAACTTTGAAAATGCTGACGAACCAGCATGTTGTAGATGGTCTTAATGGCCAAAAGTTGATGATGAAGAATGGAGTGTAGGAAACGCTCTATAAAAAAATGTGGTACTGAAAACGAATTGAGCAAACCATGAAGGAAGCCGTGGACAAATCACAAAGAATAAGTTTGACTTCAAAGAATCCAAATAATTCAATGCCCGCTGAAGTCTTTAGCGAATATCATGCTCTTTACTCTAAACCCTTGCGAACAATAGTCTCCATCGTCCTCTGATCTTAGATATTCAAAGATATTATCGTATCTTTCATTATAAATATCTTCGATATTTCTGAATATATTTTCATAACTAATCTTATCCGAAATCATTTATCTCTTTGAGCTATCAGTGTTACATCATATGAGAAACTATTAGTTTCTATATTCTGCGAACCTTCGGATTTAAAATATGAATGATTTTGAAGTAGTGTTAGGAACTGATGCATGAGTTAGTATAATATAATGACACTTGGCCAACGTGATTATATTACAGTAAGTCATGCTGAGTTTCTAATGGGACATGATGATTCACAGATCATAACTTCATCATGTGCCATGTTACATAACTCTTTCATTCTACTTAACCCCTAAACATATCGAGAAAATATTTTCTTGATATTTCTATCCTTTCTGTATTTTTCAGTAATCTACAAATTTAATCGTGCTATTATTTTTCCTTTCTGCTTAGAACATTAGTTACGTTCATTCGAAATTCAACCGTGACTACATCAAAAGTTAAGACGAAGCTTTATTTCATCCATTTCACTAATTTGTGATAGCTCCACTCGTGCTCTTCGAGTAATCAAATTGTTTTGTTGTTTCATCCACATTTCTCAATGATGATAAAACTTTATTTATCAACTCATTTTCTTCATGACAACATTTTTAGTGTTAGCCATGACGACCTCGATCAAATTTCGGGGACGAAATTTCTTTAACGGGTAGGTACTGTCACGACCCGAAAATTTTTGACTAATTTTAAATCAAACTCTCAATACGATTTAGTATTTTTGACACAATAAAAAAAGTCTGTTAGGTTGAGTCTCAAAATTTTTGAACTGTTTCATATATTCAATTGACCTTCGACCATTTCCGATGATTCACGAACAAATACTTGTAAATATGTGAATATATATAAGTATGTATATATATAAATATATGTATATTATATATATATATATATATATATATATATATATATATATATATATATATATAATGTGAACATTAATAAATTATTATATACATTTATTGTTATAAATAAATATGTAAAATAAAACATATTTTAATAAAAACTATTACTTTATATGTAATATATGTATATTACTTGTACATATATATTGGTATATTTAATTTAATTATTATTTATTTGTGTAGTAAATTCTGTTATTTAAAACTATTTATATATATACATAGTGTATGTTAAATATAACTAAATTTTGAGCTTAAACGGTAAGTGTCTGTAACTTTCGGTTGACGTTTAATTATTTTTAAAATAGGCCTAATATAAATATATGAGGTTTCAAAATAAAGGTTGGTCCAAAATTTGATTAAAAAGATAATAGTTTTGATAAAATATTTTTTTACCTTTTCAATCTAAGTTTTTGTACTCCGTACATACAAATTGGAACAGAAAAATAAACAATTAACAAACTTTCTTTATCAGGTTTCAAACAGTTAATGAGTGAAATAATTAAATATATTTAATCTAAAAATTTGGGATTTTTAGGAACACTTTTATGTATTAACTGTTTAGCGATGAACACGATAGTACCCGGTAATTTAAAAATGTCGGCAGGCTAACAGTTTAATATCCCGTGATTTGAATCATATGATTAACCAAGTTACTGTGTTTTCATTTACTTTTTCCATAAAATAAGTATTATATATTATCTTTATATATATATATATATAGCATATACATACATACACTTAGAGAATGAAAAAAAAACTTCATCTACCATCTCACACTCTTCATCAACTCCCTTTCTTCAACCATTCGACCACCGTCACCCACCACTAAACTACCACTCCACCGTCACCCTAAATCGGCGACTACCACCCTCACAATCACCCCCACTCGCTCTCTCTCTCCTCCCTCTCTCATCATAAAACCGTCACCTTCTAATCACCACTCTTAATCTTTTTACTTACCGGAGCCACCGCCACCTCACCACTTTGGATTGAACCCATCTAACCGTTATTACTTCCTGTCTTGGTGCGATCAAACCCAAGCCTACAACACTTACACGGTTACAAATTATCTATCATTTTTTTTCTACCATCCATCATCACCACGAACCACCATAAGGGAACTACCATCCACCACTTTCTTTTTTAACAATCACCACCATTTAACCACCACCGTGACCACCAATAAACGGCAACAAACTGCTGCTGCACTAATGTTTCTATTATTTCTGTTTATAGTTGACAACTATAGGCTACCACTTTAATATATTTTTTCTTTTCCTCTTCCTTCTGAACGTTTAACACAAGAAAACGAACCACTTTTGTGGTGTACTACTGTTGTCAAGAGTCACTCAAAGCAACCATAACCATGAACATCCACACAACACCATATTCATCAACCTAACACACCTACTAATTCTGTTTATGTTCAACTCACCACCATGTTGCTGTAGCTATTTCTATGTTTCATTTCACCACCGTTGCAACCACTCTCACCCATGAACTTCAGATTACCGCCACTACCTTGCACCACCATCTCTAACCGTGAACCATCTCAATCTCTCTCTTCTCTCTCTCATCCGAAAAACCACCAAACCACCATTAATTTCACCTCCTTCGATCACCACCCGCTCTTCATTGTTTCTGTTACTACATACCCACCACAACTGCCACCTGCTATTTTATTTATTTAATTTTTTTTAAACGAAAAACTGGTGCACTTCTGTTTAACGGTTTGTTGTTGCAAACCGAAGCCAAACACCCCATAATTGTTACTGTTTTCGCAGATTCTGTTTTGGGATATACAAACAACAACATTGTTGTTACAACACTTTTCCTCTTTTCATTAGTTCAACAAATTAAAGAGCCACTTGTGATTTATTGCTTGAGAAAGTGGCCGACATATAATAAACCTCATGGACCCAAATCTATCACCATCTTATAAAAATAATAGTGGTATTCGAATGAGGTCTGTAGATGAAAACCAATTTTCGGGTTGGATGTTATTATTAGGGATTGGGCCTTTTAAAAGCAACTACATTTAAGTGGGCTTGTAAACTTGTTTTAATAATCTTACTTGTTAATGGGGCTTGTTAACTTGTTAGTGGGCTACGAATAATTGGGCTCAAGAACCATGATCATTATTGTTTTTAGAACGATGATGATGATGATTGGAAATGGTGATAAATTGGATGATGAATTAAAGGTGATATGATCATGATCATACGATAATAATTAGGGTATACAGTTTTAATCCTGAATCATATTAGAAAAGATCAAACAGCTTGGATGGTTTGGGTGTGTTGGTGTTTAAGCAAGAGGTTTCAGGTTCAAGCCTAGGCAGGGACACATTCTTTTTGAAAGCCAATTTAAACACTTTTAAGGTAGTATTTTATTACTATGATTATTACTACTATTATTAATATCATTAACATTATTATTATCACAAATATTATTATTATTATTATTAACATATAACATTTTTATTTATTTATAGTAGTATTATCATTATTATTAATATTAAAAGTATTTTCATTTTTTTTATCAACATTATTATTATTATTAGATTTATCATGATTTTTATCATTATTATTATTATTAGTATTATTAATTCATCAAATAAAGATTTTTCTATATAAAAATATATTTAGGACATAAAACATGTCTACATTAATATTTTGTAACAAATATTAATTATCTAGTTAAAGTATATAAAAATAAATATATCAAATGAAGTTATTAATGAAACATTAAAATAACAACTATATCATTAATAATATGTAAAATTGTTCGATTACCATTATACGTGTTAATATATATTACTGAAATAGGTTAGTGAATCTGAGGCCGACCCTACATTTGTTCAGTGTCATCATATGTATTTTTACTACAAAATACAGTATGGTGAGTTTCATTTGCTCTCTTTTTAATTGCTTTTGCAATATATATTTTTTTGAGCTGAGAATACATGCGCTGCTTTTATAAATATTTACGAAATAGACACAAGTACTTAAAAATACATTCTACGTTGAGTTGTACCACTGACATATTTCCCTGTAGCTTGGTAACTACTATTTACATGGGTATTGTTGTAGTGACCCGAACTTTTCCATGTTTATATATATTAATTGAGATTGATATTTACATGATTAAATGTTTCCAACATGTTCAGCAATTAAACTTGTTAAGACTTGATTAATTGAAATATGTTTCATATAGACAATTGACCACCCAAGTTGACCGGCGATTCACGAACGTTAAAACTTGTAAAAACGACATGACGATATATATATGGATATACATATGGTTAACATGAGATTATGATAAGTAAGTATCTCCATAAGTATATTAACAATGAGTTATATACATATAAACAAGACTACTAACTTAAGGATTTCGAAACGAGACATATATGTAACGATTATCGTTGTAACGACATTTAAATGTATATATATCATATTAAGATATATTAATATATCATAATATCATGATAATATAATAATTTAACATCTCATTAGATATAATAAACAATGGGTTAACAACATTAATTGAGATCGTTAACTTAAAGGTTTCAAAACAACACTTACATGTAACGACTAACGATGACTTAACGACTCAGTTAAAATGTATATACATGTAGTGTATTTAGATGTATTAAAATACTTTTGGAAGACTTCAATACATATATCAAAACACTCATACTTAACGAAAATGGTTACAGTTACTTTTCCATTCTTTTCTTTCATCAAGAATTCTAGTCGTATTCTTACCCGTATTATACACAGCTTCAAAACGTACTTACTATGAGTATATACCAATAGGAACTAGCATGGGATTCCAATCTTGATTATGTCATGTATGACTAATCAATTTTAACTTCTACCATGAGCTAGTCAACTAACTAGAACTCCTTTTAACCTCACTCACCACTCACCAATTACCACTCATCATTCACTCCATTTCACTTCCAATTCTCTTTCTAATTCTCTCTCAACACACACACACACTATTATGAACGTATTTTTCCAGTAGTTAATCATCATCTTCATCAAAAATCACTTCAAGAATCACGCTATAATCATCATAGGAAGAACACTTCAAGAACACTTCAAAAATCCCTTCAAGTTTACTAATTTACTTCCAAGCTTTCTAATCCATTCCAAGTAATCATCTAAGATCAAGAAACCTTTGTTATATACAGTAGGTTATCTTTCTTATTCAAGGTAATATTCATATTCAAACTTTGATTCAATTTCTATAACTATAAACTATCTTAATTCGAGTAAAAATCTTACTTGAACTTGTTTTTGTGTCATGATCCTACTTCAAGAACTTTCAAGCCATCCAAGATCCTTTGAAGCTAGATCATTTCTTGTCACTTCCAGTAGGTTTACCTACTAAACTTGAGGTAGTAATGATGTTCATAACATCATTCGATTCATATATATAAAACTATCTTATTCGAAGGTTTAAACTCGTAATCACTAGAACATAGTTTAGTTAATTCTAAACTTGTTCGCAAACAAAAGTTAATCCTTCTAACTTGACTTTTAAAATTAACTACACACATGTTCTATATCTATATGATATGCTAACTTAATGATTTAAAACCTGGAAACACGAAAAACACCGTAAAATCGGATTTACGCCGTCGTAGTAACACCGCGGGCTGTTTTGGGTTAGTTAACTAAAAACTATGATAAACTTTGATTTAAAAGTTGTTATTCTGAGAAAATGATTTTTATTATGAACATGAAACTATATCCAAAAATTATGGTTAAACTCAAAGTGGAAGTATGTTTTCTAAAATGGTCATCTAGACGTCGTTCTTTCGACTGAAATGACTACCTTTACAAAAACGACTTGTAACTTATTTTTCCGACTATAAACCTATACTTTTCTGTTTAGATTCATAAAATAGAGTTCAATATGAAACCATAGCAATTTGATTCACTCAAAACGGATTTAAAATGAAGAAGTTATGGGTAAAACAAGATTGGATAATTTTTCTCATTTTAGCTACGTGAAAATTGGTAACAAATCTATTCCAACCATAACTTAATCAACTTGTATTGTATATTATGTAATCTTGAGATACCATAGACACGTATACAATATTTCGACCTATCATGTCGACACATCTATATATATTTCGGAACAACCATAGACACTCTATATGTGAATGTTGGAGTTAGCTATACAGGGTTGAGGTTGATTCTAAAATATATATAGTTTGAGTTGTGATCAATACTGAGATACGTATACACTGGGTCGTGGATTGATTCAAGATAATATTTATCGATTTATTTCTGTACATCTAACTGTAGACAACTAGTTGTAGGTTACTAACGAGGACAGCTGACTTAATAAACTTAAAACATCAAAATATATTAAAAGTGTTGTAAATATATTTTAAACATACTTTGATATATATGTATATATTGTTATAGGTTCATGAATCAACCAGTGGCCAAGTCTTACTTCCCGACGAAGTAAAAATCTGTGAAAGTGAGTTATAGTCCCACTTTTAAAATCTAATATTTTTGGGATGAGAATACATGCAGGTTTTATAAATGATTTACAAAATAGACACAAGTACGTGAAACTACATTCTATGGTTGAATTATCGAAATCGAATATGCCCCTTTTTATTAAGTCTGGTAATCTAAGAATTAGGGAACAGACACCCTAATTGACGCGAATCCTAAAGATAGATCTATTGGGCCTAACAAACCCCATCCAAAGTACCGGATGCTTTAGTACTTCAAAATTTATATCATATCCGAAGGGTGTCCCGGAATGATGGGCATATTCTTATATATATGCATCTTGTTAATGTCGGTTACCAGGTATTCACCATATGAATGATTTTTATCTCTATGTATGGGATGTGTATTGAAATGTGAAATCTTGTGGTCTATTGTTACGATTTTATATATATAGGTTAAACCTATAACTCACCAACATTTTTGTTGACGTTTAAAGCATGTTTATTCTCAGGTGAATACTAAGAGCTTCCGCTGTTGCATACTAAAATAAGGATAAGATTTGGAGTCCATGTTTGTATGATATTGTGTAAAAACTGCATTCAAGAAACTAATTTCGATGTAACATATTTGTATTGTAAACCATTATGTAATGGTCGTGTGTAAACAGGATATTTTAGATTATCATTATTTGATAATCTACGTAAAGCTTTTTAAACCTTTATTTATGAAATAAAGGTTATGGTTTGTTTTAAAAATGAATGCAGTCTTTGAAAAACGTCTCATATAGAGGTCAAAACCTCGCAATGAAATCAATTAATATGGAACGTTTTTAATCAATAAGAACGGGACATTTCAGTTGGTATCCGAGCGTTGGTCTTAGAGAACCAGAAAATTTGCATTAGTGTGTCTTATCGAGTTTGTTAGGATGCATTAGTGAGTCTGGACTTCGACCGTGTTTTCTTTAAAAATGATTGCTTAACATTTTTGTTGGAAACTATATATTTTTAACATATGAATATTATGTGATATATTAATCTCTTAACGTGTTTGATATTATGTGATAGATGTCTACCTCTAGAACAAGTCCCATTGACTCACCTAATAATAATGAAGAGTTAAATGTAAATTGGAATGATTCGTGGACTGATTCACAAGTTCCCGAAGAGGAACCGGAAGAAGAGTCGGAACCGGAAGAAGAATCGGAACCGGAAGAAGAATCGGAACCGGAAGAAGAAATAGAACCGGTGGGGGAAATAATAAAACGGTTAAGTAAAATAGAATCCTCAACCAACCGACCAAGGTTAATTATGGTCAATGGTGTTTCCGCCAAGGAAGCAAAATATTGGGAGGATTACCAATTCTCCGATGAATCGGATTCCGACGAGAATTCCGATGATGTTATAGAAATTACCCCAACTGAATTTAAAAAGGCAAAAGAAAATAATAAGGGAAAGGGCATAAAAATAGAGAAATCTAATTCCAACCCCGATGAACTTTATATGTATCATCAACCCCCGAAGTCCTTAAGTTGTAACAATGACCCGGGAACCTCTAAACCACCAGGTTTTTCTAAACCAATGTGGACAACGACGGCTCGTATTAGGGGAACATCATATATCCCTAGAAACTTGGCAAAACGAACCAAAACCGAACAAGAAGAAACGAGCGAGTCGGAATAAGATAGTTGTATTCGTGTGGTGTAATATATGTAATATAGTGTGCTTATGCTTTATGATATATGTAAAAATTGCTTGTATTAATAAGTATTTTTTTTATGAATCTAACTCTTGTCTATTTTATAGTATAAAAACACAAAATGGATAGACAACCCAATATTTTAAGAGACCTACCCGGAGACATGATTGATGAAATCTTGTCTAGTGTCGGTCAGAATTCCTCGGCACAACTATTTAAGGCGAGATCAGTTTGTAAGACATTCGAAGAACGTTCCAAGAATGCCTTGGTTTATAAAAGGCTTTCGTTCGAAAGATGGGGGATATCACATTGGGAAATCCATAAGTTACGATGTGTTTACTTTGACGCATATATTGCGGGGAACCCAAATGCTATTTTACGCAATGGGTTAAGAAATTATTTTGACTCAATATATCTGAATATTGGACTTCGTGATTTAGAAAAAGCGGCTAACATGTAACATAAAGAAGCATGTTATTCTTACGGATTAGTAATGTTCGCTTCTCACCAAAGTGAGAACAAGAACATCGGGCTACAACTATTAAACAAAACGTTCCCACAAGTGACGGAGTCGGTAATTGGGGTAAGAAATGAGGTTTTTAGATTGTTACGGGACTGTTGGACATTACGTAACCCTCGTCCCTTTGACGACGTTACAACACGCTGTCTTATCAACGGCCATAACGGTTATGTTCCACAAGACCAAGGATGGGAAGTAATCCTAGTAAAACCAGAATGCATGACTTGTTTCTGGACGTATGAATTACGTGTCTTTATTGCCTTTGCTGAACGACTTGTGTACTAGCTAGAATTATCTTCACAACCATCTTGTATCAAATTTATTGTGTGCTATATTTCATGCTATATGTAAAATAAGCGGTATTGTAAGTTTGTAAAATATTGTGTAAAAGTTTGAACGCGAAATATTATTATAATCAGTTTTTCATATAGAATTGTAGTAGTTGAATTGTATATTAGCTACTAAGTATGAACTTAACGGGTAGGTACTACCCGAACTTAAACTTATAAAACGCTAATATGAAGAAAAAGCTTTTATAAATGAGTTCATATTATGCTACGAAATACTATTAACTACTCTTAATATTCTGTATGATTAACTTGTTCCATTTGACTATTTTGAAGGAAATGGCACCGACTACTCGACACACCGTGAATATGAATGAAGAGGAATTCCGTACTTTTCTAGCTTCAAACATAGCCGCAGTACAGGCTGCGCTACATACCAACAATAACCTTGGATCTGGCAGTACAGGAAATCGTGTAGGATGCACCTACAAAGAATTCACTGCCTGCAAACCTTTGGAATTTGATGGAACAGAAGGACCGATCGGATTGAAACGGTGGACCGAGAAGGTCGAATCGGTGTTTGCCATAAGTAAGTGTACTGAAGAGGACAAAGTGAAGTACGCTATGCATACCTTCACAGGTTCTGCCTTAACATGGTGGAATACCTATCTAGAGCAAGTGGGACAAGATGATGCGTACGCACTACCGTGGTCAGCATTCAAGCACTTGATGAACGAGAAGTACCGTCCCAGAACCGAGGTCAATAAGCTCAAGACAGAACTTAGAGGGTTACGAACCCAAGGATTTGATATTACCACGTACGAAAGACGATTCACAGAATTGTGCCTATTGTGTCCGGGAGCATTCGAAGATGAGGAAGAGAAGATCGACGCATTTGTGAAAGGATTACCGAAAAGAATCCAAGAAGATATAAGTTCACACGAGCCCGCCTCCATACAACAGGCATGTAGAATGGCTCACAAACTAGTGAACCAGATTGAAGAAAGAATTAAAGAACAGACTGCTGAAGAGGCCAATGTGAAGCAAGTCAAAAGAAAGTGGGAGGAAAACGGTGATAAGAATCACCAATACAACAACAACAGCAATTACAACAATAATCGCAACAATTATCCCAACAATCGCAACATCAATCGCAACTACAACCAACGGCCCAACAACAACAATAACAACAATAGCAACTACAACAATCATCCCAACAACAATAATAACTGCAACAACAACAACAATCAGAAGCAGCTATGCCAAAGGTGTGAAAAGTATCACTCGGGGTTCTGCACCAAATTTTGCAACAAGTGTAAAAGAAATGGTCATAGCACGGCGAAGTGTGAGGTCTACGGACCAGGGGTTAATAGAACGAAAGGAATAAATGGTGTCGGAACGAGTAATGGCGGAGCAAGTAGTGTCGGAGCAAGTTATGCCAATGTAGTTTGTTATAAATGTGGAAAACCGGGCCACATTATTAGAAATTGCCCGAACCAGGAGAACACGAATGGACAAGGCCGCGGAAGAGTTTTCAATATTAATGCGGCAGAGGCACAGGAAGACCCGGAGCTTGTTACGGGTACGTTTCTTATTGACAATAAATCTGCTTACGTTTTATTTGATTCGGGTGCGGATAGAAGCTATATGAGTAGAGATTTTTGTGCTAAATTAAGTTGTCCATTGATGCCTTTGGATAGTAAATTTTTACTCGAATTAGCAAATGGTAAATTAATTTCAGCAGATAATATATGTCGGAATCGAGAAATTAAACTGGTTAGCGAAACATTTAAGATTGATTTGATACCAGTAGAGTTAGGGAGTTTTGATGTGATAATCGGTATGGACTGGTTGAAAGAAGTGAAAGCAGAGATCATTTGTTACAAAAATGCAATTCGCAGTATACGAGAAAAAGGAAGACCCTTAATGGTGTACGGAGAAAAGGGAAACACGAAGCTACATATTATTAGTAATTTGAAGGCACAAAAACTAATAAGAAAAGGTTGCTATGCTGTTCTAGCACACGTCGAGAAAGTACAAACTGAAGAAAAGAGCATCAATGATGTTCCCATTGCAAAATAATTTCCCGATGTATTTCCGAAAGAATTACCGGGATTACCCCCACAGCGATCCGTTGAATTTCAAATAGATCTTGTACCAGGAGCTGCACCAATAGCTCGTGCTCCTTACAGACTCGCACCCAGCGAGATGAAAGAACTGCAAAGCCAATTACAAGAACTTTTAGAGCATGGTTTCATTCGACCAAGCACATCACCGTGGGGAGCTCCTGTTTTGTTTGTCAAGAAGAAAGATGGTACATTCAGGTTATGTATCGACTACCGAGAGTTGAACAAACTTACCATCAAGAACCGCTACCCACTACTGAGAATCGACGACTTATTTGATCAACTACAAGGCTCGTCTGTTTATTCAAAGATTGACTTACGTTCCGGGTATCATCAAATGCGGGTGAAAGAAGATGATATTCCAAAGACTGCTTTCAGAACACGTTACGGTCATTACGAGTTTATGGTCATGCCGTTTGGTTTAACTAATGCACCAGCTGTGTTCATGGACCTTATGAACCGAGTGTGTGGACCATACCTTGACAAGTTTGTCATTGTTTTCATTGATGACATACTTATTTACTCAAAGAATGACCAAGAACACGGTGAACATTTGAGAAAGGTGTTAGAAGTATTGAGGAAGGAAGAATTGTACGCTAAGTTTTCAAAGTGTGCATTTTGGTTAGAAGAAGTTCAATTCCTCGGTCACATAGTGAACAAAGAAAGTATTAAGGTGGATCCGGCAAAGATAGAAACTGTTGAAAAGTGGGAAACCCCGAAAACTCCGAAACACTTACGCCAGTTTTTAGGACTAGCTGGTTACTACAGAAGGTTCATCCAAGACTTTTCTAGAATAGCAAAACCCTTGACTGCATTAACGCATAAAGGGAAGAAATTTGAATGGAATGATGAACAAGAGAAAGCGTTTCAGTTATTGAAGAAAAAGCTAACTACGGCACCTATATTGTCATTGCCTGAAGGGAATGATGATTTTGTGATTTATTGTGACGCATCAAAGCAAGGTCTCGGTTGTGTATTAATGCAACGAACGAAGGTGATTGCTTATGCGTCTAGACAATTGAAGATTCACGAACAAAATTATACGACGCATGATTTGGAATTAGGCGCGATTGTTTTTGCATTAAAGACTTGGAGGCACTAAGTATATGGGGTCAAAAGTATTATATATACCGACCACAAAAGTCTTCAACACATATTTAATCAGAAACAACTGAATATGAGGCAGCGTAGGTGGATTGAATTATTGAATGATTACGACTTTGAGATTCGTTACCACCCGGGGAAGGCAAATGTGGTAGCCGATGCCTTGAGCAGGAAGGACAGAGAACACATTCGAGTAAAATCTATGAATATAATGATTCATAATAACCTTACTACTCAAATAAAGGAGGCGCAACAAGGAGTTTTAAAAGAGGGAAATTTAAAGGATGAAATACCCAAAGGATCGGAGAAACATCTTAATATTCGGGAAGACGGAACCCGGTATAGGGCTGAAAGGATTTGGGTACCAAAATTTGGAGATATGAGAGAAATGGTACTTAGAGAAGCTCATAAAACCAGATACTCAATACATCCTGGAACGGGGAAGATGAACAAGGATCTCAAGAAATATTTTTGGTGGCCGGGTATGAAAGCCGATGTTGCTAAATACGTAGGAGAATGTTTGACGTGTTCTAAGGTCAAAGCTGAGCATCAGAAACCATCAGGTCTACTTCAACAACCCGAAATCCCGGAATGGAAATGGGAAAACATTACCATGGATTTCATCACTAAATTGCCAAGGACTGCAAGTGATTTTGATACTATTTGGGTAATAGTTGATCGTCTCACCAAATCAGCACATTTCCTGCCAATAAGAGAAGATGACAAGATGGAGAAGTTAGTACGACTGTATTTGAAGGAAGTCGTCTCCAGACATAGAATACCAATCTCTATTATCTCTGATAGGGATGGCAGATTTATTTCAAGATTCTGGCAGACATTACAGCAAGCATTAGGAACTCGTCTAGACATGAGTACTACCTATCATCCACAAACTGATGGGCAGAGCAAAAGGACGATACAAACGCTTGAAGACATGCTACGAGCATGTGTTATTGATTTCGGAAACAGTTGGGATCGACATCTACCATTAGCAGAATTTTCCTACAACAACAGCTACCATTCAAGCATTGAGATGGCGCCGTTTGAAGCACTTTATGGTAGAAAGTGCAGGTCTCCGATTTGTTAGAGTGAAGTGGGGAATAGACAGATTACGGGTCCGGAGATTATACAAGAAACTACCGAGAAGATCATCCAAATTCAACAACGGTTGAAAACCGCCCAAAGTCGACAAAAGAGCTACGCTGACATTAAAAGAAAAGATATAGAATTTGAAATTGGAGAGATGGTCATGCTTAAAGTTGCACCTTGGAAAGGCGTTGTTCGATTTGGTAAATGAGGGAAATTAAATCCAAGGTATATTGGACCATTCAAGATTATTGATCGTGTCGGACCAGTAGCTTACCGACTTGAGTTACCTCAACAACTCGCGACTGTACATAACACTTTCCTCGTCTCGAATTTGAAGAAATTTTTTGCTAAAGAAGATCTCACTATTCCGTTAGATGAAATCCAAATCAACAAAAAACTCCAATTCATCGAAGAACCCGTCGAAATAATGGATCGTGAGGTTAAAAGACTTAGGCAAAACAAGATACCAATTTTTAAGGTTCGATGGAATGCTCGTAGAGGACCCGAGTTCACCTGGGAGCGTGAAGATCAGATGAAGAAGAAATACCCGCATCTATTTCCAGAAGATTCGTCAACACCTTCAACAGCTTAAAATTTCGGGACGAAATTTATTTAACGGGTAGGTACTGTAGTGACCCGAACTTTTCCATGTTTATATATATTAATTGAGATTGATATTTACATGATTAAATGTTTCCAACATGTTAAGCAATCAAACTTGTTAAAACTTGATTAATTGAAATATGTTTCATATAGACAATTGACCACCCAAGTTGACCGGCGATTCACGAACGTTAAAACTTGTAAAAATGACATGACGATATATATATGGATATACATATGGTTAACATGAGATTATGATAAGTAAGTATCTCCATAAGTATATTAAAAATGAGTTATATACATATAAACAAGACTACTAACTTAAGGATTTCGAAACGAGACATATATGTAACGATTATCGTTGTAATGACATTTAAATGTATATATATCATATTAAGATATATTAATATATCATAATATCATGATAATATAATAATTTAACATCTCATTAGATATAATAAACAATGGGTTAACAACATTAATTGAGATCGTTAACTTAAAGGTTTCAAAACAACACTTACATGTAACGACTAACGATGACTTAACGACTCAGTTAAAATGTATATACATGTAGTGTATTTAGATGTATTAAAATACTTTTGGAAGACTTCAAGACATATATCAAAACACTCATACTTAACGAAAATGGTTACAGTTACTTTTCCATTCTTTTCTTTCATCAAGAATTCTAGTCGTATTCTTACCCGTATTATACACAGCTTCAAAACGTACTTACTATGAGTATATACCAATAGGAACTAGCATGGGATTTCACTCTTGATTATGTCATGTATGACTAATCAATTTTAACTTCTACCATGAGCTAGTCAACTAACTAGAACTCCTTTTAACCCCACTCACCACTCACCAATTACCACTCATCATTCACTCCATTTCACTTCCAATTCTCTTTCTAATTCTCTCTCAACACACACACACTATTATGAACATATTTTTCCAGTAGTTAATCATCATCTTCATCAAAAATCACTTCAAGAATCAAGCTATAATCATCATAGGAAGAACACTTCAAGAACACTTCAAAAATCCCTTCAAGTTTACTAATTTACTTCCAAGCTTTCTAATCCATTCCAAGTAATCATCTAAGATCAAGAAACCTTTGTTATATACAGTAGGTTATCTTTCTTATTCAAGGTAATATTCATATTCAAACTTTGATTCAATTTCTATAACTATAAACTATCTTAATTCGAGTAAAAATCTTACTTGAACTTGTTTTTGTGTCATGATCCTACTTCAAGAACTTTCAAGCCATCCAAGATCCTTTGAAGCTAGATCATTTCTTGTCACTTCCAGTAGGTTTACCTACTAAACTTGAGGTAGTAATGATGTTCATAACATCATTCGATTCATATATATAAAACTATCTTATTCGAAGGTTTAAACTCATAATCACTAGAACATAGTTTAGTTAATTCTAAACTTGTTCGCAAACAAAAGTTAATCCTTCTAACTTGACTTTTAAAATTAACTACACACATGTTCTATATCTATATGATATGCTAACTTAATGATTTAAAACCTGGAAACACGAAAAACACCGTAAAACCGGATTTACGCCGTCGTAGTAACACCGCGGGCTGTTTTGGGTTAGTTAATTAAAAACTATGATAAACTTTGATTTAAAAGTTGTTATTATTAGAAAATGATTTTTATTATGAACATGAAACTATATCCAAAAATTATGGTTAAACTCAAAGTGGAAGTATGTTTTCTAAAATGGTCATCTAGACGTCGTTCTTTCGACTGAAATGACTACCTTTACAAAAAAGACTTGTAACTTATTTTTCCAACTATAAACCTATACTTTTCTGTTTAGATTCATAAAATAGAGTTCAATATGAAACCATAGCAATTTGATTCACTCAAAACGGATTTAAAATGAAGAAGTTATGGGTAAAACAAGATTGGATAATTTTTCTCATTTTAGCTACGTGAAAATTGGTAACAAATCTATTCCAACCATAACTTAATCAACTTGTATTGTATATTATGTAATCTTGAGATACCATAGACACGTATACAATGTTTCGACCTATCATGTCGACACATCTATATATATTTCGGAACAACCATAGACACTCTATATGTGAATGTTGGAGTTAGCTATACAGGGTTGAGGTTGATTCCAAAATATATATAGTTTGAGTTGTGATCAATACTGAGATACGTATACACTGGGTCGTGGATTGATTCAAGATAATATTTATCAATTTATTTCTGTACATCTAACTGTGGACAACTAGTTGTAGGTTACTAACGAGGACAGCTGACTTAATAAACTTAAAACATCAAAATATATTAAAAGTGTTGTAAATATATTTTAAACATACTTTGATATATATGTATATATTGTTATAGGTTCGTGAATCAACCAGTGGCCAAGTCTTACTTCCCGACGAAGTAAAAATCTGTGAAAGTGAGTTATAGTCCCACTTTTAAAATCTAATATTTTTGGGATGAGAATACATGCAGGTTTTATAAATGATTTACAAAATAGACACAAGTACGTGAAACTACATTCTATGGTTGAATTATCGAAATCGAATATGCCCCTTTTTATTAAGTCTGGTAATCTAAGAATTAGGGAACAGACATCCTAATTGACGCGAATCCTAAAGATAGATCTATTGGGCCTAACAAACCCCATCCAAAGTACTGGATGCTTTAGTACTTCGAAATTTATATCATATCCGAAGGGTGTCCCGGAATGATGGGGATATTCTTATATATATGCATCTTGTTAATGTCGGTTACCAGGTGTTCACCATATGAATGATTTTTATCTCTATGTATGGGATGTGTATTGAAATATGAAATCTTGTGGTCTATTGTTACGATTTGATATATATAGGTTAAACCTATAACTCACCAACATTTTTGTTGACGTTTAAAGCATGTTTATTCTCAGGTGAATACTAAGAGCTTCCGCTGTTTCATACTAAAATAAGGACAAGATTTGGAGTCCATGTTTGTATGATATTGTGTAAAAACTGCATTCAAGAAACTGATTTCGATGTAACATATTTGTATTGTAAACCATTATGTAATGGTCGTGTGTAAACAGGATATTTTAGATTATCATTATTTGATAATCTACGTAAAGCTTTTTAAACCTTTATTTATGAAATAAAGGTTATGGTTTGTTTTAAAAATGAATGCAGTCTTTGAAAAACGTCTCATATAGAGGTCAAAACCTCGCAATGAAATCAATTAATATGGAACGTTTTTAATCAATAAGAACGGGACATTTCAATTGTAAACGCGAATCCTGTTGATAGATCTATCGGTCCTGACAACCCCAACCGGACTGGACGACCAGTATTCAACGGTTGCACAGTACTTCATTTTGGTGACTACACTTGGTACGGTGTAGTGAGATTTCATATTAAAGGGAATATGCGACGTTGATTAAATGTTAAGTATGGTTACCAAGTGCTCAACCACTTAGAATATTTTTATTAAAACGATTATATATATAAATCTTGTGGTCTATTAAGATATTGAAATGATTGTTATGATAAACCTATGAACTCACCAACCTTTTGATTGACACTTTTAAACATGTATATTCTCAGGTACGAATTAATTCTTCTGCTGTGCATTTGCTTATTTTAAAGACATTACTTGGAGTCCTTCATGGCATACTTAGGACAGTACCTCGCAATGGAACCAGATGTTGATGACTTCGTCCAGGTGGATAAGGACGGGTCTTTACACCTGGCATCCTGAATCGCATCGTTAGTATTATAAATTGGGTAAGGCGGAGGTGGGTGTTCTGGATCAGTGTAGTACTGAGGTGTCAGACGTGTTGTGCCATAGTACTGATCGGGGTTGGAATAATATAACTCGGTGTTATGGTTATTCCAATCAATACCATAACTGTTCCATCCCTGGTTATGTATTTGAGCAACCTGGCGTTGCTCCATTTCTTGCTGACCTAACCTAATACCGTTCATACTGTTGACCAAATCATCCCAACCAGATTGAGACGGATACCAAGGACCTTGACCTTGAACATTTGTCTAGGCTTCCATTTCTGCTTCTTCCTCTACCTGATGTTCCTGCTGCATGTTTGCTCCACTACTACTCGCGCCACCTGCCACAAAAGGCACTAAATGCCCATTTCCATCCTTCATAAGAATTTTAGTGTTGATATAAGAAATTTTCTTTAATGGTTTCATGACGTTAGTACACTCCATCAATTGGCTGAAATCTATGTTGAAGTGACGAGCAATCCTCGTGATATAGTGGCCTCCAAGAAGTGGCTTTTCTCTCTGTGTCTCGGTAGCGATGGCCAGAAAATAGTTTCCTATCAATCCAGGAATATCAGTATAGCAACCCCGTTTTATTTGATCCATTATCTACAGATCCAACGTTTTAACCTTTTCGTTACCTTCGACTCTCGCATTGAAAGTGCATGCGATAAGTCGATGAAACAGTCTATCATCCCGGGATGCAATCTCATTATACCTGTGTCTGCTCGATTTGAATGGTGTAGATGCATTTGGCCCACAAATTCTTCGCCAATAAGCAATCTCATTAAAGTCAACTCGACCAACGTAATCGGAACCCTGCAAGTAAGCACCCAATTGGTTGTCGATAAGTTCCTTAAAAATCCCCAACACTCTGCACACAACTCAAATCTGCTTATCCCTATATATTCGCCCCCAAACCGAAACTGAAGAAAATCATTCGACAAATAATCCCGAACATTATTAAACCGTACAGCTGAGTAAAATTCTTTTAGCAACACCGGAAAAATTGGTTCGCGGATGCTAAAAATGTGCTCCCATGCGTAGGTAACGATCCTATCGTAGGGGATGGCTAGCAAACGGGAAACATGTTGGTGCATATTTGCCTCATCCAATGGGCCCCAAATAAAGTACCACTTGGCATTTATAGGCCTACTGTTTATCCTATCAAATGTTTCTGCGTAATCGTTGTGGTTTTGAACTTGTCTCAACCAAACTTGAGGATCATTTAGATACTCCTCTTCTTCTTCGCCAGATGATGATGATGAATGTTGTTGTGGTGGTGGAACCAAACCTGAGGTCCTGCCTCTCTTTGGTTGACCTCTTCGGCTAGATTGTCCCTGCAAAACATAATAACACCAAACCAAAAGAATATAGAAACCGTTGTGTTAATGTTAGCTAAAAACATAACCGGATAGCAAGAGCACTTAGTCTTCCATTCATAGTTCATAAGCATTATGATTCATTTAAGCAAAAGCGTATGTTCAAAATTTTTAACCAGAGTCAACCAAAGTCAACACAAACTCGCTAATACACTTTCAAATATGAAAATCACAAATTCACAATTTAGCATCAACTTAGGACTCAAGCATGTTGCGTTCATAGGTCATAGCATTTAAACTTGCATTCTAATGATTTTCATCACAAATCATAACACAATTTTTCACAATTTTAGCTCAAAAGGACCATTATAACGCCACTACATTATAGCATTCCATACCATCAATCTACTTCAACAGGCCTAAACAAGTGAAAGTCAAGCATACATATTTCATAAGTTCATTAAAATTTAAAAATATGCTAAAAATTCAAGAACATTCAAATTATGACCCGGCCAAATTGACATTTATATCACCAACAACAATTAAACACTTTACAAGTTTCATTAACATCATACACAAACTCAATATCTTGACTTAATTACCCTAAATTCGGATTCAATTACTACAAACCCTAGAATCATGAGCATACCCCTAAAAACATGTAATTTTTGCAAAATCAAGACAATATGGGTAATTAAACAACTAAGGTATGTTAATCTTAACAAGAATCATGAAAATCAAACACCCCACACTTATCTTTCACCAATGTATACATATAAACATACAATTCAAGTAATTGAGAAAGAAAAGTGTGAAAATCAAGTAACCATACCCTAGAAAATATGATTGGAGCTTGGAATTGATAGAAGAAATCACGAATTTGAAGTAAGAAATTAGGGTTTTTGGGAGTGGGTTCGTGTTTGGCAGAGAAAATATGATAGAAGTGTGTTTTGTGGATGAAAAATGGGGTGGATAGGGTTTAAAACGCGTATTTTTTTCTGAGTCAGACAGGTTGGACGGCGTCCAGATTGCTGGACGGCGTCCAACTTTAAAGATTGGGACGGCGTCCAGGTTTTTGGGACGGCGTCCAGGTTTAAAATATGGGACGGCGTCCAGACAAGTGGGACGGCGTCCAGGTTAACTACAAAATTCTGACCAAATTTTTCGACACTCGCCAGTTTATAATCCAAACGTAAATCATTTTGCACAAAACTAAAAACAATCGTACACACAATTCAAAATATTTACACTTGTGAACCATTTTTTAACGAGTCGTTCACCCAACTCGTCCCCATATCGATTTATGCTTTGTTGTCGAAGTTGAGGCTAACCTCATCTTCGATTTCCAGGGGACCATCAACATAGTGCTTGACCCGGTGGCCATTCACTTTAAAAATATCACCCTTCCAGTTCACCATTTCAATTATACCATAAGGGTACACCTTTCTTACAACAAATGGTCCCGTCCATCGGGACTTAAGCTTTCCTGGTGATAACTTGAAACGGGAATTGTAAACAAGGACACGATCTCCTTCTATGAATTCCTTTGGATTTTTCAATCTCTTATCGTGCCATTGTTTGGTTTTTTCTTTGTAAATTAGAGAGTTGTCATAGGCTTCAAGCCTCAACTCGTCTAATTCATTTAACTGGGTCAAACGTAACCGACCCGCCTCTTGGTAATCCAAATTACATGCCCTTAGCGCCCAATGCGCTTTGTGTTCAATCTCTAAAGGGAGATGGCATGCTTTTCCGTATACCATACGGAAAGGAGTGGTTCCAATTGGTGTTTTGTAGGCCGTGCGAAAGGCCCACAATGCATCGTTTAACTTAAATGACCACTCTTTTGGATTCGCACCAACGGTCTTTTCAAGTATGCGTTTTAATGACCTGTTGGTATTCTCCACTTGCCCACTTGTTTGGGGATGATAAGATGTTGAAATTTTATGGATTACTCCATATCTCTTCAACACCTTTTCTAATTGCTTGTTGCAAAAGTGGTTGTCCCGGTCACTGATAAGAGCTTTTGGCATGCCAAACCTAGAGAAAAGTTCCATCAAAAAGTTTACTACAACTCGACCATCATTTGTGGGGAGAGGTTTTGCCTCCGCCCATTTGAAAACATAATCAATGGCTACGAGTATGTTGAGATAAGAATGAGATTTTGGAAAGGGCCCCATAAAGTCAATTCCCCAAACATCGAACACCTCGCATACTTGGATGCTTTGTTGAGGCATTTCATCCCGTTTAGTGATTTGACCGGCCCGTTGGCACGCGTCACAAGCCTTACAAAAGGCGTAGGCATCTTTGAATATCGTAGGCCAATAAAAACTAGCCTCGTAGACTTTCCTCCCCGTAATTTGGGGACCAAAGTGCCCACCCGTTGGACCACGGTGACAATCAAGAAGAATTTGAGTGCATTCCTTTCCCGAAACGCACCTCCGAATCATACCATCTGCGCAACGCCTAAAAAGATAATAGGTTGCTTCCTAGAAGACCAAGCAACGGTCCTCCGCACATCATGAATACATAACCCGATGTGCTTTTACTATCTTCAACATCTCCGGCATAGTCACTATCAGTGTAACCAATCAACTTACTAGAACATCCTCTTTTATAAAAAATGCCATAATCTTGTGTAGCTCGAATGTACCTCAATATTCTTTTTGCTATTGTAAGATGAAATTGAGTAGGTTTAGACATAAACTGGCTTATCAAACTTACAGCGAACATAATGTCAGGTCTTGAAGCTGTGAGATACATGAGACTTCCTATAATCTATTTATAATACGTATCATTTATCTTTATGCCATCTTCATCTTTGTCCACATTCATCCCAGTTGCGATGGGACTGTTTACACCATTACACTCACTCAAGTCAAATCGTTCCAAGATTTCTCTAGCATACTTCCTTTGAGTGATGAAAATACCATCTTCTCTTTGGACCACCTCTATTCCAAGAAAAAACTTCATTTCTCCTAAGTCATTCATATGAAATTCCTTTTTCATAGCACATGATGTGCGAAATCAGGTATATAAATTATCGTTGAAAAACACCGGTTAAAAAGACTGTTACACACTAACGGGCAGTGTACTCGATCGTGTAGTAGTATAAATAATGGTTTAGTTCCGTGTATCGTTCCAAGGACAGTTGTATTAGTCAAACTAGAATTAGAAACTATATTATGATTAACTAAGTAAATGAAACTTAAAGGTACAAGATATTATGTTTTTGTGGCTTTTTAACGATTTAGCCAAATCAGAGAAGGTTAAAAGTAAAAACAATATTTTTGGTCTTTTAAGTTTATATAATGAAAATAAGTGCAAAGAAAGCAAGTAAGATAGTTTGATTTAGATCAAAGAGATGAAATATTCATCTAGATATTTTACCCTCGGTATTGGATGTAAGTTTTGCTATTAAGGCCTGATTGAATGATTATGTGTGTAAGTTATCTAATTGGTTCACTAAGAGTTCTCTTAAATAAACACACAAACACAATTACAAGATCGAGGGTTCCCTTTTCTCTATAGTTCTCGTGTTTGTAATCAAATAACTATGAAATGTGCTAATCACCTAAATCGAACCGCCAAGAGTTCTCTTTAGCAAGTACTCAAACTAGAAGTACTAAGTGAGGGTTCCCTATTACCTAGACCTTTTCGTTTGTGACTAGTTGATTAGCAAGATCAAAGACTTAAATAACAATTGTCTTTGCGTTCGCTCTACACAATTCATTCCTATATCGTTTAATCGTATTGATCTAATTTACCCCCTTGGTCCGGTTTAGTAAACAATCAATCTAAGACAAGTTGATTGTAAATCAATATGATACATCAACAAGAGTTCTCTTTATCAACAACATATCAATTAACTAGATACAAATGATTAAACATCAATAAGCATGGTTCTTTAATTCAAGCTTCAAACTTTCACACATAGTACATACAATCAATAAGATTACATACAATACCTCGGTTATTAATCTAGACAAACATTATAGAAACTAGCCAACAATCATGGTAACAGACAACATAACAATCAGATTATCAATGGAAATCATTGCTTTAGAAGAAGGAATAACCTACAAGAACAATGAGTTCTTGGATGAAGAAGGTTTTGATCTTTGATGCCTTGATGTTGAGCCTCTTCCAAGAGCTTGGAGTTCTCCAATATTGCTCCCAAAATTCGTCTCTGTACTCTCTGGTTCGTATATCGTAAACTGGTCTTCAATCAGTAGCTTTTTAAAGTGGAGAAAGTAGGCCAGAAAGTCAAAAGTAGGCTGAAACCTACTTCTGGACGGCGTCCTGAATTTTGGACGGCGTCCCATTTTAAAGGCTTGGACGGCGTCCCAATTTATTGGACGGCGTCCAAGTGTACAAAGCTGGACGACGTCCCATTGTACTAAATTTTACTGTCTTGCTTTCTTGCACTCACTCTTCAAATGGACGAAGTCCCAATCATTTGAAGCCTTGTTTTACCATTTTAGAGCGCTAATTTGACCTGAACTTGTATCGGGATCAACCACGGTCATAAATCATCAAAACTCTTTATAAATCATTCTCCGATACAAATTTGCATATCTTGGCCTATCACTTGTAGAAACGCCTTTATTACCCTTGATTCTAGAGCATTTTACACGATATTGCGATAGATATATATATACTGTTATTGAGCAATATCAGCACACTTTAAATCAGTTACCATGGCTTCATCATTGCTAACAAGCAACAAGTCATCAACATATATGCTAACAATCAAAATTTTACCTTCAACCTCTTTGATGAACAATGTTTGCTCGCTAGGACTTGATTTAAATCCATCCTTCACAAAATAGGATTCAATACGACTGAACCAAGCTCTAGGAGCTTGTTTTAGCCCGTACAAGGCTTTATTAAACTTGCACACCATGTGTTCACTGCCCTTTCTTTTGTAGCCTTTTGGTTGCTCTACATACACATCTTCTTGTAATTCAGCATTAAGGAATGCTGACTTTACATCCAACTGATGTAATTTCCACCCGTTTGCTGCTGCACAAGCAATGATTACACGAACAGTATCAAGTCTAACAACAGGGGCGAACACTTCAGTATAATCTATACCCTATTGTTGTGCATAACCTTTAATGACTAATCATGCTTTATACTTACTAATGTTCCCAGCTTCATCAAGTTTTGTCTTGAAAATCCATTTCACCCCAATACATTTTGCCCCATTTGGCAATTCTACAAGCTTCCAAGTTTGATTCTTTTCTATTGAATTCATTTCTTCATCCATAGCTTTTCTCCACTTCACACTTTTTACTGCCTCTTCAAAGCTTACTGGATCAGATTCAACCATGAGCATCACATTCGTTTCATCTTCATCTTCAGACAAGCCATCTCCAGAAACATAGTCGTGTGACTACATTGGAGGTCGCCTCTCTCTTCTGCTAATACCCTCCCTTAATGTTGCCACATTGCTTGGATCACCTTCATTATGTTCAATATTTCCTGGTTCAATAATCTGATGCCCAGATTCATCGTATTCTTCATCTTGATCTTCCCACTCAAGTTCCACAGTTTGACTAGTTTTGTAGCTTGAGTCCCAATCCCAACTTTCTTCTTCTTCAAATATTACATCTCGACTTGTAATTATTTTCTTGGTTATAGGATTAAACATCCTATATGCTTTTGACTCTTCACTGAATCCCAACATAACACATTTGATGCTTTTGTCATCAAGCTTGGTTCTTTTGGCATCTGGGACGTGTACATGCCCTACACATCCAAACACACAAAAATAATCCACCTTCGGTTTAACACCACTCCATGCCTCTTCAGGAGTAATGTTCTTTACGGCTAACGTGGGTGATCTGTTTAGTACATGGTTTATCCATGTAACAGCCTCTGGCCAAAAACATTTTGGCACCATCTTTTCAGACAATGCAGATCGCACCAAGTTCATAATAGTGCGATTTTTGCGTTCGGCCACACCATTTTGCTGTGGTGTGTAGGCTGTGGTCAAATGATGTTTTACACCATGTAAAATGCAAAAATCATTAAACTCAGCCGAGTTAAATTCACCCCCTCTATCAGTTCGAAAACATTTGATTGTTTTCCCACTTTCATTTTCAACTCTTGCCTTAAATATCTTGAAATAGTGTAATGCCTCAGACTTCTCCTTTAAAAAATACACCCATGATTTTCTTGAAAAATCATCTATGATACAAAACACATACCTCTTTTCACCATTCGACATAGGGGTGATTGGCTCACAAAGATCAGCATGTAGAAGTTGAAGACACTCACTTGCTCTCCATGAAGTGTTCTTTGGTATTGGATTACGATGTTGTTTTCCTTTCATGCAAGCATCACATACTATATCTTCAGCATTAACAGTGGGTAACCCTTCAACCATTTGTTTTTGATGAAGTGTTTTCAAGCCCTTGTAACTTAGATGTCCGTATCTATGATGCCACAACTTTGATTCATCCATGTTACTTTCCTGTAAACATGCATCTTCTTTGCCATCAAATGGTTCCGTATTCAGCTTATACATCCTATTTGTGGACATCTTTAAACTAGCAATATTACCCTTTTGAGGGTGGTAAACTGTACATACACCATCTTTGAACAAAATGATTAGACCTTTCTCCTGTAATTGTCCAACACTCAACAAGTTGTTGTTGAGGTCAGGAATGTAGTAGACATCACCAATGGCATAACGAGTTCCATTCACAATTAATTTTACCACACCTTTACCACAAACATTTAATTTTGTGTTGTTCCCAAGTTTTACTGTATGCTTGAATGATTCATTCAATTCAGCAAATAAACTTTTATTTCCACTCACGTGGTTCGAGCAACCCGAATCTAGAAACCACATATTACTTGACTGTCTTACCTTTACATCTTCGTAAGCCATCAACAGCAAATCATCTTCATCATTCACTTCAGCATAGTTTGCCTCTTTGGTCCATTGAGGGCATTCGGATTGAAAATGTCCTAGAGAATGACATTTATAACATTCAATCGTAGCTTTATCAAAGCTACCTCTACCTCGTCCACGACCTCTACCTCGATAGGATGATCTACCACGACCCCTACCTTTGTACCCTGAGTATTCTTCTACCTTTAGAGCGTGATCTTCACCATCATTGTTAACACGCTTAAACTTTTGTTCATGAACTACAAGTGAACTCTGCAGTTCATCTATTGACATGGTGTCAGTATCTTGTGCTTCTTCAATCGACACAACTATATAGGTAAACTTATCAGACAATGTACGGAGAATTTTCTCTACAATCTTAGATTCTGACATACTTTCACCATTACTTCTCATCTTGTTTGTGACTGACATTACCCTTGCGAAGTAATCAGTCACACATTCATCATTCTTCATCACCAACACTTCAAATTCTCTGCGCAGGGAATTAAGAAGTGACTTCTTGACATGAGCATTACCTCCAAATTTCAACTTCATTGACTCCCATACTACCTTGGACGTGCGTCTGTCCAGGATTTGCTCAAAGATGGAACGATCCAATGCTTGAAAAATGTAATGCTTGACCTGATGGTCCTTCATTTTATCAGCATCCAATTGCTTCTGCTGCACTTCTGTTAGAACTGTATCTTCTTTTGGTTCAGCAAAACCATTTTCAACTATGTTCCATAACCCTTTTGCACGTAGGAGATTTTCCATAAGTTCACTCCAATGGTCGTAATGACCATCAAAGTGAGGAATTTGGGTTAACGTTTTGTCTTCACTCATCTTACTCTTAACGAAAGCACACGGAATGTGAGGTCTGTTGCTTTTCTATAACCTAGCTCTGATACCAAATGTAAGTGTATGCAAAAGAACACAACACTTTGGCACAATCTGCTTGCCATTTTCTGGTTTATTATTGCTCATTAAATAAGGATTACAAAAAACCAATTAGAAGAAAAACAGGACCACTAACGTGTAAACAAGAGTGAGTGGCAAACAAAAAGCAAACACTAAGTCTAAAAAGCAAACAATAAAGGAAAAGCAACTTCACTAACAAATCCATCAAACACGGATGTTTAAAGACTTGATTTTTATATTCCAAACATTTTTCCCGTCAAGCCAACAATCAAAATCTTAACAATTATTGCTATAACTTTTTTTTGTCACATTTTGACCCGTCATCTCGAGATGAACTCCTGCTGGGTGACTTCTTTCTTGCTCGTGCACATCAAAGAATGCTCTCACTTTTGCCTGTTACAATAACTTCTTATTAGACTTCACAATATTGCTATAACTTTAAATCGTTAGGAGGACATCTTTTCCCTTTTTCTAAACAAATTCTACGATTTATAGGAGCTACGACACGAATGGACCCTACCTATAAATATATGTACATTATAAGTATTGACATAATATATGTTTGTAAAGAACTTGACGTGTTATATTCACGATCACAAATGATACTACACGACAATAGAGTTACTCGTATTGATTACCTTGATAATGACTTGACCAATAGAATGTTAGACATAAAAGCACACCTAACATCATTTAGTCTTTAAATAAGCAAACAAAGTCAATATGATAACTCGATAAGTAGTACCTAATACTTGTAAATTTCCCTGGCAGTAAATGAAATATAGTTACAGAGCACAAAAGATGTAAAAAAACAAAACTTAGATCATAGTGCATATGTTGGTTAAACACCGACAAAATGGAGTTTACTATAGCGTTTGATTTAGGTTATTTGAGATGTAACTAAAATAAATAAATATGGGTGACGAGATGTGTATATTACCTTGATAGCATCGAAGGGACGAGTTTTGAGTCCAGATGGAGCCTTAATGGTGTTTCCATGCATAGGATCACTAACCCATGTGACGATTTAACCATCTCCTCTAACTGCTCTAATAAGATGTGGAAGTTTAACCCTCATGTTCTCAGCTTACATTCTTGTTATGATCGTTATCTTACCAGGCTTGTTTTGTGGGTTCAAGATATCAATGAGCTTCACCAACTCATTTAGGTCCATCTTGTCACTCACCTTGATTCTAATTGGGTTGGCGATAACTCTAAAGAACTCAACGTATGCACCATCAAGTTGGCGAGTTCGTTCCCCAGCTAATAGAAAATGAGCCGAACAGTCATAGTATAAGCCTGAAGTTGAATCCAATCAAGTCATAGATTGCTCATAAGGCAAGTGCAAGCACTCATGTGATGTCCAAAAATCGTGGTGGCCATGATAGGAAGGTTCGTTGTGAGCCCAATAGCTGACATGAACCTGAGTGCCTCATCGACTCGGCTAGCTAAGCTCTTGATGCCTACATCATTAAACTAAAATCGACATCAATACATACAATAAAAAACTAAACTAAAAACAACAATCAACATTAAATTTCATATCTTGCCATAGCGTACCTATCGCCGGCTTCACTATGCTCGGTGAAATCAAGATTCCATTGAGTTACCCTCTGCATAGTAGCATATCCTCCAATGGCAAAAGCCGTCAAAAGTTTGAGAGTAGCAGCAAATTAGCAGTATGCTCTAATCAGTCTTTAGGGGTCCCGTGTTCTTGATTTTAAATCAAATGTATCACCATCTACATTATTGACTCGGTAACTTGATAACTTCACACCATCCTTTTCCTCAAAATTATCTGATCTTGGCTTGGTAAATTGACCAGCCATTCTTCCTACCTATAATCATTGATTATATTCAAATAATTCAAATTCCAACATACATAACATCAATAAATTAATGTAAATAAGTAAAATGCCCTTCAAATGATCCAAAATTTATTCAAATTCCAACATACATAACATCAACAAATTCATCTACTTACCTTTTAGTAGATGAGTAAATCTGAGAAAAATTCAAATATGTCTAAATACGTTCAAATTCAAATTGCACCTTATAAATGAAGATAAATGTAGATGCTTGACGCTAGCATCCAATTCAAGGAAACTGTAATTAAACGCTAACAATAGAAATTGACCTGTATTATTACACAAAGAGTTAATGTGAACCGTTAAAGGGAATTAAAAAGATAATAGAGTCAAAAAAAAATTGCTATAAACATTATAAATCTATATTATAAAAAACACAATTAACAACATGTTATCATGAATATATGAATATGAATGAATACATAAATATAACTTAATAATTAAACAAATACAACAACCACATCAGAGAGGATTCTAAGCATAACAGTTGACTTTCATAAGTCAAACAAACAATTTTTCCAACTACAAACTCAATATTGAAATCGTATCATTCAAGTAACTACGCTTCTAAAAAAAAATCATTCTCCAAACATATACAACAAAATTTCAATCTAAAAACTACCAAAAGTGAAACTTGATGCTTAAAATGTACAAAACCTTACTTTTGAGCTGGAACAAACGATTAAACGCTCGACTTAGCAGAAAATTTAGTCTTCTTTGCAAGTAACACAGGTCTCGGTGGAACCAAAACATCAGTTTATTTTTTAAAAAAAACACCATTTTCAACTAAGCCTAATAGAGCTATCCATGACAATGTTTTAGTTGCTCAAGAAGTGTTAAAATGGTATAATAGGTCAAAAGGACCTAAAAGATGTGCTCTTAAAATTGATCTGCAAAAGGCTTATGACACTATTGATTGGGGATTTCTTAAAGATATTATGGTTTGTTTTGGTCTGCATGAAAAGATGGTGCAGTGGATTATGGAATGTGTTACAAATACAGCATTTTCTATTTGCATTAATGGAGATATTCAAGGATACTTCAAAGGGGGTAGAGGTCTTAGACAAGGAGATCCCATTTCTCCATATTTGTTTACTTTGGTGATGGAAGTGTTCAATTTGATTATGGCAGATCATATTTCTAGTTCTGGTACCTTCAAGTATCACTATAAGTGTAAAAGTATGCAACTTTCCCATATTTGCTTTGCTGATGACTTATTGTTATTGTGTCATGGTGATGAAAAGTCCATTAGGTTGATTAAAAAAGTACTTGATGATTTTGGGAATACTTCTGGCTTGCACCCTAACTTTGCTAAGAGTAATATATTTTTTGGAAGTGTTCCAATAGATGTTCAAAGTAAAATTGTGCAGTTGTTGCCTTTTGAGGTTGGCCATCTCCCAATGAAGTATTTAGGAATTCCTTTATTAGCTAAACGATTGGGGATAAAAGACTGCAAAAGTCTTGTTGACAAAGTCAACAAAAAAGTCAACAATTGGAAAATCAAAAAGTTATCATATGCTGGCATATTGCAGTTGGTGGCTTCAGTGCTTAGTGCAATGCAGATCTATTGGGCTTCTATGTATATGTTACCTCAAGGTATTATTGAAGAGATTGAAAAATCATTGAAAGGTTTTCTTTGGAGTCAAGATAATAGCTCTAGAGGTAAGGCTGATGTCGAACGAGGTGTATATAAAATAGTTTATAATTTTAGCAGGAAATACTATTAAATACGATACAATTTTACACAAGATATTTATTTATTTATAGAATGGATATACTTAAACCTTGCTACAACATTTATAGGCAGTGTACCTAATCGTACAGTAGTGTAGTTTTTAGTAAGTCCGGTTCGTTCCACAGGGAAATCTTTAAACAAAGCTCAACGCTATATTAGTTTACTTTTATAAAAATACAAATATATATATAAGTGATATTATTATTATAAAGGGGGGTTTTTACCGTTTAATGACCGGTTTGTCGATTTTAAAACTTTAGTCGCAGTTAAAACCTAATGTAAAATATAAAATAAATACAAGACTTAAATTAAAGCGTAAAGTAAATAACGATAATGAAATTGCGAATAAAAATGCGATAAAATAAAATTGCGATAATTAAAAGGTACGATAATTAAAAGTGCGATTAAATAAAATAACAATAAATAAAAGTGCGATAATTAGAAGTGCAATTAAATATAAAATAAAGGAAATTAAATATGAAATAAAAGAATTATGCTTATTTAAACTTCCGTAATCATGATGTTTGACGTGTTGATTTTAGTTTTATGCCCATGGGTTAATTGTCCTTTGTCCTGGATTATTCAATATGTCCGTCTGGTTTTTTGTCCATAACAGTCCATCAGTCATAAATATAAATTGCAAGTGTCCTTGTCAAATTATTATTATACCCGAAGATAAATATTCCAACTAATTGGGGATTCGAATTGTAACAAGGTTTTAATACTTTGTTTAATGAATACACCAGGTTATCGACTGCGTGTAAACCAAGGTTTTACTACTTTGTTAACAATTACACCAATTACCCTTGAATGTAATTTCACCCCTGTTTTAATTATTCTAGTGGCTATTAATCCATTCCCGTGTCCGGTTAAATGAACGATTATTCGTACATATAAATACCCCGCCCATCGTGTCCGATCGAGTTTATATGGTAATTTATAGGGACGCCCAATTGTAAATCTTTATATTAACATTAACAAACTTTCATTTAGTTAAACAAATATAAAGCCCATTAATAGCCCATAGTCTAGTTTCCACAAGTGTCGTTCTTTTGTCCAAACCCCAATTATGGTACAAAGCCCAATTACCCAATTTCAGTAATTAGCCCAACATCATGATTACTTCGTTTTAAACAAGCATAATAATAACTTAGCTACGAGACATTAATATAAAAAGGTTGAACATAACTTACAATGATTAAAAATAGCGTAGCGTTACACGGACAGAATTTCGACTTACACCCTTACAACATTCGCTAACATACCCTTATTATTAGAATTAAAATTAAAATATAAATTATAAATATAAATATATATTACTTCGTATGAATGAGAAGAAAAAATGATGATAATTTTGATCAGAATTCGGGTTGATTTATAGCCAGGAATGATTTTTGGGGCTCCGCGACTCGCGGCCAAATAGCCTTCAAACTCCGCGAGTCGCGGAGAGGTATTTTCAGTTTACACCCTTGGAGTTTCCTGCTGCCGACGGTTTTAAATATATATATATAATATATATATAATTAATTTAATTAATTATATATTATATTATATTTATATACATAGTTAACTTGTAATTTTTAGTCCGTTGCGTCGAGCGTTAAGAGTTGACTCTAGTCCCGGTTCCGGATTTTCGAACGTCCTCGCGTACAATTTAATATCTTGTACTTTGCGTTTTGAATCTTGTACTCTTGTGATTTCGAGACGTTTCTTATCAATAATTGGAACCTTTTTGATTGTCTTTTGTTCTTTTGAGCTTTTTGGTCGTTTGCGTCTTCAAATCGTCGAATCTGTCTTTTGTCTTCACCTTTTATTATTTAAACGAATATCACTTGTAAATAGAACAATTGCAACTAAAAGCTTGTCTTTCTTGAGGAATAATGATATGAAATATATGTTCGTTTTTAGCATTATCAAATATTCCCACACTTGAGCGTTGCTTGTCCTCAAGCAATATCGTCTTGAAATACTAGAATCACTTTTTTATTCTTCACACTTTGTACATCAGTGATTTCTATACGGCGGTATAAACAATGGTAGTAACGATATGGTTTACAGTCCCACATGACTATAAAAATTTAGATCCATTAAGGAAATTGGATCTTTATGAAAACATTTGATCTTTTGAAAATTAAATCTAGTTTTTACCCTAGATAAATTTTCCGGAATAACCCTTTACCGGTGTTTGCAAAATATTTTTGTGGGTTTGGTGGGTTTCAGATTTGAAAATTTTAGCTCAAAACTTGCGGTTTTGTGTCACCCACTTGCTAACCTTGTATTTGGAAAGCAACACGTCCAGTTTACTTGTTCCGTATATTACCTTTCGGCAAACTACCGTCCGGTTGTAAAGGAAAGCGTTGAACAAGCAACTGTTAAGGCAATGTCCCGTGACATGCTTTTGATTATGGTCTATAACGTGTCGGACGCAATTACTATCCTTGGTAGGAGCAATAGTAAAGCTCACCCTTATAATTTATCGGTCTGGCACAAGGTCCTGTCTTTGACCATGTTATGCAACCACCGTTCTTACGGTTGACACCCGATTTAGTTCAGGTGACCTAATAAATTCCAGGTGAATTCCTAGGATTTTACGTTCAATGGTAATGAACGTATTGAAAATAGGGTTTTCAGAAAACAAATCGGTTTATAATTTTGATCAAACTATTTTCTCGTTTAAGCTCGAGTTTAGATATCATTGAATTCCATGAGTTTGAATTCTCAATCTTTAAGGTCAATCTCTAGGATTGAGTAATATCAGTCTTAAAAGCTGATTTTTAATCTTTAAGGAGATTATCCTTTCTGGGGATCTGATTCATTAGTCTTATCCAGCTAATTTGCACGGTGCCTCCCCATTGTACGAGATAAATCCTTCTCATGGTTAGGATAAATCTGACCACTTGGCGACCCTGTTTAATGCTGAGGTCCGTGGATTTCCTGCTGATTTTAGTGATGACTTTTCTAGATTTTTCGTCAACCTACAGCTGGTCTGGACGACAACTTCATGACCTAAATCAAGAAGCGCGTGTCTTTTTCGGAAGACTTTACTTCCTTTTAATGATGGAATTGATTCATCGTGTAGATCCATCTCTTCTTTTCTTTCATTGGGTAAAACAGTTTAGTTTAGTTCAAAGCAAAAGTATTTTCAGTTATTTGTTACAAATATATGTGGCATATGTTTAAAATAACTTGGTAAATTTTCCCACACTTGGCTTTTTATTTTTCTTTTTATCGTCCTCTATTCCATTTTAAATGAATTTTGACGTTTTAGTTTGTTTCTCAATTTATGTCCTTTTTGAGGTAACAATAATTTCGGTGTTAAAACCTAGTTTTATCGTTCATAAATATGTATAAACATGTTTTTGAATTCATTTAATTGAAAATTTTGAAAAATTTTACTAGAATTGGGTAGTCAGTATATAAGACCAGGGCTGTTCTTTATTATCAGAGAGCACTAGATTCTAATACAACTACTGCTTTACTAGTATTTTTAATGGTAACCAAGTGTTTAATATAAAAATTTTAAAATCCGAAAGAATTTAATCCCTTCCCACACTTAAGATCTTGCAATGCCCTCATTTGCAAGAAATCAGTAACAATTTAAATTATTGAGGGTGATTTGTGTGAAAATGATTAAATTTTTACCAAAGTTTCCAAATATATTGGCGTTTGTTTGCTGAATGATAAATGGTGCACGTCATTTGTTCATTCCGTCTTGTTGTTATTTCACATATATTTTGCATCTTTGTCGTCAAAATTACTTGCTTTTGCTGAACTTAATGCCAGTCTTTGAAAATACGTTGTTTTACCCTGTTGTGTACATAAGATAAACTGCAAACATATATACATATTTTTGAAGTTTGGTTTATTACCCCACATTCAAAAATTATTAAAATCTAAGAATAAAAGTTAGAAATTATAAAAATGATTACAATATTAACAAAAATATTAAATGTATCAATAATTACAAATTACAAAATAAAAACAAAATAAGTAAACTAAGGATGATATTGGTACCAATAGGGGTTCCACGCATAACCATAAGTGCTATAGAATGCTTCGGCAGGGTCATACGTAGGATATGGTGGCTGCATCTCTATCGACCAAGGAGGGAAGACGGGTTTCGGTGTAGGAATATAGTTTCTACCTATATGTTGGCAATGCGCTATGATCTGGTTCTGATGAACTTGCCAATCCTCAAATGCTCTCTGTCTAGCATTTTCGTATTCCTGAGAAGCTATAAACCTATGCATTTCTTGCCCCCCTCCTACATTACCTTGTTCCTGGTTTCTCTCTACCTGTGGATGTCTACCATTGTATCGTACTGCGGCGTTATTTCGCCGCTTCAACACTTTCGCACCATGGTATACATTTAAACCTATAGTGTCGCGGGGTTCCGGCTCTTCTACTAATAATCCCCCCCGACTTATATCCACACCGAGATATTCACCAATCAAAGTAATAAAAATACCACCTCCTATTATGCTATGTGGACGCATCCCTCGAACCATAGCTGATAAATAATAACCCACACAATATGGTATACTTACAGCGCTGTGTGGGTCTCGAATACACATATGGTAAAACAAATCTTGTTCATTTACCTTTTCTTTGTTTTTACCCCTTTGTGTAATCGAGTTAGCTAAAAACCTATGTATTACTCTTAATTCGGCTCTATCTATATCCAAATAAGAGTAGTTTCCTCCTTTGAAACGGTGATGGCTTGTCATTTGACTCCACACACCGTGTGTATCAAAATTTTCATCTATTTTCCTACCGTTTAGTATCAATCCTCTACAATCGGCAGACGCTAATTCCTCAGGCGTATATATACGTAAAGCCTGAGCCATGTCCAGTAAAGACATGTGGCGCATCGAACCGCCTAACAAAAATCTAATAAAAGAACGATCGGTCAAACTAGCTACCCGATCATTCAACTCTATACTACATAACAACTCTTCACACCATACTTTATATACAGGTCTGCGTATGGTGAATAAACATATCCAGTCATTAAAAGAAGAATTACCATACCTCTGTACCAGTAATTCTCTAATTGGCCCGGCCAATTCTACAGCTTCCAAGGGTCCCCATTCTATGACCCTCGGTACCTCAACAACCTTGGAATGAAGAGTATGCAATCCCCGTTGATATTTTGGATAATCTATCCAAAGTCTGTCAAATCGCAGGTTCGGGTGCAACTGTTCCAAGTGCATATCTGAAAAGGTCATGACTGGATGAGGTACATCCTGCTTGTAGTAGTTATCTATCTCCTGTTGTTCCAAGTTCTCAGCAGGAGCATGACGGGCTTGGGATGAAGATTCACCCCTTTCATTCTGCAAAACACATCAAACACAAATTTTGTGCATCCAAATATGCATTAGTGTCAGCAAAATCATCAATCAAAATAATTACAATGACATTATCAATTTATATCAAACTTAAGCTTATTTTCACATTTTTATCAAATCTACACTTTTTCAAATAAGCATATACGAAAATTTTCGCCAAGTTCATAAACATTCAACTCAAATAACATGTCAAAATAATCATTACTAGCAAATAAACAAGTCTCAAATGGCATTATCTTTCAAAAATCAAGTTCATGAATTTTGGACTTGAAAAAGTCCACTTTAATTCTCAAAATCATGTTTAGGCTCAAAGTTTGGATCATTTAACTACCTAGACATGTTACACTACTCAATTTAGCAACAATTCATGACAAAAATCGGCCATAACCTGTTTATATCAAAAAGCCCCAAATTGCTCAAGAACACAAACCCTAGATTCTAAAGATTTTGAAGTTTTTGGCTTCAAATCATGTTAACAAGCATCAATCTAGGTTATACATGCATAATATACTAACAATTTAACACTAATTACACTAAAAATTAACAAAATTCAAATTATGAAAATATGCTCAAGAACACACTAAAATTCGGATTTAAAGGTGATTTGGGGTGTAATTGTACCTGTTTTCTTGAGTAGTTCCTAGATATCATCCTTCTCAACATGATTTTAGCAAAAAATTTGGTGATTAACGGTTAAAAATTGAGATTTTTGGGGGTGAAATTCGTGGGTTTTCGGGGGTTTTTTTCGCTGTTAAAATTGCAGTGTTTTTGTGTGTGGTGTGTACAGATCGTGCAGCTGGTTTATTTTTTTTCTGTAATTTGGTCCCTCCGCGAGTCGCGGAGGTTTTTACTGTAAACTCCGCGAGTCGCGGAGTTTTTTTTTTTTTTTTTTTTTTTTTTTTTTTTTTTTTTAATCTTTAACTTATAACACAATTAAGAATTTAATTTTAAAATTTTGTTTCCCTTGTTATTTAGGACGAGGTCGTTTCGGATCGATGTCCTAGTCCGTCCCTCGACAAAATTTTAAAATTTGTCTTTTTGTAGCGATTGTTTTAAAAGCTAAGATTTTTGGGTTTTTTAATGTTTTTGGCATACTTTAAATCAATAAGTTTAAAAATAATGATAATAAAAGTTCTCGTCCCTCCCTCGGGTAAAGCAATTTCGGTTCAAAGACCTAGTCTTCAACTTACGACGAATTTTAAAAATCATATTCTTAACTTAATGAGATAAAGTAAATTTTTGTTTTTAAATTCACACAACATAAATATAAAATTCAAAATTAAAATTAAAAATTCACACCAAACTCAAAATTTAAAATGCAAAAAATTAAAATTCATATTTTAAAAATTAAAAATTCACACCAAACTTAATTTAAAAATTCATATTATAAATTCACACCAAACTTATATTAATTTTTCAAATATTTACAATTTTAAAAATATTGTTTTTACAAAGTTTACAATATTAATTTAAGATTTAAATATTAATTTTAAAAACATGGTAAAAAATAAAATTAAAAATCTTTTTGTCTTTTTATCCCACTTTAATCAATCAAATATTATCAAAAATATGCGCCCCTCTTTTTGGTAAAGTAATTTCGGTTCCAAGACCTAATTTAACTCATGACGAATTTTTGAAATATTTTGGTTTGATTGTTTAAAGATATTTATACCTTAAGAATAAACGTTAAATTTCGCAGTGATGTAATAAATTTTTGAATGATATCAATAATTTCGGTCGCCAAACCTAATTTTATTTAATACCAATTTAATACTTTTTAGCGAACAAATTAGCGTTTATTATCAAAAGGTTAAAAATAAAAATAAAAATAAAAACTGTACAGACATACCTGTGAAATAGATTTCTTAGTTATATGATCTATTATATTCATAAGATAGTCGGTTTAATTGGTTTTCCATGGCTGCATAGGCGTAACCTCGAGCATTCATTGTCTTTTCTTCTAAACATATGAACGGTCCGTCTCTGCATAAAGTAACAAATTCTGTATTTGAATAGGTTTGATTATTTGAACATTTACCTCCATGTGACCATTTTCCGCATTTGTGACATTTTTCTAGGTGTCGTGCTCTTCTTTTCGCTGCGGATTTTGATTTTCCTTTACCAAATTGTAACTTATTATCTTCGCATCTGGATCCTTTTCTAACTCCGTCCATTCTTCCTCTGATTACTGATACTAATTCACTCGGGAGTATGTCATTATTACGTTTAGTGATCAAAGCGTGTAGCATTAGACCATGGTTTAATTCACAGGCAGTCTTCATTTTGTAAAAACCTAAAAAAAATAAAAATTCAGAATGGGGGGAGAAGACTAGTTCTTTAGGGTCTGCTAGGGAAAGACCATACGTGTTCCATTTTCGAGAACTACACGAAAACAGACAATCTAACTCTAACAGAAATACATATTATCCTTTAAAGATTTGATTCTCCCCACACTTAGTTAGCTGTGGTGTCGAAATTGTGATTAACTTCGTTGTCGACTTCCATCGGACCATGTATGTAATGTTTAACTCTGTGACCATTAACTTTAAATTCAATCCCATTTGAATTTATCAATTCTATCGTTCCGTATGGGAAAACTCTTTTTACTATGAATGGTCCAGACCATCTTGATTTCAATTTTCCAGGAAATAGCTTGAATCGTGAATTGAAAAGAAGAACTCTGTCTCCTTCTTTGAATTCTTTTGAACTTCTGATTCTTTTATCATGCCATTTCTTCGTTCTTTCTTTATAGATTAACGAATTTTCGTATGCTTCATGTCTTAATTCTTCTAATTCGTTTAGTTGACTTAATCGTAGACGTCCAGCTTCATGTAAATCAAGATTACATGTCTTCAAAGCCCAAAATGCTTTGTGTTCAATTTCTACTGGAAGATGACATGCTTTTCCATAAACAAGTCTAAAAGGTGTGGTTCCAATTGGAGTTTTGTAGGCTGTTCTAAAAGCCCAGAGTGCATCCTCCAATTTAATGGACCATTCCTTCGGATTTGATCCTACGGTTTTCTCTAGAATACGTTTTAAAGCTCGGTTGGTATTTTCAACTTGTCCACTTGTTTGTGGATGATATGCGGTGGAGATTTTATGAGTTACTCCATATCTTTTAAGAACTTTCTCAAGTTGATTATTACAGAAATGAGTACCCTGATCACTTATTAAAGCTTTCGGTGTTCCAAACCTTGCAAAAAGACGTTTTAAAAAGTTGACTACAACTCGTGCATCGTTAGTTGGGAGAGCTTGTGCTTCCGCCCATTTAGATACATAATCAATGGCTACGAGTATATATAGATTATTATGAGATTTTGGAAATGGACCCATAAAGTCAATACCCCAAATGTCAAATACTTCACATACTTGGATGACATTTTGTGGCATTTCATCACGTTGACTTATTCTTCCGGCCCTTTGACATGCATCACAGGATTTGCAAAGAAGGTGTGCGTCTTTGTAAATTGTAGGCCAATAGAATCCAGCTTCATAAACTTTTCTTGCTGTTAGTTGAGGCCCATAATGCCCTCCTGTTGGTCCTGTGTGACAATGGTTTAAAATTTTACTAGCTTCATTTCCAAATACACATCGGCGTATTATTCCATCGGGACAACTTTTAAACAGATGTGGATCTTCCCAGAAATAGTGTTTTATATCACTGAAGAATTTCTTTCGTCTTTGGTATGATAATCCTTTTTCAAGGAATCCACAAACTAAGTAGTTTGCATAGTCTGCAAACCATGGGATTTCTTTATAATCTATCTTCAATAGATATTCATCAGGAAAGTTGTCTTGTATGGCCGATTCATTCAGAACTTCTAATTCGGGATTTTCAAGACGAGAAAGATGATCAGCGGCGAGATTTTCTGCTCCTTTTTTATCTCGGATTTCAATATCAAACTCTTGTAAGAGTAAGATCCAACGGATTAATCTTGGTTTAGCATCTTGTTTTGAAAATAGGTATCTAAGAGCAGAATGGTCGGTATAGACCACCGTTTTTGCTAGAACGAGATATGATCGAAATTTGTCAAAAGCAAAGACAATAGCAAGGAGTTCTTTTTCAGTAGTTGTATAGTTCGTTTGTGCTCCTTGTAATGTCTTACTAGCATAATATATAGGTTGAAATCTTTTTTCAATCCTTTGTCCTAAAACGGCTCCCATTGCAAAATCACTTGCATCGCACATTAGTTCAAATGGTAGATTCCAATTTGGTGTTATCATGATCGGCGCATTAGTGAGTTTTTCTTTAAGAATATTAAAAGATTTGATACATTCATCTGAAAAGATGAATGGCGCATCCTTTTCTAGGAGTTTATTCATAGGAGTGGCAATTTTAGAAAAATCTTTTATAAAACGTCGGTAAAAACCGGCATGCCCTAGGAAACTCCTAACTCCTCTAACATTGGTGGGATGTGGAAGTTTAGCAATTACATCTACTTTAGCTCTATCCACTTCAATTCCTTCTTTTGAAATTTTATGTCCAAGAACTATGCCTTCTTTAACCATGAAATGGCATTTCTCCCAATTAAGTACTAGATTTGATTTTTCGCATCTAATTAGCATTCGTTCCAGATTTACTAGACATGATTTAAATGTATCACCGAAGACTGAAAAGTCATCCATGAATACTTCCATGCATTCTTCTATCATGTCGTGAAAAATCGCCATCATACACCTTTGAAAGGTTGCAGGGGCGTTACAAAGTCCAAATGGCATGCGTTTGTAAGCAAAAGTACCATAAGGGCACGTGAATGTGGTTTTCTCTTGATCTTCGGGTGCTATTGGAATTTGAAAATATCCGGAAAATCCATCTAGAAAACAATAGTAACTATTTCCGGCTAATCTTTCCAACATTTGATCTATGAAAGGTAAGGGAAAGTGATCTTTTCTGGTGGCGTCATTTAATTTTCTATAATCAATACATACACGCCATCCTGTTACAGTCCTAGTAGGAATAAGCTCATTTTTCTCATTTGTGATGACAGTCATGCCACCCTTCTTAGGCACGCATTGAACTGGGCTTACCCATGGACTATCAGAAATTGGATATATCAAACCTGCATCTAGCAGTTTAATAATCTCTTTCTTAACTACATCTTGCATATTAGGATTTAGTCTTCGTTGGCGTTGCACATACGTTTTATGACCTTCTTCCATAAGGATTTTATGTGTGCAATACGAAGGACTTATTCCTTTAATATCATGAATCTTCCATGCAATGGCTGGTTTATGAGCTTTCAACACAGAAATGAGTTGTGATTTCTCATTTTCAGTAAGAGAAGACGATATTATTACAGGTAATTCAGATTCACCATGTAAATAAGCGTATTCCAAATGGTTTGGAAGTGGCTTTAACTCTAATTTCGGAGGTTCTTCTATCGATGATTTATATCGATATCTGTCTTCTTCTTTTAGCATTTGAATTTCTTCTGTTGTTGGTTCATATCCATTAGCTATAAGTGTAGCTAACATTTCAGCTTCATCAATTGGTTCATTACCTTCTCCTAAAGAACATTCTCCTGTTCCTTGTAATTCTGGAAATTCTTCTAATAATTCTGCATGTGCATCTATAGTTTGAATATAATAACATGTATCATCTGCAGATTGTGGTTGTTGCATGGCTCTATCAACTGAAAAGGTAACACTCTCATCCTCTATACTTAGGGTCAGTTTCTTACCGAACACGTCTATCATTGCTTTAGCCGTGTTTAAGAATGGTCTTCCTAATATGAGAGGAACTTGAGAATCTTCTTCCATGTCTAAAACAACAAAATCTACTGGAAATACTAAAGTACCAACTTTAACTAGCATGTTCTCCATTATCCCTCTAGGATATTTTATTGATCTATCGGCTAGTTGTATGCTTATTCTGGTTGGTTTCAATTCTCCAAGGTCTAGTTTAGCGTATAGTGAATACGGCATTAGATTTATACTAGCACCTAAATCTGCTAATGCTTCTATTGAACTAAGACTACCCAGAAAACATGGAATTGTGAAACTTCCTGGATCAGATAGTTTTTCTGGTATCTTATTCAACAGCACTGCTGAACAATTAGCATTCATAGTAACAGCCGAGAGTTCTTCCATTTTCTTTCTATTCGTGATTAGATCTTTCAAGAATTTAGCATATCTTGGCATTCCTGAAATCACATCAATGAAAGGAAGATTTACATTTATCTGTTTAAACATATCCAAGAATTTGGATTGCTCGGCTTCAAGTTTTTCCTTCTTCATTTTACTCGGATAAGGAAGAGGTGGTTGGTATGGTTTAACATAAGGTTTATCCTTAACTGTGTTATCTTCATTAACCTTTTCAACTACCGGTTCTTTTTCCTTATCTTGATCAGGTTGTGGTTCTTGTGTAGTAGGAATAGTTTCATCAGAAGTTACAGGTATTTCAGGTGTTTTAAGTGTTGTACCACTTCTTGTGGTAATAGCTTTAGCTGTTTCATTCCGGGGGTTAGCATTCGTATCACTAGGTAAACTTCCCGGTTTTCTTTCACCTATTAACCTTGCTAGGTTACTTACTTCTTGTTCCAGATTTTGAATAGAAGCTTGTTGATTTCTAAATGCTTGAGCATTTTGTTCATTGGTTTGTTTTTGCGATGTGAAAAACTGCGTTTGAGTTTCAACTAGCTTCGTCATCATATCTTCTAAATTCGGCTTTTTATCATCGGTTTGTTGTGGTGGTTTGTTTTGAAAATTTGGTCTTTGCTGATTATAAGTATTATTGGATACTTGTTGATTGCTAGGACCTTGTTGGTTGTTGTATGGAATATTTCGGTTATAATTCTGGTTTTGATTGTAAATCGGTCTTGGCGGTTGATAATTATTCTGATAATTATTTCCAGGCCTTTGGTTTATGTATGAAATATTCTCTCTTTGTTCCATTGTTAATTCAATACTTAGACAATCTTTTGTCAAATGTGGTCCTCCACACTGCTCACAACTAATTCGTATTGAGTGAATATCCTTAGTCATCTTTTCCATTCGTCTCTCGAAAGCATCTATCTTTGCGGAAATGGAATCTAAGTCATGGCTAGAATCGGCTCTAGCTGCTTTAGATGATCTAATGATATCTTTTTCTTGGTGCCACTCATGTGAGTGGGAAGCAGTGTTATCAATAATTTTGTAAGCATCAGTTTCGGTTTTCTTCATAATAGAACCACCAGCTGCTATATCTATGTCTTTTCTTGTAGTGATGTCGCATCCTCGGTAAAATATTTGTACTATTTGACAGGTGTCTAAACCATGTTGCGGACATCCTCTTAACAACTTCCCATATCTTGTCCACGCCTCATATAGAGTTTCATTTGGCTTCTGTGTGAACGTAACAATTTCTGCTTGAAGTCTTACGGCTTTAGATGCAGGAAAAAATTGTTTAAGAAATTTATCAATTAAAACATCCCATGTATCGATCGCCCCTTCAGGTAACGATTCCAACCAATCTTTGGCTTCTCCCTTTAAAGTCCAGGGAAATAACATGAGATATATCTGTTCATCCTCCACTTCTCGGATTTTAAATAGTGTGCAGATCCTATTAAAGGTACGTAGATGTTCATTTGGATCTTCCTTCGGCGCACCACTAAATTGGCATTGATTAGTCACCATGTGTAGAATTTGTCCTTTGATTTCATAATCTGGCGCATTAATGTCTGGATGAGTAATTGCGTGACCTTGGCCAGTGCGTTTAGCTCTCATTCGGTCTTCCATACTTAAAGGTTCCAGATTCTCCATAATTGAATTTGTTGAATCGGTATCACTAGATGATTCTGATTTAATAGTTCGTTCCTCAACAATCTCTGTTTGAATGATTGGTGGTTCCGGAGGAAAGTTTAATGGTTCAGGATCTATAAACCGTTCCTGAATATTTTCTGGATTCTCAATTGTGAGGTTGGGTTCAAAAAATGGATTATCGGTAATTTGAACTGAAGTACTTGGTCGACTGGATGACGATTCTAAAGAAAAATCAACGGCGGTTATATTTGTTAAACGATGTCTTGATCGAGTTACAGGTGGTGAACGTACAAAAGGTGATGAACGTCTTGCTCGGTGCATTCACAGAATATCCTATTAGTTTTTAAAAGGAAAGAAAAATTATAATAAGTTATCCAATTAATAGACTTTTCTGATTTTGCCCACGTTTCGAATAGCCAAAAGATGCAGCAGAGGGGCAGGATTCGTTTGGTCTCAATATAATTGAGGACTGTTTGGCTCCAATAACCCGGTCCACGTACAAATCCAACTATTACTACGAACCAGAAAATTTTGATGTCTATCAATTTAACCACTTAAAATAAATTTTCGTAATTTTAAGAAATTTAGATAAGAAGTAGAAAAAATTCTAAGTCCTAAAAACTAGAATGGCGAGAAATAAGAGAGAAAAAGAGTTCGTCGAAAAAGGTCGAAAAAGAAAAAAATGGTTGAAAAATAAAAGGTGACGGAAAAATAAAAGAAACTTATCAAAACTTAAAAATACTTAACTAATTTAACCTTATTACTACAACTAACTTAAAATTATAATCGCAAATTGAAATTACTAATTGGAATGATAATTGATACATAGTAAAAGGTCTAAAAATATTAAAGCTTACAAGGAAAAACTAAATCCCAAATGGAAATAACTTAAAAAGAAACTAAAACTTAAAAAGGCGTCGCAAAATTCTAAAGCACCTAAATCTTAGTCTAAAGAAAAAGTACTTAAGGAATTCTACGGCAAAGCCTAAAAATCTAGGAGTAAAAATAACTATAGCAAAAACTAAGTTTAAAATTAATTATGAGCTAAAAAAATACAAAAGTTACGCTACAACGATTAAAAAGGTACAAAATATAAAAATATACAAAAAGTTGTAAAAAGTACAATTTTTTATAAAAATATTATTTTTATATTATTTATTTAATAAAACTACTAATTTTATAATTTAATTAAACTTATTTAAACTAAATACATAAATATAAAGTAAAAAGTAAAAATAAAACTAAAATTAATAATAATAATAATAATAATAATTAAGTTATAATAATAATAATAAATAATAACCCGTGATTAATGCGGTTTTAGGGTTTTTGTCCGTGTGTCAGAAGACCTCCGCGAGTCGCGGCTAATAAAGAGGAAAACCCCGCGAGTCGCGGGGTTCAGAAAAACAGTTGACAGGTTTCACTTTTACGCGTTTTCTTTATTTATTTTTTTTTTATTATTTTCTGTTTTCTGTTTTTAATTTAAATAAACGATTTTTAATAAAATTTATATTTTTATAAATTAAAATAAAGATAAAGAAACTTATAAAACTTAAATATTTAACAAAATCCTAAAAATACTAATATTTTTGTTTTTCTTTTTATATTTTTCAATAATTAAAACGTATTTTTACAAAAACGAATTTTAATAAAATTAAACTAAAAAATCTTTTTTTTTTTTTTTTTATATTAGCGTTGCGCTTCCGGCTTTTAAGATGATTCCCCGGCAGCGGCGCCAAAAATACTTGATGTCGAACGAGGTGTATATAAAATAGTTTATAATTTTAGCAGGAAATACTATTAAATACGATACAATTTTACACAAGATATTTATTTATTTATAGAATGGATATACTTAAACCTTGCTACAACATTTATAGGCAGTGTACCTAATCGTACAGTAGTGTAGTTTTTAGTAAGTCCGGTTCGTTCCACAGGGAAATCTTTAAACAAAGCTCAACGCTATATTAGTTTACTTTTATAAAAATACAAATATATATATAAGTGATATTATTATTATAAAGGGGGGTTTTTACCGTTTAATGACCGGTTTGTCGATTTTAAAACTTTAGTCGCAGTTAAAACCTAATGTAAAATATAAAATAAATACAAGACTTAAATTAAAGCGTAAAGTAAATAACGATAATGAAATTGCGAATAAAAATGCGATAAAATAAAATTGCGATAATTAAAAGGTACGATAATTAAAAGTGCGATTAAATAAAATAACAATAAATAAAAGTGCGATAATTAGAAGTGCAATTAAATATAAAATAAAGGAAATTAAATATGAAATAAAAGAATTATGCTTATTTAAACTTCCGTAATCATGATGTTTGACGTGTTGATTTTAGTTTTATGCCCATGGGTTAATTGTCCTTTGTCCTGGATTATTCAATATGTCCGTCTGGTTTTTTGTCCATAACAGTCCATCAGTCATAAATATAAATTGCAAGTGTCCTTGTCAAATTATTATTATACCCGAAGATAAATATTCCAACTAATTGGGGATTCGAATTGTAACAAGGTTTTAATACTTTGTTTAATGAATACACCAGGTTATCGACTGCGTGTAAACCAAGGTTTTACTACTTTGTTAACAATTACACCAATTACCCTTGAATGTAATTTCACCCCTGTTTTAATTATTCTAGTGGCTATTAATCCATTCCCGTGTCCGGTTAAATGAACGATTATTCGTACATATAAATACCCCGCCCATCGTGTCCGATCGAGTTTATATGGTAATTTATAGGGACGCCCAATTGTAAATCTTTATATTAACATTAACAAACTTTCATTTAGTTAAACAAATATAAAGCCCATTAATAGCCCATAGTCTAGTTTCCACAAGTGTCGTTCTTTTGTCCAAACCCCAATTATGGTACAAAGCCCAATTACCCAATTTCAGTAATTAGCCCAACATCATGATTACTTCGTTTTAAACAAGCATAATAATAACTTAGCTACGAGACATTAATATAAAAAGGTTGAACATAACTTACAATGATTAAAAATAGCGTAGCGTTACACGGACAGAATTTCGACTTACACCCTTACAACATTCGCTAACATACCCTTATTATTAGAATTAAAATTAAAATATAAATTATAAATATAAATATATATTACTTCGTATGAATGAGAAGAAAAAATGATGATAATTTTGATCAGAATTCGGGTTGATTTATAGCCAGGAATGATTTTTGGGGCTCCGCGACTCGCGGCCAAATAGCCTTCAAACTCCGCGAGTCGCGGAGAGGTATTTTCAGTTTACACCCTTGGAGTTTCCTGCTGCCGACGGTTTTAAATATATATATATAATATATATATAATTAATTTAATTAATTATATATTATATTATATTTATATACATAGTTAACTTGTAATTTTTAGTCCGTTGCGTCGAGCGTTAAGAGTTGACTCTAGTCCCGGTTCCGGATTTTCGAACGTCCTCGCGTACAATTTAATATCTTGTACTTTGCGTTTTGAATCTTGTACTCTTGTGATTTCGAGACGTTTCTTATCAATAATTGGAACCTTTTTGATTGTCTTTTGTTCTTTTGAGCTTTTTGGTCGTTTGCGTCTTCAAATCGTCGAATCTGTCTTTTGTCTTCACCTTTTATTATTTAAACGAATATCACTTGTAAATAGAACAATTGCAACTAAAAGCTTGTCTTTCTTGAGGAATAATGATATGAAATATATGTTCGTTTTTAGCATTATCAAAGGCCAAAGTTGCTTGGAAGCATTTATGTTTTCCTAAAGATCAAGGGGGTTTAGGTTTGAAATCCTTGAAAGAATGGAATGCTACTTTGTTGGTCAAACAGATATGGAGAATTTTGACCCAAAAAGAGTCTCTTTGGGGAAAATGGGTCAATGTGGTCAAGTTAAATGGCAGAGATTTTTGGGATATACAACCAAGGTATAATGACAGCTGGGGTTGGAAATTTTTTCTTGACATGAGAGAGAAGATTAAGCCTCATGTAGCTATTGAAAATGTTAATGGTAGTGAGGTATACAAATGGTTGACTAATGAAGGCAAGAAGGTGGCATTCTCTACCCAGCAGGTTTGGAAGGATTTAAGAACTAATAAACCAAAAGTTGCTTGGCATCATGTAGTCTGGTTTAAGTTCTTTGAACCTAAGCATGCTTTCATCTTATGGTTAGCTATTCTCAACAGATTATCAACTCAGGATAGAATGCAGAAGTGGCAGCCAAATACTGTGTTCAAATGTTCATTGTGTGGTACTTGTAGAGATTCTATAAGTCATCTATTTTTTGGATGTTCTTATAGTAACGCTGTTTGGGAATCTATGAAAAAGAGAATTATTTTTAGAGGTTTGCCAAATCAACTGGATGGTATTGTTGATAAGCTTGCACAGTATCCTTACACTAAAAGGTTATGGTGTACAGTGAATCGTATTGTTCTTGCAGCATGTGTTTACTTTATTTGGATTGAAAGAAATTGCAGAATGTTTAAGCAGAAACAGAGGTCTGTGGATGTTCTATGTGATGTGATTTTTAGGCATATTCAATTAAAGTTGATGAATTTTAAAGTCAAAGGTTCGAGCAATGCTATGGAGGTGGCTAGTAAATGGAATATGCAATGGAGTAATAATCGTTTGTTCATTTGATGTTTGATGTATTAGATTAGCCTGTTTTGTATTTGATTGTATTGTTTGTTTCTTGTGGGCCTGGGAAGATCCAGCCCATTTGTATGCTCCATTGAAAATAATATATTTGTTCCTTTTGCAAAAAAAAAAAAAAAAAAAAAAAAAAAATCTTCAGGATTTTTATACGGAAGTCAATATGTAACAATAAAAAACAATCACTCAACAACAATAAGAACATACTGAAGTTTCATATGAAGAAATAAACATCACAAAATCAGGCAATATCGGTAATTAAATAAGGGAAAACGGGTACCGTTAAGGACATAGACGACAGCATAAAAAGAGTATCCAGAAGGTTAATAACGCAATCAAACCAAAAACCCTGTATTTTTTCGTAATCACAAATTGTCTTACAACCGCCTGGCAATGAAGACAAAACCACGATATCCAAAACCCTAGGGTTAATTCGATACGCACGTAACAGATGGAATCAACAAAAAGACGATATCCAAAACCCTAAGGTTAAGTCGAAACCGCACGCACCAGACGGAATCAACATCCCTAGGGTTGAAATAGTGTATCAAAGAACCACTGAATCAACAACCCCAGAGTTGAAGCGTCGCATGGAGCAGAGCAATCGCTGGTGTAGTGGTGGCGAGAGGAAAAATATGAGAATTCTTTTGCGTGTTTTTTCATCGTGTATTTTATATGCCAGCGTAGAAATTTGCTTGATTTATTATTGCTAATTGTGTTTAACTATGAGTTTTACACATCAGCTGTAAGATCCTGTTTTCTCTGCTGTTTTGGACGCTGTCCAAATAGGTGGGACGTCGTCCCTTTTTGTTGGGCTGGACACCGTCCAGAATCTTGGACGCCGTCCAGATGGTCTGGCGAACCAGCCTTTATGTTTTTGATATTTTAAAAAGGGGTATTTTGGTAATCTTACTTGGTGGACGACTTAAAGGCTCTAGATCAGTTTTGTTGAGCTTCATTACTCCATTTCCAACCACCAAACCTCATCCACTTCAATTCTAGAGTGAGAGTGCATTTAAGTGTGAGAAAGCTCAAATAGGAGAGGAAGAAGCTTGTTTCGGGTTCTAGCTCGAGCATTAAAGTTGTTTATCTCCTCGTTAGCTTTGTTTTGATTGTGGTGGTAAGCCCTAAACTTGATTACCTTAGTTTAATGTGTTTAAAGGGTTAGGGTTTGGGTTAGTGTTGCACATAAAACCCATTTGTAAGTAATTTGGGGGGTTTTCGGTAAGTTTGAGTCATGAAGACCTAAATGGTGACTAACCTAGGGTTTTGAAATGGTAAATGGGTCTTAAAGGCCTAGCAAATCACTAGTACACTTATAGTTAATGTTAGTGGGTGTCATTTGGGTTGTGGGTGACCCAAATGGGTGTGTTGACCTTAAAATGGGTTAAATGGGTCTTTGATGACCTAGGTTGTCTTGCATGTATGAAAACGAGTCAACTTGGTGATTAAATGTGTGTTAAGACCTTAATAGCTAGAATTAGGGTTTTTGGTGAAGTTAACCCATTATTAGGGTTAAGGGTGCAAAATGGGTCGGGATTGCACCTTGGGTCAAAAGACTCTAGATTTTTGAGTGAGTTGCTTGACCGACTTGAGTTGTGAATTGATTATGTGCTAAAATGTAATAGGTACGTTACATTGAAGTTGCAAGTTCGGTTATCTTTCACGAAGACTCTAAGGTGAGTGGAATAATTATATGCATAGATATATAATGTGTTTATTTGTGTAGTGTGAGATGTGAAGTGTCGATGTGCTAAGACACCACGTCCACATGGCGAGTGAAGTGTCGATGTGTTAAGACGCCACTCGGGAGGGAAGTATCGATGTGTTAAGATGCCACTCCAAGCAAGGTGAAGAGTGAAGTGTCGAAGTGTTAAGACACCACTCGGGGTGAAGTGCCGAAGTGTTAAGGTGCCACCCGGGGTGAAGCATCGAAGTGTTAAGATGCCACCCGTGGGGTTAGTGTGCAAAGTGTTAAGTGCGCTAATGGTTGTTGTGAACACCGACGGTCTTTAAACACCGTTCCTTGTACGATTGGTTAACCATGGTCATTGTGTTGTAGTGTAAGCATATTACTTTGTTCATGTTATATACGCTTGTGTTATGCTAGCTTGATTATTGGAGGTTATAGCTTGTATTTGTGACGATAAGCTAATTGTGTTTGCTAGCATGTTTGCGGTATTTGTGTAAGTTATTGCAAGTAGGTATATTATATATGTATTCATATAATTATTGCATTCACTAAGTTTTGCTTACCCTCTCGTTGTTTACCTTTTTATAGGCTCGGGCATTGACAAGGGTAAGAGCGTTCAATTGGATTAGTGGTCTCCCGCTCGTTTTGATAGGGGATGCTTTTGGGTGTTTGCTTTTGGAGTTCGACCGAGATTGGGTAGTTTAACCCCAAACACCATGCTCTAGTGTCGTTTGGAACTTAAACTTGTATTTGGTCGAAACTTGTATTTTTAAACGAAACTCGTAAAATAGGCGACGTGGGCCCGATGATGTAATACTTTTTTTGATTATGCAAAACTCTTAGTTTCACTTATATTGACTTGTGGTAAAAAGGTTTTCGTTTAAAAATGTCGGGAAGCGGGTTTTCTGCGTACGTGAAACGGGACACCAGGTCAGTCCCTGGCAGTTCATTGGGACGCCGTCCTAATTTCTTGGACGCCGTCCCAGTTTTAAAAGCTGGACGCCGTCCCAAAACCTGGACGCCGTCCGGATGGTCAGGCCCAGAATTTTTTTTTTTGGGATTTGAGATGTCGGGTTGTTACAAGTGGTATCAGAGCATGGTCTAAGGGATTTAGGCGACTTGAGATAGGTGCCTAGACTTAGACTTTATTGTGTGTACGCTTTATGCGGGACTTGTAGGACTTTGGGTCTAATCGGGAATTGTTAGTGCCTTGATTTATATGAACTAACATTGTGCTAATTGATTTGTGTTGTGTTTAGCAATCATCAAGCGAGATGGACGTTGTACTTGCAAGTTAATGCGACGTGTTCGCGTAACAATGATTAGCTACCATTGTTACGGGTTCAAATCGTGTCAAACGAGCGATGTACGACGATTGTTGAGCAAGATGGGGTAGTGTGGCGTATATGTATATACCTATGTGTCATGACCTTTCGTTTCGTTGCTTAATTACTTCGTTTTATAGAATGAAGATGAGAAATGGACACGACACCAATGATGGAAGTACGAGTGAGGACGTTGAGTTCACGGCCAAAGTTGAGACCATCTTTAAACGTCAAAAAGCGGAGTTTCTCGAAGATGTTAAGAAGATGTTCCTAGATACGATTGACGAACAACTAGTCAATGTGGTAAAGGAAGAGGATAATGTGAGGAGACGGGACTTTTTCTTTAAGAATTTCAAGGATTCTCAACCTCCCACCTTTGAAGTTGAACGGGACCCACTTAAGAGTGCCCGTTAGATCTCCGATATGGAGGGGGCTTTTCGTACGTGTGAATGCCCTCTCGATAAAAAGACGAGATATGGTTGTAGCATGTTAAGAGGTAATGCTAAATTGTGGTGGGACGCGAAGATCCGACTTTATGGCGAAGAACAATGCATGGAGTTCACCTGGGATGAATACAAGAAAAAGTTTTTCGACGAATACCGAACTTCGGCCGATCTTACGAGGCTTAAGGACGAGTTACGTTCCTTGAGGCAAGGGTCGATGGATTTCAACACTCTCAAAACTGTGTTTTTGTCCAAGACCCAATTTTGCCCGGAGTATGTCAGGAATGATAAGATGTTGAAGGAAGACTTTTACCGAACGTTGAATGATTGTTATCAAGATAAGATAAGTGTAAAATGTGGTGAAGAGTTTTGACGAGTTGTTCGATATGGCCAAGGGGTTCGAGTCGCTCATCTTGAGAAAGAGTGGCTTCACCCTAGGCAAGAAAAAGTTTGAAGCTACTAGTTATTCAAAATTTTCTAACAAGAAGCACAAGAAGGGTTCCGAGAGTGTTGGTAGCGTGAAGAAGGGTACTTCCGGTGATTTTTCCTATTCTTGTTACAATTGTGGTCAAAAGGGGCACATGGCTCGCGAATGCCCTAAATCATCGTCCACAACCAAACTCACTTGTTTTAATTGTGGAAAGGAAGGGTACAAGAGGCCGGAGTGTCCCGAGATGCGCAATGATAATGTTAAACGGTTAGAGAAGGCGGCAGGTACGGCAAGGGGTCGAAACTATTTGATGACCAATGATGAAGCCAAACAATCGAACGAAGTTGTCTCAGGTACTTTCATGGTTAACTCTAATCCGACACGAATACTTTTTGATAGTGGTGCTAATTTGTCTTTCGTATCTCCAAGATTTGTGCCTAAGTTAAATAAACCGCTAATAAAGTTAAGTCGTCCGGTAGAAGTCGAAATAGAGGATGGCATGACGGCGCTAGTGGTTGATGTGTGCAAAAATTATAATGTTGTGTTTGGTGCCGAAAGTTTCGAGATTGATCTCATTCCGATGACCTTGGGTGATTTTGATATTGTCATTGGTATGGATTGGCTCGATCGTTATAGAGCCGATATTGCATGCCATGATAAGTTTATTCGTGTAAAGACCCCAAGTGGGGGAGAGTTAATTATTCATGGCGATAAGCGAAGGAGATCGGTGCCGATATGCACTTTTGCACGGGCACGTCGTTTCCTTGTTAGTGGTGGCTTGGCTTTTCTTGCCCATGTTGTTGATGCTCGTGATGAGCCACCACCTATTCATGAAATTCCGGTTGTTAGTGAATTTGAAGATGTTTTTCCGGACGAGTTACCGGGCGTTCCGGCGAAAAGACAAGTTGAATTTCGCATTGAGTTGGTTCCGGGGGCTACCCCCATTGCTAAAACTCCTTATCGTTTAGCGCCGACAGAAATGCAAGAATTGCTAAATCAAACCCAAGAGTTACTTGAGATGGGTTTTATTCGACCGAGTGCTTCACCATGGGGCTCTCCGGTGTTATTTGTGAAGAAGAAGGATGGTAGTATGCGGATGTGCATCGATTACCGAGAGTTGAATAAAGTGACGATCAAGAATCGTTATCCGTTACCTAGGATTGACGATTTGTTTGATCAACTTCAAGGTGCAACGTATTTCTCTAAAATTGACCTACGGTCCGGCTATCACCAAATGCGGGTCCATGAGGAAGACATCGAGAAAACTGGTTTTCGAACGCGTTATGGGCATTTTGAATTTGTGGTAATGCCTTTTGGTCTTACGAATGCACCGGCGGCATTCATGGATCTAATGAACCGAGTGTGTCAACCTATGTTGGACAAGTCGGTAATTGTGTTCATTGACGACATACTAGTCTACTCAAAAAGTATGAACGAATATGAATGCCATTTGCGTGAAGTGTTGAAGACATTACGAAAGGAGAAGTTGTATGCAAAGTTCTCTAAATGTGAATTTTGGCTAAGGGAAGTCCAATTCCTTGGTCATATTGTGAACAAAAACGGTATTCAAGTAGACCCGGGGAAGATAGAGAAGGTGAAGAGTTGGGGACAACCGACTACGCCTACAGAAATCCGGAGTTTTCTCGGATTGGCCGGTTATTATCGTCGGTTTATCCAAGACTTTTCCAAGATTTCTTCTCCACTGACGAAGTTGACAAGAAAGAACGCGAAATTTAATTGGGAGAACGAGCAAGAAATTGCTTTTCAATTGTTAAAAGAGAAATTATGTCAAGCTTCAGTGTTAGTGTTACCGGAAGGGGTAGAAGACATGACGGTTTATTGTGATGCGTCTTTGAACGGACTCGGGTGTGTTTTAATGCAAAGAGGTAAAGTCATCGTTTATGCCTCTCGACAATTAAAGGAACACGAAACGAGATATCCGACTCATGATCTTGAGTTGGTGGCGGTGGTGCATGCGTTGAAAATTTGGCGCCATTACTTGTATGGTGTTAAGTGCACGATTTATTCGGATCATAAGAACTTAAAACACCTTTTTAGTCAACGAGATTTGAATTATCGTCAACGTAGATGGATGGATGTGGTAAAGGACTATGATTGTGAGATACTTTATCATCCAGGCAAGGCGGACGTTGTCGAGGATGCGTTGAGTCGAAAGAGTCAACATCCGGCGATAAAGGTAGGATCGTTACGTTTGATCATTACTAATGATTTCCTTGAGAAGCTTGGTGAGATTCAAATAGAGGCTTACGTTTACAATAAGTATGCGGAATGAATCGTAGGGCAATCGGAATTCATTACTATGGGTTCGCGTGGTTTGTTATCTTTTCAAGGAAGGGTGTGGGTGCCTAAGATGGGTGATTACCGGAGGGTGCTACTTGATGAAGCACATAAGTCAAAGTATTCCATTCATCAGGGTGCGACGAAAATGTATCATGATTTGAGGAAGGATTATTGGTGGCCAGGCATGAAGCGTGATGTTGTAAAATATGTCGAACAATGTGTCACTTGTTTGCAAGTTAAGGCCTAGCACCAAAAGCCGTATGGTAAATTGCAACCGTTAGAAATCCCGAAGTGGAAATGGGAGCACATTACCATGGATTTCATCACAAAGTTACCTAAGACAGCGAGAACCCAATTTGATTCAATTTGGGTAATAGTTGATCGTTTAGCGAAAAGTGCTTTGTTTCTTCCCATTAAAGAAGCAATATCGTCGGAGGCCTTGGCTAAATTGTTTATCAAGGAAGTGGTCTCGCGACATGGGGTTCCTATATCTATTATTTCGGATCGAGACACCCGTTTTACATCTCTATTTTGGGAAACGTTTCATGAAGATATGGGTAAGCAATTAAAGTTGAGCACGGCGTATCATCCTCAAACGGACGGTCAAACCGAACGTACGAATCAAACTTTGGAAGATATGTTACGGGCGTGCATTACTGATTTTGGTGGAAGTTGGGATGAGCATTTGCCTTTGGTGGAATTCTCGTACAATAATAGTTATCATACTAGTATCGGGATGCCACCTTATGAGATGCTTTATGGGCGTAGGTGTCGAACCCCGATTTGTTGGGGTGAAGTGGGACAAAAGGAAATCGGGAGTACCAATTTGGTTTTGGAGATGAATAACAAGATTGATATTATTCGGGATCACTTGAAGAAGGCTCAAGATAGACAAAAGTCGTATGTCGATAAACGTAGACGAACGATCGAATTTCAAGAAGGTGACATGGTGATGCTTAAGGTTTCGCCATGGAAAGGTATTATTCGATTTCGAAAACGGGGAAAGTTAGCTCCTCGGTTTATTGGGCCATTCAAAGTTTTAGCTCGTGTTGGTGAAGTTGCATATCATTTGGAATTACCCGAAGAACTTGCGGGGATCCATAATACATTTCATGTTTCCCATCTCCGTAAGTGTCTTGCGGATGATTCTTCGTGGGTGTCGTTAGACGAGATTGAGCTAAATAATAAGTTAGAGTATGTTGAGGAGCCGGTTGCTATACTTGATGAAAAGGTTAAGAAGTTGAGAAATAAGGAGGTGAGGACTTTTAAAGTCCAATGGCGTCGAAGTATAGGCTCCGAGTTTACTTGGGAGCCCGAAGAGTTTGTCTTGGTTTATCTTCCTGCTTGTCATGCGGCGTGGATTGCGAGGTCGCAATCCGGTTCAAGTGGGGGAGGGTTGTAAGATCCTGTTTTCTCTGCTGTTTTGGACGTCGTCCAAATAGGTGGGACGCCGTCCCATTTTGTTGGGCTGGACGCCGTCCAGAATCTTGGACGCCGTCCAGATGGTCTGGCGAACCAGCCTTTATGTTTTTGATATTTTAAAAAGGGGTATTTTGGTAATCTTACTTGGTGGACGACTTAAAGGCTCTAGATCAGTTTTGTTGAGCTTCATTACTCCATTTCCAACCACCAAACCTCATCCACTTCAATTCTAGAGTGAGAGTGCATTTAAGTGTGAGAAAGCTCAAATAGGAGAGGAAGAAGCTTGTTTCGGGTTCTAGCTCGAGCATTAAAGTTGTTCATCTCCTCGTTAGCTTCGTTTTGATTGTGGTGGTAAGCCCTAAACTTGATTACCTTAGTTTAATGTGTTTAAGGGTTAGGGTTTGGGTTAGTGTTGCACATAAAACCCATTTGTGAGTAATTTGGGGGTTTTGGGTAAGTTTGAGTCATGAAGACCCAAATGGTGACTAACCTAGGGTTTTGAAATGGTAAACGGGTCTTAAAGGCCTAGCAAATCACTAGTACACTTATAGTTAATGTTAGTGGGTGTCATTTGGGTTGTGGGTGACCCAAAAGGGTGTGTTGACCTTGAAATGGGTCAAATGGGTCTTTGATGACCTAGGTTGTCTTGCATGTATGAAAACGAGTCAACTTGGTGATTAAATGTGTGTTAAGACCTTAATGTCTAGAATTAGGGTTTTTGGTGAAGTTAACCCATTATTAGGGTTAAGGGTGCAAAATGGGTCGGGATTGCACCTTGGGTCAAAAGACTCTAGATTTTTGAGTGAGTTGCTTGACCGACTTGAGTTGTGAATTGATTATGTGCTAAAATGTAATAGGTACGTTACATTGAAGTTGCAAGTTCGGTTATCTTTCACGAAGACTCTAAGGTGAGTGGAATAATTATATGCGTAGATATATAATGTGTTTATTTGTGTAGTGTGAGATGTGAAGTGTCGATGTGCTAAGACACCACGTCCACATGGCGAGTGAAGTGTCGATGTGTTAAGACGCCACTCGGGAGGGAAGTATCGATGTGTTAAGATGCCACTCCAAGCAAGGTGAAGAGTGAAGTGTCGAAGTGTTAAGACACCACTCGGGGTGAAGTGCCGAAGTGTTAAGGTGCCACCCGGGGTGAAGCATCGAAGTGTTAAGATGCCACCCGTGGGGTTAGTGTGCGAAGTGTTAAGTGCACTAATGATTGTTGTGAACACCGACGGTCTTTAAACACCGTTCCTTGTACGATTGGTTAACCATGGTCATTGTGTTGTAGTGTAAGCATATTACTTTGTTCATGTTATATACGCTTGTGTTATGCTAGCTTGATTATTGGAGGTTATAGCTTGTATTTGTGAAGATAAGCTAATTGTGTTTGCTATCATGTTTGCGGTATTTGTGTAAGTGATTGCAAGTAGGTATATTATATATGTATTCGTATAATTATTGCATTCACTAAGCTTTGCTTACCTTCTCGTTGTTTACCTTTTTATAGGCTCGGGCGTTGACAAGGGTAAGAGCGTTCAATTGGATTAGTGGTCTCCTACTCGTTTTGATAGGGGATGCTTTTGGGTGTTAGCTTTTGGAGTTCGACCGAGATTGGGTAGTTTAACCCCAAACACCATGCTCTAGTGTCGTTTGGAACTTAAACTTGTATTTGGTCGAAACTTGTATTTTTGAACGAAACTCGTAAAATAGGCGACGTGGGCCCGATGATGTAAAACTTGTTTTGATTATGCAAAACTCTTAGTTTCACTTATATTGACTTGTGGTAAAAAGGTTTTCGTTTAAAAATGTCGGGAAGCGGGTTTTCCGCGTACGTGAAACGGGACACCAGGTCAGTCCCTGGCAGTTCATTGGGACGCCGTCCCAATTGCTTGGACGCCGTCCCAGTTTTAAAAGCTGGACGCCGTCCCAAAACCTGGACGCCGTCCAGATGGTTAGGCCCAGAAATTTTTTTTTTTTGGGATTTGAGATGTCGGGTTGTTACATCAGCATTCGTGATTAAGGAGTACTTAAGAGATTGACAGCTTGAATTATGCTTCACGATTTATAAAATGTTATAGATAGATTATAGAAGATTATAGATAGAAGATTATAAGCACATTGTTTTTTTAAGAATGGAAACACACACGCAACACATATGAATTCAACAATATGCTCGTGCCGTTGCTAATGTCATATTTTCTAGTAGTGGCTAGCCTATAAGCCATTTAATTTATAGGCACATTGTTTAAACGTCCAAATATCAGATTTAAACCATCATTCTAAAATAAATTACTTATTCATCCTAATGTTTATATACATCACTTATAATATATTGATAGGTTAATTACTTAATTATGGCAAATACAGAATATTTTAATATTGTTGCGCATTATTTTGAACAATTTGGGGGATGGAGCAACAGCATATATCAAAAGGTTCACTATCTGATGAGTTACCTCCTCAACACTCAAAGTATCCATGGTTGGTTGCTCAAAACCTTGAAGCCGAAAACGAAGATCAGGAGCAGATATTCTACACCATAAACCCATTGTCTGAATACCGATGTCGAATCCCTGAGTTGATTGGGAAACGTATCCGAGCATGTTTTCATGGTTGGGTGATTCTGTCCGAACATCCAAAACACATCATATGGTCTCTTTGGAACCCATTGACTTCTAACATCATACGACTCCCCCCTTTGATTCATGAAGAAGGAGATACTCTCCAATACGAATGTTGTTTATCGTCTCCTCCTGAAGACCCTAGTTCGATCCTCCTGTTAACCACACTTGAAAAAACTACATTTATCTTTTGTCGGTTGGACTGCAAAAGAAATAACTTAGAATGGACTGAAATCTCATATGCTAAACAACTAAGGAGTATTACAGGAGGAGACAATTGTTTACTACATTCTCTAACTTACTCTAACGGTAAAATATACGTTTTGAGTACTAACGAGAAATTTGTCATTCATGTTGACTTTGCGGTTACCGAAAAAACAGTTGCGATAAAGCTATTACCTATCGTGAGATTCCCTCCCCAACCCGAACGTGAATACTCATGTAAATGTCCTTATCTCAAAGGTTCGTGTGCAGAGCTATTCTTCATTTATGTATGTAAGAAAGGGAAGAAAATTGTTTCAGTGTGTTTGTTTAAATTGGATACGACGAGTATGTTGTGGGAGAAACTCGAAGACCTCAAAGACACTATGTTTTTTGTCGGTTTCACTCGTGATTACTCTGTGATTCATAGTCCTGCTGTTCATTCTGAGTTAGGAGGTTATATACACATTCTTGACAAAATGGACAAAGTGATATATTCATACGACGTCAAAAAGAAAACTGTTGCTATGTGTCCTATGCCGCATTTGGATTTACCACTAAAGCTAGGGGAGCTGCGCACAAGCTATGCTGTTTGGTCCATGCCTGAATGCAGGTAAAAGTTGCTAGTTGGGGACTAGCGGGTCGGGAAATTATAAGTCGGGGACTAGTACCAACTTTGACTGTATTTGACTGACTTTAAACTAAATCCTACACTTAGGTGTTGTTTGTTTTTTTAATATGTTTTTTTCTGAAGATTTGCGGACCATGTATGTAGAAAAGATGTGATCGGTATGTATGCTTAATAGTAAAAGAGTGTTTTTTTTATGTTTGCTTAATAACTTAATCATGTATGTAACACTTAGAAGCATATTTCTAAGTCTCGCAGACATAATAAGACATTTTCTATCTTATGTCTTCAGAAAAATAAAGTCTCTACAGTAAAATCGTCGACACATAAGACATAATATGATCTGCAGGCGAAAAAACAAACAACACCTTCATGACTAAATTGGACTTTTGACAACTTCGACAGAATATATATGCCATGTCATCCGGCTAGTCAAGGAATAGTCGGCCTAGTCAAGGACTTTTACGACCATAATACTTAGCAACAAGTAATAATATATTTTAAGTTATATTTTGTTTAGGTTACAAGGTGATTATGGAGAAACTAAGTGCAGTGATAAATCTTAGCAAGAAGAGGACAAGGAATATGGTATAGAGGTTACAAATGAGCTTGAAATGAAATTTCCGTTTCATATATTGGAGATGATTATGGATTTTTGTGTTGATGTAGACTACCTTAACTTCCGTTTGACCTGCAAACAATTCGCATCGCTACCTGTCATCCGATGGAGCAACATAACAACAATACCAAGATTGAAGAAATATTCATTAGTTTCACCATGGTCAATGGTCATAGACAAAGATCGAGGCTTTATAATGATAACTGATCCTATGTTGGGTGATAAGTACTATTTAAGAACCCCTCAACAATTTACTGGTGAACTCCAAATACATTGTTCGAGGTACGGCTGGTTGTTAATGTCTAAAAATACGACAGACATAATGTTTTATAACCCATTTACAGGTGATATCCACAAGCTTCCAAATCTAGACTTTCATTATATAGAGACTTTTTCTTTCTCTGCACCTCCCACTTCTTCTAAATGTACGGTTGTTGGATTCACAAGGATAGGCGAATGCCCTATTTACATCCACTCTGTAAGTCGAGATCAATCCTGGCGTAGACTTCAATTATTTTTTGACAATTATAGTCTAGGTTCCTTTTGCTTTCCAACCTTCTTTGGCCGAGATATTTACGTCTTGAATAGTGGAGGGCTTGATGTTTTCAAACATAAAGAAAACAGAGACGAGAACGGAAATTACGAATGGGGTATTGCCGTGTTCCACAATCCAAATGAAATTGGCTACGATAGACCTTCCACAAAATATTACCTAACGAAATCTGATCAACGTCTTTTACTAGTGTTTGTGGATGAGTTTGAAAAATACGTTGAAGTGTATAAGTTGAATCGATATCCTAACGAATGGAAGAAACTAGATAGCTTAGGACGATATACGATTTTTTTTTTTTTTTTTTGAAAGGCAAGCTTGCATCAGTCCGGACCGAAGCCTAGTCATCATTTGCACACACACACGCGCTTTCGGGCAGGAAACCCGAACCACACTCTGAGGATCCGACCCTTAAACCATCCCGAGGGGCAGGCGGGCCGGATCTTAGTCCCGGAGCGGGTCGGTAAAACCTTCCCTTTGAGCCACCTTCAAGGAATAATGTTTCAATTCCTAGAGCGGGTGACGAGGTTCGAACCCGAGACCTCTAGCTCTGCGAGTACACAAGTGTAACCGCGGTACCATTGAAGCAATGCTTCGTTGGTGGACGATATACGATTTATGTATGCGATACAACATGTCTATGCTTTGAAGCCAAAACATAAAAAATGGAGAACATAATCTACTTTCATCACTCATATTCCGAGAACAATAAGAGTGTGTTCTATTCTCTTGAAACACGCAAGTTTCACACATTCAACGATGACATGGAAAGAAGTTTATGGGATTTATTCAAGCTTAAACACCTTCTAATGCCTCATGCATGGATCGAACCAAGTTGTTTGTAGATAGATAAATACGTTATATCATCATTATTAGTTATGTTCTTTTAGCACTACAGGAAAGTCAAAACTCTTAATCTTTTTATTATTCAGTATTGTATTGTAATCCAACTAATCTTATGATATATATTTTCTTCTACATATAATTCCAGCAAACACTTAACTGTATCACTGAAAGGAAAAGATGAACTTTAACTTTTTTTTAATAGCCTTTAGGAGTCACTGAGGGGGGCCTGAACGCGATGTCGGAACCCAACCACCCGATGATTCCCTGCATAGACCTCCAAAACCTCCAACCCTTTCAAAGGATCTAGCTAACGGGAGGTTGCGACCTGTGACTTAAAATCGTCCCGTTTTTAAAATAATGGGCTGCTTTTACATATCCCTAATCTCGTTGATAGGTTATGACACATGACAGATGTTGTTAGACTATTATTAACTGCGCTTTTGATAGGGCAATAAAAACTGCATAAAAAACTAACATCGTACCATTTTCGGTAACTAATTAATACCTCTAACTTCACCCGACAACAATGGTTTCTTGCTTGAAACTGAGTCGGATGTGGTAGTTTGATACTCATTTGACAATGAGAGAGGTTAAGTGTGGACACCATGAAAATAAACATAATGTTTTAAAAAATAATGACATGGGTCGAAATTGCGACCTCTAGTATAGATGTTGGCCAAAATAGAAGAATACTTAAACTGTGTGGTGAGTCAACTAGGAATTTGATCAACTGTTTTCAGACATCTACCATGAATTTTATAAAATCATCATACTCCTAAACTACTTTTAGGAATACAAAAAAAAAAATCAAAAATAAAAAATAAAAAATAACAAATAAATAAATATAATAAAATAAAATAAATCATGTCTTAACAACAACGAGAATTCATGGGTAATTCTACCTATGCCTCCCCATTTTGATACAGTTAGATACAAACCAATTGCCCCCCTTAGGTCATACATCGGACTTAAGCGAAAGCAAAAAACGTCAACGAACCATACTTAAATACTATGAAGATACTGTATTAACAAATTTTGATCTGTCACCGATTACACAACCCTTACGACCTGACCATTTTGCTACCTTAACGTAACTTTATTACCAACAAGTGCAATCACCAAATCCAGGCTTACATCAAGCATGGTGGGTGCAGGTGGCAAAGTACCAGTATGCAATGAGGTATGCAATGAGGTGATTGGGTTCAAATACTGATGGAAGTGTTGGTGATTTTAGTGTGATCTAACGAATGATTTTAGTCGAATTGGATTTGCTAGGTAGAAAGTGTTGGTAATCAATTGATAGTCTAAAATGGATTTGGTGAAGTGTGGAGTATACGTTCGTAAAGAGTTAAATAGATTGCGGAAGTCAAACATGAACTTGGTGATCTTGAAAAAGGCTTAAACTAGACAACATAACCAAAATGGGAGTGGCACACCGTGCCAGAAAGTGCCACGTCGTGCCACATGGTAGCTGCAAAAACAGAATGTTTTTGGCATAGTGGTAAGCCGTGCCAGGACGGGCTGCAGTGAAAAGGTGTCAATCCTTGACTGAAAAGGTTCAACAGTTCACTAAAAGTTGCACACGTTTCCTGGAAGTTAAGACACGATTTTCTTGTGATTATTAAGCCATAATGACACTATTTCAAGTGTGTTGATTACCAAGTGTTGTATCATTACATTATGACCATTACTAAAGGTTGCAACTCTTCGATTGCACATTTTCGACTATTATAAATAGAAATCTCTATTTTTACGGCTCTAGTTATTGAGTCGACAGCAAACGTCGATTTATTGGCGACTTGACTAACTCTTAGAGCCTAAAGTAAATTTCAGGCAGGACTTAAAACCCATGGAAATTTGATTTTACCATTTTCATAGCGTCTCAGTTTTATTCTTAATTTTATTTTATTTTTAAAAAAAATTTTCCTACTTATTGGCCGGAGGTCCACTCGGAAGCAATATCTCTATCCGTCGAATAGAGATAAGGGATGACTTTCTCTACTTTTGAGAGTGTTTTCACTCTGGGTGGAGAAATGACTTGTCTTTATTCTCGGATAGGGGAAGGATTGTCTACATCTCACCTCACCCAAACACCACTTATGTGGTATTGGATTTTGTTGTTGTTGTTGGTTACTAAATTTGACCAATTTACATATACTTTCTACTCACAACATCCAGATTATACAATCTATAATTGTTTAGATTTGTTATCTTTTAGCCGAGACAACAAATCATTCATTGTCTTATCCCAATAAAGATCGAGGCTAATAGGGTCGAAATACTTGATTAGGAAAGGGTTCACACGATTCAAGGAATAATCCGGTGATCATATTCTACAGCCCTATATATATATTTATAACAGGAAGGGTACCCACCGTGAGCTCGACGCGTTGGTATTACTAACTCATCCTTTCCAAGATCCCATAACAACACATGTGTGTTGTGCAATTGCAAATATGTAATTTATAAGATGAATCAAACTACAACACAGATTTTTGGTTGCAGCACCTCTAATATATTAATCCGAATCATAACTTTAGGACAAAATTGTCTAGCTTACCTGACCAACCGGGTAACACAACCAAATAAAATCGATACAGCATACTTTCACGAGTGCCATATGTATTTGTGGCAGACCAATATGAATCAGATGCAACTCTACTGACCTATAACCTTGTCAAAGTAACAGAATTTCGGTATTGATGGAGCACATACCCATTAATTATGTACTTCAGATTTACCAGAAGTCTAATTTAATCTCTAAAGAGTTTATTTGAACTAACTCAATATGAAGTTAAATGTTAGTTATTGCCAAGTCAACACTGGTCAACGTTGGTATTCTGCTACTTCTCAGTTAACAATGTTAACAGGTCATTTGTTTAGTTCAGGGTACCAGTTTAATAGTTGTAGAAAGTACATGGGTGTAATTCGGGTATAAATACCCATGTCTATAATTCGTTCATTTTACTTTTCACTTGTAATCAATTCAGTTTATAATAAGATTCGTATTTCGTTTACAACTTCATCTTCTTCGTGTGTTACTTCAATTTCGTAAAAAAATGGTATCAGAGCTTGGCTCTAGGGTTTAATCGACGAAGAATTGGGCGAATTTTATTTTCAAAAGAATTGAAGAGAAGGTGTGAATTCAAACGGTGATGGCCTATATGTTAGAGGCAGACCAGAAAGAAGGTAATTCAAGTCCAAAAATAGTGCAAGATCTAATTCAAGAAAGATAAAGTGTTTCATCTGCAAGTCTGAAAGTCACCTGAGAAAAGATTGTCCAGATAGATTCAAGAAAAAGAATGAAGGGCAGTCAAGGTTGAATAAAGATCAAAGTCAAAGTGATGCTTATTATGATGGCTATGAAAGTGCAGAAGTTCTTATGGTGTATTCTTCTATGGAAAATGATGGTTGGGTGATGGACTCTGACCAAGAAAAGAGTTTTTCACAGATTACAAAGAAACAAGTTAAGGCACGGTGATTTTTGGTGATGATAGACCATGTGAAGTAAAGGGTATTGGTACTGTAACCCTAGTTTCAGATGGTGGTTATACTTTTGAATTGGAAAATGTCAGTTATATTCCAAAATTAAAAGGAAATATAGTTTCTTTAGGAAAGCTTGAATGTAGTGGTCTTAAAGTTAATATGGAAAATGGCAAAATTAAGGTCATTAAAGGTTCTATGTGCATGTTAGAATGGACTAGGGTGGCAAACGACATTTATGTGTATAATGGTCAAGTTATAACTAGTTTAGCCAATGCCGTTGAAAGTAGAAGAGATAATCGGACCATGTTATGGCATAAGAGAATGGGCCATATAAGCAATCAAGGTTTGGTGGAATTTAATAGAAGAAATGTGTTTGGAAATCTGAATGTAGGTGATACTGAATTTTTGTGAACACTATGTGTAAGGAAAATCACACGGAGTAAAGTTTAGTAGAGGAGTACATAGTTCAGAACAGAAGGTATTGTTGATTATGTCTATTCAGACTTATAGGGTCCATTAAGAACTGAATCACTAGGAGGTGACAGGTATTTCTTATCTATGATAGGCGATTATTCAAGAAGAGTATGGATCTATATGTTGAAGAACAAGAATGAGGCATTTGCTAAGTTTAAAGACTGGAAAGTGCTAGTTGAGAATCAAAACTGGAAGAAGAATCAAAAAGTTAAGAACATATAATGGTTTAGAGTATTGTAATGAGCAATTCATAAGTTTTTGTAAACAAAATGGAATTTCAAGGCACTTGACAGTACCAGGGACACCTCAGCAGAATGGTTTGGCTGAAAGAATGAATAGAACCCTGCTAAATAAAGTGAGGTGCATGTTATCTAAATCTGGTTTACCGCTTTACCTCATATGTTTTGGTCAGAAGTTGTTTCCACTGCTGCTTATTTGATAAACAGATCACCATCTTCTGCTATAGATATGAAAAGTCCAATGGAAATGTGGACCGAAAAAGATGTGTCATATGATTATATGAGGCTGTTTGGTTGTGTGGATTATGCCCATATAAGTCAAGGTAAACTAGAACCAAGAGCTCAAAAGTGTATCTTCATTGGCTATCCAGAAGGAGCTAAAGGTTACAGGCTGTGCAGATGTGATGATGTTAGTCCTAAGGTGATAATTAGCAGAGATGTGGTATTCAATGAAGAACTGGTTTATAAAGATACTTTGGGAAATAAAGATAAAACAGTGCAGGAAGTTCAAATGGAGGTGGAGTTAGATGAGACTAAAGATGATACTTTGACAATAAGTGATAAGTCAAGTAGTCATGCCCACTACTAGCTATAGTTTAGCTAAGGATAGACCAAAAAGAAACATAGTTCCACCTGCAAGATACAGAGATGATGAAAACCTATGTGCATTTGCTTTTACTGCAGCAGAATCTGAAAGTGATACTGAGCAATTAACTTATGAGCAAGCTATAAAGTCAAAGGACAAAGACAAATGAGTAGGTGCAATGGTGGAAGAAATGAGTTCTCTGGAACAAAATTAAACATGGGTTTTGATAGATAAACCTGCAAATCAGAAGCTGGTTTGGTAGCAAATGGATTTATAAAAGTAAAGAAGACCTGCAGTGGATTATAATGAAATTTTTTCACCTGTGGTTAAACATAGTTCAATAAGGTGTATACTTGCTTTGACAGAAAAAATGAATTTTGAACTAGAGCAACTTGATGTAAAGACAGCTTTTTTTTGCATGGCCAATTGGAAGAAAAGATTTACATGAATCAACCAAAAAGATTTGTAAAGCCTGGAGAAGAGAAAAAGCTTTGTTTGCTGCAGAGATCTTTTTATGGTCTAAAACAGTCCCCAAGATAATGGTATAAAAGGTTTGATGATTATGTGGTAAACCATGGATTCAACAGAAGTAGTTATGACAATTATGTCTATTACAGTGAATATAGTAAAGGGGAGTTTGTATACTTATTATTATATGTAAATGATATGCTGGTGGTTTGTAAAGATCCTGACATAATCATAAACGTTAAGAATCTTTTGAAGACAAGGTTTAATATGAAAGAATTGGGGAATGCTAGAAAGATTCTGGGTATGGAGATTCACATATATAGAAGTATAGGGGTGGTAAAGTTGACCCAAACTGGTTATATTAAGAAGGTATTGGAAAATTATTCTATGAATCAGTGTAAGGTTGTTAAGACACTAATGGGTCAGCACTTCAAGTTATATGGGTTGGATAGTCCAAAGAATGATGAAGATGCAGCTGCTATCACCAATGAACCTTATGCTAATATTGTTGGTAGCCTTATGTACTTAATGGTGTGCACTAGATGGCTTATGCGGTTAGTATAGTCAGTAGGTATTTGGCAAATTCAGGGAAAATGCATTGGGAGGCTGTGAAGTGGATTATGAGGTATTTGAATGGCACTAAAAAAAGTTGGTTTAGTGTATAATAAAAGCAGCAACAGTGATGATATGGGAATTGTTGGTTATACAGACTCAGATTATGCTAAAGACATGGATAAAGGGAGGTCAATTTGTGGATATCTGTTTACTGTGTTTGGTACTACCATTAGTTGGAAAGCAAGCCTGCAAAGAGTTGTTGCATTGTCCACTACATAAGCAGAATACATAGCTTTGACTGAAGCCATTAAAGAAGCAATCTGGTTTTTTGACAGAATTGGGAGTGATTTCTGTTGGTACATAAATCCCGAGTTCTATTACGTTTATTGTTCTATTTGTTATGTACTTGATATTTCAGTCATATATGTACGTGGACACTTATACTTTGTGTTTATGATGCTTAGTATAATGTCGTAAATAGGTCAAGCAGTCGGTTAGCTGCTCAAGACCATCGACCGATGGTAGGGACCATCGGTCGAGGGACTGTCACCATCGGCCGAAGGTCCCCGACCACCGGCCGATGGTCACTGTATTTAGTATAAATACGGGTTTCGTGGTTTTGTGTTAGGTGACACACCATAAACCCTTAGGCCGTCGTATTACTTGCTGCTAATCGTCCCAAAACCCTTACCAACCGAATACACAGTCTTAGGCATCGATTCTATCAAGTATTCATTGGTTAATTCGATCCCGTTAGTCTAATACGTATTCGACTCATTCTAATTAGTGTTTTCGCCATTAATCTAGATACAACGTATGATCTAAGGTCCTAACTACATCTTCAAAGTGGTATCAGAGCGTTGTGTTGCTGATCCATACGTTTTTGAGTCGTATTTTTTGATTTTTGTGATTAGGGTTTGTGTCAAAACGGGTTTCAATTAAAAGGTTGGAACTTTTACGTTTAAATCCAGTGTTTTCGAGTGTTTTTGTGTTCAAAGGTGTTTTTGTGAAGTTTTCATCGGTTTTGTTTGAGTCCAGAACGTTAGAATCAATCAAAATTTGAGTTTTGGCCAAAAACCCTAGTTTTTTTCTGCCCAGATACGTAAGAACTACCCTCGGCCGATCGTCATTGACCATCGACCGAGTGTCTTGACCTTCGACCGATAGTCACTCACACTCGACCGATCGTCTTAAGTTGAACCGGAGGACAGTTTGTGATAACCTTGAACCGTTTGTCTAGACCATCGACCGTTCGTCCTTAGACCATCGACCGATTGTCTCAGTCCTCCGACCGATCGTCTCAGTCCATCGGCCGATCCTCTTTTAATCCAGAATAATTTAATTAATCCATAATTAATCTCTTAATCAGTTAATAATGTCTGATACAAACGAGAAATTAACAAACGAATACAGTGCACTTGTTATTGCACCCGGAATCCAAAGACTATTATTAAGCGAAAGTGAATCAGGATCTAACAATAAAGTTCCGAGGCTTGAAAACTTAAAAGACTTTTTAGAATGGAAAGTTAGGTTTGTGATTTACCTTAATGGACAAGATTCTCGACTTTGGGAGTGTATTGAGACTCCTTTTGTTTGGCCATCAGGGGCTGACGGTGAACCTAAAGAAACTCATGATTTTGATCCCGCAGAACGCGAAGGGTATAATCTTGAGTGTCGGTGTTATGCTCAGTTAACGCAAGCCTTGTCTAAGGAAATCTTCGGTCAGTTTAAGAACCGTTATAAGACGTGCTATACTCTTTGGCAGGCTATTGTGTCCGCAACTGAGGGTACTGCTACTTATAAAGCAACTAAAGGTAAAGTGTTGACGGATGAGTGGAAGGTGTTTGCAGCCCTTCCAACAGAAACTTTGAGCCAGACCTTAGAAAGGTACAGGTTATTGGTTGCCGAGATGACGGATTATGGGATTGAGGTAAAAGATGATAAGGCAATAAAAGTCTTGGCACTTGGTCTTCCTGAGAAGTGGGATTATGAAGTAGAGAAGATCCAAAACCTATATGTTGCTTCTGCACGTCCTTTGACATTGACTGCATTTACTTCAAAGTTAATGGAGAAGGATATTCAGGTTGAGGCCAAAAGGAAAAGGCTTGGTACTGTAGCAGCCAATGTCACATCTAGTGCTTCTTCTTCTGGTCATGCTCCATTGCAGACAGCGTACATCACAGCAAATGCAAATCAGATATCTGCACCAAAGTCACAATCTGGTTACTTTAATGCCAAAATACAGAACTCTACAATTAAGATGATTGAGGACGTTCCGACTCAGCAGACTCAGATTCCACCTCAGACTCAGAGTCCTATGTTTCAAACTGAAAATATCAGGAAAAGATCTATTGAGTCCATTCAGGAGGACATGGCTTTAGCTGCTATCGTTTTTAACTCTTACAACGATATGATTAGTGGACAGGTTCTTAACAATCATCTCGAGAATGAATATTATGATCAGATCGATGAAGATGAGCTAGAGAGGATGGACATTATGTACTGTATGGGTAGCATTGTTAGGCGTGCAAGGAAGTATTTAAAGAGAACTGGTCAACGATCTTTGAGTTTAAACAGGGATTCTAAGTTTGGTTTTGACATGGCGAAGGTTAGATGTTACAACTGTGATGAACTTGGTCACTTCAAGAAGACTTGTACTAGACCACCAAAGGCTGGTTATCATGATCCTTTTCTTAGTACAACCATCTCAGTGACTCCCCAACACGTCATTGTTGAGAAGGAATCATCTGGTTCTACTCAACCTAAAGCCTTAACTGGTTCCACAATATATCCTGATGAAGTTTGTGACTGGTCTATTCCAGTTGATGCTCAGAAAGCTAATGTTGTATTTGTGGGAAAGAGTCCGGCTGAAATTGAGGAAGAAAGAGTAGTTCGAAGAAGAGCATGTTGTAAGGGTAAAGATAATCCAAACTGCACATGCTATGTGTGCAAGTGTGATGCAAGGTTAAAGAGAGCTGAGGAGCTTATGAAATGGTGTTTCAGAAAGAGGGTTAAGGAACAGCTGTATGATAAGTTTCGGAAAGCCAAGGATTTGTCAGACATTGAGTTTACTACTGATCCATCCGATGAATAAGAAGGTAAAAGTTGTCATGAGGGTACTTGGTTCAGAGAAGAGTTGGGTCATTTGCTCAACCGTGATTTTGTGAGTGGTGATAAGAAAGTTGTGACGGTTCAAAGTCAAGTTAGTTCAGATAATAGTGAGGGTAAGGAAGGTTATGAAGCTGATTATTCGGACAGCACAAGTTCGGAGTACGAATCAGAGTCAGATGCAGAATCACAGGATGGAAGGAATAACTATGCTTTTATGGCTAATACTTCCAGTAACGATAAGGTATGTACTGATTCAATTTCTAAATGTGCTTATTGTTTTGGTTATGAACATGAAATTGAAAGACTTGAATGCGTTATTTCTAAGCTAAGTGAAATACCTGTTACTTGTGAGACCTGCCCTAAACTTAGGACTGACCTTAAGAACCTAAGCTTAGAAAATCAGACCAACAAGAAGAACTATGAAGATGCCCTTTTCTACCTTAACAAACAGAAAGAATATGTTGAGGTGATTAAGTCTCTAGAAAACCAAATAGGTCACATGAAATCAACCATTAGAGATGATGAAAAGGTGATCACAATGTATTTGGGGCAAATAGAGACTCTTAAGGCTGAAAAGGATTCTTTTAAGTTAAAATATGAGTCTGAGAAAGCTAGAATAGATAACTGGCAGAGGATGTCGTATGTGACTCAGACTTTTAATCATCCTAAATGGGAGGGTCTGGGATATTCTGAGGTTGCACCACCTCTTATGGGTGAGTATGTTAATAAGCCCGTAGAGAAGTTTAAGGAACCAGTGGTGGAACCACCATATGGTAAACCTAAGGAGACCCCAGTAGTTAGTGCTAGTAAGGTTGTTGATTCTAAGAACCCTACAGAGGTTGTTTATGAGACTGAGTCTGATACTGACATAGACACTGAGAAAGATAGCAAACCATTTGTGCCAGTGACTAAGCCAGTTACGATTCTTAAGAATCCAAAACACAGTGAGAATAGGAGTGAGAGTCTTAAGACGTCGACAAAGAGTGTAGAAAGGCCCAAACAGAGTAAGAAAAAGACCACTTTGTCTACTCCTATTAAGTTTGTTAAAGAAAATAATTCAGGAAAACAGCAGGTTAGTGTTCCTAAGGTAGAACAACCACCTAAAGGTGGGAGTTCTAATTCTGAGAAAGTGTCCAAGTATGTTCCGCCTAGTCGGCGTCAGACTGTTGAAAAACAGGTTTTGACACCCCCTACGATTAGACAACGTACTGAACAGCCTAGGAGACAGTTTTCACCGATTAGACGCAGGTTGTTTAACGTTAATGATTTTGATAATGTTAATTGTTTCAAATGTGGGAGGCTGGGACACAGGGCTGTGGATTGTGGACCCATTAGATAGACACCCCGCAGGAAGATTGATCTCAGCCCAAATCGTTCTTTTTATAGAAGATCATCTTCTCCTGTGCACAATTCAAATGTGAAAGTAATTGATTCAAAGGTTTTTCAAACTAACGATTATTATAGAAAACCATTGCCTAAAAATACAGTTTGGAGACCAAAATCTGAGGTGAAGGGTGTTCAACATCCTGCAGGTCCTTCGGGATCCAAGGGACAATGGGTGGAATTGCCAGTTGTTGGCATTGACGGGAAACCCACTGCCATTAGGGCATGGGTTGCCCTTTCTAACTAATCCTCTTACTTTAATGTGCAGGTCGCCTACAATCCACGCTGCAGTACATGGATTGTTGATAGTGGGGCATCCAGGCACATGACAGGGAACTTGTCCTTACTTTCTAATGTGAAAACAGTGGATGGTGGACCGGTTTCTTTTGCTGGTAGTGAAGGAGGGTTTATTACTGCTCAAGGTGTAATCGCGAATGAAAATGTCAGCTTTGATAAGGTTAATTTTGTGGAGCAGATGTCAAACAATCTGATTTCAGTCTCTCAGGTTGCTGACAAGAAGTATACAGTAGCATTTGATGATAAACAATGCTATATTTTGAAGAAAGAATTTGTTATTCCGGAAGACATGATTCTGATGACTGCTCCCAGATGCAAGGATCTCTATATCCTTGACATGCGTAAGGCTCATGTAAAGGAAGCTACTGGCCATCAGGCTTTCGTTTCTAAAGCTACTGAACAAGAGTCTATCATATGGCACAAGCGTATGGGTCATTTGAGTCTGAGGAAGATGAACAATCTAGTACACAATGGATTAGTTGATGGTGTTAATCTTAAAAGTTTTCATATTCCTGATGTGTGTCTTCTATGTAAACAGGGGAAACAAACGAAAAAGTCACATGCTACCAAAAAGCATCATTCTGTTAACATTCCTTTGGAGCTGTTGCATATGGATCTCTTTGGTCCAGTCAACTGTAAAACTCTCACAGGAGAATCCTATTGCTTGGTAGTTACTGATGAATATTCACGTTTTTCTTGGGTGGTGATATTGAAGAATAAGTCGGATACTTTTGAGCATATTAAGGTGCTGATTCTAAAGCTCGAAAGTTTATATAAATTGAAAGTGAGAAAGATTCGTACTGATAATGGTACAGAGTTTAAGAACAATCAGATGCTGCAGTTTTGTAACGAAAAGGGGATACAACAGCAGTTCAGTCCTGCTTATACACCACAGTCAAATGGTGTTGCTGAGAGAAAGAACAGGACTTTGATTGAGACCGCAAGAACAATGTTAGCTGATTCATGTCTTCCGATTGCCTTCTGGGGTGAAGCTGTGAGTACAGCGTGTTATGTTATGAACAGAGTTCTCGTGGTGAAGCGTCATGGTAAAACTTGTTACGAGCTGCTGCATAAGAGAAAACCTAATATTAAACATTTCGAACCCTTTGGCGCACCTTGTACTATTTTGGTACGTGATGCTGGAGGAAAATTTAATTCAAAGGTTGTTTCTGGTATCTTCCTGGGTTACGGGAATCCGAACAAGCGGGTGTACAACAATGAGACAAAACGTCTGGAAGAACAGTTTGAAGTTGATATTCAGCGCAATGCACCGCCTCGTGTCAGTAAAGGTTATGCATGGCAGTTTGAGTATGATAAGCTTTTTGATTCATTCAATCTTCCACCAGGTGCTACAGAGGAAGAACTTCTGACTCAGATATTGTTTGATTCTCGGAATTCTTCAGAAAATGTTATCACTAATCCTACGCAGGTTCAGAATCCGGTTTCTAGCGTGCAACCAAGTCCACAAAGTGTTCAAGGTAATCTTGAGTCTAATGAGGACGGGGTAGTTGATACAGATGAAGATAGTGAGTTAGATGATGATGTGGAACGTACAGTATTGACAGAGAGACATCTGAATCCTCTATATAACCAACCATCTACTGTGACTGATCCAGAACAGATAGCAGATGCAGGAGGTGTACGGAGATCGAATCGTGTTATTCTGCCACCAAAGCGTCTGGCAGACTATTATGTGGATACAAGAGGACTGCCTAGTGTCAATCCTCCTCAAACTACTACATCTGGGGCATCCACGTCAGGAGTTATCTCTACATCCGAGGTTCCCGCGGTTACTGAAAATATGACTGCAGTTGAAGATGTTCAAAGTGAAAGTGCGAATTTGGTGACAGCTTTTTATTCATCATTGAACAAGACAGGGAGAGTGTTTGTTCATGCCCACTCGTGTTATGTGTGTCAAATCGAGCCGGAAGATGTATACGAAGCTTTAAAGTACGATGAGTGGGTAAGTGCTATGCAGGAAGAGCTGTTGCAATTTAAACATCTTAAGGTTTGGAGGTTAGTCAATCCACCGCATGGTTGTGTACCCTATGGTCTTCGTTGGGTTTTGAAGAATAAGAAAGATGAGCAGGGTATAGTGATTCGTAATAAAGCTAGATTGGTGGTTAAGGGATATCAGCAAATCCCGGAAATTGACTATGATGAGGTTTTTGCTCCAGTTGCGAGACTGGAGGCTATCAGGATTTTCTTGTCCTTCGCGTCCTATATGGGTTTCAAAGTTTATCAAATGGATGTGAAGAGTGCGTTTTTGTATGGTGAGATAAACGAGAAAGTGTTTGTTGAACAACCGCCTGGTTTTGAGGATCCGCATTTCCCAGAAAAGGTGTATCGACTAGAAAAGGCGCTATATGGTCTACACCAAGCTCCTAGAGCTTGGTATGCAACGTTGTCCAACTACATGCTTGAAAATGGTTTTCGGAGAGGTGTCATTGATCAGACACTTTTCATCAAGAAGAAAGGACAACATCTTATGTTAGTGCAGGTCTATGTTGATGATATTATTTTCGGGTCTACAGATCAGAGTATGGTTGATGAGTTCGAGAAGGTTATGCAACGGAAGTTTAAGATGAGTTCCATGGGAACTATTAAGTTTTTCTTAGGTTTGCAGGTAGCTCAAACGGATAAAGGCATCTTCTTACATCAGACGAAGTATGTTGCTGATATCCTTAAGCGCTTTCAGGTAGATACAGAGAGACCAGCTAAGACTCCGTTGTCGGTTAATCATGGGATTTCACCAGATAAGGAGGGTGCTCCAGTGGACCCTACTTTGTACAGGGCTATCATAGGTTCTCTAATGTACCTAACTGCTTCTAGACCAGATATAATGTTTGCGGTGTGCCTGTGTGCTCGTTATCAGGCAAACCCTAATGTTCATCATATGTTAGTGGTCAAGAAGATTCTGAGGTATCTAAAAGATACTCCCAGCTTAGGGTTATGGTATCCGTGTGAGGATGGTTTTGATCTCACAGCGTACAGTGATTCAGACTATGGAGGTTGCAAGAAAGATTTCAAGTCAACATCAGGAGGGTGTCAATTTCTTGGTAGCAAACTAGTAACCTGGCAGTGTAAGAAGCAGACAGCAGTGGCTCAGTCCACTTGTGAAGCAGAATATATTGCCGCGGCCAGCTGTACATCACAGGTTATCTGGATACAACAGCAACTACGTGACTATGGTTTGAAAATCTCTAACACCCCTATTTATGTTGATAATACTGCTGCCATAGCTGTCACTAAGAATCCCGTAAATCACTCTAAAACGAAACATATAGGGATTAAATACCATTTCATTAAAGATTGCTATGAGAAAAAGTTAATTGATGTAGTGCAAATTGACACTACAGCCCAAAGGGCTGATCTCTTCACAAAAGCTTTTGATAAACCACGTTTTGAATTTCTATTAAATGAGATAGGTGTTAAGTTACTTCAAGATGTAGTTCCTGAAACTGAAATTCCTGAAACTGAGGTTCCTGACACAGAGGAATCTAAGCCTGAGACTGAGTTGTGAATGGTTAGAAACTGCTTGTAGAGTTTGAATAGTTTTGCATGATAGCTTCTAGATCATTTGCATTTTTCGTTTGCATGATAGATTAGTTTTTACTGAAATTTGCATGTTTGCTTATGTTTTTAGATAGTTTTATGCTTTTGTACAGAGAAAATCAAAAAGCCATAAAAATTGAAAAACCAGAAAAACAAATAAAAATTAGAAAAAAATAGAAAATCCATAAAAAGTGAAAAATCAGAAAATGAGTTGCTTGTTATGTTTATGGGGAAGTGATTGCAATACTGAACTGACATGTAAGTTGTGAAAAACAAGTAATACAGGATGATTGATAATATGTTGGTAAACTTTATTGATCTAATTCTAGATAGAGATGATCACACTAATAACGCGTAAATATCATGATGAGGAAATCGTGGAAAGGTTTACAGCAGTTGAGGGTAGTCACCTACTTATCACTGAATATGTACCGAGAAATGATTGAACAGAAACTCGACAGACAGTTGAGGTCTCCCCTACTACGATTTATACTCGGTAGCAAAAGGATAATTTTGTGAGTCCCCAAGGTGAGCATATTTTGTCTAGGATGCATACTTGTTTCTATTTACCTTTATTACTTGGACCGAAATCCAACAACATACATATCGGGTACCCAAAGGGAGGTGTTTTCTCTAAAAGGGTTGAGAAGTGCAGTTTTGTATCACAGACACAGAATGATTTTTAAAAGGCAACATCATCGGGTTCTAGATTTCCACATACGAAGATTGGTTTTCCGTGCAGTTATAACAAATGTCAAAGACAGTGGTGCGTCATCATTATGTTTAGTTGTAATCATTTATTTATTTATTTTGTTTATGTATTGTAAGGAGAAAATGCAACATCAGAAAATCCAAAAAAAAAAAAAAAAAAAAAAAAATTTGCAAGTTATGGATTGTTTATGTTTATTTATGTATTTATTTCAATTTGTAAATAACATGATGCACTACATAGCTGCAAGAGAATCATGGATCAAGAATTGAACAGAGTTTCAGAGATTTCTCGGTTATCAATGTTTGAGACAACATACATTCCAATCGGAGACTTATTTGAACGATTTCGTTATCTACATCCGAGGGGGAGAATTTATCAGATCATCAGATATAGAGAACTTAAATCATTTAGTTCACATCTCAATTAGTGAACTTTACATCTTTTGTCTGTGATATGGGATTGTGCCTATTGACCTGGATAGAGGGAATATCTTCTGGAAGGTATCTTAGCGTTCCATCACTCAAATATATATATCACTTCCATCCATCCAACACCATACATCATACTATTTCCGTTTAAGTATGGGGTTTATAGCGGCCGGTATGCGTCCTTAACAGAGTATGCAATAAATTTGAGATTAACAATGTTATCTGAAACGAAAGGTATAAGTTTAAGGTAGAAGCCAAAGGCTGACAGGGTTGCTAGAAACATCGTGAGATGGTTCTGTTCAATAGAATCGAAAGTACATTGATGTGATAAGAGGACAGCGTCAACAGGTTTGTGCTCAATTGTTCTACCCGAGAAATCGTGCGATCTCAAACGAGGACTGACTTTGTGATGTAAATCTGACATTGAAAAATGTTAAAGTAATTAATCTAACGTGATCATCGAAGTCTAGGGTGAAAGTTGATGAATGTTTATTGATATATTTGAAGGTTGTTCTGTATATGCTTTAATGAATAAGTTCGTGAATGAACTATGGAATAACATGTCAATATAGTTCAGTTCTGATCCCCGAATCAAAAAGATTCAATCAATTTTATATGCCAACTCACAAAAAGATATGTTATTCTTCTGAAAATGTGACTGATGATAAGCTGTATTATTTGTTCCTATGCTGATAACATCATGAATTTGTTAATGTTAATGCTTTATGAAACTGATGTTAAAGGTTTATTATCCACAGATCTAAAAGGTTAAATGTTACTGATTATATCTGTTATTATATTGCTGATCATGATACACTTGATCTTGTACAGTTATTTGCTTTGTGTATTTGCATGAGCATGCATTTCTGAATTAGTTTGCATTCATGTGTTAGTTGCATGTGCATTTATATTTCATCTTTTAAGTCCACAACTCAGTTCTGGGTAAGGTTTACTGTGAAAGGAACCTTAGGTTTCTTATTGTTTTGAATATAAGTTGTTTTGAGCTTAAAGGAACAAAGCGTGATGTTTTTTTTTATTGTGGAGATCAGTCCCAGGGGGAGTTAGTGTAAATGGGTAAAAGTCTGATATTGAAAAGTGTTAAGTTTTAAAAGTTTTCACATGTCAGACCACCGGCCGACAGTCTTTACATCCGGCCGATGGACTCAGACCCTCGCCCGAGTGTCAAGACCATCGGGCCGACGGACTTGACCATCGGCCGATGGTCACTGACAGGGTATAAAAGGACCCAGCGACGAACGGGTCAGTCACTCTGGCCAAAATTGTGTGATTTTACCCTAATTTTCTGAAGTTAAGGAGAAAGGTGTTGATCCAGTTTTTATTATTCATCTTTTCTTTGTGATCTTAGCGCCGTAAACAAGGTAACATAACTCTTAATCGTTTGTTTGTAATCGATGATTTAGTGTTCGAAGTATAAACTTTAAATCGGATGAGTTTTATTTGAGATCTGTTGAAATTGATGTTTGATGTATGATAAACGGCCCCTTTAGCATCTGTTATAACAGGAATTTGAACTAGAAACGTCAAATCGGACGATTTGATCAATTTCGGGTCACAGATCTGATGAACTACCTCCGGCCGAGGGTCTCTGACCATCGACCGATGGTGTCCATCGATCGGCCGGACATCTTGTCACTCGGCCGAAGGTCGTTATTTGACCAGTGTGTGTATGTGGTTAGACCATCTGCCGTAGGTCTAGACCAACGGACCGATGGTCTCCACCATCGACCGATGGTCATTCTGTTGGACCGATGGTAGATTATTTTGATTAATTTTAATTGAATGATTGGTCTCTGATAATTTCTGTGATGCCCATCTAATGCTTGTGCTTGTAGTTTGTATTAGAATGTCAGGTGGCTCATTTGTTGGTCAATGGATGTTCAACATCGACCGTAGGAGAATCCTAGCTAGATATCGACCAATCTTAGTAGAACAAAAGGTCATTGCAACTCGACAGACTTATAGTCCTTGGGAACAGATTGGGTGTCAGGCTTTCATAGATATTGGGGATTATTACTGTCCTGCTCTACTTAGAGAATTTTACGCCAATGTTGCTATAGAGGATGGTAAGAAGAAGTTTGTACACTCGGGTCTATTTAATCAACAGTATAGGTGGACTTTAGAGGAATTCTCAAACCTGTTAAACGTTCCTCATACTGGGGTTAAGATACTGTAAACTAGCAAAGATATCAGAAAGATTCCCAGTAGATTCATATTGTCAGATGTTATTGTTAGGATATGCAAGCCAGAGAAGGTAGTGTATACTGGTAGAGTTGAGGTTAGTGATGAAGATATCTTGCCACAATATGAGATACATTTGAGAATCATCAAAAGAAATGTGACTTTTAGGAGAGAAGGAGATCATTTGCTGTCTGGTACTGAAGTCTTGTTTCTATATTGCCTACTAGAGGGTATTCAAGTGAATGTGGGACACTTGCTCATTCATGTGATGAAAGATTTTCTTGAATCAGAAGAACCATTCCCATATGCAGCTTTACTGTATAACTTGTTTGAGAAACTTGGTGTGATTCAACATGAAGAAAAGTTAGTGCCAGAGGATCCCATAATGGGATGATTGATTCTGATGTTATGTTTATGTTTGACTATTTTCAGATTATTGTGTAATTTGATAATGCTAGCCTGTTAGCATTGATACGGTATCTTATGTCTGTAATGATCTAACTTTGAACATGTGATTATGTAACCGTGATCGTATTAATGTGATATGTTCTGTGATGATAAATCAGTGATACTTAATTAATCATGAATTTAACGCTGATTAAGAATTGTGTTTGCAGTTTTTGTTAATCATGTCAGGTGCACAAATGGATCAAGAACAAGCTGTCCACAGTTCTGAGACTGAATCATCAGGAGGACCCACATCTGCTAGTCTTCCAGGGTTGAAGGCGAGCCCTAACTCTAATCTGATGGCGTGTCTAAATGACAAAGGTCCAAATGCTAGCAAGTACAAGACTGTGATTGAATTCTTGAAGCGTTCAAGGATATTTGCTGCGGTGTCAATGCCATGTACTGCTTACTATTCTCATCAGAGAGAATTCTGGGCTAACGCTAGAGTGGAAACTGTTGATAATAAGCCTGTGATAGTAAGTCGAGTATGTGATCAAGAGGTTAAGATATCTGGGTATACTATTCGGAACACGTTTTTGTTTGAGGATGATGAGAAAATGCCCAAGAGACTGTCGAAGACTAAGATTACTGGATGTGTGCTGAGATGTGAGTATGCTGGTGATATTACACGTGCTACGATCAAAAGAAGCGGATTCACTCCACCGTACAGATATCTGTCTTTAGTGATTGTTAAGTGTTTGAGTACGTTACAAGGCGGATTTGATGAGCTGAGTGAGATTTATCAGGGAATGTTTGCTGCCTTGATTCTGAAAGCTGATTTCAATTTTTCGGGTGTTATCTTTGATCTGTTGATGGAGAATGTTACGAGCCAACAATACTTGATTTATCCGAGGTTCCTGCAGATAATGATTAATGCTCAAACTATGGATCTACCGAGATCAAAGAAGGACATCATCGAGCTGAAACATATGACTGATCTTACGTTTAATCGTTTAAATCAGAAGAAGAGTGTTAGTGATGGAAAGCTGGTGTGTCATCTTGCGAGGGAAGATTATCAATGTCCACCAGGCAAGAAGTGGAGGAATGAGAACAGTCTATCTGGTCATGAGCCTGATTTTGAGCTAGCAAACAGTGATGAAGAGGTTGATCAGCCGATGAATACTCAGGGTACAGGTGGTTCTGGTACTGGAGGTTTGGTTGATGAGCCCGTTGATGTTAATACTGGTACTGGTGAAGAAGCTCCTAGAGGTGAGAGGAGACGTCTGGTAGAAGATGAAGGTTCTCAGGTTTCTACAAAGATGAGAGCGAGCAAGAGGTTTAAGTTGGTTTTGAAGAATCCAGGTGGTTCTGCTACAGGTGCTACACAAAGAACTGCACCTACTCAAGCACAAAGTCAACAACATCAACAAAGTCAGCCACGGCAACAAACTCAACCGTAACATCAATCACCGCCAATTGTTCAACAATTGTCTCAAGAGACTGTGTCTACTCCAACTCCGGAGGCACCACATACAGGAGCAGAAGGAGGAGTTAGTTCATCTGCGCTTCAGAATCTGAATGATTTGTATGTTCAAGCTATGGCTGATAATCTGAGAATGAAGAAGGATATGGATGCGAAAGTGGAGGAGTTGAGAGAAGAGAATCGTGTGAAAACTGAGGATGTTACTAGGTTGAGAACTCAGGTTGATTTGTTACAGAAGAAAGTTGGTGATCAATCATTGTTGTTAACTGCTGCAAAGAAAGAAGCTTCTGAAGCTAGAAAGGTGGCAGAGTTGGCTTTGGCTAAGATTACTGCTTGGGAAGAGAAGTTTGATCTGGTTGAATTGCCAGAGGGAGAAACTGATGTTCAAATGGTGGTGGCTCCTGGTACTTTAAAAGAAACAGCACTGTCAGTAATTCCTTTACAAATTGATTATAGTTTTAGTGAATTCTTGTCTAAACAGGATGAGCTCAAGCATTCTGTTATTTATGATGATTTAGAGGAGGGGGAGATCCCTCACAACTTCACCAGAGCTGAGCTGGATGAGCTGGTGCGTCTAGAGCAAGAAGAAGCTAAAGCTGCTGACGCACAGTCCGATGATCCTCCATCAGAGGATGATTCTTTTGGCCCTGAGATTTCTAAGGATATCGATGATGGGGAAGTTGATGGTTTAATGGAAGATGTTACTTTTGAAGAATATCCTACGTATATGAATGATAGGAATGAAGATCTTCCTGGTTTTGAGGAGTTGTTTAGAACAGATGACGAAGTTTTGAATCGAAGGTGTAAAGAGAAAGAGAGAACTGAGGTTTTGCCTGAAGGGTTCTTGCCAGTCAAGTATAATGACGAGGTTGCTGCGAAGTTAGAAGCTGACTGGCGTGATATTTTGAGGATTCGAAAGTATTGTGAAAAACCGAAGCTTGAGCCAAAGTATTTGAAGATGATAAATTTGAGGAAAGGTGCGAAAGGAAGGATCTTGGCCTGGGCATACATTGAAGAATTCAACATGTTTGCAATTAAACGAGAGTTTGGAGTTGACTACATCAAACATGGTCATGAGTTCAAGTCACTGCCGTATTTTGAGCTTATGCAGATTGCCAGGTTAAAGATGTTGTATTGTGGAATGAACGATCGCTCATCATTGTTGGTTAAGAAAGTTCGAATTGCGTACAATTCGAATAACTGGAAGGATTTTAGACCACAGTATCCGAGGTTTAGATACAGGGTTGATCCTATTAGTGGAGTATCTCGACAAATTTTGAAGTATAAGCCGGCAAAGACTATGAAGAAGGTTCCATTAAGAAAATTGCCGCAGAATTGGAGTCAGAGATTTCGTTGGTGGTTTTATGATGATCGTTCTGAGGAAGCTGTGATTGTTTTAGATAAGCTGAAGGAAGATGATATCGATTGTATTCGTGTGTTGGATCCGATCTGGTTAAGAAACTGTACCGAAGCTGATATTTTTACTTTGTACTATAACCGTATGCTTTATCGTCGTGAAAACAGGGTACAGGGTGAACAGTATGTTAAAGTGGCTAAGCTGTACTACTTGAACAACATGGTGATCGATCCGTATGATGACTGAAGACTTATGGAATAGAACAAGGTCTTAGGGGGAGTTTGTTGGTACATAAATCCCGAGTTCTATTACGTTTATTGTTCTATTTGTTATGTACTTGATACTTCAGTCATATATGTACGTGGACACTTATACTTTGTGTTTATGATGCTTAGTATAATGTCGTAAATAGGTCAAGCAGTCGGTTGGCTGCTCAAGACCATCTACCGATGGTAGGGACCATCGGTCGAGGGACTGTCACCATCGGCCGAAGGTCCCCGACCACCGGCCGATGGTCACTGTATTTAGTATAAATACGGGTTTCGTGGTTTTGTGTTAGGTGACACACCATAAACCCTTAGGCCGTCGTATTACTTGCTGCTAATCGTCCCAAAACCCTTACCAACCGAATACACAGTCTTAGGCATCGATTCTATCAATTATTCATTGGTTAATTCGATCCCGTTAGTCTAATACGTATTCGACTCATTCTAATTAGTGTTTCCGCCATTAATCTAGATACAACGTATGATCTAAGGTCCTAACTACATCTTCAATTTCAGGTGTACCAGTGGTGTATTGTGATATTCAATCTGCTATACAGTTGTCAAGGAATGCTGTGTATCATGAGAGAAGAAAGCATATCAATGTTAAGCTTCATTTCATTCAAGATATCATAATCTCCAAAATGGTTTCAGTTGAGAAAATTGATACTGAGTTTCATGCATCAGATATGTTGACAAAGCCTGTGCCAACTGAGAAATTTGAGAGGTGTTTGCAGTTAATTGGAGTTTGTGATGGTTAATTCAAGTTTTAAAGTTTCTGTTGAGAAATAAAGGTGGAGATTGTGAAGTTAAATGTTAGTTATTGCCAAGTCAACACTGGTCAACGTCGGTATTCTGCCAGTTAACAATGTTAACAGGCCATTTGCTTAGTTCAGGGTACCAGTTTAATAGTTGTAGAAATTATAGGGGTCTAATGTGTTAACTTTCAAATCTGTTTGAAAGTCTGTTATGAGTCGGTTACCCGTTTGGGTTTTGTATTCGGGTATAAATACTCATGTCTGTAATTCGTTCAATTTACTTTCACTTGTAATCAATTCAGTTTATAATAAGATTCGTATTTCGTTTACAACTTCATCTTCTTCATGTGTTACTTCAATTCGTAACACTCAATATGTCCGATTTATTTTAATCAACCCCCTTATAATTAAAATTTTTCTGACTTGACAAGTTTGAGATGTTACAAAAATCGGAATAACCATTTATATTTTATTTATTCTACAAAAGTTGATGAAGAAGAGATAAAGTGTTAAAAGAGCTAGTGATAAAATATAAGTCATTTGATGACTTAATTAAATAAAAAGTTCATGTTTTTGAAAAATTAAAACCCAACTCTTAAGGGTAGATTAAATATTATTGGGAGTAGTAACCTAGTGGGAGGTCATTGTTAAAAACTTAGTAGAGATTAAAGTTGTTAACTAGTTTAAAAATGGGAACGTCAACATGTGAGTGACTTGTGGCTGAGGAGGTTTGATGGGTAAAACCTTCAATTGGGTGAATGTTTAAAGTGGTAGAAGTTCATGTTGACTTGTGTGTGTGTTTTTATATGAATTGGTGTCTTTGATAGGTGATTGTTAGGAGGACTTGTGCTTGTTCCTTCTTTCATGTCTTCCTTGCAAGGTGAGTACTACGAGGTTAGGCGGGTTGTATTGTGGGTGATCGGACTGCATACGTGTACAAGAGATCACTCATAAGTATGTGGATGACCCTTTTCGCGTGATGTGATTGCACAAGGGGCCAATACGTCTCATAGGTTGTTATATGGTTCACTCATCCCGTTATTGTATCTCCTGGTTGTTGTTGCTTTCTTTCTGAAAATTACTTCGTTTCCTTAAAAGAGTTATCGTGTCTTTAACAAAACAAAAAACATAATATCATTCGATTACAACTTCGTATGCACTTTTCTACATATACGTTTGTTACAACAATCTGTCCAATTTAAAATCAAATAATTTTTAGTCCCGCGAAATCGCAGGTTATAAATAGTTATATAGATTGATGAAAATAAATAATTAAGTTTAATATTAATTAAAAATTAATATAAATAATATTTATCAATATTATAATTAAGATAGATGGATACGTATTTGTAATTGTATAGAACTATGTATATATATATATATCTTTTAATTCGATGCATGTATGTAGCTAAATTTCTACCTTCATATATAAATCACATTGGATAAATCATATATAATCTAATCTTTTTAATTTAAAAAAACCCTAACAGCCAAAATAACTCTGTATCCTTAAACTATAAAGAATAATAAAGTTCTTTTATCTCTTCGGCTGTTCCCCACCTCATAAATTTCCGTGTAATTACAGTGTTTACAATGTTCCGATTGCCATCGACTTCTTTTTGTCTGTAACATATTTTTGAGGTACGATTGTACTTCATAAATTATTTATACAACTTACATTGAGATTATATTATAGGCAAATTGTTTAAACATCCAAAGATCAGACTGAAACCACTAAGTATATACAACCGAACAAATTTCCTTACTTTGTTTTGTTTTCTATGATAAAATCGTATAAAAGTTTATAATAAGTTATATTGAGCACTTAGAGATTCCAATATTTATATACATCACATATAATACTATTGATAAATTATTTAATTACTTATTCATATATGGAGAATACAGAATATGATATTGTTGCATTATTTTGAACAATTTAGGGGACGGAGCACCAGCAGATTTCAAAAGGTTCACTATCTGATGAGTTACCTCCTCAACACACAAAGCATCCATGGTTGGTTGCTCAAAACCTCGAAGCCGAAAACGAAGATCAGGAGCAGATTTTCTACAACATAAACAACACAATGTCTCAATACCGATGTCGAATCCCTGAGTTAATTGGGAAACGTATCCGAGCATGTTTTCATGGTTGGGTGATTCTGTCCAAACATCCAAAACATGTCATATGGTCTCTTTGGAACCCATTGACTTCTAAGATCATACAACTCCCCCCTTTGATTCATGAAGGGGATACTGAAATTGACGAATGTTGTTTATCGTCCCCTCCTGAAGACCCAGGCTCGATTCTTCTATTAACCACGACGATAAAACATTTATATTTTGTAGGTTGAACTGCAAAAGAAAGAAGTTAAAATGGACTAAAATGTCATATGCTAAACAACTAAGGAGTATTATAGGAAGAGACTATGGTTTGTTAAGTTCTCTAACTTACTTTAACGGTAAAATATACGCCGTTGAAGTGTCTGATCTGTTTGTCATTCATGTCGACATTGCAGTTAACGAAAAAATAGTCGTTATAAAGCTAATACCTTTCGTTAAATGCCCTCCCAAACCCGAATTACCTGAACCTACATACCATTGTAAAGCTTTTTTGAAAGGTTCGAGTGCAGCGATTTTCTTCATTTATGTATGTATGAAATTTAGCTTAAATGGACATTTTGATTCTGTGTATTTGTTTAAATTGGATCCGACGAGTATGTCGTGGGAGAAACTGGAACACCTCAAAGACACGATGTTTTACGTCGAAGTCCAATGTTGTTAGGATGTGATACACAGTCATGCATTTCACTCTGAATTAGGGGGTGGTTATGTACATATTCTTGCCAATTTAGACAGAGGGGTATATTCGTACGACGTCAAAAATAAAACTGTTTCTATGGCTCCTATGCCGCATCTGGATATTTCATTAATATCAATCGTTTCAGTGTACAACTATGCAGTTTGGTCCATGCCTGAATGCAGGTATTGCATTCTTCATACATTTGTGATTCTTTTTCGTACATGTAACTAATGTATTTAATACCTAGGTAGGTTGTAAACGTCGCTAGTTCAGGCCTAGCGGGTAGAGCAGTGTAGGATCAAACTTCAGAGGGGTCCTATACAATTTGAGGAGTATTTTGTATAACTTTTTTTCTTCCAAAGAACGATTGTTTACTTTAAAAAAAAAAAAAACCCCACTATTTTTAAAACCAGATGGGGTCCCATTTTTAAATTTAGTAGTGTCCAACTCAAATTAACACAATCTGAGTGATACTTAGTTTAAAAAACTCCAATTTAGTAAATTCGCTCTTGGGGTCGAGACTTTGCAGAATTAATTATCGGCCAAGTCGGGGACTAGTCGGCCGCTGACCAACTTTACCTTTGACTTTGATTGTATATGACCGAGTTTGACTGAATAAATCCGACTTAGAACTAATAAATTCTACTTCGAGCGATGAAATTAGTCTTTTGACAACTTTGCCCGATAAATCTGCAAAGTTAGAGACTAGTCGAGGACCAAATGGACTACTTCAAAACTTTGACTAGTTGGGGACTTATACAACAATGATACCTAGAAATATGTCATAACATTTTATTAAGTTATAATTATGTAGGTTACAAGGTGATTATGTAGAAAGCAAGTGCACTATTGAACAACCTAAACAAGAAGAGGACAAGGAATATGATATAGAGATTAAAGATGAGCTAGAATTAATATTTCCGTTTCATATTTTGAAGATGATTATGAAGTTTTGTGTTGATGTCGACTACCTTAACTTTCGTTCGACCTGCAAACAATTAGCAACACTACCAGTCATTCGATGGAGCAACATAACAACAATACCAAGATTGAAGACGTATTCATTAGTTTCACCATGGTCGATGGTCTTAAACAAAGATCGAGGTTTTATAACGATTACCGATCCTATGTTGGGTGACAAGTACTTTATAAGAACACTTCAACAAGTTACCGGTGATTTACAAATACATCGTTCGAGGTATGGCTGGTTGTGTGACGATCGCTCCAAATCCATATGGACGAACACGTCATTCATCGATTTCATTGCGAGGTATTTGACCTCTATATGATACGTTTTGTAAACATTGCATTCTTTTGAAAAGGCACACCATAAATTAATATTTAAATCAAAGGTTTCGACATCTGATGATTTCTACATATAGACAATCACCGTAAATAATAGTTTACAATAGTACTTCCGTTGACAATGCAGTCAAAATAAGATACATGGTGATGATTTGGTGAATGCAACGTTTCCTTGAAAAATATGCCATGTAAGACTCCATGCACATAGCTTGTTTAACATATAAGCAAACAGCGGAAGACTTCTAGGGAACCTGAGAATAAACATGCTAACAAGTGTTAACACAAAAGTTGGTGAGTTCATAGTTTTAATGTTGCGCATAATCTGTATATAAAGGTGGATCACAAGATTTCAGTTGTTCAATCCAGAAACGTTTATCAAAATATTCTACGAAATTGAGCACCCTGGTAACTAAACTTAACGTATATATAATTTGTACCCTTTGTATAATCATCTTAATAATACACGCAAACCAACGTGTACGCTTCTCAAATAGCATACGTCCGTTAAAAGGCTAGTGCTCTAGCTCGGACGGGGATATCAAGCCCTATGGATCCATATATAACTACTCGCGCCCACCAGTTCTTATAACCGGCAGTTACTAGTTACCAAAGCTAAGGGATTTTCGGTTCAAACTCGGTGTAGAATTTAGTATGTACTTGTATACATTGCGTTTAAAATAAAGTGCATGTATTCTCAGCCTAAAATATAGATTGCAAAAGCAATTAAAAAGGGAGCAAATGAAACTCACCTTAGCAGCATATAAAGTCGTTCAACAAAATGTGATCGAAACTCGGATTACCAAATAACCGTAGATCTCAACCTAGAGAACATATGTTGGTCAATAAATGTCTATCAAGCTAGGTCAGGTCATAGTGTATAACAATCCTAATGCTCGAGATCGACATACAAAAGTTATCCAAAGTCGTTTCAAAAAGTCAATTTTGACAATAATTCAACAAAACGAGACGTGCCTTATATATGGATTCATTTACTTGGCTGATAATATTCAAAAATCCAATTTATCATTCTTACAAACAAGTTTCAAAAGAAATTTCAATCAATGTCAATCATAATTCAGTTGATCATATCTTTTAATTCGTTCACCGAAATTACGCGATTTCTAAATGAAAAGTTATTGATTTTTTTCGCCAGCTTTCCAAAAACATGCATATCATATACCTTTTATCAGTAATATATGTATTTACTTCGTGATTCATCATAACTGTTTAACGACAAAATTTAGTATACAAGCATGCATAAATATATATACTCGAGCACTAGACATGGATACACAATTAATGTATAAAAGATAAAATATGAGTGCTTACGTATCAATATTGAGATTCAATATTGTAGGAAAGTACGTAGACGCAACAGAGATGATAAATACTAAATTTGATTCACAAATATACCCTCGAACATTACCCATAACCTCATTGGCAATAACCCATAATTTCCTTAGCTCTATCCTGCTCAAAAACCCATTTTGAAGGTGACTCGCTCATAACCTCGTCGTAGTATTTTAGGTATATATACTACTAATAATAATATTATAATAAGATTAATAATAATAATAATATTAATCTTAATAATAATAATAATAATAATAATAATAATAATAATAATAATAATAATAATAATAATAATATAAAAAAATAATAATACGGAAGAATGAATCGAGCTTTTATAGTATGTGGCCTGCTACAGTACCTCATGCGATCGCATGAGTTTTCAGTGTTTTTGCCATGCGATCGCATGGCCGCCTTATCCGTTTTGTTTGCTAGTTCGTCGACATCAAATAGTGTGTTACTGTAGCAAATAGTGTACTGTAGCAAATAGTGTGTTACTGTAGCAAATAGTGTTACTGTAGCAAAGTCGTTTTCTCTGTAGCACTGTAGCAAAATACGGTTTCACTGTAGTAAATAGTGTTTTAATGTAGCAAATAGTGTTTTACTGTAGCAAAGTCATTTTACTGTAGCAAATAGTATTTTACTGTAGGAAAGTCGTTTTTTACTTGTACATATATATATATATATATATATATATATATATATATATATATATATATATATATATATATATATATATATATATATATATATATATACATACATATAATTGTTCATGAATCGTCGAGAGCAGTCAAATGTAATGAAACAGTTCTAAAATTTTGAGATTCAAATTCATAGACTTTGCTTATCGTGTCGGAAACGTTAAATCATTTAAAGATAAAGTTTAAATTTGGTCAAAAATTTCCGGGTTGTCACAGTACCTACCCGTTAAAGAAATTTCGTCCCGAAATTTGAGTGAGGTCGTCATGGCTGACAATAAAAATGTTTTCATGACGAATATGAGTTGGTAAATAGAATTTTATCACCATTGAATAATACGGATAAAACAATCCGATTACTCGAAGCGTATGAGAGAAGTTATCGTAATAAAGTGAAATGAGGGAATAGAGATTCATCTTAACTTTTAACGTATTAACGATTGATTTTCGGAATTTAAGGAATAGAAAATCTTCATAATCTATATAAGATTTTATTCTTCGAAATTTGCGGAAATTAGGATTTTCTTTGAATAAATGCGTAATCTGCCTGGATTGCTATGTCTGATATTTCGCTATAAATTGACCTATTCCGTTTCATTTATTTTCACCACTCCTATAATCTTATTTCTTATTTCATACATCCCAATAGATTGTGAAAATGCTTAATCCAGTTCTGAATCTTGATATTTTCCTGCCTATCGTATCCTTCATTCTTCTTTTTCATCTGCCACCAGAGGAATTTATTTTCTTCTACTATTACCTTGGGGTTATAGTGTTTTTCATTCTCCCGTGTCTTTATATTGCTATACGCATTGATATACACGGTTTGTAATTTCGGGGTTGTTATCGGGCTTTATATTCTCCATTATATTTCGAAGCTTCATGCTTTCGTTATCTCTTCCCGACCTTAAGTCAAGCGGATAATGGTCCAGAATTCGTAGGTATGAAGTTTCAGATGAACATAACTAATGTTCTAAGAAAGAAATGGTAATAGCACAATCTGACTTGTCAAATTACCAGAATACCTCGAAAAAGATCGAATCATTAAGAAAATATTTTCTTGATATTTTTAGAGATTATATAGAATGAAAGAGTTATGTAACATGGTTCATGATGAGGGTATGATCTGTGAACCTTTATCACGTTCCATTAGAAACTCAGCATGACTTACTGTAATATAATCACGTTGATCAAGTGTCATTATATTATACTAATTCACGCTTCAGTTCCCAACACTACTTCAAAACATTAAATTTTTTTCGAATTTTTCAGATGTTAGAAACTAAAATAGTTTCTTTTATGTTATAACACAGATAGCGCGAAGAGATGAATGATTTCAAATAAGAATGGTTATGAAAATATCTTCAGAAATATCGAGGATATTTATAATGAAAGATATGATGATATCTTAGAATATTTAAGATAATGATGATGATGAAGAATATTGTCCGCAAATGTTTTAGAGTAAAGAGCAGGTTCAGTCTTTGTGATTTATCCACAGCCTCCTTCATACTTTGCTCAATCCGTTTTTCAGTTCCAAACCTTCTCTTTTTCTCAGCTTTACCACCATACTATTCTTTATCAATAAACTTTTGACTGTTAAGGTCGTTTACAGTTTTTGCTGCTTCATCAGCATTGTTCCAATTTCAGAGAACTAGTTCATAGTTTGGGATGTTTTTCAGAAACTTCACATTCGAAGTATGTAAGTCTAGAAGATAGACATTATATGTATATATAACTGTTGACGTAGAATTGCTGCGATATTCGAAATACTGATTGCTAATTTCCGGTAGTTGATATGGCAATTATTGTTACAAGATGTGGATGAGTACATGATACAGTTTCAATGAGTATAAGGATTTTTCGGAAGGTCAAAGATCAATGAAGTTGTTGGTAAATTTACTGCTAATGTGGTGGAACATGAAAGGTTCCCCAGTAACGAAAACGTATATGCCAAATTTACAAGTCTGAAAGGTCGTCGTTGACTGGTTGAATGGTTGATAATACTGGATACTTTGAAAAGGAATTGCAAGGTTATTTTTGGTAAAAACAATGCTAAAGGATCTTGCATAGTTTTAAAGTCAAAGTATAGCTTTGAAAGATGTAGAGATCTAAGAAAGATGTCACCGGTTCAGAGTTATGGCTTGGATTCTGATCCGTCGATATCAGAATATGTGATTGAATTTGTATGAAATGATTGTGTATCATTGTGAAGATAGTGAGTATAGTTAATGATTTTTGAATCAAAATTGAAGAATGTACAGTGTAACATATTAATTGTGAACTTAAATATTTCTCGAGTAGTACCTACCCGTTAAAGATTTCACAATTAATACTTTGTACAAAAGAATTTTTATTACCGTCTTTATGAAAATATATGTATGTATATTTTTTTTCAAATCTAATACAGATTTAATGAGTTAATATCATATTAAGCTCATTTGATTTTCGACTTGACTTAGAAATGATTAATCTCTAAAACATTAAAGATTACATAATCTTTGCGGAGTATTTCGCTAATGTAATCGATACTTCATTATTTATTCTTATTTCTCGGTGAAGGATGTTGATGCTTGTGGAATCTTTGTGAACCTTACAAGGCACAGATGATGTTTTCTGGAAAGTTTCGAGTACATCGAAAATGAAAATGTAAAATCAATTATGTAATTGAATAATACACTTGGTTTATTATGAAATGAAATTCATTAAGTTGAAACAGAGATTGTAGTTAACAATGGTTAAGTTGTTAAGGAAGGATGTACATCATTGCATATTAGTAATATGAACTAACCGAGTAGTACCTACCAGTTAAGATTCACACGTAATAGCTTAGTACGAAAAGATTTATTTTGATTTCAAAATTCATATATATTAAATATACATAAAATTTCTTCAGGGGAAATAAGTTAATACTTCATCGGTTATTGTTGCTGGTATTTCTTGGTAACTACGATGCGTATGACGTTGATGTTCAAGGTACATATTATGATGTTGAGGCTTGCGGTGCGGATGTTGTTGGTGGTGGTAATGGTACTGTTGGTGTTGTTGTCGGTGGTACTGTTGATGCCGGAGATTCTGCTGGTGCTTGTAACCTTTGCACCATATTCTCCAAAGCCACTACCCAAGCGCGAAGCTTGTTGACTTCTTCTACTACACCGGGATGATTGGCAGTTCGAACGAGCGGATGAATAAGATCCAGAATTTGAGATAGTATATTATCGTGACGAGATACTCTGGAAATGAGAGAGAAAATGGTGTCTCAAACAGGTTCGCCGGTAAGTGCTTCAGGTTCTTCGCCAAGAGGGCAATGTGGTGGATGGAAGGGATCGCCTTCTTCTTGTCTCCAATAATTAAGTAGGCTACGAACCCATCCCCAATTCATCCAGAATAGATGATGGCTAATTGGTTGATCCATTCCGGTTACACTGTCTTCGGAATTCAGGTGAATATCCATATCGGAATAGCTGTCAGAGTTTAAGGAATTTGAACTAGATATGGGATCCATCTTGTATAATTAGGGAGATGATTTTTTTTATATGAATTAGATTATAGAATTTAGTTTGGTATTCTTCAATACATAATTTACATATGTATATATAATACCAAATTCCATAAATCACAGAGAAATTTTCGGAAGATGTCAGGAAAAATTTACAGTAACAGATACGCTAAGATATGAATTTTGTCTATACACTATTCATGCAATCAATGCAGTAAAACGTGTCTAGACTAGGAATGATAAGCAGGTAATTTCCGACAAAAAATGATAAGCAAAACTTTTGACATGCAGACACGGTCGAAGTCCAGACTTACTAATGCATCCTAACAACTATCAGTTAGACACACTCATGCAAGACCTGGTTCGCTAGGACCAACGCTCTGATACCAACTGTGACGATCGGTCCAAATCTATATGGACGAACACGTCATTCATCGATTTCATTGCGAGGTATTTGACCTCTATATGATACGTTTTGTAAACATTGCATTCTTTTGAAAAGGCACACCATAAATGAATATTTAAATCAAAGGTTTTCGACATCTGATGATTTCTACATATAGACAATCATCGTAAATAATAGTTTACAATAGTACTTCAGTTGACAATGCAGTCAAAATAAGATACATGGTGATGATTTGGTGAATGCAACGTTTTCTTGAAAAATATGCCATGTAAGACTCCATGCACATAGCTTGTTTAACATATAAGCAAACAGCGGAAGACTTCTAGGGAACCTGAGAATAAACATGCTAACAAGTGTCAACACAAAGGTTGGTGAGTTCATAGTTTTAATGTTGCGCATAATCTGTATATAAAGGTAGATCACAAGATTTCAGTTGTTCAATCCAGAAACGTTTATCAAAATATTCTACGAAATTGAGCACCCTGGTAACTAAACTTAACGTATATATAATTTGTACCCTTTGTATAATCATCTTAATAATACACGCAAACCAACGTGTACGCTTCTCAAATAGCATACGTCCGTTAAAAGGTTAGTGCTCTAGCTCGGACGGGGATATTAAGCCCTATGGATCCATATATAACTACTCGCGCCCACCAGTTCTTATAACCGGCAGTTACTAGTTACCAAAGCTAAGGGATTTTCGGTTCAAACTCGGTGTAGAATTTAGTATGTACTTGTATCCATTGCGTTTAAAATAAAGTGCATGTATTCTCAGCCCAAAAATATAGATTGCAAAAGCAATTAAAAAGGGAGCAAATGAAACTCACCTTAGCAGCATATAAAGTCGTTCACCAAAATGTGATCGAAACTCGGATTACCAAATAACCGTAGATCTCAACCTAGAGAACATATGTTGGTCAATAAATGTCTATCAAGCTAGGTCAGGTCATAGTGTATAACAATCCTAATGCTCGAGATCGACATACAAAAGTTATCCAAAGTCGTTTCAAAAAGTCAATTTTGACAATAATTCAACAAAACGAGACGTGCATTATATATGGATTCATTTACTTGGCTGATAATATTCAAAAATCCAATTTATCATTCTTACAAACAAGTTTCAAAAGCAATTTCAATCAATGTCAATCATAATTCAGTTGATCATATCTTTTAATTCGTTCACCGAAATTACGCGATTTCTAAATGAAAAGTTATTGATTTTTTTCGCCAGCTTTCCAAAAACATGCATATCATATACCTTTTATCAGTAATATATGTATTTACTTCGTGATTCATCATAACTGTTTAACGACAAAATTTAGTATACAAGCATGCATAAATATATATACTCGAGCACTAGACATGGATACACAATTAATGTATAAAAGATAAAATATGAGTGCTTACGTATCAATATTGAGATTCAATATTGTAGGAAAGTACGTAGACGCAACAGAGATGATAAACACTAGATTTGATTCACAAATATACCCTCGAACATTACCCATAACCTCATTGGCAATAACCCATAATTTCCTTAGCTCTATCCTGCTCAAAAACCCATTTTGAAGGTGACACGCTCATAACCTCGTCGTAGTATTTTAGGTATATATACTACTAATAATAATAATATTATAATAAGATTAATAATAATAATATTAATAATAATAATAATAATAATAATAATAATAATAATATAAAAAAATAATAATACGGAAGAATGAATCGAGCTTTTATAGTATGTGGCCTGCTACAGTACCTCATGCGATCGCATGAGTTTTCAGTGTTTTTGTCATGCGATCGCATGGCCGCCTTATCCGTTTTTGTTTGCTAGTTCGTCGACATCAAATAGTGTGTACTGTAGCAAATAGTGTACTGTAGCAAATCACTGTAGCAAAGTCGTTTTCAATGTAGCACTGTAGCAAAATACGGTTCCACTGTAGTAAATAGTGTTTTACTGTAGCAAATAGTATTTTACTGTATCAAAGTCATTTTACTGTAGCAAATAGTGTTTTACTGTAGGAAAGTCGTTTTTTACTTGTACATATATATATATACATACATATAATTGTTCATGAATCGTCGAGAGCAGTCAAATGTAATGAAACAGTTCTAAAATTTTGAGATTCAACTTCATAGACTTTGCTTATCGTGTCGGAAACGTTAAATCATTTAAAGATAAAGTTTAAATTTGGTCAAAAATTTCCGGGTTGTCACAGGTTGCTAATGTCGAAATATACCACAGACATAATCTTTTTAAACCCTTTTACGAGTGAGATTCACCATCTTCCACATCTTGACTTTGATTATATTGAAAGCTTTTCTTTTTCTGCACCACCTACTTCACTTGATTGTATGGTTGTTGGACTCGCGACGAAAGGTGAATGGCATGTTTACATCCACTATGTTAGTAGAGATCAATCCTGGTGCAGACTTCAAGTAAATTTTGGTAGTTATGATCCAATATACTTATGTTTTCCAACATTTATTGGCCGAGATATTTACGCCTTGAATCGATCTACAAAAAAAAATGGGAGGAAATATATAGCTTAGGTACATATACGATTTATGTATGTGATACAACATGTCTATGCTTTGAAGCCAAAACATCAAAAATGGAGAACACGATCTTTTTTCATCAGTCATATTCCGAGAAGAATAAGAGTGTGTTCTATTCTCTTGAAACACGCGAGTTTCAAACATTTAATGACGACATGGAAAGAAGTTTCGGGGATTTATTCAAGCCTAAACAACTTTTAATGCCTCATGTGTGGATGGAACCAAGTTGTTCGTAGGTAAATGAGTTACATCATCATTTTTACTTATGTTCTTTTAACACTTCTACGCAATTCAAAACTCATAATCTTTTTAGTTATTCAGTAATGCATTGTAATCTAGTTACTCTTATGATATATGATATATTTTCTTCCTCATATATTCTACCCATTATCATGGTTTTTGTCATTTGTATGCTTATAACAGGTGCATCGAATTTATCAATTAAAACCGCCAAATTTTACAGCATTGAAAGAAAAGGATCTAGCCAACGGGAGGTTGCGACTTGGCTTCCAATACTCATGGTAGGGGACCCACCGCGTGAGTTCAGGGCATTTGCACTACTAACAACACTTGTGTGTCCTGCAAATTTGTAACACGTTTTTTAGTTGCAGCTCCTCTAATATTATTTATCTGAAGCCTAATGTTAGGATAAAATCGTCCACGCCTTACTTGACCAACAGAACTAAATCGATACATGATAATAAGAATAAAATGCGACAACTTTTCGCTCTTCCACACTCTAAACCTTAACTAGGTCATCTTCGCCTCCTATTAATATGTACTTCCCATCCATGCTACCATTTCACTGGCTATCAATCATACTTGAATTTTAAGGATAATTACAAAACATGATAAACCATATACACAGTAAGTTCCGATTTACCAAAATCTAATTTAAATCTCAAACGAGTTTCGGTAAAGGAACTTTGTATTAAATCATATATAAAATAGAGTTTTCTACCTCTGTCACATTTATGGAACTTTTTAGCCCTTAAAGGTATACGAAAGCAGGTCAAAACAATAATCTTATTATCAGGCAATTAGAGTTGATTATAAAAGCTTCTCACCTCCAAGTGCAACATGATAAAGCACCATAATAGCTTTTTTCTCCACATATAAGTTGTTCAGTTTCCAAGTCCATGACTGGTAGATAATCTACAGCAAATAACTGGAGTCATTAACTATTAGTTGAAGGGAAAAGAGAAATATTTTAGGAATTAGGGAGCCGAAAAAACACAAGTGAGTCACTACACTACAATCAACAAACGAAGAAATAAACACGAGAAATTGATTAAATTGACACAAATAGATTACGTGGTTATATCCGATCAGTGTGTTTGGTTTAGTCCACCAACTGGAGAGTTTTTCCTTATTATTTTTGTGTGTAGAGTTACAAAAGATTAGGGTTATTTATAAGAGAACTTAAATAAGGAAACCCAATGATCTACAAATTCTTGCACCGTCCTATCCTCGCAATCTGGGATGCTATCTCGCAGTCTGTGAGCCATTCTGAGAGAGGCCTCATGATCCGGGAGACAACCTGTCACGATCTGCAAGCCTCTTCACCACTTGCATTCCTCTCCTTTTTGATCAAACTCTTCACACTCCAACAAAAACAAGCAACAAACATTTGAAAAAAGCGAAGAAGGAATGGTATGTGACATATCATTCCTTCCAACAATTGCAATATAAGCTCCATCATTTGAGAACGCAATAATATTTATCGAACATTGGCATATATGACATCTAGAAACTGGATTCTTCGTGCAGTGACAATGGTCAACTTCAATTTTCTGGTAATTTCACTATAGCTTTGAGTAGAGACAATGCATCAAAACATGCTTTATACTAGTATGAAGTATGATATAGTACACCTAAGCAGTGTTGTAAAAAACCTGATTACTCGCCGATTAATCCCCGATTAATCATTTTTAGGAGCAATCCGTTCCGATTTCCAAAAATTCGTTTAATTAAACGGTCAACTTCAATTGATGCATCAAAATCGAATTTGGTAATCAAAGTTAGTCAAAGTCAAAAATGGTTAATAGTTTAAAATGAATTTAAACTAAACTTTTATAGTCTTAAAGCAAAATGGACAATTTTAAACAATTATGTTAAAAATTATCTTTATATTTATGATTTTTTTTCTATAGTTACACATATAATTTTTAAAATTTAATATTTAAATTTATACAGTACAATCCGATTAATCTCCGATTAGTCCCCGAATTGTCGATTAATCCTTCCAAAGTCCCGACCGATTAATCCCCGAATCGCGAATTTTGCAACCTTGCACCTAAGTATTATATTCATGCTTCATATTAATACAAAATTTAAAATAAATAAAAGTAATTCATTTTTAACATAGTATAATTTTCTCTAGATAATAATAATATCTAGTAAATGCATAAATACAAATAAAAATATAAATACAAAATCATAATAGAAAAACAGTATAGTAATATTAATATTAATATTCATATTCATATTAATAAAATAGTAATCGTATAAATAGTATTAATCGAAAAAATAATGAATCAAATATTATAGACAAATACGTATTTGTAATTATAAGTTTTATTTATTATTTATTATATCTTTGAATTAGAATTCGATGATAAGTATGGAAGCTAAATGCAATCTATATATAAATCAGATTTAATCTAATTTTGATACCGAGTATAAAAAAACCCTAACAATCTAAAGAAGCTTGTATCGTTAATCGTTATCGTTATCGTTATCGTTATCGTTAATATAAACTATATAAAGAATAATAATAAGTTCTTGTTTTTCTCTTCACCTCACAAATTTCCGGTTGATTACAGTTTACCCAACCTGCCGATAGCCGTCAACTTCTTTTTGTCTGTCACATGTTTTAGAGGTAAGATTTGCTTCATAAATCAGTTGCGTTCTTCGTTATATATAATAATATACATAGTAATATAACATTGTTTAAACAGGGTTTAAAAAACTGCAAACCACCAACCTATAGTAAAGGCCGAAAACGATACATCAGCACCTGAATTTTATAACCACTTATTTATAATTATATTATATTACACATTGTTTAAACTTTCTGTTGGTGCATGAATTCCAGCCGTAGTTTATTCTTACATTTAGTACATTCGGTTATGTAATAATGTTATTTACTAGTGACTATTGATTACTATGGTGATTGTGCGTTCTTAGTTTATTAAATAATCAATATGTTAAACTGCACACAGTCGACCGAGTGTGTGTACACCAGTGTTGTAAAATTCGGCCGACTTGACCGACGCGTCGGCCGATGCGTCGTTTTTATGGGTTCACCGTCCCGTTTTTTCTGAAAACGACTCCAAAGACGGTCAGAGCTAAAAGTTTGGTCAAAGTCTGTCAAAGACGGTCAAAGACGGTCAAAAACGGTCAAAGTCAGTCAAATTTTCGACAAGATCTGGTATATTTTAAAAGTATGGTTTGTTTTCATTTTTTGGGCCGCTCTTTCTCTGCGTCCTTACTAATTATGTACTCGGTAACATTAATCGAGTTTGAAGTTTTATTGTTTTTAAATTCGAGTTCCCATTTAAGAAATTTATGATACATAATCAACTATTATATATATATATATATATATATATATATATATATATATATATATATATAAGAAATTATTAATAAAGTCAACATTGGTCAACGACCGATGCGTCCCCGACGCGTCCCCCGACTCGGCCGACGTGTCCTTTTTAGGTCTCGACCGATGCGTCCCCGACTCGCGACTTTTACAACCTTGGTGTACACACTCGACCGACTGTGTAAGTCAGTCGACCGACTGACAGACACACTCGACCGAGTGTGTCTGACTTGCAGTATATATACGGGTTTAGACTTCTTTGATGAGGTTACTCGTCCCATTTGTTCCAAATCGTTGTTTCTCGTCTCCAGAAAACCCTAACACTGAATACCACCGAAATACATCGTCTAGGTGTTGATCTAATCTAGGTTTTGCACTAGGTTCGACCAATTCGATCCCGAAACGACCCGTATCTCGATTTACCTCTATTCTATTGTGTTCCGCCTTTAGTTTAGAGTTCAAGCGACCTAAGATCCATAGATTTATCGTCTACAAAGTGGTATCAGAGCTGAAGTCTCTGGTTTTTGCTTGATCAAATCGTTTTTTGGGTCAAAGTTTGTGTTTTTGGTGTTTTTTAGGTTTTTGGTCTATTAATCTGTGTTTACAAGTTATTGATAGTGTTTTTATTGTCAAAAGGTGTTTCTGGAGTGCTTATTTTCGTTATCTACGTGTTGTTTTTGAGTTTTCCATCCATAATCGATTGCAAAATCGATTTTTGTCTAGAAAACCCTAATAGTCGACCAGCTTCTGTCAAGAACACACTCGGCCGTGTGTATCTTGACAACCGACCGAGTGAGTCCTAAGATCGACCGTGTGTATTGTTCCACCGATCGTGTGAGTTTTACTAGAGCCGTGCCAGATTCCCTAAGTCAGTCGGCCGTGTGAGATTGTCACTCGACCGTGTGAGAGTTTCAATCTACCGTGAGAGTTAGACAATCGGTCGTGTGTGTTTGCAATACCCAAGGATTATATAGTAACGAAGTGCTGCCAAAATTTTGTTAGACAATCGACCGTGTGATAAGTACAATCGATCGTGTGTCTTATACAGTCGACCGTGTGTCAGAGATAGTCGACCGTGTGACTTAATCAGGATCTTAATTAATCTTTTATTTTCAAACTTAATCAGTTAACATGTCGGACACTAATGAACAAGTGACAAATGAATATAGCGCGTTAGTAATTGCACCTGGACTACAAAAATTGTTACTTAACGAAAGCGAATCTGGATCGACAAATAAAGTACCTCGACTTGACAATCTTAAAGACTTCTTGGACTGGAAAGTTAGGTTTGTTATTTACTTAAATGGTGTTGACTCTAGACTTTGGGAATTTATTGAGAATCCATTTGTTTGGCCTTGTGGAGGTGATGGTGAACCCAAAGAAACACAACAGTTTAGTCCTACAGAGCGTACACAATATAATCTTAAGTGTAGATGTTATTCTCCGCTAATGCAAGCATTGTCAAAGGACATTTTCCAGCAGTTCAAAAACCGTAACAAAACCGCGTATACTCTTTGGTTAGCCCTTCAATCTGCAACAGAGGGTACTGCTACTTATCGGGCAACAAAAGGTAAGGTATTAAAGGATGAATGGAGGGCATTTGCTGCTCTTCCATCAGAGTCACTGGGACAAACTTTGGAGAGATATCGTTTACTGGTAGCAGAGATGGCGGATTATGGGATTGATGTACCTGATGATAAGGCAGTCAGGGTGTTGAAAGATAGTCTTCCAGAAAAGTGGGACCATGAGATTGAAAAGATTCAGAACATGTACAGCACATCAGGTCGTACGTTAACATTGACAGCTTTTACTTCTAAGTTGATGGAGAAGGATATTCAGGTAGAAGCTAAGAGGAAGAGACTTGGTTCGGTAGTTGCTTCTGCATCCACTTTAGCTTCATCTTCTGGTCATGCTCCATTACAAACAGCTTATATTACAGTAAATGCTTCTCAAATGTCTGCTCCACAATCTCAGTCTGGATACTTTAATGCTAAATCACAAGCTCAGACTCAGAATTCTCCTTCTCAACAGACTCAGACTCAGACTCCTGTGTTTCAAACTGAGAATATCATGAAGAGACCCATCGAATCAATTCAGGAAGATATGGCTCTGGCAGCTATTGTTGTTAACTCATACAACGATATGATTAGTGGACAAGTGATTAATAGTCATCTTAAAAATGAAGACTATGATCAGATTGATGAGGACGATATCGAAAGGATGGATATACTTTATTGCATGGGTAGCATTGTTAGACGGGCTAGGAAGTACTTGAAGAAAACCGGACAGAGGTCTTTGAGTTTGAATCGAGACTCGAAGTTTGGTTTTGATATGTCAAAGGTTAGATGCTTCAATTGTGATGAGCTTGGTCATTTTAAGAAGACTTGCACGAGGCCACCCAAGACTGGTTTTTCTGATCCTTTTTACAATACAACCATTTCAGTTACTCCACAACATGTTATTGTTGAGAAAGAATCTTCGGGGTCTACTCAATCTAAGGCCTTGACGACCACGTATGCTGATGAAGTGTGTGACTGGTCCATCACGGCAGATACGCATCAAGCTAATATTGTGTTTGTAGGTAAAACTGAAGCTGAAATTGAAGAAGAAACAATTGCTAGGAGAAATGCAGGTTGTACTGGAAAAAATAATCCGAATTACACCTGCTATGTGTGCAAATGTGATGCTAGAATGAAAAGAGCTGAGGAGATTATGAAGTTGTGCCTCAGAAAGAGGATTAAAGATCGACTGTATGATAAGTTTCGCCAAGCTCGAGACCTATCAGATTTTGAGTTTACGACTGATTCTTCCGATGAGGATGAAGAAAGAAGTTGTCATGTTGGTACTTGGTTCAGACAAGAGTTGGGACATTTTCTCAACTGTGATCTTAAGAGTGGTGACAAGAATATTGTTACAGTTCGGAGTCCAGTGTGTTCAGACGAAAGCGAGAACAAAGGAGGTTATGAGGCTGACTACGCGGACAGTACGAGTTCAGAGTCTGAGTCAGAATCAGATGAAGACACTCAGGTTGGAAGAAATACCTATGCATTTATGGCCAACACATCCGGTAACGATAAGGTATGTAATGATTCAGTTTCTAAATGTTCTAGATGCGTTGATTATGAACAGGAAATTTAGAGGCTCGAGTGTGTAATTTCGAAGCTTAATGAGATATCTGTTACATGTGAGACCTGTCCTAAGCTTTTAGTTGACCTTAAGGATCATAGATTGGAGAATCAGACTAATAAAAAGAACTATGATGATGCACTTTTCTACCTTAACAAACAGAAAGACTATGTTGATGTTATTAAGTCTTTAGAGAATCAGGTAGGTCACTTAAAATCAACTGTTATAGATGATGGAAAAGTGATTACTATGTATTTGGGCCAGATAGAGACTCTTAAGGCTGAAAGAGATTCATTTAAGTTGAAATACGAGTCTGAAAAAGCTAGGATCGACAATTGGCAGAGGATGTCTTATGTGAAACAGAATTTGAATCCTCCTAAACAGCAGGGTTTAGGTTATAACCAGGTTGCCTCGCCACTTTTGGGTGAGTACATTAACAAACCAGTTGAGAAAAGTAATGGTCATGTTGTAGAACTAGAATATGGTAAGCCTAAAGAAGCACCTGTTGAGAGCACTGTTAAGATAGTTGAGTCGAAGAAGCCTTTAGATGCTGTCTATGAAACAGAGTCAGATACTGATATCGACACTGAAAAAGATAGCAAACCATTTGAGCTTGTCACTAAACCTGTTACCATTCTGAAAAATCCAGTTAATGCTAGTAAGATGACTCAGAGTCAAAAGGCTCAGCCTAAGAAAACTGTGAGTCCCAAACAGAATAAGAAGAAGAACACCCAGGGAGTGTCACCTAAGTTTATCAGTAAGGGCCGAATAGATGAATCATGTCCTAAGGTAGAACAATCACCAACAGAGTTCCAAATCTGAGAATGTGTCCAAGTATGTTCCGCCTGGTCGTCGACAGACTGTTAAGCAACAAGTCTCGTCATCCCCTACGACTAGACAACATACTGAACCACCTAGAAGACAGTTTTCACCAATTAGACGCAAAGTGTTTAATTCTCATGATTTTGATAATGTTAACTGCTTTAATTGTGGGAGGTTGGGACACAGGGCTATGAATTGCAGACCCATTCGACAGACACCAAGAAGGAAGGTTGATCTTAGTCCAAATAGGTTCTCTAATAGGAGATCACCGTCACCGGTGTTTAATTCTTTTTCAGTGCAAACAAATGATAAAAAGGTTTTTCAAACTAATGATTATTATAGAAAACCATTACCGAATAACACAGTTTGGAAACCTAAATCAGAAGTTAAAAGTGTTCAGCATCCTGAAGGTCCTTCTGGATCTAAAGGACAATGGGTGGAGTTTCCAGTTGTTGGTGTTGATGGGAAACCCACTGCCATTAGGGCATGGGTGGCCCTTTCTAACTAATTTTAACACCCCGCCAAATTACCATCTGACGGCGCGTTAATCAAGGTCCCACAGTTAACAGTTACGCCCTCTATATGAGACGTTTAAAGCAATCGCATTTAATTTTATTAAAAATTGACTTCAAAACATAAGTCGATAAACTCCAAAATAGAAACACTGTTGTGATCGTAACCACAAGCCAACAATATTTAAACAGTTACAAAAGTTTTAAATGTGAAAGTAATTAATGTTATTTAAATAATATGCTGACTCCACGGCCAGACCATGCAGCAAACACAGCGGAAGTCTACCTTTTAAGGACCTGAGAATAAAACACGCAAAAATAGGTCAACAAATAATGTTGGTGAATCTACAGGTTTAAAGTAATGTAACAGTATCTGAAAAACAGTTATCAGAAAAATAGTTTAAGATCCTTGACCACGAGATTCTACAAGTACAACTCCAAGTTGCGAAACGTTTGCATAATCTATGAGCACCTGAATACTAGCAATGACCCGAGTATAGAATCCACTATACCCGCCTTTACCTCATAAAATGTTATACACTTGTTCGAGTGTCTTAATGTTCAAAGTAAATGCACCACAGTTTTTATAGCGGGTGAGGTTGTCAACCTAACGGATCCGTCCATCTAAATTGTGCCTACACCGATGGTATTTAAAGTATTCAAGCTAGAGGCTTTGTGTACAAACTCAATATGCAGATATAGTACTCGTGTCAATACAAAAAGCATTTGTAAAAATGTAAGTATAACAGCGTGTATTCTCATCCCTGACAATATGTAAAAAGCGGGACTGTAGACTCACCTTGAATAAAGCTCGGATTGAAAAGTGGACAAATAACTTGTATGGTTTAGTGCCGAGTAATGCAACCTAAGTATACGTATTCAGGTTGGTCAACATATATGTCTTAAGCAAATGTGGTTTCATAGTGTAAGTTGTCTTATTGCTCGACTCGACGCTTTTCAAAGTAAAAGTCAACATATAGTCAACTAGATCATGCAAGTCAAACAAAGTCAACCAAAGTCAATCCAAAAGTCAAACTTGGTCAAAGTAGTCAACTAAGGTCAACATCAGTAGGTTCATGTCAAATGTTGGTCAACATGTCAAACCTAAGTCAAACAACACATTTTAGGTCATACATGGTCAATTTCACAATTTCAGTTTATCGTTGTGCACAAAGTTCATGTACATGTAGCAAACTTAGCATATTATCTCATAGTACAAAATTCATGCAAACATGGAAAACTCCAGATCATAAGTATACTCAAAATCGATTCCAAAAAGTCTAGCCAGGGTCTCATACGATAATTAAAAGTCAGGAATCAGAAGGGATATATTTATGGTTTGCCAAGTCAGTTTCTGACAGCGCACTGATTTCGTTTTGGCTATAACTGGAGCTAGGGACATGCAATTGATACAAGACCAGTGGCCATGGTTCAAGAACAAGTTAAACTAACACATATCAAAAATCGAGCAATTTTTGTTTAGCCAATTTGTACCGACTAACCGATCTTTACTGATCTATCAGTTTTGGACAGAACTATACATGTCAACTTATCAAACTTATAACTCATGGAAATTAACGTTTTCAGATGTTAACATGCAAATGAAATATGTCAAGGAACATATTAAATAACATAATCCAGAAGATCAAAGCCTCAATCAATTTCTAGTCCACTCTAGGTAATTATTTCTAGCATTAAAACAGTTTCGGTACACTTTAACGTATGAATCTTCGTTTAAACATATCGGGAGCATTACAAAAGCTTTTGATGCAATTCTTAAGTCTAACATGCATGATTTTTCACAAGGATTACACTAGTACACTTTTCATTAGCTAATTCAATAAACACATATCTCAGAGAATTCGGATTTCAATTATAAACTAGTCAAAACTTCGATTTAGCATATCTTAAGCATACGGTAATGAAATCAAGTGAAATCAAAGCCTAAAGTTAATAGTTTTTCGAAAGCTAAACATCTAAACATTGTAAATGATCAGATCAAAAGTCAACTCTCATCAGATCCTTGAAATACAATTCGTTTTTCATGTAAACAATATCAATTGATCAAATTAACGACTAACAACGAGTAATAACACAATCAATTGAGCACTAGACTTGACTACACTATGTAATTGAATAAAATTAGATTTAATTGAATTGGGATCAGTGTAATTATACCTCAAAACACAATTTGTGTATACTAGCGCGTAGAGAACGACGATCGGAGCAAGATTGATCAACGAGTAAGAGCAAACAAGCAAGTTTGATGGTTGATTTGTGTGTGTGTGTTTGAAGTGAAGAAGAAGAGAGGGAGGAGGAATGAGCTGCACTCTTATGGATGTATGATAGAATGAGAGTATAATAATTGTCTAGACAATTATCTAGTTAGTCATTTAGTGCTTAAAACTAAAAGTCAACAAACATGAGCTTAAAACTAATAGTCAACATGCATGGGCCTAAAACTAATAGTCAACATGCATGGGCTACTCATGAGATCAATGATGATGATGTATGAGGTCATGGCCATGTGGCCTCGGGCTCGGGTCTCGGCTCGTTTTGCGTAAAAGCTTGTACTCGTGGTCCGTTTCAAGTGCCGTTTAGTCGTACCGAAGGCCCGGAACGCTAAACCGATCGTTAAAACGTAACCAAACGTTTAATTTATTAAAAACCCAATAAATTAAATATAAAAAAAAAAGTTAATAATTAATAAATTAATTATTAAAATAAACCCGAGCGTTGCGTTGCTCGAAAAGCAGTTATCAAAACCGTATCGTTTTTATCGTATTTCTTTATCTGAAATGTTTATTCGCATTAATATCAACCCATATTAATTATTGTAACCCTCCAAGGATCAAGTATGTATTTATTACACATAAACGCATAAAATTCAAGTAATCGTCGTTAAATTAATTAACAGAAAGTTAACGGAAGTGACGGAAAAAGCAGGGTTGTTACATTACCCACCTGTTATTGAAAATTTCGTCCCGAAATTTTAGTGATCGTCCACTGAAGTAGTTTCCTCGGGAAACAGTTGCGGGTATTTTAGTCTCATCTGATCTTCACGCTCCCACGTGAACTCTGGTCCTCTTCTCGCGTTCCACCGAACTTTAACGATAGGAATTCTGCTTTGCTTCAACTGTTTGACCTCACGGCCCAAGATTTCGACAGGCTCTTCAATGAAATGAAGTTTGTCGTCGATACGCAGTTCCTCTAATGGAATAATCAAATTCTCGTCAGCTAAACACTTCTTCAAGTTGGATACGTGAAAAACGTCGTGTATACCACTTAGTGCTTGTGGCAGTTCCAACCTGTAAGCTACCGGTCCAACTCTTTCGGTTATCTCGAATGGTCCAACATATCTAGGACTTAATTTACCTCGTTTTCCAAACCGTACGACACCCTTCCAAGGTGATACTTTAAGCATAACTTTGTCACCAACTTGGAATTCTATGTCATTCCGTCTAACATCGACGTAACTCTTTTGACGACTCCGAGCCGTTCTCAATCTTTCCTGAATCTGTAGAACTTTCTCAGTTGTCTCCTGAATAATCTCAGGACCTGTCAACTGACTATCCCCCAATTCACTCCAACAAACGGGAGATCTACATTTCCTTCCGTACAACGCTTCAAAAGGTGCAGCTTTTATGCTCGCATGGTAGCTGTTATTGTATGAGAACTCAGCTAGTGGTAAGTACTTATCCCATCCATTTCCAAAATCGATGACACATGCTCGCAACATATCCTCAAAAGTTTGAATAGTTCGTTCGCTTTGGCCATCTGTCTGGGGGTGATATGCTGTACTCATATCTAAACGGGTCCCCATTGCTTTCTGTAATGACTGCCAAAACCTTGAAGTGAATCTGCTGTCGCGATCAGATATAATAGATATAGGAACTCCATGCCTAGAGACGACTTCCTTAATGTAAACCTGAGCCAACTTCTCCATTTTATCAGTTTCTCTTATTGGTAAGAAGTGTGCAGACTTAGTGAGACGATCCACGATAACCCAAATAGTATCGTATCCTCCCGCCGTTCTAGGCAATTTCGTGATGAAGTCCATGGTAATACCTTCCCACTTCCACTGGGGAATCTCTGGTTGAGTTAATAACCCTGATGGCTTCTGATGTTCAGCCTTGACTTTAGCGCAAGTCAAGCACTTTCCGACATAGGTAGCAATATCAGCTTTCAAATTTGGCCACCAATAAAACGTCTTCAAATCTTGGTACATTTTATCTGATCCCGGATGAATTGAGTACCTTGACTTGTGTGCTTCTTCCAACACTAGTTCTCTCAATCCACCAAACTTTGGTACCCAGATTCGATTAGCAAAGTACCGTGTTCCGTCCTCCTTGATGTCAAATTTCTTATCCATTCCTCTTAGAAATTCAACATCGACATTTTCTTGCTTCATGGCTTCTCGTTGTGCTTCCCGGATCTGTGATGTGAGATTTGTACGGACAACTATATTAAGAGCTTTAACCCTGAGGGGTTTCTCTCGCTCCTTTCTGCTTAAAGCATCCGCCACAACATTCGCTTTGCCCGGATGGTATTGAAGTTCACAGTTATAATCGTTAAGTAGTTCCATCCAACGTCGTTGTCTCATGTTAAGCTGTTTCTGATCGAATATGTGCTGTAAACTCTTATGGTCAGTGAAGATAGTAAATTTGGTTCCATACAGGTAGTGTCTCCACATTTTAAGTGCAAAGACAACGGCTCCTAATTCAAGGTCGTGCGTAGTGTAGTTCTGCTCATGAATCTTTAACTGTCGCGATCCATAAGCAATAACCTTATTTCGTTGCATGAGTACGCAACCCATTCCTTGACGTGAAGCATCACAATAAACAACAAAATCTTCACTTCCCTCGGGTAGAGACAATATCGGTGCAGTTGTTAACTTCTCCTTCAACAACTGAAATGCAGTTTCTTGGGGTTCTGACCACTCATACTTCTTGCCCTTATGAGTCAACGCGGTTAATGGTCGGGCAATCTTAGAGAATCCCTCGATGAATCTCCTATAGTAACCAGCTAAACCCAAAAATTGTCGGATCTGAGTTGGCGTCTTTGGAGTTTCCCAATTCTTAACCGACTCAATCTTTGCTGGATCGACCTGTATTCCATTGACCCCTACAACATGGCCAAGAAATTGTACCTCTGGTAACCAAAAGTCACACTTAGAGAACTTTGCATACAACTGCTCTTTTCTAAGCATGGTTAATATCGATCGTAGATGCTGTTCATGCTCTTCCTTGTTCTTGGAGTACACCAATATATCATCAATAAACACAATGACAAATTTATCTAGGTATGGCTTACACACACGGTTCATGAGGTCCATGAACACTGCTGGTGCGTTCGTCAAACCAAACGGCATCACTGTAAACTCATAATGTCCATAGCGTGTTCTAAACGCCGTCTTCGGGACATCAGCTTCTTTGACTCTCATTTGGTGATACCCGGATCTTAAATCAATCTTCGAATAACAACTCGATCCTTGTAGTTGATCAAATAAGTCATCAATCCTCGGTAGCGGATACCGATTCTTGATTGTCAACTTGTTCAATTCTCTGTAGTCGATACACAACCTCATCGATCCATCTTTCTTTTTAACAAACAAAACCGGAGCTCCCCAAGGTGAAGAACTCGGTCGGATGAATCCCTTGTCTAACAACTCTTGCAATTGACTAGATAACTCTTGAAGCTCTGGGGGTGCAAGTCTGTACGGTGCGCGAGCCACCGGTGCCGCTCCTGGCACTAAATCTATTTGAAACTCAACTTCTCGATGCGGTGGGAGACCAGGTAATTCCTCCGGAAAAACTTCAAGAAATTCCTTAACTATAGGAACGTCTTCGGGTCTCCTTTCATCAGGTACAATTTGGTTTACATTAGCCATAAACGCGATACATCCCTTTCTCACATATCTCTGAACTTTCAAGCAGTTAATGAGATGCAATTGTGAGCCATTCTTTTCTCCATAAATCATCATAGGTTCACCGTTAGCAATAGGAATACGAATAGCCTTTAGGTCACAGACCACCTCGGCTTTGTTATCAGCTAACCAGTCCATTCCAACCACAAGGTCAAAACTTCCCAGTTTAATAGGTATTACATCAATGCTAAAAGGCTTACCCTCTAATGTCAAAGTACAACCGCGATAAATCTTATCAGCTCTCATCAAGCTACCATTCCCTAGTTCTATGGAATACACGTTATCTAGGGGAGAAACGGGATTTTTAACATTGTGACAGACATCCTTAGATATAAAACTTCTATCAGCACCAGAGTCAAACAAAACATAAACAGGTTGATCATTGAGTGAAAACGTACCCGTGACTAGTTTCAGATCATCACGAGCTTCCGCAGAATTGATGTTGAATGCCCTGCCTCGAGCATTCCCATTGTTGTTGTTCTTAGGACAGTCTTTCTTGAAATGACCTGGTTGTCCGCAACCAAAACAGTTCTTACCATTACCAGCATTGTTCGCATTGTTTGTAGCGTTGTTGTTGTTAGTGTTGCCGTTGAGCTTAACCTTACAATCTTTCGCCAAATGGCCAAACTTCTTGCACCGGTCACAAATTAGAATAGCACAGTTTCCGGTGTGATGCTTGCCACACTTTTGACATTGTGGATTTTTGCCCTTATAACCGGAGTTAGTTCCGGCGACCCCAGTGTCGTTGCGGTAAGTATCTTGCTTCTTGAATGGCTGTTGGTTAAAATTCTTATCTTGACCACCATTCCACTTCCTCTTACCATCATTGGACTTATTCTCATTCACTGTAGTACCCTTCCCTCTTTGGGCAATCTGGTCCAATAACAAACTAGCCATGTCAATAGCTTCTTGCACATTTGCGGGTTTAGAAGTAGTGACCCCGCCTTGAATATTCTCACTTAGACCTTCTATGTATAGTTCAACCTTTCGCTTCTCAGGAGTAACCATTTCAGGACACATCAGTGCCAGCTCAAAGAACCTCTTGTTATAGGCGGTGAGATTATTGCCTACTAACTTCAATTCTCAGAATTCGCGTTCCATTTTCTTAATCTCGTTCCGTGAACAATACTCCTCTATCATTCTTTGCTTCAAAGTTTCCCAAGCTAGGGCATAAGCTTGATCATGACCCAGGGATTGAGCATAGTTGTTCCACCAGGTGAGCGCACTATCCGACAGTGTGCCCGTAGCAAAACCTACCCGGTCATTATCATTACACCCGCTGATGCGGAAAACCGACTCAAGCTTTTCAAACCAACGAGTGAGACCAACTGGTCCCTCAGTTCCGTTAAAAGGATGCGGGTTACAACTAGTGAATGTCTTGTAAGAACATCCATTACGGCCTTGAGTGCCGTTCCCATTGGTGTTGCTCGAACCACCGCGATCATTGCTGTTGCGGCCATTGTTGAATTCTCTCAGTAGTTCAGCTCTCTCAGCCGCAATACCTTCAGCGACCAATCTCCTGATCTGAGCAGCGGTTGATTCCTTCGGAGGCATCTTCAACACAGAAAACATACTAGGTCAGTGTCAAAACAACGCTATATGAAAATATACTAGCAACGGGTGTTGAAGACTAGTAAATAATAATAGTACGAAAAGATTCGTAAGTAGTGTAAATAGTATTAGTAGTGGTAGTAGTGATAGTAGTGATAGTAGTTACACTAGTGGTAATAGTAGTGGCACAAGTGTTATGTAGTGATAGCAATGGTAGTAGCACTAAGTAGTAACAATGAAATCATGGCAGTATCACAAAACACAAGTATTATAATCATACAATGTTACTAAATACAGAATATTACCGTAAGCAATAAAAGATAATAATCGTTAATAGCATAATCCACCATTATTATTATTACAATCCAAAAAGTAATAAACCAAATCCCAAAAGTAATAAAACCAAACAATAATCATAATGTGCTAGTAGCCCGGTTTAAAGCACCCGGTAAGTCTTATATAATCAAATAAAGAAAGGATGGTGGATGAAAAAGAAAAGAAAGCTCATGGTCGAATGACCCTTCACTTCCTCTTCTGACGGGTACGGGAGGCAGGTCCATCATTCCTCGGCCTATCACGTTCTGCCTCCAACGCAGCAATCCTGGCAGTCAAGGCTGTTATCAATCGCTCCATGTCGAAGAACCTTGCTTCGGTCTCGTACATATAAGTGTGTATGGACGTAACCCTTGAGTCCAACCTGTCGAGATCATCAGGATGGGGGTATGTCCTCGCAACATCACTCAAAGCATTAACACGATCAATTACATTCCTGTTTCGATTAGTATGAATCAGATCCAACTCATAAAGATTAACGGGATAGTTAGGCATCTGGTGTGGAGCAGGTGCGGGTGCATGAGCAGGTGCATTGGCATCAGCCACACTTGAATTGCTGCTATTTCCAGAATTCTGTGACATCTATCTCACAAGACAAGAACACATATAACGCAGGTTAGCCAAACAAATAACGTTAGTCATAAAGTACTCATGTAATGACTAAGTCCCGGTCGTAGTCTAGACTCACTAAAGTGTCCTAATGACCAAATCAGACACACTAATGCAAGTCTTAGTTTCCCTACGAACCGTTAGCTCTGATACCATCTTTAACACCCCGCCAAATTACCATCTGACGGCGCGTTAATCAAGGTCCCACAGTTAACAGTTACGCCCTCTATATGAGACGTTTAAAGCAATCGCATTTAATTTTATTAAAAATTGACTTCAAAACATAAGTCGATAAACTCCAAAATAGAAACACTGTTGTGATCGTAACCACAAGCCAACAATATTTAAACAGTTACAAAAGTTTTAAATGTGAAAGTAATTAATGTTATTTAAATAATATGCTGACTCCACGGCCAGACCATGCAGCAAACACAGCGGAAGTCTACCTTTTAAGGACCTGAGAATAAAACACGCAAAAATAGGTCAACAAATAATGTTGGTGAATCTACAGGTTTAAAGTAATGTAACAGTATCTGAAAAACAGTTATCAGAAAAATAGTTTAAGATCCTTGACCACGAGATTCTACAAGTACAACTCCAAGTTGCGAAACGTTTGCATAATCTATGAGCACCTGAATACTAGCAATGACCCGAGTATAGAATCCACTATACCCGCCTTTACCTCATAAAATGTTATACACTTGTTCGAGTGTCTTAATGTTCAAAGTAAATGCACCACAGTTTTTATAGCGGGTGAGGTTGTCAACCTAACGGATCCGTCCATCTAAATTGTGCCTACACCGATGGTATTTAAAGTATTCAAGCTAGAGGCTTTGTGTACAAACTCAATATGCAGATATAGTACTCGTGTCAATACAAAAAGCATTTGTAAAAATGTAAGTATAACAGCGTGTATTCTCATCCCTGACAATATGTAAAAAGCGGGACTGTAGACTCACCTTGAATAAAGCTCGGATTGAAAAGTGGACAAATAACTTGTATGGTTTAGTGCCGAGTAATGCAACCTAAGTATACGTATTCAGGTTGGTCAACATATATGTCTTAAGCAAATGTGGTTTCATAGTGTAAGTTGTCTTATTGCTCGACTCGACGCTTTTCAAAGTAAAAGTCAACATATAGTCAACTAGATCATGCAAGTCAAACAAAGTCAACCAAAGTCAATCCAAAAGTCAAACTTGGTCAAAGTAGTCAACTAAGGTCAACATCAGTAGGTTCATGTCAAATGTTGGTCAACATGTCAAACCTAAGTCAAACAACACATTTTAGGTCATACATGGTCAATTTCACAATTTCAGTTTATCGTTGTGCACAAAGTTCATGTACATGTAGCAAACTTAGCATATTATCTCATAGTACAAAATTCATGCAAACATGGAAAACTCCAGATCATAAGTATACTCAAAATCGATTCCAAAAAGTCTAGCCAGGGTCTCATACGATAATTAAAAGTCAGGAATCAGAAGGGATATATTTATGGTTTGCCAAGTCAGTTTCTGACAGCGCACTGATTTCGTTTTGGCTATAACTGGAGCTAGGGACATGCAATTGATACAAGACCAGTGGCCATGGTTCAAGAACAAGTTAAACTAACACATATCAAAAATCGAGCAATTTTTGTTTAGCCAATTTGTACCGACTAACCGATCTTTACTGATCTATCAGTTTTGGACAGAACTATACATGTCAACTTATCAAACTTATAACTCATGGAAATTAACGTTTTCAGATGTTAACATGCAAATGAAATATGTCAAGGAACATATTAAATAACATAATCCAGAAGATCAAAGCCTCAATCAATTTCTAGTCCACTCTAGGTAATTATTTCTAGCATTAAAACAGTTTCGGTACACTTTAACGTATGAATCTTCGTTTAAACATATCGGGAGCATTACAAAAGCTTTTGATGCAATTCTTAAGTCTAACATGCATGATTTTTCACAAGGATTACACTAGTACACTTTTCATTAGCTAATTCAATAAACACATATCTCAGAGAATTCGGATTTCAATTATAAACTAGTCAAAACTTCGATTTAGCATATCTTAAGCATACGGTAATGAAATCAAGTGAAATCAAAGCCTAAAGTTAATAGTTTTTCGAAAGCTAAACATCTAAACATTGTAAATGATCAGATCAAAAGTCAACTCTCATCAGATCCTTGAAATACAATTCGTTTTTCATGTAAACAATATCAATTGATCAAATTAACGACTAACAACGAGTAATAACACAATCAATTGAGCACTAGACTTGACTACACTATGTAATTGAATAAAATTAGATTTAATTGAATTGGGATCAGTGTAATTATACCTCAAAACACAATTTGTGTATACTAGCGCGTAGAGAACGACGATCGGAGCAAGATTGATCAACGAGTAAGAGCAAACAAGCAAGTTTGATGGTTGATTTGTGTGTGTGTGTTTGAAGTGAAGAAGAAGAGAGGGAGGAGGAATGAGCTGCACTCTTATGGATGTATGATAGAATGAGAGTATAATAATTGTCTAGACAATTATCTAGTTAGTCATTTAGTGCTTAAAACTAAAAGTCAACAAACATGAGCTTAAAACTAATAGTCAACATGCATGGGCCTAAAACTAATAGTCAACATGCATGGGCTACTCATGAGATCAATGATGATGATGTATGAGGTCATGGCCATGTGGCCTCGGGCTCGGGTCTCGGCTCGTTTTGCGTAAAAGCTTGTACTCGTGGTCCGTTTCAAGTGCCGTTTAGTCGTACCGAAGGCCCGGAACGCTAAACCGATCGTTAAAACGCAACCAAACGTTTAATTTATTAAAAACCCAATAAATTAAATATAAAAAAAAAAGTTAATAATTAATAAATTAATTATTAAAATAAACCCGAGCGTTGCGTTGCTCGAAAAGCAGTTATCAAAACCGTATCGTTTTTATCGTATTTCTTTATCTGAAATGTTTATTCGCATTAATATCAACCCATATTAATTATTGTAACCCTCCAAGGATCAAGTATGTATTTATTACACATAAACGCATAAAATTCAAGTAATCGTCGTTAAATTAATTAACAGAAAGTTAACGGAAGTGACGGAAAAAGCAGGGTTGTTACACTAATCCTCTTACTTTAATGTGCAGGTCGCCTACAATCCACGCTGCAGTACTTGTATTGTTGATAGTGGGGCGTCCAGGCACATGACAGGGAACTTGTCGTTGCTGTCTAATGTGAAAACAGTAGATGGAGGACCAGTTTCTTTTGCAGGTAGTGAAGGAAGATTTATTACTGCTCAGGGTGTTATTGCTAATGAGAATGTCAGCTTTGATAAAGTTAACTATGTAGAGCAGATGTCGAACAATCTGCTTTCTATTTCACAAGTTGCTGATAAGAAATATACTGTTGCTTTTGATAATAAGTTTTGTTATATATTAAGAAAAGAGTTCGTAATTCCGGAGGACATGATTCTGATGACTGCTCCAAGGTGCAAGGATCTCTATATCCTTGATATGCGTAAGGCTCATGTTAAGGCAGCTACAGGCCATCAGGCTTTTGTCTCTAAAGCTACTGAACAGGAGTCGATTCTTTGGCACAAGCGTATGGGTCATCTGAGTCTGAGGAAGATGAATAATCTAGTCCACAATGGATTAGTTAATGGTGTGAATGTTAAAAGTTTTCATATTCCTGAGGTTTGTCTTCCGTGTAAACAGGAGAAGCAGACTAGAAAGTCACATACTACCAAAAAGCATCATTCTGTCAATATTCCTTTGGAGCTGTTACACATGGATCTCTTTGGTCCAGTTAATTGTAAAACTCTCACTGGAGAATCATATTGCTTGGTAGTTACAGATGAGTATTCCCGGTTTTCGTGGGTTGTGATGTTGAAACTCAAGTCAGACACATTTGAGCATATTAAAGTGTTGATTCTGAAGCTCGAAAGTCTGTATAACTTGAAGGTAAGGAAGATTCGTACTGATAATGGTACAGAATTTAAGAACATTCAGATGCAGCTGTTTTGTAATGAGGAAGGGATACAACAACAGTTCAGTCTGGCTTATACACCTCAATCAAACGGTGTTGCTGAATGAAAGAATATGACTCTAATCGAAACCGCAAGAACTATGCTAGCTGATTCATGTCTTCCAATTGTTTTCTGGGGAGAAGCCGTGAGTACTGCGTGTTATGTGATGAACCGAGTTCTGGTGGTAAAGAGACATGGTAAAACGTGTTATGAGCTGTTGCACAAGAGAAAGCCTAATATCAAACATTTCGAACCTTTTGGTGCTCCTTGTACTATTCTGGTACGAGACGCTGGAGGGAAATTCAATTCAAAGGTGATCTCTGGTATCTTCTTGGGATATGGGAATCCAAACAAACGAGTATATAACATTGAGTCTAGGCGTGTGGAGGAACGTTATGAGGTGGATATTCAGCGCAATGCTCCACCTCGTGTCAGTAAAGGGTTCGCTTGGCAATTTGAATATGGTAAATTATTTGATTCCTTCAATCTTCCACCCGATGCTACAGAGGAGGAGATTTTAACTCAGGTTTTGTTTGATTCTCAAAACTCAACTGAGAATGTTGTTACTATTCCATCGCAGATTCAGAATCCGGTTTCTAGCTTGCAACCTAGTCCACAGAGAGTGACAGATGCTTTTGATTCAAATGCGGACGGGGTAGTATATACAGATGACGATAGTGATCTTGAAGATGATGAGGAAGTTAACCGATCACGATTGACAAAGGAACATCTTAATCCTCTATATAATCAACCACCAACTGTGACAGTGCCTGAACGGCCAACTGAAGCAGGAGGGGTGAGAAGATCCAATCGTGTTATTTTACCGCCTAAACGTCTACAGGATTATTATGTAGACGCACGTGGAATTCCTCATATTAATATTCCCCAGAGTACGATAACAGAGGCATCAACTTCTGAGGTTTCAACCACATCAGAGGTCCCGGTGATTAACAATAGTTCAACAGCAGCAGATGATGTTCAGACTGAAAGTGCGAATGTGGTTACAGCATTTTATTCTTCGCTGAATAAGACAGGTAGGATATTTGTGCATGCTCACTCATGCTATGTATGTCAAATTGAACCGAAAGATGCGTATGAGGCACTGAAGTATGATGAGTGGGTTAGTGCAATGCAAGAGGAGCTGTTACAGTTTAAACATTTGAAGGTTTAGAAACTAGTCAATCCACCGCATGGTTGTGTGCCCTATAGTCTTCGATGGGTTTTAAAGAATAAGAAGGATGAACAGGGTATAGTTATCATAAACAATTCTAGATTGGTGGTAAAGGGATATCAACAAATCCCTGAAGTTGACTATGATGAGGTTTTTGCTCCGGTTGCACGACTGGAAGCAATCAGGATTTTCTTGGCATTTGCATCCTCCATGGGATTTAAAGTTTTTCAGATGGATGTGAAAAGCGCATTTTTGTACGGAGAGATCAATGAAAGGGTGTTTGTTGAATAACCACCCGGTTTCGAAGACCCTCATTTCCCAGAAAAGGTTTATAGACTTGAAAAGGCACTTTATGATCTTCACCAAGCTCCTCGAGCATGGTATGCAACGTTGTCCAATTACATGATTGAAAACGGTTTTTGGAGAGGTGTCATTGATCAGACACTTTTCATCAAAACGAAGGGATAACATCTTATGTTAGTGCAGGTTTATGTTGATGATATTATATTCGGGTCAACAGATCAGGGTATGGTTGATGAGTTTGAGAAGGTCATGCAGCAGAAGTTCAAGATGAGTTCAATGGGAACGATTAAGTTTTTCTTGGGTCTACAAGTAGCTCAGACAGATAAAGGCATCTTCTTGCATCAAACCAAGTATGTTGCTGATATTCTGAAGAGGTTTCAAATGGAAGCAGAAAGACCGGCTAAAACTCCGTTGTCTGTGAACCATGGTATTTCACCTGAGTGTGAGGGTGCCGCAGTGGACCAAACGTTGTACAGGGCTATCATAGGTTCTCTAATGTATCTTACAGCTTCTCGACCAGATATCATGTTTGCGGTTTGTCTGTGTGCTCGTTATCAGGCAAATCCTAATGTTCATCATATGTTAGTGGTTAAGAAGATTATGAGGTATTTGAAAGATACACCGAGTTTAGGGTTATGGTATCCATGTGAGGATGGGTTTGATCTCACAGCTTACAGTGATTCTGACTATGGAGGATGCAAGAAGGATTTTAAGTCAACATCAGGAGGTTGTCAGTTCCTTGGCAGCAAACTAGTTACATGGCAGTGTAAGAAGCAGACTTCAGTAGCTCAGTCCACTTGCGAAGCAGAGTACATTGCCGCGGCCAGCTGTACATCACAGGTCATCTGGATTCAACAGCAACTACGTGACTACGGTTTGCAAATTTCTAACACTCCTATTTATGTTGATAATACTGCTGCCATAGCTGTCACTAAAAATCCTGTAAATCATTCTAAAACGAAACACATAGGGATTAAATACCATTTCATTAGAGACTGCTATGAGAAAAATTTGATAGATGTTGTGCAGATAGACACTATGTTCCAAAGGGCTGATCTTTTCACAAAAGCTTTTGATAAACAACGTTTTAATTACTTATTAAATGAAATAGGTATTAAATTGCTTTCAGATGTGGTTCCTGAAAATGAGGTTCCTGACACAGAGGAACCTACACCTGAGACTGAGTTGTGATTTGTTAAGAAACTGCTTGTAGAGTATGTATAGTTTTGCATGATAGTTTGTAGATTATTTGCATGTTTACTTTTCATTTGCATGATAGATTCGTTTTTCCTGATATTTCTGCATGTTTGCTTATGTTTTTAGATAAATCTATACTATTGTACAGAGAAAATAGAAAAGCCGTAAAAATCAGAAAAACCAGAAAAACCAATAAAAATTGAAAAATGAAAAATCTATAAAAATTGAAAAGCCTGAAAATGAGTTGCTTATTATATTTGTGGGGAAGTGACTGCAATACTGAACCGACATGTAAGTTGTATAAAACAAGTAATACAGGATGATTGATAATGTGTTAGTAGACTTTATTGACCTAACTCTAGATAGAGGTGATCACGCGAATAAAGCGTAAATATCATGATAAGGAAATCATGGAAAGGTTTACAGCGGTTGAGGGTAGTCACCTACTTATCACTGAATATGTACTGAGAAATGGTTGTTCAGAAACTCAACAGACGATTGAGGTCTCCCCTACTACGGTTTATACTCGGTAGCAAAAGGATAATTTTGTGAGTCCCCAAGGTGAGCATACTTTGTCTAGGACGCATACTTGTTTCTATTTACCTTTATTACTTGGACCGAAATCCAACAACGTACATATCGGATACCCAAAGGGAGGTGTTTTATCTTGAAGGGTTGAGAAGTGCAGTCTTGTATCACAGACATAGAATGATGTGTATATTGCAATGTCATCGGGTTCTAGATTTCAATATCAGAAGATTGGTTTTCCGTGAAGTTACTACTAACGTTAAAGACTGTAGTGCATCATCATCATGTATAGTTGTATTTACTTACTTATTTTGTTTGTTTTATTTATGGAGAAAAGGAAACATCAGAAAATCCAAAAAAAAAAATAAAAAAATTATGGTTTGTTTGTGGTTGTTCATTTATGTTGTAAATAATTTGATGCACCACCAAGCTGCACGAGAATCATGGATCAAGAATTGAACATAGCTTCAGAGATTCCTCGATTATCTAAGTCTGAGACAACATATATTCCAATCAGAGACTTTTTGAACGATTTAGTTATCTATATCCGAGGGGGAGAATTTATCAGATCATCAGATATAGAGAACTTAAATCATTCAGTTCACATCTCAATTAGTGAACTTTAAATCGTTTATCTGTGATATGGGATTGTGCATGTTGACCTGGATAGAGAGAATATCTTCTGGAAGATATCTTAGCGTTCCATCACTCAAATATATTTATCACTTCCATCCATCAAACATCATACATCATACGATTTCCGTTTAAGTATGGGGTTTATAGCGGCCGGTATGCGCCTTAACAAAGTATGCAATAAATTTGAGATTCACAAAGTTATCTGAAACGAAAAGTGTAAGTTTAAGGTAGAAGCTCATGGCTGACAGGGTTGCTAGAAACATCGTGAGATGGTTCTGTTCAATCAGATTGAAAGTACATTGATGTGATAAGAGGACAGCGTCAACATGTTGTGCTCAATTGTTCTACCTGAAACATCGTGCGATCTCAAGTGAGGACTGACTTCGTGATTAAAATCTAACATTGTAAAATGTTAAAGTAATTAATCAACGTGATCATCGAAGTCTAGTGTGAAAGTTGGTAAATGTTTATTGATATGTTTGAAAGTTGTTTTGTATATGCTTTATCAAGTACTTTATGAATGAAGCGTGAAATTACATGTCAAATTTAGATCAGTTCTGATCCCCAAATCATAAGATTAAATCAGTGTGATATGTTAACTCACAAATACATGTGTTATGCTTTTCGTACTGGGCTTCATGATAAGTTGTATTATTTATTCTTACGCTGATAACCTCATTTATCTGCTAATCATGATATGCTGGATCTTGTACAGTAGTTTGCTTTATGAATTTGCATATGCTTTCCTATCTGAAAAGTCCATATTTGATTACTTGAATTAGATTAGCTGTATTTGCATCTTTGTTTAGTGTATTATGTCAAGCAACTCAGTTCTCGGAAAGGTTTATTGTGAAAGGAATTCTTTATTTTTAGTTAATTAAACCAAGCTGTTTGGAACATAAAGGTACAAAGCGTGTTAAATATATACTGTGGAGATCAGTCACAGGGGGAGTGGAATAGGAAAGGGTTTGTGAAATTGAAATCGAAATTTCCTAAGTTGTAAACCCTAAAGACAGACGACCGATTGAGGCTACACACTCGACCGAGTAAGTGTACACACACTGTAGTGACCCGAACTTTTCCATGTTTATATATATTAATTGAGATTGATATTTACATGATTAAATGTTTCCAACATGTTAAGCAATCAAACTTGTTAAGACTTGATTAATTGAAATATGTTTCATATAGACAATTGACCACCCAAGTTGATCGGTGATTCACGAACGTTAAAACTTGTAAAAACTATATGATGACATATATATGGATATATATATAGTTAAAATGATACTATGATAAGAAAACATATCATAAAGTATATTAACAATGAACTACATATGTAAAAACAAGACTACTAACTTAATGATTTTTAAACGAGACATATATGTAACGATTATCGTTGTAAAGACATTTAATGTATATATATCATATTAAGAGATATTCATACATGATAATATCATGATAATATAATAATTTAAAATCTCATTTGATATTATAAACATTGGGTTAACAACATTTAACAAGATCGTTAACCTAAAGGTTTCAAAACAACACTTACATGTAACGACTAACGATGACTTAACGACTCAGTTAAAATGTATATACATGTAGTGTTTTAATATGTATTTATACACTTTTTAAAGACTTCAATACACTTATCAAAATACTTCTACTTAACAAAAATGCTTACAATTACATCCTCGTTCAGTTTCATCAACAATTCTACTCGTATGCACCCGTATTCGTACTCGTACAATACACAGCTTTTAGATGTATGTACTATTGGTATATACACTCCAATGATCAGCTCTTAGCAGCCCATGTGAGTCACCTAACACAAGTGGGAACCATCATTTGGCAACTAGCATGAAATATCTCATAAAATTACAAAAATATGAGTAATCATTCATGACTTATTTACATGAAAACAAAATTACATATCCTTTATATCTAATCCATACACCAACGACCAAAAACACCTACAAACACTTTCATTCTTCAATTTTCTTCATCTAATTGATCTCTCTCAAGTTCTATCTTCAAGTTCTAAGTGTTCTTCATATATTCTACAAGTTCTAGTTATATAAAATCAAGAATACTTTCAAGTTTGCTAGCTCACTTCCAATCTTGTAAGGTGATCATCCAACCTCAAGAAATCTTTGTTTCTTACAGTAGGTTATCATTCTAATACAAGGTAATAATCATATTCAAACTTTGGTTCAATTTCTATAACTATAACAATCTTATTTCAAGTGATGATCTTACTTGAACTTGTTTTCGTGTCATGATTCTGCTTCAAGAACTTCGAGCCATCCAAGGATCCGTTGAAGCTAGATCCATTTTTCTCTTTTCCAGTAGGTTTATCCAAGGAAATTAAGGTAGTAATGATATTCATAACATCATTCGATTCATACATATAAAGCTATCTTATTCGAAGGTTTAAACTTGTAATCACTAGAACATAGTTTAGTTAATTCTAAACTTGTTCGCAAACAAAAGTTAATCCTTCTAACTTGACTTTTAAAATCAACTAAACACATGTTCTATATCTATATGATATGCTAACTTAATGATTTAAAACTTGGAGACACGAAAAACACCGTAAAACCGGATTTACGCCGTCGTAGTAACACCGCGGGCTGTTTTGGGTTAGTTAATTAAAAACTATGATAAACTTTGATTTAAAAGTTGTTATTCTGAGAAAATGATTTTTATTATGAACATGAAACTATATCCAAAAATTATGGTTAAACTCAAAGTGGAAGTATGTTTTCTAAAATGGTCATCTAGACGTCGTTCTTTCGACTGAAATGACTACCTTTACAAAAACGACTTGTAACTTATTTTTCAGACTATAAACCTATACTTTTTATGTTTAGATTCATAAAATAGAGTTCAATATGAAACCATATCAATTTGATTCACTCAAAACGGATTTAAAATGAAGAAGTTATGGGTAAAACAAGATTGGATAATTTTTCTCATTTTAGCTACGTGAAAATTGGTAACAAATCTATTCCAACCATAACTTAATCAACATGTATTGTATATTATGTAATCTTGAGATACCATAGACACGTATACAATGTTTCGACCTATCATGTCGACACATCTATATATATTTCGGAACAACCATAGACACTCTATATGTGAATGTTGGAGTTAGCTATACAGGGTTGAGGTTGATTCCAAAATATATATAGTTTGAGTTGTGATCAATACTGAGATACGTATACACTGGGTCGTGGATTGATTCAAGATAATATTTATCGATTTATTTCTGTACATCTAACTGTGGACAACTAGTTGTAGGTTACTAACGAGGACAGCTGACTTAATAAACTTAAAACATCAAAATATATTAAAAGTGTTGTAAATATATTTTGAACATACTTTGATATATATGTATATATTGTTATAGGTTCGTGAATCAACCAGTGGCCAAGTCTTACTTCTCGACGAAGTAAAAATCTGTGAAAGTGAGTTATAGTCCCACTTTTAAAATCTAATATTTTTGGGATGAGAATACATGCAGGTTTTATAAATGATTTACAAAATAGACACAAGTACGTGAAACTACATTCTATGGTTGAATTATCGAAATCGAATATGCCCCTTTTTATTAAGTCTGGTAATCTAAGAATTAGGGAACAGACACCCTAATTGACACGAATCCTAAAGATAGATCTATTGGGCCTAACAAACCCCATCCAAAGTACCGGATGCTTTAGTACTTCGAAATTTATATCATATCCGAAGGGTGTCCCGGAATGATGGGGATATTCTTATATATGCATCTTGTTAATGTCGGTTACCAGGTGTTCACCATATGAATGATTTTTATCTCTATGTATGGGATGTGTATTGAAATATGAAATCTTGTGGTCTATTATTATGATTTGATATATATAGGTTAAACCTATAACTCACCAACATTTTTGTTGACGTTTTAAGCATGTTTATTCTCAGGTGATTATTAAGAGCTTTCGCTATCGCATACTTAAATAAGGACGAGATTTGGAGTCCATGCTTGTATGATATTGTGTAAAAACTGCATTCAAGAAACTTATTTTGTTGTAACATATTTGTATTGTAAACCATTATGTAATGGTCGTGTGTAAACAAGATATTTTAGATTATCATTATTTGATAATCTACGTAAAGCTTTTTAAACCTTTATTGATGAAATAAAGGTTATGGTTTGTTTTAAAATGAATGCAGTCTTTGAAAAATGTCTCATATAGAGGTCAAAACCTCGCAACGAAATCAATTAATATGGAACGTTTTTAATCAATAAGAATGGGACATTTCAGTTGGTATCCGAGCGTTGGTCTTAGAGAACCAGAATTTTGCATTAGTGTGTCTTATCGAGTTTGTTAGGATGCATTAGTGAGTCTGGACTTCGACCGTGTTTACTTGAAAAATGATTGCTTAACAAATTTTGTTGGAAACTATATATTTTTAACATGTGAATATTATGTGATATATTAATCTCTTAACGCGTTTGATATTATGTGATAGATGTCTACCTCTAAAACAAGTCCCATTGACTCACCTAATAATAATGAAGAGTCAAATGTAAATTGGAATGATTCGTGGACTGATTCACAAGTTCCTGAAGAGGAACCGGAAGAAGAGTCGGAACCGGAAGAAGAATCGGAACCGGAAGAAGAATCGGAACCGGATGAAGAAGTAGAACCGGTGGGGGAAATAATAAAACGGTTAAGTAAAAGAAAATACTCAACCAACCGACCAAGGTTAATTATGGTCAATGGTGTTTCCGCCAAGGAAGCAAAATATTGGGAGGATTACCAATTCTCCGATGAATCGGATTTCGACGAGAATTCCGATGATGTTATAGAAATTACCCCAACTGAATTTAAAAAGGCAAAAGAAAATAATAAGGGAAAGGGCATAAAAATAGAGAAATCTAATTCCAACCCCGATGAACTTTATATGTATCGTCAACCCCCGAAGTCCTTAAGTTGTAACAATGACCCGGGAACCTCTAAACCACCAGGTTTTTCTAAACCGTTGTGGAAAACGACAGTTAGTATTAGGAGAACATCATATATCCCTAGAAACTTGGCAAAACGAACCAAAACCAAAGAAGAAGAAACGAGCGAGTCGGAATAAGATAGTTGTATTCGTGTGGTGTAATATATGTAATATAGTGTTCTTATGCTTTATGATATATGTAAAAATTGCTTGTATTAATAAGTATTTTTTTTATGAATCTAACTCTTGTCTATTTTACAGTTTAAAAAAAACACAAAATGGATAGACAACCCAATATTTTAAGAGACCTACCCGGAGACATGATTGATGAAATCGTGTCTAGAGTCGGCCAGAATTCCTCGGCACAACTATTTAAGGCGAGATCAGTTTGTAAGACATTCGAAGAACGTTCCAAGAATGTCTTGGTTTATAAGAGACTTTCGTTTGAAAGATGGGGGATATCACATTGGGAAACCCATAAGTTACGATGTGTTTACTTTGACACATATATTGCGGGGAACCCAAATGCTATTTTACGCAACGGGTTAAGAAATTATTTTGACTCAATATATCCGAATATTGGACTTCGTGATTTAGAAAAAGCGGCTAACATGCAACATAAAGAAGCATGTTATGCTTACGGATTAGTAATGTTCGCTTCTCACCAAAGTGAGAACAAGAACATCGGGCTACAACTATTAAACAAAACGTTTCCACAAGTGACGGAGTCGGTAATTGGGGTAAGAAATGAGGTTTTTAGATTATTACGGGACTGTTGGACATTACGTAACCCTCGTCCCTTTGATGACGTTACAACACGCTGTCTTATCAACGGCCATAACGGTTATGTTCCACAAGACCAAGGATGGGAAGTAGTCCTAGTAAAACCAGAATGCATGACTTGTTTCTGGACGTATGAATTACGTGTCTTTATTGCCTTTGCTGAACGACTTGTGTACTAGCTAGAATTATCTTCACAACTATCTTGTATCAAAGTTATTGTGTGCTATATTTCATGCTTTATGTAAAATAAGCGGTATTGTAAGTTTGTAAAATATTGTATAAAAGTTTGAACGCGAAATATTATTATAATCAGTTTTTCATATAGAATTGTAGTAGTTGAATTGTATATTAGCTACTAAGTATGAACTTAACGGGTAGGTACTACCCGAATTTAAACTTATAAAACGCTAATATGAAGAAAAAGCTTTTATAAATGAGTTCATATTATGCTACGAAATACTATTAACTACTCTTAATATTCTGTATGATTAACTTGTTCCATTTGACTATTTTGAAGGAAATGGCACCGACTACTCGACACACCGTGAATATGAATGAAGAGGAATTCCGTACTTTTCTAGCTTCAAACATAGCCGAAGTACAGGCTGCGCTACATACCAATAATAACCTTGGATCTAGCAGTACAGGAAATCGTGTAGGATGCACCTACAAAGAATTCACTGCCTGCAAACCTTTGGAATTTGATGGAACCGAAGGACCGATCGGATTGAAATGGTGGACCGAGAAGGTCGAATCGGTGTTTTCCATAAGTAAGTGTACTGAAGAGGACAAAGTGAAGTATGCTACGCATACCTTCACAGGTTCTGCGTTAACATGGTGGAATACCTATCTAGAGCAAGTGGGACAAGATGATGCGTACGCACTACCGTGGTCAGCATTCAAGCACTTGATGAACGAGAAGTACCGTCCCAGAACCGAGGTCAATAAGCTCAAGACAGAACTTAGATGGTTACGAACCCAAGGATTTGATTTTACCACGTACGAAATACGATTCACAGAATTGTGCCTATTGTGTCCGGGAGCATTCGAAGATGAGGAAGAGAAGATCGACGCGTTTGTGAAAGGATTACCGGAAAGAATCCAAGAAGATATAAGTTCACACGAGCCCGCCTCCATACAACAGGCATGTAGAATGGCTCACAAACTAGTGAACCAGATTGAAGAAAGAATTAAAGAACAGACTGCTGAAAAGACCAATGTGAAGCAAGTCAAAAGAAAGTGGGAGGAAAACGGTGATAAGAATCACCAATACAACAACAACAGCAATTACAACAATAATCGCAACATCAATCGCAACTACAACAAACGGCCCAACAACAACAACAACAACAGCAACTACAACAATCATCTCAACAACAATAATAACCGCAACAACAACAACAATCAGAAGCAGCTATGCCAAAGGTGTGAAAAGTATCACTCGGGGTTCTGCACCAAATTTTGCAACAAGTGTAAAAGAAATGATCATAGCGCGGTGAAGTGTGAGGTCTACGGACCAGGGGTTAATAGAACGAAAGGAACAAATGGTGTCGGAACGAGTAATGGCGGAGCAAGTAGTGTCGGAGCAAGTTATGCCAATGTAGTTTGTTATAAATGTGGAAAACCGGGCCACATTATTAGAAATTGCCCGAACCAGGAGAACACGAATGGACAAGGCCGCGGAAGAGTTTTCAATATTAATGCGGCAGAGGCACAAGAAGACCCGGAGCTTGTTACGGGTACGTTTCTTATTGACAATAAATCTGCTTACGTTTTATTTGATTCGGGTGCGGATAGAAGCTATATGAGTAGAGATTTTTGTGCTAAATTAAGTTGTCCATTGACGCCTTTGGATAGTAAATTTTTACTCGAATTAGCAAATGGTAAATTAATTTCAGCAGATAATATATGTCGGAATCGAGAAATTAAACTGGTTAGCGAAACATTTAAGATTGATTTGATACCAGTAGAGTTAGGGAGTTTTGATGTGATAATCGGTATGGACTGGTTGAAAGAAGTGAAAGCAGAGATCGTTTGTTACAAAAATGCAATTCGCATTATACGAAAAAAAGGAAAACCCTTAATGGTGTATGGAGAAAAGGGCAACACGAAGCTACATCTTATTAGTAATTTGAAGGCAAAAAAACTAATAAGAAAAGGTTGCTATGCTGTTCTAGCACACGTCGAGAAAGTACAAACTGAAGAAAAGAGCATCAATGATGTTCCCATTGCAAAAGAATTTCCCGATGTATTTCTGAAAGAATTACCGGGATTACCCCCACATCGATCCGTTGAATTTCAAATAGATCTTGTACCAGGAGCTGCACCAATAGCTCGTGCTCCTTACAGACTCGCACCCAGCGAGATGAAAGAACTGCAAAGCCAATTACAAGAACTTTTAGAGCGTGGTTTCATTCGACCAAGCACATCACCGTGGGGAGCTCCTGTTTTGTTTGTCAAGAAGAAAGATGGTACATTCAGGTTGTGTATCGACTATCGAGAGTTGAACAAACTTACCATCAAGAACCGCTACCCACTACCGAGAATCGATGACTTATTTGATCAACTACAAGGCTCGTCTGTTTATTCAAAGATTGACTTACGTTCCGGGTATCATCAAATGCGGGTGAAAGAAGATGATATTCCAAAGACTGCTTTCAGAACACGTTATGGTCATTACGAGTTTATGGTCATGCCGTTTGGTTTAACTAATGCACCAGCTGTGTTCATGGACCTTATGAACCGAGTGTGTGGACCATACCTTGACAAGTTTGTCATTGTTTTCATTGATGACATACTTATTTACTCAAAGAATGACCAAGAACACGGTGAACATTTGAGAAAGGTGTTAGAAATATTGAGGAAGGAAGAATTGTACGCTAAGTTTTCAAAGTGTGCATTTTGGTTGGAAGAAGTTCAATTCCTCGGTCACATAGTGAACAAAGAAGGTATTAAGGTGGATCCGGCAAAGATAGAAACTGTTGAAAAGTGGGAAACCCCGAAAACTCCGAAACACATACGCCAGTTTTTAGGACTAGCTGATTACTACAGAAGGTTCATCCAAGACTTTTCCAGAATAGCAAAACCCTTGACTGCATTAACGCATAAAGGAAAGAAATTTGAATGGAATGATGAACAAGAGAAAACGTTTCAGTTATTGAAGAAAAAGCTAACTACGGCACCTATATTGTCATTGCCTGAAGGGAATGATGATTTTGTGATTTATTGTGATGCATCAAAGCAAGGTCTCGGTTGTGTATTAATGCAACGAACGAAGGTGATTGCTTATGCGTCTAGACAATTGAAGATTCACGAACAAAATTATACGACGCATGATTTGGAATTAGGCGCGGTTGTTTTTGCATTAAAGACTTGGAGGCACTACTTATATGGGGTCAAAAGTATTATATATACCGACCACAAAAGTCTTCAACACATATTTAATCAGAAACAACTGAATATGAGGCAGCGTAGGTGGATAGAATTGTTGAATGATTACGACTTTGAGATTCGTTACCACCCGGGGAAGGCAAATGTGGTAGCCGATGCCTTGAGCAGGAAGGACAGAGAACCCATTCGAGTAAAATCTATGAATATAATGATTCATAATAACCTTACTACTCAAATAAAGGAGGCGCAACAAGGAGTTTTAAAAGAGGGAAATTTAAAGGATGAAATACCCAAAGGATCGGAGAAGCATCTTAATATTCGGGAAGACGGAACCCGGTATAGGGCTGAAAGGATTTGGGTACCAAAATTTGGAGATATGAGAGAAATGGTACTTAGAGAAGCTCATAAAACCAGATACTCAATACATCCTGGAACGGGGAAGATGTACAAGGATCTCAAGAAACATTTTTGGTGGCCGGGTATGAAAGCCGATGTTGCTAAATACGTAGGAGAATGTTTGACGTGTTCTAAGGTTAAAGCTGAGCATCAGAAACCATCAGGTCTACTTCAACAACCCGAAATCCCGGAATGGAAATGGGAAAACATTACCATGGATTTCATCACTAAATTGCCAAGGACTGCAAGTGGTTTTGATACTATTTGGGTAATAGTTGATCGTCTCACCAAATCAGCACACTTCCTACCAATAAAAGAAGATGACAAGATGGAGAAGTTAGCACGACTGTATTTGAAGGAAGTCATCTCCAGACATGGAATACCAATCTCTATTATCTCTGATAGGGATGGCAGATTTATTTCAAGATTCTGGCAGACATTACAGCAAGCATTAGGAACTCGTCTAGACATGAATACTGCCTATCATCCACAAACTGATGGGCAGAGCAAAAGGACGATACAAATGCTTGAAGACATACTACGAGCATGTGTTATTGATTTCGGAAACAGTTGGGATCGACATCTACCGTTAGCAGAATTTTCCTACAACAACAGCTACCATTCAAGCATTGAGATGGCGCCATTTGAAGCACTTTATGGTAGAAAGTGCAGGTCTCCGATTTGTTGGAGTGAAGTGGGGGATAGACAGATTACGGGTCCGGAGATTATACAAGAAACTACCGAGAAGATCATCCAAATTCAACAACGGTTGAAAACCGCCCAAAGTCGACAAAAGAGCTACGCTGACATTAAAAGAAAAGATATAGAATTTGAAATTGGAGAGATGGTCATGCTTAAAGTTGCACCTTGGAAAGGCGTTGTTCGATTTGGTAAACGAGGGAAATTAAATCCAAGGTATATTGGACCATTCAAGATTATTGATCGTGTCGGACCAGTAGCTTACCGACTTGAGTTACCTCAACAACTCGCGGCTGTACATAACACTTTCCACGTCTCGAATTTGAAGAAATGTTTTACTAAAGAAGATCTCACTATTCCATTAGATGAAATCCAAATCAAAGAAAAACTTCAATTCATCGAAGAACCCGTCGAAATAATGGATCGTGAGGTTAAAAGACTTAAGCAAAACAAGATACCAATTGTTAAGGTTCGATGGAATGCTCGTAGAGGACCCGAGTTCACCTGGGAGCGTGAAGATCAGATGAAGAAGAAATACCCGCATCTATTTCTAGAAGATTCGTCAACACCTTCAACAGCTTAAAATTTCGGGACGAAATTTATTTAACGGGTAGGTACTGTAGTGACCCGAACTTTTCCATGTTTATATATATTAATTGAGATTGATATTTACATGATTAAATGTTTCCAACATGTTAAGCAATCAAACTTGTTAAGACTTGATTAATTGAAATATGTTTCATATAGACAATTGACCACCCAAGTTGATCGGTGATTCACGAACGTTAAAACTTGTAAAAACTATATGATGACATATATATGGATATATATATAGTTAACATGATACTATGATAAGAAAACATATTATAAAGTATATTAACAATGAACTACATATGTTAAAACAAGACTACTAACTTAATGATTTTTAAACGAGACATATATGTAACGATTATCGTTGTAAAGACATTTAATGTATATATATCATATTAAGAGATATTCATACATGATAATATCATGATAATATAATAATTTAAAATCTCATTTGATATTATAAACATTGGGTTAACAACATTTAACAAGATCGTTAACCTAAAGGTTTCAAAACAACACTTACATGTAACGACTAACGATGACTTAACGACTCAGTTAAAATGTATATACATGTAGTGTTTTAATATGTATTTATACACTTTTGAAAGACTTCAATACACTTATCAAAATACTTCTACTTAACAAAAATGCTTACAATTACATCCTCGTTCAGTTTCATCAACAATTCTACTCGTATGCACCCGTATTCGTACTCGTACAATACACAGCTTTTAGATGTATGTACTATTGGTATATACACTCCAATGATCAGATCTTAGCAGCCCATGTGAGTCACCTAACACATGTGGGAACCATCATTTGGCAACTAGCATGAAATATCTCATAAAATTACAAAAATATGAGTAATCATTCATGACTTATTTACATGAAAACAAAATTACATATCCTTTATATCTAATCCATACACCAACGACCAAAAACACCTACAAACACTTTCATTCTTCAATTTTCTTCATCTAATTGATCTCTCTCAAGTTCTATCTTCAAGTTCTAAGTGTTCTTCATATATTCTACAAGTTCTAGTTATATAAAATCAAGAATACTTTCAAGTTTGCTAGCTCACTTCCAATCTTGTAAGGTGATCATCCAACCTCAAGAAATCTTTGTTTCTTACAGTAAGTTATCATTCTAATACAAGGTAATAATCATATTCAAACTTTGGTTCAATTTCTATAACTATAACAATCTTATTTCAAGTGATGATCTTACTTGAACTTGTTTTCGTGTCATGATTCTGCTTCAAGAACTTCGAGCCATCCAAGGATCCGTTGAAGCTAGATCCATTTTTCTATTTTCCAGTAGGTTTATCCAAGGAAATTAAGGTAGTAATGATGTTCATAACATCATTCGATTCATACATATAAAGCTATCTTATTCGAAGGTTTAAACTTGTAATCACTAGAACATAGTTTAGTTAATTCTAAACTTGTTCGCAAACAAAAGTTAATCCTTCTAACTTGACTTTTAAAATCAACTAAACACATGTTCTATATCTATATGATATGCTAACTTAATGATTTAAAACCTGGAGACACGAAAAACACCGTAAAACCGGATTTACGCCGTCGTAGTAACACCGCGGGCTGTTTTGGGTTAGTTAATTAAAAACTATGATAAACTTTGATTTAAAAGTTGTTATTCTGAGAAAATGATTTTTATTATGAACATGAAACTATATCCAAAAATTATGGTTAAACTCAAAGTGGAAGTATGTTTTCTAAAATGGTCATCTAGACGTCGTTCTTTCGACTGAAATGACTACCTTTACAAAAACGACTTGTAACTTATTTTTTCGACTATAAACCTATACTTTTTCTGTTTAGATTCATAAAATAGAGTTCAATATGAAACCATATCAATTTGATTCACTCAAAACGGATTTAAAATGAAGAAGTTATGGGTAAAACAAGATTGGATAATTTTTCTCATTTTAGCTACGTGAAAATTGGTAACAAATCTATTCCAACCATAACTTAATCAACTTGTATTTTATATTATGTAATCTTGAGATACCATAGACACGTATACAATGTTTCGACCTATCATGTCGACACATCTATATATATTTCGGAACAACCATAGACACTCTATATGTGAATGTTGGAGTTAGCTATACAGGGTTGAGGTTGATTCCAAAATATATATAGTTTGAGTTGTGATCAATACTGAGATACGTATACACTGGGTCGTGGATTGATTCAAGATAATATTTATCGATTTATTTCTGTACATCTAACTGTGGACAACTAGTTGTAGGTTACTAACGAGGACAGCTGACTTAATAAACTTAAAACATCAAAATATATTAAAAGTGTTGTAAATATATTTTGAACATACTTTGATATATATGTATATATTGTTATAGGTTCGTGAATCAACCAGTGGCCAAGTCTTACTTCCTGACGAAGTAAAAATCTGTGAAAGTGAGTTATAGTCCCACTTTTAAAATCTAATATTTTTGGGATGAGAATACATGCAGGTTTTATAAATGATTTACAAAATAGACACAAGTACGTGAAACTACATTCTATGGTTGAATTATCGAAATCGAATATGCCCCTTTTTATTAAGTCTGGTAATCTAAGAATTAGGGAACAGACACCCTAATTGACGCGAATCCTAAAGATAGATCTATTGGGCCTAACAAACCCCATCCAAAGTACCGGATGCTTTAGTACTTCGAAATTTATATCATATCCGAAGGGTGTCCCGGAATGATGGGGATATTCTTATATATGCATCTTGTTAATGTCGGTTACCAGGTGTTCACCATATGAATGATTTTTATCTCTATGTATGGGATGTGTATTGAAATATGAAATCTTGTGGTCTATTATTATGATTTGATATATATAGGTTAAACCTATAACTCACCAACATTTTTGTTGACGTTTTAAGCATGTTTATTCTCAGGTGATTATTAAGAGCTTCCGCTATCGCATACTTAAATAAGGACGAGATTTGGAGTCCATGCTTGTATGATATTGTGTAAAAACTGCATTCAAGAAACTTATTTTGTTGTAACATATTTGTATTGTAAACCATTATGTAATGGTCGTGTGTAAACAAGATATTTTAGATTATCATTATTTGATAATCTACGTAAAGCTTTTTAAACCTTTATTGATGAAATAAAGGTTATGGTTTGTTTTAAAATGAATGCAGTCTTTGAAAAACGTCTCATATAGAGGTCAAAACCTAGCAACGAACTCAATTAATATGGAACGTTTTTAATCAATAAGAACGGGACATTTCACACACGACCGTGTGTGTCAATCATTCGACCGATCAAGTTTTAAATAATGTGTTGTGTTCATAACACACTCGACCGAGTATATATACTCGAACGGCCGAGTGAGAGACACACTCGACCGAGTGTGTCTGTGAGTATAAATAGGCTGAGGTCTCGAACGGCTTAGAACACTTTGTTATTTTTGAGCGGATTTTACCTAGATTTTTTGAAGCTAAGGAAGGAGTTTTTGATCGTGCTTTTTACCTACATCTTTTTCTTGTGATCACAGCGCCACTAACTAGGTATTCTAACTCGTTTTAATTTGTTCGTAATCTTTGATTTTATATTCGAAGTGCTAAACTCAAATCGAACGATGTTAAGACTTAATCTGTTATAATTGATGCTATGAACTTGTTAGTCGGCCTGTTTAGATGTTATTGTGACCAGATCTTGAAGTAAAATCAACGGATTTGATTGATTTGAAAAGTTAGAGGTCTCAGATCTGATGAACATGATCGACCGAGTGTGCAACACACTCGACCGAGTGAGTTCACACATTCGACCGTTCCAAAACACACACGACCGTGTGTGTATTCACACTCGACCGAGTGTATAGAAACCCTAATTTTTAAGATTTTGCTATTTTTGATTGTTTTGTTATGATATCATGTTTAAACTGAATATGTTGCATAGTTTTGCTTTTAGAATGTCAGGTCCAAGTAGTAGGTTAAGTGGAACATGGAAGTATGACCTGGAATGTAGGAAAGCATTGGCCGAACATAGGCCTATCCTTGTAGAGACCAAAGTTGTTGCATCCCAGTTCACGAAGGATCGGTGGAAAGGTTTAGATTGCTTGACGTTTCTTCAGATTGGGAATCATTACTGTCCTAAGCTAATCCAAGAGTTCTATTCTAGTGTGACCATAGAGAAGAATTATGTTCAGGCTAATTTCTTTGGTGTTGACTATAAGTGGACCATAGATGACTTTGCAGATAACCTTCTATTGAATTACTGGGGAGCCAAGATTTACTATTCTAGTAAAGATCTTAGGAAGATTTCTAGCAAGTTTGATGCCGGTGGGGTAGCTTCTCACATCACTAAGCCAGGATATGTAATTGGTTCTAACAGTATTGAGGTCAGAGAGAGCGATGTTAGGGATGACTTGATGCTTAACATGAGAATTATCAAAAGAAATGTGGTGTTTAGAGATCCTCATGATGATATACTATCTGGTACTGAGGCTGTTCTATTGTACTGTCTTATGGAACGTATCAAGGTGAATCTTGGGCAGATAGTCGTTAATGTCATGAAAGATGCTTTGGATGATGAGGAAAAACCATTTCCTTATGCAGTTCTTTTAAATCATTTGTTTGATGATATTGATCTGGATGAGGACACGAATTATGAATGGAATCAGGTTCCAGAGGAAGTTATTGAAGGATAGTTCTCATGCTTATGATTTCATGTGCTTATGTTTATTTATGGTTGTTTTGTAATTTGATCAGGCTAGCTTGTTAGCCCTTATACTATGGTGTGTAATAAACAATAACTTGTGGATGACGTAACTGTGTGATTTATTTAATGTGTTTGTTATGTTTGTTAATTCATTGATTCATATAATTCATTAGATACCCCATGATACATGGAGGTAACTGCTTATTCGTTATGTTGTTTTGAGTGTTTTTCAGCTATTCACTATGTCTCAAGAACAACAGCAGATGTCTGATGAAGAACGTGAACCACGAATCCCATTATCTTCTGAGTTACCTGGTCTGATTGGTCGAGAAGATACAAACGTACTTGCGTGTGTTGATGAAAAGGGTTCAGAGGCCCAAAGAGGAGGTTTTGGTCCGATCATTGCTTTCTTGAAATGTTCCAGGATCTTTAAAGCTATTACTGCTGAATGCACTCCGTATTATTCTCATCAGAGAAAATTCTGGGAGGTTGACCAAGTTGTTACTGAAGATAACAAGAAGGTGATATTGAGTTCTGTCAACAACACGATTGTTCGTATTTCTGCACAGACTATCAGGGAAGATTTAGGGTTTCTGGACGATGATAATATGCCAACTGATTTGCTGATTCTGAAAGTTAGAAGGTGTTTAAAGAGATGTGGTTATACTGGTGACATAACCAAAGCTGTTAAATGTACGAAACTTCCAAGGCAGTATCGATACTTTACATACGTTCTTCTTAGATGTTTGAGCCCGATGCAAGGAGGTTTTGATGAGATGACTGCGAAATACAGCTCTATGTTTGTTGTGTTGGTTTTGAACGCTGAGTTTAACTTTTCACAGGTGATATTTGATGCAATGGTTCTAAACGTGAAGAGGAAAGTTCATCTGGTGTTCCCAAGGTTTCTTCAGATTATGTTAGAGAAGCAGGTTCAAGGGTTGGTAAAGATACCTGAGGATGAACTAAAGCAGAATCATTTAAATGATCAATCTTTCAACAGGTTTTTGCAGAGCCGAGTGGAAGTACCAGAGAAAGGGCTGATTGGTCATCTGATTAATGAGAACTATGTGTGTCCAGAAGTCTTGAGTTGCCGACATGAAAACAGTAATTCAGGGGATGAGACTGATATTACTATTGCAGGTGAAGAAGAGGTGAATCAACCTCCACCAAAATCAACTGGTCCTCGATTGGTTGATGAAGATGATGTAACAGCGCTTGATGATAGTCAAATGGATTTAGTGAAGCGAAAGTTAGCTGAAGCTCCCAAGGTGTCAACAAGAGGGAGACAGAAACGTTTGAAGATTTTGGTTAAAGATGGAAGTTCGTCTTCCACAACAAAGTCCCAGCCGAAGGTTGCTCAGAATGGTCCAGCTACTGGTGGATCTACTCAAGCTGCACCCACTCAACTACAACAAACTACATCTTCTCAGCAAGTTCAAATTTCTCAACTTTCTGAGACTACTGCAGGTGATATGACAGGAATTGTTAACCGAAAATTGATTCAGTTGTCTGCGGATTTTGCTAAGTTTCAAAAGGCAGTTGATGAAGATAAGAAAAAGACAACATCTGAAATGTCTGCATTGAGGTTGAAGATTGGTGAGCTGGAGAAAAATATGGAAAGTCAGGCTGGAGAAATTTTATCTCTTCAGACACAAAACCGAGATCTGACGGATAGATTGAACGAATGGGAGAAGAGGATTGTGGTTGAAGAAGAGGATGATGAACCAGATCCATTTGGTACTTTTGGTGAGGAAGAAGAGGACAGAGCTGTTGAAGTTGCTAAAGGGTACACGGAGGATAACCCGCTGTATGTAACTCCTCTTCAAGTTTTAACAGTTTCTGAATTTTTAGCTATGCAGGATCGTCTTAATCATACAACTGTTTACACTGATTTAGAAGAAGGGGAGATCCCTCCGGATCTGACCGAAACTGAGCAGGAATTGATGGAGCGTCTAGAGCGAGAAGCTAAGGAATCTGCTGACGCTACATCAAAAGCTGCAACTGAGGATTCGACATCAGGAGCTCAGAATTTTGAAGATGAAATGAGTGATACTGATGTTTTTGATGAAAGTGATAACAGTTTTGATGAGATTGTTATTGAGGATGAGCCAACTGAGCCTTATCCTCGTTATGAAGGCGTTGGTGATGATCTTCTAACTTTTGCTGATTATTTTGAGATGAATGATGAGCTTTTGAACAGAAAATGTAAGGAAAAGGAACAGAAGGAACAAGAAAGTGTGTTACCAGAAGGTTTCTTGCCGGTGAAGATCAACAAAGAAAAGATTGAAGTGTTGGAAGAAGAATGGAAGATTCAGATGCGGATTAGGAAGTATGTGATGAAACCTGAAGTAGCGCCGCAGTTTTTGAAGTTTATCGAGCACTGTGAGAGTTTACGTGTTAAGGGAAAGATCATAGCCTGGGCCTATATTAAAGAATTCGATATGTATGCGATCAAGAAAGAATATGGAGTGGATTATATCAAATCTCCATTTGAATTCAAAACGTTACCTTATTTTGAGTTTATGCAGGTGGCCAGGCTTAAGATGTTATATCAGGATTACAGTGGAATTCCTGATGTTTTGGTTCGTAAGATAAGGAGATCGTATCAGTCACCTAATTTCATAGGTTTTCGTCCTCAGTTTCCGAAGATTTCTTATCGAAGGAACAAGAAAACAGGGGTTAGAAGGAAGATAGTAAAATATCGACCTGTGAAGTATATGCGGAAGGTTCCTTTGAGAAAGATGTCGCAGCACTTCAGTCCTCGTTTTCGTTGGTGGTATTATGATGAACGCTCAGAGGAAGCAGTTATTGTGTTAGACAAGGATGGTGGAGATGAAAATGATTCTATAAGGGTTCTAGATCCAGTTTGGTTGCGAAACTGCTGTGAGGAAGATATGTTTACCCTTTACTACAATCGGATGCTGTATCGCCCAGAAAATCGTGTGCAGGCTGAACAGTACTGCAGGGTTGTGAAACTTTGCTATTTGAAGAACTGGGTGACAGATCCGTTTACTGATTGATAATCGAATTTTTATTTCTGTTCTAGGTCTTAGGGGGAGTTTGTTGGTGCATGAATCCCCAGTCGTAGTTTATTCTTACGTTTAGTACATTCGGTTATGTAATAATGTTATTTACTAGTGACTATTGATTACTATGGTGATTGTGCGTTCTTAGTTTATTAAATAATCAATATGTTAAACTGCACACAGTCGACCGAGTGTGTGTACACACTCGACCGACTGTGTAAGTCAGTCGACCGACTGACAGACAGACTCGACCGAGTGTGTCTGACTTGCAGTATATATACGGTTTAGACTTCTTTGATGAGGTTACTCGTCCCATTTGTTCCAAATCGTTGTTTCTCGTCTCCAGAAAACCCTAACACTGAATACCACCGAAATACATCATCTAGGTGTCGATCTAATCTAGGTTTTGCACTAGGTTCGACCAATTCAATCCCGAAACGACCCGTATCTCGATTTACCTCTATTCTATTGTGTTCCGCCTTTAGTTTAGAGTTCAACCGACCTAAGATCCATAGATTTATCGTCTACACTTTCAAATATCATACAGCACAAATTTCCTTGCTCTGCTTTGTTGTCTATGATTAAATTGTTTAGACTGTTTATGAGAAGTTATAATGAGCACTTACACATCACATATTATATATTGTTATAGGTTATTTACTTACTTATGGAGAATACAAAATATGATATTGTTGCATTATTTTGAACAATTTAGGGATGGAGCAGCAACATATTTCTTTTAGTTCAGTATCTGATCAGTTACCTTCTCAACACTCAAAATATCCATGGTTAGTTGCTCAAAACCTCGAAGCTAAAAACGAAGATCAGGAGCAGATATTCTACAACATAAACAACACATTGTCTCAATACCGATGTTGAATCCCTGAGTTAATTGGGAAACGTATCCGAGCATGTTTTCATGGTTGGGTGATTCTGTCCGAACATCCAAAACATGTCATATGGTCTCTTTGGAACCCATTGACTTCTATGATCATACGACTCCCCCCTTTGATTCATGAAGGGGATACTCTCAAATACGAATGTTGTTTATCGTCCCCTCCTGAAGACCCCAATTCGATCCTCCTGTTAACCATCAACAAAAAAGCTACATTTATTATTTGTAGGTTAGACCAAAGACAGAAGTTAAAATGGACAAAAATGTCGTGCGATTACCAACTAAGGAGAATTACAGGAAGGGACCATGGTTTCATACATTCTCTAACTTACTCTAACGGTAAAATATACTATTTGAGTCCTGTATTTGAAGGTTGTGATCCGTTTGTCATTCATGTTGACATTGCATTTTCTGAAAAAGCATTTGTGATAAAGCTAATACCTATCGTGAAATTCTCTCCTCAACCCAAACCTAAATACTCTTATAAAAGTCGTTATCTGAAAGGTTCGTGTGAAGAGTTATTCTTCATTTATGTATGTGTGGAATGGGGGAAAATTGTTTCCGTGTGTTTGTTTAGGTTGGATATGACGATAATGTTGTGGGAGAAAGTGGAAGACCTCAAAGACGCTATGTTTTTTGTGGGTTTCACTCGTGATAACTCTGTGATTCACAGTCCCGTAATTCATTCTGAATTGGGAGGTTTTGTACACATTCTTGACCAAATGGACAAAGTGATACATTCGTACGATGTCGAAATGAAGACTCTACCTCTGGGTCCTATGACACCTCTAGATTTATCACTAATGCTAGGGGACTTGCCAACAAGCTATGCATTTTGGTCGATGCGTGAATGCAGGTAAACAAGCTATGCAGTTTGGTCGATGCGTGAATGCAGGTATATATTTCTTTTCATACATGTTGTATATCTAGCAAAGTTGTAAAAGTCGCTAGTAGGGGACTAGTGGGTCGGGAATTTATAAGTCGGGGACTAGTCTGGTGCTGACCAACTTTGACTGGCTTTAAACTAAATTCTACACTTAGTGTTGTGGTTTTTTAAGATGTTTATGTCTGAAGATTTACAGACCATGCATGTAGAGAAGATAGAGAAGATGTGGTCGGTCTGTATGCTTAATAGTGAAAGACTGTTTGTTTTTATGTGTGCAAAATAACTTAATCATGTATGTAACATTTAGAAGCTTATTTCTGAGACTGCGAGTTGCAAACAAAATAAGACATTTTTTTATCTATGTCTTTAGAAATACAAATTGTCTGCAGTAAAAACGTCGCCATAAGACATAATATAATCTACAGACGAAAAAACAAACACCACCTTAATGACTAAATTGGACTTTTGACAACTTTAACACAATAAATATGCCAAGTCATCCGGCTAGTCAAGATTTAGTCGGCCTAGTCAGGGACTTTTACAACCATAATACTTAGCAATAGGTAATAATATTTTTTACGTAATATTTTGTTTAGGTTACAAGGTGATTATGGAGAAACAAAGTGCACTGTTGAATCTAAACAAGAGGGCAAGGAATATGGTATATAAGTTACAGATGAGCTTGAAATGAAATTTCCGTTTCATATTTTGGAGATGATTATGGATTTTTGTGTTGATGTAGACTACCTTAACTTCCGTTTGACCTGCAAACAATTCGCATCACTACCTGTGATTCGATGGAAAAACATAACATCAATACCAAGACTGAAGATGTATCCTTAATTTAGATTCACCATGGTCGATGGTCTTAGACAAATATCGAGGTTTTATAACGATAACCGATCCTATGTTGGGTGACAAGTATTTTATAAGAACACATCAACAATATACTGGATATCTCCAAATACATTGTTCTAGGTATGGCTGGTTGTTAATGTCAAAAAATACTACAGACGTATTCTTTTTTAACCCCTTTACAAGTGATATTCACAAGCTTCCACATCTAGACGTTGATTATATAGAAAGCTTTTCTTTTTCTGCATCACCTACTTCGCCTGATTGTATGGTTGTTGGACTCATGGCGGACTGGCGTGTTTCCATCCACTTTGTAAGTCGTGATCAATCCTGGCGTAGGCTTCAATTAGGTTTGGCATTCGTCGTCCATTCTACTTTAATTTTCTGACATTTCTTGGGAGAGATATTTACGCCTTGGATTATGGACGACTTTATGTTTTCAAACATATGGAAAACGGAGATGTGAATGAATCGGAAATTGCTGTGTCTGAAGTTCCCAACAAGAATGATAGACCTTCCACAAAATATTACCTGACGACGAAATCTGATCAACATCTTTTACTAGTTTTAGTGGATGTGTTTAAAAAATATGTTGATGTGTATAAGTTGAATCCATCTACATACGAATGGGAGAAAATAGACAGCTTAGGACGATATACGATTTATGTTTGTGATACAACATGTCTATGCTTTGAGGCCAAAACATCGAAAATGGAGGACATAATCTACTTTCATCGGTCATATTCTGGGAAGAGTAAGATAGTGTTATATTCTCTTAATGTTGTGATCGTATAGCCCAAACACAATGTCCTGCAATATAAGCCCAAGAGTCCATCCTTATTCTAAAACCAATTGGTGATAGAATGACTTTCCCTTAGACTTATATACATACATTTGTTTTGTCCCATGACCGATGTGGGACTTTGGTTTGCACCCAAACAAACCTCCCCTCAAACCCAAGTCCATCTGGGCCTCCCCTCCAACGATAGTTCGGATCCAACCTTTACCGCCGCCAACTCGGAACTCTCAACCTGGTGGGAGGGCAAGGAGATTTCGATACAAGGCTTCCAGGATCAACTCATCGTGCTAGGGTCCCCTCGAACGAGAGCTGGGTCCACTCATCGTTGGCTCAGGGGTGCGCCCTACTGCGCCGTCCACCACATCGGGGCTATGGCCCAGCTCTGATACCATTTGTTGTGATCGTATAGCCCAAACACAATGTCCTGCAATATAAGCCCAAGAGTCCATCCTTATTCTAAAACCAATTGGTGATAGAATGACTTTCCCTTAGACTTATATACATACATTTGTTTTGTCCCATGACCAATGTGGGACTTTGGTTTGCACCCAAACACTTAAAACACGTGAGTTTCACACATTCAACGACGACATGAAAAGAAGTTTTGGGGGTTTAGTCAAGCCTAAACAGCTTCTAAGGCCTCATGCGTGGGTCGAACCAAGTTGTACGTAGATAAATAAATACATTATATCATCATTTTTAGTTATGTTCTTTTAACACTCCAAGGCAATTTAAAACTCATAATCTTTTTAGTTAACCAAGTTGTTCGTAGATAAATTCGATATATCATCATTTTTATGTTTTTTATTACTCTTGCGCAAATCAAAACTCTTTTTTTCTCTTTGTTATTAAATCTTGCATTATAAATCAGTTACTCTTATGATTTATTTTTCTTCTAAATATAACTTGCCCATTATAATGGTTTTAGTCAATGTATACTTAAAACAGGTGCATTATAGCTAACATATACATCCAATCTACCAATCTTACCTTACAATGAGAACAGCTCTTCAAAAAAAAAAAAAAAAAAAAAAAAAAAAAAAAAAAACAATGAGAACAGCTCAGGTGTGGGTAAGAGTGTTTTATTCCACCGAAAGAAGATTATATTATTGATTAAACTATATTTATACTCCGACTCTACTACAAACTAGAAGTAAACGAATGTTCTGACCAACTGCATAAAAATTGACCGACTTCTATTGACCGAGCTTTGACCAGTAACTGTGTGATACAGTAAATCGTAGTGAGGGTATCTTGATATAACCGTAAAAAATAGTGATTTGTACAATGCATTTTTTGTAGATTTGCATTTTGTATGAACTACTCCTAGTTCTAATGGCTTTTTATGCAATAAAACTGAATACAGTAGATGGTATGAACGCTACACACAATAGAATCACAAGGTGTTAGTTGATATATAAGCGAATTTGTCAATGTAACTCGCTTTAATACTCTCTTCCGTAGTTTTTGTTTCAGAAGAAAACAAAAGAAAAGAATTGAAAGGAAATTAAAAAGTTTTGATGTTCTTGAATCTTTTATTGAAGAAAAGTAGAAAGAAATGGAAGGTTATTATGCTTAAATTTCTCTGCAACAGTTTGTTCCAAATCGAAAAGGTTAAAAATCTCTTGTTTTCTTTCTCTTCTATCCACTTCTTTTTCCTTCAAAATAAACCCGGGAACAGAGCGTAAACGACTTTATTTTTTGTATAAAACTTATTTATGTGGAGATGTCGTAGTGGGGTGATCTTTAATAAAAACCGTATGAAGAAATGTGACATTTTTTATTCTATTAGATATGTCTCATTTTCTTAGTTATGTAATAGAATGAAGGTTGTATCTGATTGGAACTTGTGACTTATTAAGACATTGTAACTACGTGTTTGTTGTTGTTGTCCTTCTAGTGCCTTGCTAGAAGAATTTAATATAATGTTACTATTCTAAAATAAATTATGTGATTGTAGGGTCTCATGATTATGGAACAATCGGCCTTCGAATCAAGAAATCTCTTTGGTCATCATCGGGAAATGAAGCTTGACATATTTTTTGAACTATTGTATTAAGGTCGCTGATGGAGGTCATTAGCCACCCAACTGATCATATCCAGAAAGGTCACATGTCATACTCACTTCTTACACGCATTAGGAGAACCTCAGGATATTACACCCAAGAAAAGCAATAGAACCCACCATTTGCAAAAAGCCCCTTAAAAACTCCATAACTAACTACAAAGCAAATTGCATTATGAACCCCAATTGAGGCTCGAACTCGACCCAACAAAACACGATAACCACTCAGCTAAATGAAGGTTGACATAGATGACATATTAACGATATAAGTTGTAAATATTAGAATATAGAAGCATATTTGCATAGAAGATTTCTTAGTTGCCCGTGTTTTGAACTTGCAGGAACTAGGAAGAGTATGTAAACATGGATGATGTTGGGATGTTAAAGGTATTATGACTAAAACAAACCTCGATACGGTAACAATGAAATGGCACCAAAGTGGCTTTTAGAAAACACAGCTCCGTATGGTTAAACTATTATCTAAAACCTCAATCCATCTTGTCATTGACTAAAAAGCAAAAGCATAATGTGCATATGTTTTACAACTTACGTAGCTATCTTCAATCTTCAAAAACTATTAAAAGAAATTCAGCAATCATGCCCACTTGATTTTTCACCAGTTGCATATACAAGCAACAAAAATGGAGACACCTATAGTGAACATTTTGGTCTTGTAAGATGTTCCTAGAATTGAGATCCAGTCTTCGTCTCTATTTGCATCTTCAATTTTCTTGTAAAGCAAACGTCACAAGCAACTCTAGGTTTTAGGCTTCTTTGGTGGGCCCATATCTCCAGACTCAGACTTTCGCTTTATACCCAAAAAGTGTTCAACCTGAAAGTAAAACATACAAGCGACATTTATCACAACTACACAAAGCTTAAAGAACAAGTTTAGATATGAAAAAAACGAAATACACAATTATATTTATGCACGAACCGACCTTTCTATCACCAAGCATGGGTGTTAAGCTCCCTGGAAAATCCTCCATTGTAGCAAACCCACTTCTGGGATCACTTGTTTGCCTAAATAAATTAACGCCATTAGACAAAAATCAAGTTATGCCAGTCAAATGCACACAGTTTTCACCATTGTTGTAAAAGTCGGCTGACGTGTCAGTTTGGGGACTATCCCGTCCCGACTTGCCCAAAATCACCTTAAAGTCGGTCAATGCTAGAAAGTCAAATCGGGCTGAGTCGGGTCAAAGTCAAAGTTAGGTAAAAAAAAAAAAATAGATTTTTAAAAAACTAGATTTTATGCCATATATCTATGTTTAAAATATTTATGTTTTGTGTTTGATATATTTATGTGTAATATGTTTGATATATTTACATGTAATATATACATGTTCAATTTATTTATTACTAAAAGTCAACATTGGTCAACGCCCGACTCGTCCCCGACTCGCGACTTTTACACTCTTGTTTTTCACCGAATAATAATACAAATAAAAAGCTAAAAGGTCTGCCAACAGTTAGTATCAGCAAAAAGTATGTCAAGCAAATTAATCATTTTCTATTTAAAAATAAATAAAAAATAATAGGCAATTAAGGAAGGTAAGTAATACATACCCTGGTTTGACGTTACCGCTAAGAACAAGATAAGGTTTCTTCATCTTAGATTGAGCTTCCCTCATTCTTTCAACAGACATCGATGGTGTGTCTGCGTTATTCATTTGTTTCACCTTCAGCTCCTCGTTATATTGTCTCATCCGTTTTTCTTGTTTCATTTTCCCGGGCCCCTTTCCGTGAAATTTATGCGAAATCAACCTAAAGGCTTCCTTGGGAGTCAACTGTTCAAACAAAAAAAAAATCAGTCATTGATAACATAATTCATGCTTTACTGTACTTATTAAAGTTGTTACAGCTACTAAGAGCCTATGAAACTTATTACATACTTTCTAAATCACATATTATTTTCAGTTTTTAGCAATATGGAAGAGGGTGGGACAGGTCGAAATGGTTGTTTATTTTTGTTTACACCACGAAAATTGATCTGCACACGACAATGTTAGTTAATCAATGCACATGGTACAACACCATTAATGCAGGATTGTGTTGAGCATAGCAATTTGGGTGTGGTATTCCCAAATATATTATATTATTATTATCACCACAATAATAATCTAAATCTAAAAAAGGACATCCTATAAGAATGCATGTACAAGTAATTAAATTTAGGTGACTCCAATCTTAGTTTAACCCATTTGACCCGTTCACCATGTTACTAAAGAGTATATTTTTGACTCGTTAAACATAGCCTAAATTATCCCATTCAGAGTAAAATGGCAGTGTTGTAAAAGTCGGACGCGGCGTTTTGAGGACTTATCGGGCACGTCTCACTAAACAACGCTTAAAAAGTCTGTCAAGTCTGGTCAAAGTCGGTCAAACTACAAAAAAAGCCAAATTTGGTCAAAGTTTCTATTAACGGGTATGCAGTCAATTTTATTTATGTTAACAAGTTTATGCTATTACCATCCTTTTATATTGTAGATATTTTCTTGTTGTAATTCATCAATTTTATATATATTTAAATATATATTATGTTAAAAAATCAATGTTGGTCAACGCCCGTATCGTCCCCGTCGCGTCCCAACCGACGCGTCCCCTACTCACGACATATACAACCTAGGTAAATGGGTCAAAAGTGACACCTAAGACAAACCTTAATAAATGGCAATACAAATGAAGATTAGTGGTTGTAGTGAGTACTTACAATTCGTCCATATTCATCGGTCCTCTCAATACGTATCTCCTTTTTATCATCATTCTCATTAACAATACCAACAAGTTTACTCTTTTTCTTATCCATATTTCGACCGCCCCATTCAACAGTGTCTTTAAGTGTTCCACGATCCTTAAGTAACTGAAGTGCACCCGATAACCCTTTTCCTAACGAACTCTCATGAATTGTTTCATCGGGTTTAACATCTTCCTTTTCATCTGTCATTTTTTCATCCTGAATTACATCTTTTACTTCTTCCCAGCCGCCAATTTTACCGTTTTGCCCTTGATTAGGTTCTGGTAGTGGTGCTACATCTTCCTCCATAAACACATCTTCAGCATCAGGATTATGAGATTCTGTAACCATAAATTAACAAAATTGTAAATAGAGATTGATTTAACACAGTTATCATATACGGTTTGGGTCGAGTCATTTGAGCATCTTGTTTGGTATGTTAATAAGATAATTGAAATGAATAAAGTTGGTTAAATACACATTCTTTTACATATATAACTTCAAGGTTGCAAAACTCGCTTCTCAATCGAGTACTCGGTCGGGACTTTAAAGGGAGTAATCGACAACTCGGGATTAATCGGATTTCGACTTCTTATCCATTTAAATGATAAATTTCAAAAATTATGTGTAGCAGAAGAAAACCATAAGCATAAACATAAACTATAACATAATTGTCTAAAAGCATAAACATAATCATCCATTTGTTCAAAAACTCTAGTTTAATTTCATATTAAAATGTTGACTAATGTTGACTTTGACCGACTTTGACCGACAAAACTGAATTTGACCTGTTAACCGATGTAGACCGATGAATTAAACGGATTTTGGAAAATCAGATTGGTATGTTCTTAAAAAGGAGTAATTGGAGGTTAATCAAGAGTACACGGATTTATTCGAGAGTAATCGGGGCTTTTTACAACGGTAGATAACTTGTGGCTCAAATTTGAGAAAAATAAAAGCTAAACGAACATCGTATGTTGCATTTGTCAGCAAATACTAAAAAGAAAGTTGCTTTTTTGACCCACATTAATACAGTCGCCTGTTTCGACCCATCCCACTTGTGACCCGTTTGGGCCGTTACCCAACCTGCCTGACCTCGACCATTTATTGTATTCAAAGCTAAAATTCTTACAGCCTAAATAAGAATAAGAAGAATACAACTAACATACCTTCATCAAGTTGAAGACCCCATACAAACTCCTCCATCTCAGTAAACACAACCTTATCCTCTTTCGACTCTCCATTATCTTCATCTGCATTCTTATTGGTCGAAGAATCAAGTTCAGATTCATTCTTAGCAGTCGAAGAAGCAAGTAAAGCAATCGCGTGGGGCCCAGATGGTGTTTCATCCTCTTGCTTCTTAAGAGCAAGTTTTCTCGCCCGTATTAACGATTTATGAAGATCACCATCATCATCATCACCAAAAACTATATTATCTTCATCTGCATTTTGAACGGGTTGAGTTTGCTCCATTCGCAAAGCTTTAGATGCTTCGTCTGCCTTAATATAAGCAGATTGAAACGCGTTGTTTCTTTTTTCAGCTTCTGATTTCTCTTTTTCGTCTTTTTGCGCCTGTCGTTTTCCATCGGCCCGTGAACCGCGGTCCCCGGCACCTAACCCTGCTGAACGAGCTTCTGCCTCGAGGGCCTCGATATCTAATTTATCTTTTTTCCTTAATGATTTCTTTTTCTTTGGTTTTTTAAACTTTAGCATCTCTTCACTTGTGTAGTAATCTGTTGAGACCTTCCCAGTTGAAGTAAGATCTTCAAAATGAGGGGTCACCGAAGCACCATCGATCCTTCTTCGTAACTGAAAATAAAAACAAACACTATTTACCAATTTACCCTTTTAAGAAGATCAAGGTTGCAAAAATTGCTACTCGGGGAGTACTCGATCGAGACATTTTAGGGAGTACTCGCCTACTAGGAAACTCGGGGAGTTCTAGAGGAGTATTCAATTGTTGACCAAATTTGACTATGACCAAGTTTTACTCTGACCATGTTTGACTTTGACCAAGTTTGACATTGACAGAATTGAACACAACCTATATAAGAACACGACTATAACATTTTAAAGAGTACTCGGCAACTCAGGATGTACTCAAATGTTGACCAAGTTTGACTTTGATCACGTTTGACCATGTTTGGAGCAATTTTCTGAGTAATCCCGAGTTTTGACATACTTAGTTGGAGAATAATAGAACACAGTAGTAAATCAAAATCAAAATCCATATTAATAAAAACAGCAAAACGAAGATTAAATTCCTGGAAGTTTTTTTGGATTGAGAAAAAAAAAAAAGAAGCACGCACAGATGTTAATAATTAAACAACAAAATAAGCAAAATGTTACCTCCTCCAGTTTCTTCTCTGCTTCACCACCAAAACGACCTCTTTCGTCAAGAATTACACCCTAGAAGAATGCATATAGAAAATATAAAGATTAAAGATTATTAAAAAAAAATGAGTGGTGATATGAATCAAAATTATAATCATTACCTCGTTCAAAACAGGATCATCATATTGTGGAAGCATTTTCTTTTCAAATCCAGGATCTTCATTAAATCTACAATACAAAATGACCAGAAAATAAGATTAGCTCAGGAAAAAGCAATGCTAGAATATATACGTGGCCAGGTCCAACACTTTTTGACCTGAACAGTAAAACCTCATATATATACAAATACCAAGTATGTCAAATATGATTATAAAGCTATATAATTTTAGTAATAACTTATTATATTCTTAGGAAGTCTTAATGTCTTATGCACTAAGAATACACTTGTTAAAACTTTTGACCCATATCATAGGAAATATCAATTTCAGATTATTATTTTTTTATTATTCTGACTGTTGAATCCGTTAGATATGATATAACGATAATCAACGCATTCATAAGTAAACAGGTAAAAAATGTAACCTCTATTAGAAAACCAAATCAATTCAACTATTGAAGCAATACAACTATTGAACTTACTTATCATCGTATACTCCATATTTCTTTTTAGCTGCCTTATAAGCCTCGTTTCTCCGTTTTTGCTCACCGATTTCCACATTTTCAAGCATATCAATCTCTGGTGTATACAATGTAAAGTCACCCTTAGGTCATCTGGGTCGAGCAAAAAACCACTAAAGATGACAAATGAAGAAACATAACTTTTTAAAAAACAGAGAAACAAAATTACCTTGGTTAATGTCCCCATCAGCAAGTATGTTCTGATCTTTTAGTGTTAAAACGACTGCACCACCTTCAATCACTTTGTCAAGGCCATCAAGAACTTTAAACCCCGCAAGGTCACCTAAAATCATAATTTAAATATAACTTTAAAACAAGCTCAAAAATAGGCAATGTTGAAAAAATCGCTACTTGGGGAGTACTGGGTCGGGACTTTTTTTAGAGTACTCGATGTTGACCAAGTTTGACTTTGACCGAATTTGACCAATTTTGACTAATTTTCAGAGTAATTCCTATTATTGGCCGAGTTTTAACCAATTTTCTGAGTAAACTCGAGCTTTGGCCGAGTTTGACAAAGTTTTGACGGAGTTTGACCGAATACTCCCCGAGCTGCAAAAACAAAGTACTCGCTGAGTACATCGAAAGACCCATTATTATACGTTGATGGTATAAATAGTACATACAAGTGGCAAAGGGTCAGATTAATTAGGTTGTGTAACTGGTTAAAAGAGGTAAGTTTTTATACAGATTGAAATGTGTCAAACTGAATTGAGACCTTGGGTCCTTGGGTCTACCCAAAAATAAAACTTGTATCTTATTTTTTGTATATTATTGTGCCAAATATGGCTACAAACAATATAATAATTATTAATTAATTACATATTTTATAACAAAGTGATCTAGAATGGTATATGCATTTCGGCATTTGAATACGTTTTAGGTGACTTTTTCCTTTCTCAAAACAACACCACCAACAATTTGCCTTTTTCCATTGGCAATATGTTTTTCAAAATTACTCATTTGACTCGATAGAGAAAACAAAGCCTCTGCACAAATTGGCAGTATGTAACATGATTAGTTAACAAATAACCATTGTGCATCAAGCAATTAGGTACAAGTGAACTCTAGTTATTTATATGTGTAGAGAAGAAAACGTACGAGATGTATGATGTTGAGTTGGCAGTTGATCTTCATCATCTCCTTGAATCACATTGTCCTGAAATTTCACAGTTAATATTCATCAGAAACACAATAAAAAAATCAATCTAATTACCACAAAAAAAAAAAACATGTCAGAAGAAAATAAGCAACCTGTTCCTCGAACATCTTTGAGAATTGCAGTGCTTTCTCCTTTTCAGCCATTTTCTTCTCCTCTAGCTTTCGGCTTTTACTAACCCACGATAATATATCTGAACCTCCTTCAGACTTCTTTTTCAACCGTTCTTCCTTCATCCTAACAGAAGAAAGGTATACGTAAATAAGTTGGAAACAAATACTGTGATTTTGTAATTTGTGACCAAACTACTCAGGACACAAAATCAAAAAGAATTTGTATGCAAGACATTTAATTTATTAATGTATGATTATATGTATATGGATACCATAACTAATTACTCCCTTCCAACTCATGTAGCCCCCTTCAAGATCTTAAGTGGTCCAAATTAGGTGTCTCCTAAGACCTAAATTAAGAATAGTCTAGATTCATCTAAATGACACATTTGAACCTTCTTTTTTTTTTTACTAATAGACTGTTTTATCTTCTGTTTAAAGTTATAAGTGATAAAAAAAACATTCGTAGATTCTCCTAGTAACAGATTAGTATATGGTGTCTCGGTATATTCAGTGTACAAAACATGATGTGAATAGAAGATTAAGAATTAATGATGAATGTTCTCACCTCATAATGCGATCTTGAATTTCAGATGCAGACTGTTGTAACCCTCCCTGTTCACCTTCATCTTTTAGGGTTTTACTGTTATCCCTCTCACGATTAGACCCTGCACCATTATCCTTATATTGCCCATCCTCTGAATCCGATTTCAAAACATCCTTTCCAAAATCTTTACTCCCATCACGAAACTCATCATGTTGTTTTCGACCCACTTTATCTTTGTTTTTCTCTCTATCCTTTTCCCTTATCTTATCTTTCCCTTTATCTAATCCCTTTTCTCTCTCCTTTAACCGGTCTTTCTCTCGGTACTTTTCACGATCGTTTTCTTTCTCTCTAATCTTATCTCTACTCCTATCTTTATCCCGATCATCACCATCTTCCTTTCTTCTGTCTCTGTTACCATCTTTAACAGAACTTTTAGCCTCTTTTGAACCATCGTTGACCTTTGACTTTTCTCGATCTCTACTTCGGTTATCCTTATCATCCCTTCGACTACTTCTACTTTTTTCCTTACTACGGTGTTTCGATTCTCGTGATTTATCTTCTTCCACATCATCATATTCTCCCTTCCATCTTTCACCCATTGGAGAATCGTCTTGATCCCTCATCTCAACACTTCTCCCACGTCTTGAACCAGAACGATCCTTATCCATAACAGCTTACAACAATATCAAATGCTAGAAAAATGCAAGATGGCCAACCTATCAGCAACCAATAAAAGAAAACAATTTTTAGACGAGATTAATATAAATCAAAGCATTGATACACGCACTTCAATTCAAAACATGACATACTTATATTTTCAGCATATATAAACAGTAACAATTACCAACTACAAGAAACAAAACTGAAGCATATTCACAAGCCACTAGATATAAATTCATATACTAGTGAGGAGGCGGCGGCGGCGGCGGCGGCGACGACGACGACGACGACAGCAGCAGCAGCAACAACAACAACAAGATAAACGTGGAATCTAAGAAGACTAAAAACAACAGAGAAAATCAGTTTATCCACCTTATTCTTAGGTTTCCTTAAGAGCTTTACTCAGCTCAACTAAAATGATCATGTAGTGCGTCGATTTATTTACTGAAAAACAAAAAGCGTAATTATTAATGACCTTAATTACTCAATATAGGAGTAGTATGTTGAGGTGTAGGCTTCGGTAGTTTAAGCCCAAGAAAAACGGGCCAGGGGTTTACTTGGTGACCAAGTTAGGGTTTGGCCAACCCTAATTGTTTGGGCCGTTTTTATTGAGGGTCCTAAGTCTATATATAGTCTCTCAATTGTACTTGTAAATTATCACCTCCAAATTAATAATACTCTCTAGTTCCAAAGTGGATGTAGGTTTCACATCGAAACTGAACCACTATAATTCTCGTGTCTTTATTATTTTCTGTGTTTTATTTTTCCGGCTATTGTGTGTGTGAGATTATTTTCGCAGGTTATCTCCTAACAACTGGTATCTAGAGCCAAGGTTCTAAACACTAGCCGATTGCATCCGATTGCATCAGGTCTGTTGCTGCTATTACAGACCGAGTCTGCTGCTGCTGCTGTTACAGATCAGTTCGATCTGCTGCTGCTATTTTTTTTAATCTAGGTTAAACCCTAGCCGTTAATTATAGCAGCCCTAACAGCTGATCCAGACCTGCTGTTTTTTTTTTTTGGTTCTAACAGCCGCTGCTCAAGAACCATAGCTGATTACAGCCGTTTACAAGTCAAACCCTAGCCGTCACCAACAGCTGCTGCTGTTACGATTAAGCCCCCTGCAGCAGATCACAGCTGCCGCCATTTTTTTCTGGTCATCACAGCTGCTACTGTTTCACAGGAGTGTTTTCTTTGCTGCTGTCCACTAGATCTAATAAAGCTTTTACAATGGCAGAAGAAGGAAGGATTAAAATCGATAAGTTTGATGGGCAAGATTTTGGGTGGTGGAAGATGCAGGTTGAAGACTTGTTATGTCAGATAGATGCTTTGAATGAGAATAAACCAGAAAAATTGAAAGACGATGAATGGAAGACGCTTGACAGGAAAGCCCTAGCTGTTGTTAGGCTCACGCTGACAAAAAGTGTTGCCTTTAACATTGTGAACGAAACCACTACACATGGTTTAATGAAGACCTTAGCAAATATGTATGAGAAGCCGTCTGCTTCTAACAAGGTGTTTTTGATCAGACAGTTGGTAAACACCCGGTTGAAAGAAGGTGCTTCAGTAACAAATCATGTTAATAACTTCAACAATATTATCTCTCGGTTACTGTCAGTTGATATCAAGTTCGATGACGAAGTCAAAGCTCTTCTATTATTATCTTCGTTACCTGAAAGCTGGTCAGGATCAGTCACAGCTATCAGTGGATCTACAGAGTCATCAAAGCTCAAGTTTGAGAGCATTCGTGATTTTATTCTTGGAGAAGATATAAGAAGAAAGAGTTCAGGAGAACCATCAGGAAACTTGTTGAGCACAGAAGAGAGGGGTAGGAGAAAAGGCAGAAGTAACACTACCAGGGGCAAGTCAAAGTCAAGAAGGAGGAGTGTGTCGAGAACGAGGAATGATATTAAATGTTGGAATTGTCACTGGACACTTCAGAAACCAGTGCACTAAGCCAGTAACATCATCAAAGCCAAAGGAAGTTAATGCTGCAGTTGCAACAGATGATTATGATAACGTCCTTGTTTGCTGCATTGAGAATACAATTGATGCATGGGTTATGGATTCAGGAGCATCGTTTCATGCTACCCCAAGTCCACATTTGATGAAGAATCTACGAACAGGTAACCTTGGTAAAGTTCGTTTGGCTAATGATCATTGTCTTGACATTACAGGGATTGGAGACTTAGAGTTAAAGACCTCTTTAGGCACTAATTGGACCTTGGAAAATGTCCGAGTTATTCCTGGCCTAAAGAAGAAACTAATCTCTGTTGGACAGCTTGATGATCAAGGATATAGTGTGCTATTTGGTGAAGGTCAGTGGAAAGTAATAAAGGGGAACTTAGTAATAGCCAAGGGTAAGAAGAGAGGCACTCTTTATATGGCAGAAGTTCCAGGTAATGAAGTAAATGCAGTTTCCAATGATCGTAGCTTAACTAGTCAGTGGCACCAACGTTTAGGTCACATGAGTGACAAAGGAATAAAAATGCTAGTGTCTAATGGTAAAATTCCTGGTCTAAAGAGAGTTGAATCGGACTTTTGCGAGTTATGTGTTCTAGGAAAGAAGAAGAAGGTCACCTTTGCAAAAGCAGGCAGAACCTTAAAGGCTCAGAAGTTGGAGCTAGTACACACGGATGTGTTCGGGCCTACTCCTGTTTCTTCATTGGGAGGAGCACGCTATTATGTTACTTTCATTGACGATTCAACACGCAAGGTATGGGTTTACTTTCTTAAAAATAAATCTGATGTATTTGAAGCTTTTAAGAAATGGAAATCTGCTGTTGAATTATCTTGTGATTTGAAGGTAAAATGCTTGAAGTCGGATAATGGAGGAGAATACATCAGCACCGAATTCGTTAACTATTGTGCTGATCATGGCATTCGGATGATCAAGACGGTTCCAGGTACTCCACAACAAAACAGAGTTGCAGAAAGAATGAATCTACTTTAAATGTGAGAGCACGTAGCATGAGACTTAATTGTGGGCTACCAAAGACTCTATGGGCTGATGCAGTAAGCACTGCCACTTATTTGATCAACCGTTCTCCATCAACTCCGCTTGATTTCAAAATACCCGAAGAAGAATGGAGAGGTAAAGCAATTAGTTATGAGCATCTAAAAATCTTTGGGTGCAGTGCATATGATATTAATAAAGATGGTGACAAACTTGATGCAAAAGCAAAGAAGTACGTGTTCATTGGTTATGGGGGAGACGACATGGGTTACAGGTTATGAGATAACAAGGGAAAACATGTTATCAGAAGTAAACATGCCACCTTCAATGAAGCAGAATTGTACAAGGATTTCAACTCAACACCAAAAGAAAAAGAATCAGTTGAATTTGAGGTTGATACAGAGATAACTAGAGAAGATGAAAGGGAAACTCCAGAGGATGAAACTGAAGTTCCAGTGGGAGTTCCTAACAGTGAAAGCTCGGAGTCTGATCACGAGCAGACTTCAGATAGTGGGAGCTCAGAGTCTGATGATGAGCAGACCCCACAGTCCCCACCACAATCTGACCAGTCCAATTGGGTCAGGAGATCTACACGAGTCACAAGACAACCAGTTAGGTTTAGTCCAACAGTAAACTATCTTCTTTTGACAGAAAATGAGGAACCAGAAAGTTATTCTGAGGCACTGAAGGTGAAAGATTCGTTCCAGTGAGAGCAGGCTATGAAAAGCGAGATGGAATCTTTATTGAAAAATCAAACTTGGAAGTTGACCAAGTTACCACCGGGAAAAAGGGTTTTACAGAATAAATGGGTTTTCAGAGTCAAGGATGAAGGGGATGGTTCTAAACGATACAAAGCAAGATTAGTTGTCAAAGGATTTCAACAAAAGAAAGGAGTCGACTATGCTGAAATCTTTTCTCCAGTAGTGAAGATGACGACTATCAGATTGGTTCTAAGTATGGTTGCAACCGAGAAGTTACACTTAGAACAGTTGGATGTTAAAACAGCCTTCCTGCATGGCGACATCAAAGAAGACATTTACATGTCTCAACCAGAGGGGTTTCGTGTCAAAGGAAAGGAGAGTCTTGTGTGTAATCTAAAGAGAAGCTTGTATGGTTTGAAACAAGCTCCCAGACAGTGGTACTTGAAATTTGATAATTTCATGGAGAAGACAGGATTCGTGAGAAGTTCTACAGATCATTGCTGTTATTTGAAGAAGTTCAAGAGCTCCTATATTATATTGCTTCTTTATGTCGATGATATGTTAATTGCAGGTTCTGATATGGTTGAAATACGCAATTTGAAGAAGCAATTATCTAGAGAATTTGAAATGAAGGATCTCGGGCCAGCTAAGCAGATTCTCGGTATGAGTATATGCAGGAATAAAGATGGGTCAGTTTCTTTATCTCAAGAAAAGTATATTCGGAAGGTTCTTGAAAAGTTCAGAATGAATGGTGAGTCTACAAAGCAAAGAAATACACCGTTGGGAAGTCATCTAAAGCTTTCTAAACATCAGTCTCCTAAAACTGAAGTAGAAAAAGCAGAAATGGCTAAGGTTCCTTATGCATCCGCAGTGGGTAGTCTAATGTACGCTATGGTGTGTACAAGACCTGATATAGCACATGCAGTTGGGATGGTTAGTCGCTTTATGTCGGCTCCGGGGAAAGAACATTGGGAAGCAGTGAAGTGGATACTGCGGTATTTAAAGGGTACTCCCAAAGTTGGGTTATGTTTCAAGGGCAGGGATACTACTCTCAGGGGTTATTCTGATGCAGATCTGGGTAGATGCAATAATACCTTCAAGAGCACCACCGGGTATGTATTCACTATAGGAGGAACAGCAGTGAGTTGGATGTCTAGGCTTCAAAAGAGCGTGGCTCTATCTACGACTGAAGCAGAATACATGGCCTTGACTGAAGCCAGTAAAGAACTAGTGTGGTTGAAGACATTCGTGAAAGAACTGGGTAGCAAACAGACAGAATTTGTCTTATATTGTGATAATGAGAGCGCAATCAAGTTAGCGAAGAATCCAGTCTATCATGCTAAGACGAAGCACATTGGCATGAAGTATCACTTTATCAGAGAACGGATAAGCAAAGGAACATTTAATCTGGAGAGCATTCCAGGTTCAAAGAATCCAGCAGATATGTTCACCAAACCAGTAACGCTGGATAAGTTGAAGCTGTGCATAGCTTCAACTGGCCTTCGGGAACATTGAAGAGAAGGCAGGAACTAGAGAGAGAAGAGATGAGCTGAGTCTTGCATTGCAGAAGTACAAGAGTGCAGATCGATGGTATTCGAAGCCTCCAAGTGGGAGATTGTTGAGGTGTAGGCTTCGGTAGTTTAAGCCCAAGAAAAACGGGCCAGGGGTTTACTTGGTGACCAAGTTAGGGTTTGGCCAACCCTAATTGTTTGGGCCGTTTTTATTGAGGGTCCTAAGTCTATATATAGTCTCTCAATTGTACTTGTAAATTATCACCTCCAAATTAATAATACTCTCTAGTTCCAAAGTGGATGTAGGTTTCACATCGAAACTGAACCACTATAATTCTCGTGTCTTTATTATTTTCTGTGTTTTATTTTTCGGCTATTGTGTGTGTGAGATTATTTTCGCAGGTTATCTCCTAACATAGTAGTATCTTATAAGTTCTTCCATCATAAATTGAAGTATCTGTGAGCAATAAAAAGAGGTAGAGATATATTTATATATATACTACATGTACGTATACATCAAACGTCAGGTTAATGGAGATATTGTTGCTAATCAAAAATATAAGTATCAACAAACTCGGTACGTTTCATCATTATATGTTCAAATTAATTGCACAAATAAGCAAGTACAAACTGAAATTGATCACATACATGCAAAAAATTTGGATTGAATTCGAACAAACAATTAAATTTATCATGAATACTGTAATTAGATAGTAATAGTAAAGTCGAACATAAACCCTAGTTTTGATTTGAGAAGAATAGAAAAGAAAAAACGAACCGTAATTTGCGATACTTTTAAGAATGAAGGGTGAATCGATGTAAATTGCAATGGCGATGTTGATTTAAGGCTGCAAAATTGAATCGTGTTGTTCTAGGGTTCTTCAGGACGATAGGTTTTTTTTTCCCCTGAAGTGTTGGGGAACGACTAGAATGGTTGAAGTATTTTAACAAAAGTTTTTTACTTTGGTACCACCTCCTTTTTCTATACACCTCCACAAAAAATAAATAATAATAAATAAATAATAATAAATAATAATAATAATAATAATAATAATAATAATAATAATAATAATAATAATAATAATAATAATAATAATAATAATAATAAAAAATTATAGGACAATTTAACCCTAAAGTTTAAAACTAGTTTCTAAATCTATCATCTATCATATCATATTCATATTTTTCATATCACATATTATATACTTTGTACCGTATTAAAAGTTCACAGACAAAAACATACAATTTAAGAAAAAATGACTGTAACAAGTATTTTTTTTTACTTTACAGTTTTACCTCTTACGTTTTACCTATTTTTTTGTCTTATATGCAAAAGTTGATGACATGAATGAAATCTACTTATTATTCTTATCCATTTATGAAGATGACTATTGATTTGAAACAATCCAAAAAGAAATACTTACTATCAAGATGGGACGAATTGAGTAATAAAATTCCTTAAATTATTATTGTGTTTTATATTTTTTGCTTTTTTCATCTCAGTCAATTTATAACTGCACAGATTGTCTTTGAAAAACACATATAGGGATATTTTATCGAACCCATGAGAACCACAATGTATGCGTATACGATTTTAGGAAAGTGATACTTGCATCGATTTATTTATGATGTCAATAATGGCATATACAGGGGCGGAACTCAAAGTTTTTAATTGAGAGGGCCGAAAACAATATGAACATTTAACAATTTTAAGTGTATTATATTACAAAAATAAGCATCATAGGTCATAAGAAGTCGCAATAGGAGGTTTAATCGTTCCACATTCAGGAATTCCGTCTGGTCCACTTGCCCGTATAAACCCTATATGTTGTTTTCTCTAAGTTTTTTGTTTCCGGTCATCTTAAAATGAATAACAACGCTAGGAGAGTAGGAGTCGTTTTAATCCATTTTGAGTAAGTTTGATTCATCCAATTCCAAAGTCAAGTTTTGTTTGATTATAACTCGTTTTAGTGAATTCCGTGCATGAGATCGAGTATAGCCTTTGTTTCTAAGATCATATTGAAATAACAATTATGAATATAGGAGAATGTACCTCCAATGATTATTACCCATTTGGGGTAAAGGTAAAAGTTCCACATGTGTGATAGAGGTCAAACTCATCCAATTTATTTATAAATGGCTCAACGTTTTTACGACGAATAAATTTAAAAGGTTCATTATGATTTTTGTTGTATCTCAAACTTAAGTCAGAAAATTTTAGTAGGGGGTTGGTTCAAATGAGTCGAACATTTTGAGTTGTATGTGGGTCTACCAAAACCTATTTTGATTTGTTACCGATCGTAGCCGATTTGTGTTGTAGTTCATCCTTTAAATTACAATTTTGCAGGACACACAAGTGTTGTTATGGGATGTTGAAATGGATGAGTTAGTAGTGCCAATGCACCTGGCTCACGTGGGTCCCCTACTGGAAGCCAAACACCTCGCTGGGACACAGCATGTCCAGCTGTTACTTTGGAACCTACACTTGAGCTTTCTCCATTAGTGGCTCATTTTTAGGTTTATAAATAATGCATCTGTTATAAGTACACAGTTGACTAAACCATGATAATGGGTTAGATATATTTAAAAGAAAATAAATCATAAGAGTAAGTTCATAATGCAAGATTGAATAACTAAAATTAAGAGTTTAGACTTTCCCAGGGGCATCAAAAAACATAAAAACTGATGATGTAATGAATTTATCTACGAACAACTTGGTTCGATCCATACATGAGGTTGTAGAAGCTTTTTAGGCTTGAATAAATCACCGAAACTTCTTTCCATGTCTTCGTTGCATGTGTGAAACTCGTGTGTTTCAAGAGAATAGAACACTATGTTGGAATATGACTGATGAAAGTAGATCATGTTCTCCATTTTTGATGTTTTGGCCTCAAAGCATAGACATGTTGAATCGCATGCATAAATCGTATATCGTCCTAAGCTATCTATGTTCTCCCATTGGTTTGTTGATCGATTCAACTTATACACTTCAACAGATTTTTTAAACAAATCCACAAAAACTAGTAAAAGATATTCATCAGATTTCGTTAGGTAATATTTTCGGGAAGGTTTATCGAAATTATTTTCATTTGGATTTTGAACCACAACAATATCCCATTTGTAATTTTCGTTCTCGTCTCCATTCTTTGTATGTGTGTACACATCAAGCCCTCCATCATTCAAGACGTAAATATCTCGACCAAAGAATGTAGGAAAACAAAATGAACTCGGACTATAATCGTCAAAATTAATTTGAAGTCTATGCCATAATTGATCTCGATTTACAGTGGATGTAAATAGTCCATTCGCCTATCGTTGTGAGACCAACAACCATACAATCAGGAGAAGTGGGTGGTGCAGAGAAAGAAAAGCTTTTTATATAAAAAAGGTATAGATGTGGAAGCGTGCGGATATCACCTGTAAATGGGTTATAAAACATTACGCCTGTCGTATTTTTAGACATTAACAACCAACCATACCTCGAACAATGTATTTGGAGTTCACCAGTAAAATGTTGAGGTGTTTTTATAAAGTACTTGTCACCCAACATAGGATCAGTAATCTTTATCAAGCCTCGATCTTTGTCTAAGACCATCAACCATGGTGAAACTAATGGATACGTCTTCAATCTTGGTATTGTCGTTATGTTTTTCCATCGAATGACAGGTAGTGATGCGAATTGTTTGCAAGTCGAAAGAAAGTTAAGGTAGTCTACATCAACACAAAACTTCATAATCATCTCCAAGATATGAAACGGAAATTTCATTTCAACCTCATCTTTAACCTCTATACCATATTCCTTGTCGTCTTCTTTTCCCTTATCTCTATCTTTGTTTTTCTCTCTTTCCTTTTCCCTTATCTTATCTTTTCCTTTATCTAATCCCTTTTCTCTCTCCTTTGACCGGTCTTTTTCTCGGTATTTTTCACGATCGTTTTCTTTCTCTCGCGTCTTGTCTCTAGTCCTATCTTTATCCCGATCATCACCATCTTCCTTTCTTCTGTCTCTGCTACTATCTTTAACAGAACTTTTAGCCTCTTTTGAACCATCGTTGACCTTTGACTTTTCTCGATCTCTACTTCGGTTATCCTTATCATCCCTTCGACTACTACTACTTTTTTCCTTACTACGATGTTTCGATTCTCATGATTTATCTTCTTCCACATCATCATATTCTCCCTTCCATCTCTCACCCATCGGAGAATCGTCTTGATCCCTCATCTCAACACTTCTCCCACGTCTTGAACCAGAACGATCCTTATCCATAACAGCTTACAACAATATCAAATGTTAAGAAAAATGCAAGATGGCCAACCTATCAGCAACCAATAAAAGAAAACAATTTTTAGACGAGATTAATATAAATCAAAGCATTGATACACGCACTTCAATTCAAAACATGACATACTTATATTTTCAGCATAAATAAACAGTAACAATTACTAACTACAAGAAACAAAACTGAAGCATATTCACAAGCCACTAGATATAAATTCATATACTAGTGACACAACAACAACAACAACAACAACGACGACGATAAGATAAACGTGGAATCTAAGAAGACTAGAAACAACAGAGAAAATCAGTTTATCCACCTTATTCTTAGGATTCCTTAAGAGCTTTACTCAGCTCAACTAAAATGATCATGTGGTGCGTCGATTTATTTACTGAAAAACAAAAAGCGTAATTATTAATGACCTTAATTACTCAATATAGGAGTAGTAGTATCTTATAAGTTCTTCCATCATAAATTGAAGTATCTGTGAGCAATAAAAAGAGGTAGAGATATATTTATATATATACTACATGTACGTATACATCAAAAGTCAGGTTAATGGAGATATTGTTGCTAATCAAAAATATAAGTATCAACAAACTCGGTACGTTTCATCATTATATGTTCAAATTAATTGCACAAATAAGCAAGTACAAACTGAAATCGATCACATACATGCAAAAAATTTGGATTGAATTCGAACAAACAATTAAATTTATCATGAATACGCCAATGGGGCTTTGCCTCATTGGTCACCATGTTAACATGGTGTTCGAGGAGACCAGGGTTCGAGTCTCGGGGGGGGGGGATTTTCGTGAATTAACTTCTAACCACTAACATTGCCTTTCAAAAAAAAAAAAAAAAAAAAAAAAAAAAAAAATTTATCATGAATACTGTAATTAGATAGAAATAGTAAAATCGAACATAAACCCTAGTTTTAATTTGAGAAGTATAGAAAAGAAAAAACGAACCGTAATTTGCGATACTTTTAAAGAATGAAGGGTGAATCAATGTAAATTGCAATGGCGATATTGATTTGAGGCTGCAAAATTGAATCGTGTTCCCCTAGTTTTAATAGTTCTTCTAGGGGAAATACTAGAATGGTTGAAGTATTTTAACAAAAGTTTTTACTTTGGTACCACCTCCTCTATACACCTCCACACAACAAATTTATAGGACAATTTACCCTAAAGTTTAAAATTAGTATCTAAAGTGTGGTTTATTTTTCAGTCGGTAGATACTATTATGTCTCATGTGCGTGAGTTGCAATAATATTTTTTTACGGTAGACTGTTTGTTTTTTTAAAGACATAAGAAATGTGTTTCTAAGTGCTACAGATACGATTAAGTTATTTTGTAGACATAAAAGCAAACAATCTCCAATATTCAGCATACATATCTTTAAACCGCATCTTCTTTACATAAATGGTCCGCAGATCTTTAAACAAAAACATATTAAAAACAAACAGCACCTAAATATATCATATCATTATATTTATTTATATCATACATCATAAACTCCCTTTAATTATTATTGTATTATTCATTTTTTTCTCTTTTCGTCTCTATCAATTATAACGGCACAGATAGTCATTAAAGAAATTATTTATTCTCAATTACACCTTTAACCCTGAAAAGAGGTAAATGTCTCGCTAAGTTTAACTCATGTGCAAGTCACGTACTTATAAATCTATAAGACCACCTTTAACCCAGCGTGCTCGAGCATGTGTTGCACCAACACGCCGGCGAACACGCCGTAGCGCGGCGTGTAGGGAGTAGATGACCGACGCATGCTTCAAGTTAACACATGATTTTTGGGAGCACGTTGAGTAAAATGTGTACGTATTCGATGAAGCTGGTAGTAAATAAATTGACGGAATTGAAATAAAATTGAATTAATTTTGTTTGAAGACCTGGTAGTAGACGATCGATGAAGCTGCTGAAGGAAGAAATGGAAGTGTGAAATTTAGGGTTAATGGAGAGAGGCGGAAAGAGAGTGTGAAAGGGAGAGATTTAAGTTACTATAGTAGTATTTAATTTTTTATGATTAAATAAATAAAATAAATAATATTTATTTTGTTTATGGTCACGATTGAAGTGGAGTTTTTTGTTTAATTACTGTATATTTTATTTTATTATTTACTTATATTAAATTTTTGTTTAATTATATATTTATTTTATTTTATTAATTACTAATATTATATTAAATTTAACTAATTAAACAAAATAAAAACAAAAATCATTTTATATAATAAGGAAAATGAAAAAGAAATAAAAAATACATCTAACACGCCACTCAGCACGCCACCCATTACCCAGCAGCCTGGCAGCACGCTCATCAAGCACCCCACCTCACCCAGCAACACGCCCATCATCCCCTTCACGGATAAAGATGGTCTAATGACATATAGGTAGATTTTACTTTTGAAACACATAGAGAGATATTTTACTGAACTCATCAGAACCATAATTTGTGTGTATACGATTTTAGGAAAGTGATACTTACATCGACTTATTTATGATGTCAATATTGGCATATACACGGGCGAAACTTGAAGTTTTTAATTGGTAGAGCCGAAAACAGTATGAACATTATAAAATTTCAGGCGTAGTACATTACAAAAGCAAGCATCATAAGTCATAAGAAGTCCAATAGGAGGTTTAATCGTTTTCAGGAATTCGACCTGGTCCACAATGCTCGTATCAACCGTATCAACCCTAGCTATCATTTTCTTTAAGTTTTTCATTTCCAGTCCTCTTAATATGAATAACAATGCTAGGAGTCGTTCTAATCCATTCATCTTTGAGTAGGTTTGATTCATTTGATTCCAAAGTCAAGTTTTGTTCAATTGTAACTCGTTTTAATGGATTTCACACATTAGATCAAGTATAGCCTTTGTTTCTAAGATCATATTGAAATAACAGTTATGAATATACGAGGATGGTACCTCTAAAGATTATTGTCCATTGGGGCTAAGTAGTTCCACATTTGTGATAGAGGTCAAACTCAACCAATTTATTAATAATTGGCTCAACATTTTTAGGACAAATTAATATAAAAGGTTCATCATGATTTTTGTTGTATCTCAAACTTCTCAAGTCAGAAAAATTTAGTAAGGGGTTGGTTCAAATGAGTCAAACATTTTGAGTTGTATGTGGGTCTACCAAAACCCATTTTGAGTTGTTACCCATGGTAACCGATTTGTGTTGTAGTTCATCCTATAAATTACATACTGCATGACACACAATAAGTAGCTGTTACTTTTCTCCATTAGTGGCTCATTTTTAGGTTTATAATGCAGCTGTTATAAGTAAACAGTTGACTAAAACCATGACAATGGATAAGATATATATAGAAGAAAATATATCATAAGAGTAACTGGTTCATAATGCAAGATTGAATAACTAAAAAGATTAATTGTTTTAACTTGCCCAGGAGTATCAAAAAACAAAAACAAAAATGATCATATAACGAATCTATCTACGAACAACTTGGTTCGATCCACACATGAGGTAGTAGAAGTTGTTTAGGCTTGAATAAATCCCCGAAACTTCTTTCCATGTCTTCATTGAATGTGTGAAACTCGCGTGTTTCAAGAGAATAGAACACACTCTTATTGTTCTCTGAATATGAGTGATGAAAGTAGATTATGTTCTCCATTTTTGATGTTTTGGCTTCAAAGCATAGACATGTTGTATCGCATACATAAATTGTATATTTTTCTATATTATCTAGTTTCTCCAGCTCCTCTGTAGATTGATTCAACTTATACACTTCAACGGATTTTTCAAACTCATCCACAAACACTAGTAAAAGATGTTGATCAGATTTCGTGAGGTAATATTTTGTGGAAGGTCTACCGTACACTTTTGGAGCTTCGCACACAACAAATTCCCATATGTAATTTTCGTTCCCGTCTCCATTTTTTGTATATGTGAAAACATCGAGCCCTCCATAATTCAAGATGTATATATCTCGGCCAAAGAACGTAGGAAACCAAAAGGAACCTGGACTATAATCACCAAAATCTAAGTGAAGTTTACGCCAGGATTGATCTCGACTTACAGAGTGGATGTAAACAGTCCATTCGCCTATCGTTGTGAGTCCGACAACCGTACAATCAGGAGAAGTGGGTGGTGCAGAGAAAGAAAAGCTTTCTATATAAGGAAAGTCTAGATGTGGAAGTGTGCGGATATCACCTGTAAATGGGTTATAAAACATTACGCCTGTCGTATTTTTAGACATTAACAACCAACCATACCTCGAACAATGTATTTGGAGTTCACCAATAAAATGTTGAGGTGTCTTTATAAAGTACTTGTCACCCAACATAGGATCAGTCATCTTTATCAAGCCTCGATCTTTGTCTAACACCATCGACCATGGTGAACTAAAGGATACGTCTTCAATCTTGGTATTGTTGTTATGTTTTTCCATCGAATGACAGGTAGTGATGCGAATTGTTTGCAGGTCGAACGAAACTTAAAGTAGTCTACATCAACACAAAAAATCATAATCATCTCCAAAATATGAAACGGAAATTTCATTTCAACCTCATCTTTAACCTCTATACCATATTCCTTGTCGTCTTCTTGCTTAGATTCAACACTGCACTTAGTTTCTCCATAACTGCCTTGTAACCTAAACAAATTATAACTTGAAAAATATTATTACTTATTGTTAAGTATTATGGTCGTAAAAGTCCCCGACTAGTAGGATGATTTGACCTATATATTATGTTAAAGTTGTCAAAAGTTCAATTTACTGAGTAAGGTGTTGTTTGTTTTTCAGTCTGCATATCATAACTGTTTGTTTTTCTGAAGACATGCGATAAAATAATGCATTGTCCGTTTGCAAACTCGCAGATATATAAATATGCCTTTAAGTACTGAAGAGAGGATTAAGTTATTTTGCAGACATAAAAATAGACGGTCGTCACTATTCAACATACAGACCTTATACATGGTCCGTAAATCTCCAGACAAAAACATATTAAAACACGTACTTTAGTTAAGTGTAGGATTTAGTTTAAAGTAGTCAAATACAGTAAAAGTTAGTCAACACCCGACCTAAAAACTCCGGGCCACTAGTCCCCAACTAGCAACTTTTACAACTTTGTCATAGATACATACAACATGTACGAAACAAAATCACAAATGTATGAAAAGCAATATATATACCTGAATTCAGGCATGGACCAAACTGCATAGCTTGTGCGCGAATCCCCTGGCTTTAGTGATAAATCCAGATGCGAGATAGGACCCATAGTAACAGTTTTCTTTTTGACGTCGTATGAATGTATCACTTTGTCCATTTTGTCAAGAATGTGTACAAAACCTCCTAATTCAGAATGAACTGCAAGACTCTGAATAATAGAGCTATCACAAGTGAAACTGACAAAAAACATAGCGTCGTTGAGGTCTTCCACTTTCTCCCACAACATACTCGCCGCATCCAATTTAAACAAACACACGGAAACAATTTTCCCCCATTTCACTCATACATAAATGAAGAATAGCTCTGCACACGAACCTTTTAGATAACGACCTTTACAAGAGTATTTGGGTTCGGGTTGGGGAGGGCATTTCACGAAAGGTATTAGCTTTATAACAACTGTTTTTTCGTGAACTGAAATGTCAACATGAATGACAAACTGATCATAACCTTCAACAATAGTAGTTAAAGCATATGTTTTACCGTTAGAGTAAGTTAGACGACGTAGTAAACCATTTTCTCTCCCTATAATACTGTTAGTTGTTTATCATACAACATTTTAGTCCATTTTAGCTTCTTTCTTTTGCGGTCTAACCTACAAAAAGTAAATGTAGCCATTTCGATTGTGATTAACAGGAGGATCGAATTGGGGTCTTCAGGAGGGGACGATAAACAACATTCGTTATAGTGAGTATCTTCTTCTTCATGAATCAAAGGGGGGAGTCGTATGATCATAGAAGTCATCGGGTTCCAAAGAGACCACATGACGTGTTTAGGATGTTGGGACAGAATCACCCAACCATGAAAACATCCCCGGATAAGTTTCCCAATCAACTCAGGGATTCGACATCGGTATTGAGACAATGGGTTGTGTATGGTGTAGAATATCTGCTCTTGAACGTCGTTTTCAGCTTCGAGGTTTTAAGCAACCAACCATGGATATTTTGAGTGTTGAGGAGGTAATTCATCAGATAATGAACTACATGAAATCTGTTGTTGCTGCTCCATCCCTATAAATTATATGTGGTGTGTCAATATAACTTTTCATAGACAATTTTATTATAGACAACAAAGCATAGCAAGGAAATTTGTTCTGTTGTATATACTTGGTGGTGTCAGTATGATATTTGGACGTTTAAACAATGTGCTATAATAATATAATAAGCATAATAAGTGGCCAGTTAAATAAAATAGGTGGTTTGCAGTTTTTTACTGTAAGTAAATATGTATACGAAACTGAAATAGCCAAGCATATAATCAACCAAAACGAGAAAGTTAAAACGATCTAACCGATTGAAGGGTTCAACCAGGCTTGTGTTTGACATAATTCCCTTAAACAGATTCTTTGTCTGTTCCCAGGGTACACCGGTCCAAAGCAGCGTACTGCCGGACTTGAACACTTGCCTGAAAGATAACCGAAACGGGAGACCGTTGATGTTGAAACCGAAAGAGAGCAAAATAGAGATCGTGAGTGTGTTTTTTCATGCTAGACAATCTTTGTGTGTCATACATTTGAGCAAGATGGTGTCTACTAATACACCAAAACAAACCAGCTCCATGATTTTCTTAATATTCATAAAGCTAACTAGTAGTGTAGTGGGTAAACCTAACTCACTTAACTTGATGCCCATAAAATATGGCAATGATAGAGAGAAAATTATGCAATAAAGGCAGCTTGTGGGCCAATCCTAACCCACAATTATCATAGGTAATGAGTCAAAACATCCCCATGGGTCAGGTGCAATGCCGAACCGAATACAAACCCATTTTCTCTTAATTTTCAGCATCGACCACCTCACTTTGAAGCACGATATCTCATTCACAACCACATAACTTTGGCCACATAATATATCGTTGTGAAGCCCTTATCAAGAGCTACTCAACCATATAAACTATCACTCATAAATATGATATATACATATAGATATTTACATCCAAAGTTTGGGAAAAATGCACCAAACATTGATATTTTTCCAACAATCCCCCACATGAATGGAGATTGCTCTCAGAAACAACATCATCCGATTAAATTTCAACAGTTGAATCTTGCATACGATAGGTAGGTGTTACCCTTTGAACCTTCGCTTATGAAATGCACTTAGTCTACTGGCTTTGAGTAGACGACGATGTCTTTGAACTCGTCTGCCGTTTGTGTAGGCGACAATACGTTTCACACAAGACTCTCCCTGACAAAGTCAAGTCCTCATAGTTATGTTCGTTATGGTCATGAACATTAGCCTGGTTCTGCGAGAGCTTATCAAGTATTGTGCCCCAACAATACCCTTCGAAGCGACCCCACTTCTCTCTCACATAGGTGATTCACCACAGCGTGGATACTAATTAATCACGCATGGTTATCTCAGTTGAATCATTAAAAGCCATGGGCTTATCCTCTTACATGTCACTTTTAGGAATGAACTAGGAAGTCTACTCATAATTAGTAAACTCCCTTTAAAAGTTGTAGGGGTTGCTAGTTTAGTAATTGACTCCACCACAGTGACTTCGCCAGTTCATACAAGTAGGTCGTCCTATTGAACTCAGATCTTGGGATCTCCAGTCAACTGAGTTAGGTTTTCCTTCATATAAACTTAGCCTTTCATGGACTTCAGTCCCATTCCCACGCACGACTCATATACCAACTCTCTGCTTAAGCCTTTTGTTAGCGGATCCGCAACATTATCCTTTGACTTCACATAGTCAATAGTGATAATTTCTCTAGAGATTAGTTGTCGTACTTTATTATGTCTATGTCTCATATGTTTATTCATACCATATGTTTATTCATACCATTACACATTGTAATATAAGCTCTACCAATCACCGATTGGCTATTACAATGTATACATATGGCCGACACCAGCTTAGGCCATCTTGGTATATTCTCAACGAATTGACGTAGCCATTCTCCCTTTTCACCAGCTTTATCTAAAGCAATGAATTCTGATTCCATCGTGGATCTAGCAATAATCGTTTGTTAAAAGACTTCTACGATATAACAACACCTTTAAGTGTGAATACACACCTACATATCTCTATGGAATCATTCGTATCAAATATATAGTTTGCATCACAATGTCCCTCGATCACTGCAGGATATCTGTTACCGAACTAACCTAATCATACAACTCTAATGAGATGTACATGGATTACTCTTGTATCTACTTAGCTTGCTTACAGCATATGCTAAGTCAGATAGAGTTCAACTCATTAGAGATACATTAGAACGCGTTATCATGAACCTTGTTCTTGATAGAAAACGCAAGACACCCCCACATTTACAAGCTATTGTATTCATTTTACACAACCAACTAGGGTTATTGCTTATCCTTTCAAAGCTTCCCCACATGTCTTGCAACTTGATATCATAATCATATATATCTAATATGACTTTAATCAATCAAGCGTTCAAATGCTCACACATAAGATTTGCATCTTTTGTGATCCATCTTTTAGCACATTTGAGCAATTCTTAGTCATATTCTAGGTTTAACCTAGAGGAGTCGAATTTAGAAAACTTAATAAAGTTCTCGCACTCAAATTATATTTTCACATCTGAATTCTGATTAGGTAATTCAAATCTTAAGATAATAATGATATAATAAGGATTGACATCTTTATATAATAATTATCTTCAATATCATAATTCACATAACATGCGAATAATTCACATCATCAATGATGTTCACAATATACCAAATCCTTCTATTACTGAATGAAATCGATTTTGTCTTTAAATATTTCAACACAATGAAATATTAGTTGTTAATTGATCTCTGCAGATGATCATCATTAACAAGTCTAAGTCTAGCATTCCATAGACTTTATGTTCAAAGCATTAGAATAATTGACGCATCATTCATATTCTCGATAGCTTTTCTCACAAGAAATGTCATACCATATCTCTTGTATCATGACAAAATGGACTTCACATACATAAGCACCGTCTTAAATATACAATTTAAGAGGGTTTAAAATTCCATGTATATCTTTTCATACATTCAGTATTAGTTTCTCTATAAGCATAAAGTGTATGCCATTTATCGAGGAAGTTCCTTTAATTCTAGTGGTTCCTTTTGAACTAGCTTTAGGTGTCTCATCTTGAACACCTTCATCGTCTATCCTAGACGAACTTCCACATTCATTTGTAATGTATGGAAATACATTTTCAAAGAATGAAACGTTTCTCGATTCTATATTGAACCTTATATATATTCGAAATCTTGGATCAATTCGCAAGGAAGCGACAAGCAATACTGTGTTCAACACATCCGATAAATATGCAGTCAACAGTCTTTGATCCTATCTTTTGTGCCTTAGGTAGGGAACAAATACCTTTGCTAGGCACTCCCACACTTTGAGGTACTGATAATGCTAAAAACGAACATATATTTCATAGCATTATTCCTCAAGAAAGACAAGCTTTTAGTTGCAATTGTTCTATTTACAAGTGATATTCGTTTAAATAATAAAAGGTGAAGACAAAAGACAGATTCGACGAATTGAAGACGCAAACGACCAAAAAGCTCAAAAGTACAAAATACAATCAAAGAGGTTCCAATTATTGATAAGAAACGTCTCGAAATTACAAGAGTACAAGATTCAAAACGCAAAGTACAAGATATTAAATTGTACGCAAGGACGTTCGAAAATCCGGAACCGGGACCAGAGTCAACTCTCAACGCTCGACGCAACGGACTAAAAATTACAAGTCAACTATGCACATAAATATAATATAATATTTAAATAATTCTTATAATTATTTATATATTATAATAAATAATAAAAACCGTCGGCAAGAAAGACTCCAAACTCCTCTGAGCTGTAATTTCAAACTCCGCGACTCGCAGAGTTTGAAGGCAAAATTGGCCGCGAGTCGCGGACCCCCAAAATGAGAAACTGCCTATAAAGCCAACCGAATTCTGAGCATTTTTCATAATCTTTTTCTTCTTCTCTCATAATACTACGTAAATATTTATATTTATATTTTAATTTTAATTTTAATTTTAATTATAATTCTAATAATAAGGGTATGTTAGCGAATGTTGTAAGGGTGTAAGTCGAAATTCTGTCCGTGTAACGCTACGCTATTTTTAATCATTGTAAGTTATGTTCAACCTTTTTAATTTAATGTCTCGTAGCTAAGTTATTATTATGCTTATTTAAAACGAAGTAATCATGATGTTGGGCTAATTACTAAAATTGGGTAATTGGGCTTTGTACCATAATTGGGGTTTGGACAAAAGAACGACACTTGTGGAAATTAGACTATGAGCTATTAATGGGCTTTATATTTGTTTAACTAAATGATAGTTTGTTAATGTTAATATAAAGATTTACAATTGGGCGTTCCTATAAATTACCATATACACTCAATCGGACACGATGGACGGGGTATTTATATGTACGAATAATCGTTCATTTAACCGGACATGGGAATGGATTAATAGCCACTAGAATAATTAAAACAGGGGTGAAATTATGTACAAGGAAACTTGGTATAATTGATAACAAAATATTAAAATCTTGGGTTACACTCAGTCGACATCCTGGTGTAATTATTAAACAAAGTATTAAAATCTTGTTACAGTTTAAGTCCCCAATTAGTTGGAATATTTAACTTCGGGTATAAGGATAATTTGACGAGGACACTCGCACTTTATATTTATGACTGATGGACTGTTATGGACAAAAACCAGATGGACATATTAAATAATCCAGGACAAAGGACAATTAACCCATGGGCATAAAACTAAAATTAACACGTCAAACATCATGATTACGGAAGTTTAAATAAGCATAATTCTTTTATTTCATATTTAATTTCCTTTATTTTATATTTAATTGCACTTCTAATTATCCCATTTTTATTGTTATTTTATTTAATTACACTTTTAATTATCGTACTTTTTAATTATCGCAAGTTTATTTTATCGCACTTTTATTATTCGCAATTTCATTATCGTTATTTACTTTATGCTTTAATTTAAGTCTTGTATTTATTTTTAATATTTTACATTTGGTTTTAACTGCGACTAAAGTTTTAAAATCGACAAACCGGTCATTAAACGGTAAAAACCCCCCTTTATAATAATAATATTACTTATATATATATATTTGTATTTTTATAAAAGTAAACTAATATAGCGTTAAGCTTTGTTTAAAAAGATTCCCTGTGGAACGAACCGGACTTACTAAAAACTACACTACTGTACGATTAGGTACACTGCCTATAAGTGTTGTAGCAAGGTTTAAGTATATCCATTCTATAAATAAATAAATATCTTGTGTAAAATTGTATCGTATTTAATAGTATTTTCTGTAAAAATATAAGCTATTTTATATACTACTCGGCTAAAACATCAAGTATTTTTGGCGCCGCTGCCGGGGAATCTCTTAAAAGCCGGAAGCGCAACGCTACATAAAAAAAAAGATTTTTATTTTACTTTTATTAAAATTCGTTTTTATAAAAGTACGTTTTAAATATTCAAAAATATAAAAAGAAAAACAAAAAAAAACAAAAAAATTATGTATTTTTAAGATTTTGTTAAATATTTAAGTTTTATAAGTTTCTTTATTTTTATTTTAGTTTATAAAGATATAAAGTTTTATTTAAATATCTTTTATTTATATAGAAACAGAAAAATTAAAAACAGAAAGAAAAAAAAATAAATAAAGAAAAACGCGTCGAATTTAAATAAGCTGTCATCTGAATTTCTGAACCCCGCGACTCGCGGGGTTTGATGCATTAAATACCGCAACTCGCGGAGTAATCCTGACACGCTGACAGAAACCCTAAACTGAATTAATTACGGGGTAATTAATTATTATTATTATTATTTAACCCTAATTATTATTATTATTATAAATTATAATTAGTTTTATTTTAACTTTTACTTTTTATTTAATTTATGTATTTAGTATTAATTAGTTTTATTAAATTGTAAAATTAATAGTTTTAATAAATAAATAATATAAAAATAATATTTTTATAAAAATTGTAATTTTTACAACTTTTTGTATATTTTTATATTTTGTCCCTTTTTAATCGTTTTAGCGTAATATTCGTATTTTTAGCTCATATTTAGTTTTAAACTTAGATTTTTCCATAGTTATTTTTATTTCTAGATTTTTAGGCTTTGCCGTAAAATCCCTTAAGTACTTTTTCTTTAGACTAAGATTTAGGTGCTTTAGAATTTTGCGACGCCTTTTTAAGTTTTAGTTTCTTTTTAAGTTATTTCCATTTGGGATATAGTTTTTCTTGTAAGCTTTAATATTTTTAGACACCTTTTACCTATGTATCAATTATCATTCCAATTAGTAATTTCAATTTGCGATTATAATTTTAAGTTAGTTGTAGTAATAAGGTTAGGTTAGTCAAGTACTTTTAAGTTTTATAAGTTTCTTTAATTTTTTCGTCACCTTTTATTTTTCAACCATTTTTCTTTTTCAACCTTTTTCCGACGAACTCTTTTTCTTTCTTATTTCTCGCTATTCTAGTTTTTAGGACATAGATTTTTATTCTACTTCTTATCTAATTTTCTTAAAATTACGAAAATTTATTTTAAGTGGTTAAATTGATAGACATCAAAATTTTCTGGTTAGTAGTAATAGTTGGATTTGTACGTGGACCGGGTTATTGGAGCCAAACAGTCCTCAATTATATTGAGACCAAACGAATCCTGCCCCTCTGCTGCATCTTTTGGCTATTCAAAACGTGGGCAAAATCAGAAAAGTCTATTAATTGGATAACTTATTATAATTTTTCTTTCCTTTTAAAAACTAATAGGATATTCAGTGAATGCACCGAGCAAGACGATCACCACCTTTTGTACGTTCACCACCTGTAACTAGATCAAGACATTTAGCAAATATAACCGCCGTTGATTTTTCTTTAGAATCGTCATCCAGTCGACCAAGTACTTCAGTTCAAATTTCTGATAATCCATTTTTTGAACCCGACCTCACAATTGAGAATCCGGAGAATATTCAGGAACGGTTCGTAGATCCTGAACCATTAAACTTTCCTCCGGAACCACCAATCATTCAAACAGAGATTGTTGAGGAACGAACCATTAAATCAGAATCCTCTAGTGATTCCGATTCAACAAATTCAATTATGGAGAATATGGAACCTTTAAGTATGGAAGACCGAATGAGAGCTAAACGCACTGGCCAAGGTCACGCAATTACTCATCCAGACATTAATGCGCCAGATTATGAAATCAAAGGACAAATTCTACACATGGTGACTAATCAATGCCAATTTAGTGGTGCGCCGAAGGAAGATCCAAATGAACATCTACGTACCTTTAATAGAATCTGCACACTATTTAAAATCCGAGAAGTGGAGGATGAACAGATATATCTCATGTTATTTCCCTGGACTTTAAAGGGAGAAGCCAAAGATTGGTTGGAATCGTTACCTGAAGGGGCGATCGATACATGGGACGTTTTAGTTGAAAAATTTCTTAAACAATTCTTTCCTGCATCTAAAGCCATAAGACTTCAAGCAGAAATTGTTACGTTTACACAGAAACCGAATGAAACTCTATATGAGGCATGGACTAGATATGGAAAGTTGTTAAGAGGATGTCCGCAACATGGTTTAGACACCTGTCAAATAGTACAAATATTCTACCAAGGATGCGACATCACTACAAGGAAAGACATAGATATAGCAGCTGGTGGTTCTATTATGAAGAAAACCGAAACTGATGCTTACAAAATTATTGATAACACTGCTTCCCACTCACATGAGTGGCACCAAGAAAAAGACATCGTTAGATCATCTAAAGCAGCTAGAGCCGGTTCTAGCCATGACTTAGATTCCATTTCCGCAAAGATAGATGCTGTGGAGAGACGAATGGAAAAGATGACTAAAGATATTCACTCAATACGAATTAGTTGTGAGCAGTGTGGAGGACCACATTTGACAAAAGATTGTCTCAGTATTGAATTAACAATGGAACAAAGAGAGAATATTTCATACATAAACCAAAGAACTGGAAATAATTATCAGAATAATTATCAACCACCAAGACCAATTTACAATCAAAACCAGAATTATAACAGAAATATTCCATACAACAACCAACAAGGTCCTAGCAATCAACAAGTATCCAATAATACTTACAATCAGCAAAGACCTAATTTTCAAAACAAACCACCACAACAAACCGATGATAAAAAGCCGAATTTAGAAGATATGATGACGAAGCTAGTTGAAACTCAAACGCAGTTTTTCACATCTCAAAAACAAACCAATGAACAAAATGCTCAAGCATTTAGAAATCAACAAGCTTCTATTCAAAATATGGAACAAGAAGTGAGTAACCTAGCAAGGTTAATAGGTGAAAGAAAACCGGAAAGTCTACCTAGTGATACAAATGCTAACCCCCGGAATGAAACAGCTAAAGCCATTACCACAAGAAGTGGTACAACACTTAAACCACCTGAAATACCTGTAACTTCTGATGAAGCTATTCCTACTCCACAAGAACCACAACCTGATCAAGATAAGGAAAAAGAACCGGTAGTTGAAAAGGTTAATGAAGATAACACAGTTAAGGCTAAACCTTATGTTAAACCATACCAACCACCACTTCCTTACCCGAGTAAAATGAAGAAAGAGAAACTTGAAGCCGAGCAATCCAAATTCTTGGATATGTTTAAACAGATAAATGTAAATCTTCCTTTCATTGATGTGATTTCAGGAATGCCTAGATATGCTAAATTCTTGAAAGATCTAATCTCAAATAGAAAGAAAATGGAAGAACTCTCGGCTGTTACTATGAATGCTAATTGTTCAGCAGTGCTGTTGAATAAGATACCAGAAAAACTATCTGATCCAGGAAGTTTCACAATTCCATGTTTTCTGGGTAGTCTTAGTTCAATAGAAGCATTGGCAGACTTAGGTGCTAGTATAAATCTAATGCCGTATTCACTATACACTAAACTAGACCTTGGAGAATTGAAACCAACCAGAATAAGCATACAACTAGCCGATAGATCAATAAAATATTGATGTTATGCGAGGTGTATATAAAATAGTTATTAATTTTAGCAGGAAATACTATTAAATACGATACAATTTTACACAAGATATTTATTTATTTATAGAATGGATATACTTAAACCTTGCTACAACACTTATAGGCAGTGTACCTAATCGTACAGTAGTGTAGTTTTTAGTAAGTCCGGTTCGTTCCACAGGGAAATCTTTAAACAAAGCTCAACGCTATATTAGTTTACTTTTATTAAAAATACAAATATATATATATAAGTAATATTATTATTATAAAGGGGGGTTTTTACCGTTTAATGACCGGTTTGTCGATTTTAAGACTTTAGTTGCAGTTAAAACCTAATGTAAAATATAAAATAAATACAAGACTTAAATTAAAGCGTAAAGTAAATAACGATAATGAAATTGCGAATAATAAAAATGCGATAAAATAAACTTACGATAATTAAAAAGTACGATAATTAAAAGTGCTATTAAATAACAATAAATAAAAGTGCGATAATTAGAAGTGCAATTAAATATAAAATAAAGGAAATTAAATATGAAATAAAAGAATTATGCTTATTTAAACTTCCGTAATCATGATGTTTGACGTGTTGATTTTAGTTTTATGCCCATGGGTTAATTGTCCTTTGTCCTGGATTATTTAATATGTCCGTCTGGTTTTTGTCCATAACAGTCCATCAGTCATAAATATAAAGTGCGAGTGTCCTCGTCAAATTATTATTATACCCGAAGTTAAATATTCCAACTAATTGGGGATTCGAATTGTAACAAGGTTTTAATACTTTGTTTAATGAATACACCAGGTTATCGACTGCGTGTAAACCAAGGTTTTACTACTTTGTTAACAATTACACCAATTACCCTTGAATGTAATTTCACCCCTGTTTTAATTATTCTAGTGGCTATTAATCCATTCCCGTGTCCGGTTAAATGAACGATTATTCGTACATATAAATACCCCGCCCATCGTGTCCGATTGAGTGTATATGGTAATTTATAGGGACGCCCAATTGTAAATCTTTATATTAACATTAACAAACTATCATTTAGTTAAACAAATATAAAGCCCATTAATAGCCCATAGTCTAATTTCCAAAAGTGTCGTTCTTTTGTCCAAACCCCAATTATGGTACAAAGCCCAATTACCCAATTTTAGTAATTAGCCCAACATCATGATTACTTCGTTTTAAATAAGCATAATAATAACTTAGCTACGAGACATTAATGTAAAAAGGTTGAACATAACTTACAATGATTAAAAATAGCGTAGCGTTACACGGACAGAATTTCGACTTACACCCTTACAACATTCGCTAACATACCCTTATTATTAGAATTATAATTAAAATTAAAATATAAATTATATATATATATTTTACGTATATATGAGAGAAGAGAGAAATAGAATATGAAAAATGATCAGAATTCGGTTTGCTTTATAGCCAGAGTTGATTTTTGGGGCTCCGCGACTCGTGGTGAATTTTGCCTTCAAACTCCGCGAGTCGCGGAGAATGTATTTACAGCTCACACCCTTGGAGTCTTTCTCTGCCGACGGTTTTTAATATATATATATAATATATATATAATTAATATAATTAATTATATATTATATTATATTTATATACATAGTTAACTTGTAATTTTTAGTCCGTTGCGTTGAGCGTTAAGAGTTGACTCTGGTCCCGGTTCCGGATTTTCGAACGTCCTTGCGTACAATTTAATATCTTGTACTTTGCGTTTTGAATCTTGTACTCTTGTAATTTCGAGACGTTTCTTATCAATAATTGGAACTTTTTTGATTGTCTTTTGTACTTTTGAGCTTTTTGGTCGTTTGCGTCTTCAATTCGTCGAATCTGTCTTTTGTCTTCACCTTTTATTATTTAAACGAATATCACTTGTAAATAGAACAATTGCAACTAAAAGCTTGTCTTTCTTGAGGAATAATGCTATGAAATATATGTTCGTTTTTAGCATTATCAAATATTCCCACACTTGAGCGTTGCTTGTCCTCAAGCAATATCGTCTTGAAATACTATAATCACTTCTTTATTCTTCACACTTTGTACATCAGTGAATTCTATACGGCGGTATAAACAATGGTAGTAACGATATGGTTTACAGTCCCACATGACTATAAAAAAATTTAGATCCATTAAGGAAATTGGATCTTTATGAAAACATTTGATCTTTTGAAAATTAAATCTAGTTTTTACCCTAGATAAGTTTTCCGGAATAACCCTTTACCGGTGTTTGCAAAATATTTTTGTGGGTTTGGTGGGTTTTAGATTTGAAAATTTTAGCTCAAAACTTGCGGTTTTGTGTCACCCACTTGCTAACCTTGTATTAGGAAAGCAACACGTCCAGTTTACTTGTTCCGTATATTACCTTTCGGCAAACTACCGTCCGGTTGTAAAGGAAAGCGTTGAACAAGCAACTGTTAAGGCAATGTCCCGTGACATGCTTTTAATTATGGTCTATAACGTGTCGGACGCAATTACTATCCTTGGTAGGAGCAATAGTAAAGCTCACCCTTATAATTTTTTTGGTCTGGCACAAGGTCCTGTCTTTGACCATGCTATGCAACCACCGTTCTTACGGTTGACACCTGATTTGGTTCAGGTGACCTAATGAATTCCAGGTGAATTCCTAGGATTTTACGTTCAATGGTAATGAACGCATTGAAAATAGGGTTTTCAGAAAATAAATCGGTTTGTAATTTTGATCAAAATATTTTCTCGTTCAAGCTCGAGTTTAGATATCATTGAATTCCATGAGTTTGAATTCTCAATCTTTAAGGTCAATCTCTAGGATTGAGTAATATCAGTCTTAAAAGCTGATTTTTAATCTTTAAGGAGATTATCCTTTCTGGGGATCTGATTCATTAGTCTTATCCAGCTAATTTGCATGGTGCCCCCCCATTGTACGAGATAAATCCTTCTCATGGTTAGGATAAATCTGACCACATGGCGACCCTGTTTAATGCTGAGGTCCGTGGATTTCCTGCTGATTTTAGTGATGACTTTTCTAGATTTTTCGTCAACCTACAGCTGGTCTGCACGACAACTTCATGACCTAAATCAAGAAGCGCGTGTCTTTTTCGGAAGACTTTACTTCCTTTTAATGATGGAATTGATTCATCGTGTAGATCCATCTCTTCTTTTCTTTCATCGGGTAAAACAGTTTAGTTTAGTCCAAAGCAAAAGTATTTTCAGTTATTTGTTACAGATATATGTGACATATGTTTAAGATAACTTGGTAAATTTTCCCACACTTGGCTTTTATTTTCCTTTTTATCGTCCTCTATTCCATTTTAAATGAATTTTAACATTTTAGTTTGTTTCTTAATTTATGTCCTTTCCGAGGTAACAATAATTTCGGTGTTAAAACCTAGTTTTATCGTTCATAAATATGTATAAACATGATTTTGAATTCATTTAATTGAAAATTTTGAAAAATTTTACTAGAATTGGGTAGTCAGTATATAAGACCAGGGCTGTTCTTTATTATCAGAGAGCACTAGATTCTAATACAACTACTGCTTTACTAGTATTTTTAATGGTAACCAAGTGTATAAAGTAAAAAATTTTAAAATCCGAAAGAATTTAACCCCTTCCCACACTTAAGATCTTGCAATGCCCTCATTTGCAAGAAATCAGTAACAATTTAAATTATTGAGGGTGATTTGTGTGAAAATGATTAAATTTTACCAAAGTTTCCAAATATATTGGCGTTTGTTTGCTGAATGATAAATGGTGCACATCATTTGTTCATTCCGTCTTGTTGTTATTTCACATATATTTTGCATCTTGTCGTCAAAATTAGTTGCTTTTGCTGAACTTAATGCCAGTCTTTGAAAATGCGTTGTTTTACCCTGTTGTGTACATAAGATAAACTGCAAACATATATACATATTTTTGAAGTTTGGTATATTACCCCACATTCAAAAATTATTAAAATCTAAGAATAAAAGTTAGACAATTATAAAAATGATTACAATATTAACAAAAGTATTAAACGTATCAATAATTACAAATTACAAAATAAAAATAATAAGTAAACTAAGGATGATATTGGTACCAATAGGGGTTCCAGGCATAACCATAAGTGCTATAGAATGCTTCGGCAGGGTCATACGTAGGATATGGTGGCTGCATCTCTATAGACCAAGGAGGGAAGATGGGTTTCGGTGTAGGAATATAGTTTCTACCTATATGTTGGCAATGAGCTATGATCTGGTTCTGATGAACTTGCCAATCTTCAAATGCTCTCTGTCTAGCATTTTCGTATTCCTGAGAAGCTATAAACCTATGCATTTCTTGCATCTCATTCCCCCCTCCTACATTACCTTGCTGCTGGTTTCTCTCCACCTGTGGATGTCTACCATGGTATCGTACTGCGGCGTTATTTCGCCTCTTCAAAACTTTCGCACCATGGTATACATTTAAACCTATAGTGTCGCGGGGTTCCGGCTCTTCTAGTAATAATCCCCCCCGACTTATATCCACACCGAGATATTCACCAATCAAAGTAATAAAAATACCACCTCCTATTATGCTATGTGGTCGCATCCCCCGAACCATAGCTGATAAATAATAACCCACACAATATGGTATACTTACAGCGCTTTGTGGGTCTCGAATACACATATGGTAAAACAAATCTTGTTCATTTACTTTTTCTTTGTTCTTACCCCTTTGTGTAATCGAATTAGCTAAAAACCTATGTATCACTCTTAATTCGGCTCTATCTATATCCAAATAAGAGTAGTTTCCCCCTTTGAAACGGTGATGGCTTGTCATTTGACTCCACACACCGTGTGTATCAAAATTCTCATCTATCTTTCTACCGTTTAGTATCAATCCTCTACAATCGGCGGACGCTAACTCCTCAGGCGTATATATACGTAAAGCCTGAGCCATGTCCAGTAAAGACATGTGGCGCATCGAACCGCCTAACAAAAATCTAATAAAAGAACGATCGGTTAAACTAGCTACCCGATCATTCAACTCTATACTACATAACAATTCTTCACACCATACTTTATATACAGGTCTGCGTATGGTGAATAAACATATCCAGTCATTAAAAGAAGAATTACCATACCTCTGTACAAGTAATTCCCTAATTGGCCCGGCCAATTCTACAGCTTCTAAGGGTCCCCATTATATGACTCTAGGTACCTCAACAACCTTAGAATGAAGAGTATGCAAACCCCGTTGATATTTTGGATAATCTATCCAAAGTCTGTCAAATCTCAGGTTCGGGTGCAACTCTTCCAAGTGCATATCGGAAAAGGTCATGACTGGATGAGGTATATCCTGCTTGTAGTAGTTATCTACCTCCTGTTGTTCCAAATTCTCAGCAGGAGCATTGCGGGCTTGGGATGAAGATTCACCCCTTTCATTCTGCAAAACACATCAAACACAATTTTTGTGCATCCAAATATGCATTAGTGTCAGCTGTAGTGACCCGAACTTTTCCATGTTTATATATATTAATTGAGATTGATATTTACATGATTAAATGTTTCCAACATGTTAAGCAATCAAACTTGTTAGGACTTGATTAATTGAAATATGTTTCATATAGACAATTGACCACCCAAGTTGACCGGTGATTCACGAACGTTAAAACTTGTAAAAACTATACGATGACATATATATGGTTATATATATAGTTAAAATGTTTTTATTATAAGTATGTATCTCATTAGGTATTTTAACATTGAGTTATATACATAAAAATGAGACTATTAATTTAAGAAACTCGAAAACGATATATATAACGATTATCGTTATAACAACGTCTTACTAGGTACATATGAATCATATTAAGATATTGATACACTTGGTTAATTATGTTAAATGATAAGTAAATATATTATTAAGTGTATTAACAATGAAATACATATGTAAAAATAAGACTACTAACTTAATGATTTCGAAACGAGACATATATGTAACGATTATCGTTGTAACGATATTTAACTGTATATACATCATACTGAGATATATTATATATCATAATATCATGATAATATAACAATTTAACATATCATTTGTTATAATAAACAATGGGTTAACAACATTCAACAAGATCGTTAACCTAAAGGTTTCAAAACAACATTTACATGTAACGACTAACGATGACTTAACGACTCAGTTAAAATGTATATACATGTAGTGTTTTAATATGTATTCATACACTTTTGAAAGACTTCAAGACACTTATCAAAATACTTCTACTTAACAAAAATGCTTACAATTACATCCTCGTTCAGTTTCATCAACAATTCTACTCGTATGCACCCGTATTCGTACTCGTACAATACACAGCTTTTAGATGTATGTACTATTGGTATATACACTCCAATGATCAGCTCTTAGCAGCCCATGTGAGTCACCTAACACATGTGGGAACCATCATTTGTCAACTAGCATGAAATATCTCATAAAATTACAAAAGTATGAGTAATCATTCATGACTTATTTACATGAAAACAAAATTACATATCCTTTATATCTAATCCATACACCAACGACCAAAAACACCTACAAACACTTTCATTCTTCAATTTTCTTCATCTAATTGATCTCTCTCAAGTTCTATCTTCAAGTTCTAAGTGTTCTTCATAAATTCTACAAGTTCTAGTTACATAAAATCAAGAATACTTTCAAGTTTGCTAGCTCACTTCCAATCTTGTAAGGTGATCATCCAACCTCAAGAAATCTTTGTTTCTTACAGTAGGTTATCATTCTAATACAAGGTAATAATCATATTCAAACTTTGGTTCAATTTCTATAACTATAACAATCTTATTTCAAGTGATGATCTTACTTGAACTTGTTTTCGTGTCATGATTCTGCTTCAAGAACTTCGAGCCATCCAAGGATCCGTTGAAGCTAGATCCATGTTTCTCTTTTCCAGTAGGTTTATCCAAGGAACTTAAGGTAGTAATGATGTTCATAACATCATTCGATTCATACATATAAAGCTATCTTATTCGAAGGTTTAAACTTGTAATCACTAGAACATAGTTTAGTTAATTCTAAACTTGTTCGCAAACAAAAGTTAATCCTTCTAACTTGACTTTTAAAATCAAATAAACACATGTTCTATATCTATATGATATGCTAACTTAATGATTTAAAACCTGGAAACACGAAAAACACCGTAAAACCGGATTTACGCCGTCGTAGTAACACCGCGGGCTGTTTTGGGTTAGTTAATTAAAAACTATGATAAACTTTGATTTAAAAGTTGTTATTCTGAGAAAATGATTTTTATTATGAACATGAAACTATATCCAAAAATTATGGTTAAACTCAAAGTGGAAGTATGTTTTCTAAAATGGTCATCTAGACGTCGTTCTTTCGACTAAAATGACTACCTTTACAAAAACGACTTGTAACTTATTTTTCCGACTATAAACCTATACTTTTCTGTTTAGATTCATAAAATAGAGTTCAATATGAAACCATAGCAATTTGATTCACTCAAAACGGATTTAAAATGAAGAAGTTATGGGTAAAACAAGATTGGATAATTTTTCTCATTTTAGCTACGTGAAAATTGGTAACAAATCTATTCCAACCATAACTTAATCAACTTGTATTGTATATTATGTAATCTTGAGATACCATAGACACGTATACAATGTTTCGACCTATCATGTCGACACATCTATAAATATTTCGGAACAACCATAGACACTCTATATGTGAATGTTGGAGTTAGCTATACAGGGTTGAGGTTGATTCCAAAATATATATAGTTTGAGTTGTGATCAATACTGAGATACGTATACACTGGGTCGTGGATTGATTCAAGATAATATTTATCGATTTATTTCTGTACATCTAACTGTGGACAACTAGTTGTAGGTTACTAACGAGGACAGCTGACTTAATAAACTTAAAACATCAAAATATATTAAAAGTGTTGTAAATATATTTTGAACATACTTTGATATATATGTATATATTGTTATAGGTTCGTGAATCAACCAGTGGCTAAGTCTTACTTCCCGACGAAGTAAAAATCTGTGAAAGTGAGTTATAGTCCCACTTTTAAAATCTAATATTTTTGGGATGAGAATACATGCAGGTTTTATAAATGATTCACAAAATAGACACAAGTACGTGAAACTACATTCTATGGTTGAATTATCGAAATCGAATATGCCCCTTTTTATTAAGTCTGGTAATCTAAGAATTAGGGAACAGACACCCTAATTGACGCGAATCCTAAAGATAGATCTATTGGGCCTAACAAACCCCATCCAAAGTACCGGATGTTTTAGTACTTCGAAATTTATATCATATCCGAAGGGTGTCCCGGAATGATGGGGATATTCTTATATATGCATCTTGTTAATGTCGGTTACCAGGTGTTCACCATATGAATGATTTTTATCTCTATGTATGGGATGTGTATTGAAATATGAAATCTTGTGGTCTATTATTATGATTTGATATATATATATAGGTTAAACCTATAACTCACCAACATTTTTGTTGACGTTTTAAGCATGTTTATTCTCAGGTGATTATTAAGAGCTTCCGCTGTCGCATACTTAAATAAGGACGAGATTTGGAGTCCATGCTTGTATGATATTGTGTAAAAACTGCATTCAAGAAACTTATTTTGTTGTAACATATTTGTATTGTAAACCATTATGTAATGGTCGTGTGTAAACAGGATATTTTAGATTATCATTATTTGATAATCTACGTAAAGCTTTTTAAACCTTTATTTATGAAATAAAGGTTATGGTTTGTTTTAAAAATGAATGCAGTCTTTGAAAAACGTCTCATATAGAGGTCAAAACCTCGCAACGAAATCAATTAATATGGAACGTTTTTAATCAATAAGAACGGGACATTTCAGTTGGTATCCGAGCGTTGGTCTTAGAGAACCAGAAAATTTGCATTAGTGTGCCTTATCGAGTTTGTTAGGATGCATTAGTGAGTCTGGACTTCGACCGTGTTTTCTTTAAAAATGATTGCTTAACATTTTTGTTGGAAACTATATATTTTTAACATATGAATATTATGTAATATATTAATCTCTTATCGTGTTTGATATTATGTGATAGATGTCTACCTCTAGAACAAGTCCCATTGACTCACCTAATAATAATGAAGAGTCAAATGTAAATTGGAATGATTCGTGGACTGATTCACAAGTTCCCGAAGAGGAACCGGAAGAAGAGTCGGAACCGGAAGAAGAATCGGAACCGGAAGAAGAATCGGAACCGGAAGAAGAAATAGAACCGGTGGGGGAAATAATAAAACGGTTAAGTAAAAGAAAATCCTCAACCAACCGACCAAGGTTAATTATGGTCAATGGTGTTTCCGCCAAGGAAGCAAAATATTGGGAGGATTACCAATTCTCCGATGAATCGGATTCCGACGAGAATTCCGATGATGTTATAGAAATTACCCCAACTGAATTTAAAAAGGCAAAAGAAAATAATAAGGGAAAGGGCATAAAAATAGAGAAATCTAATTCCAACCCCGATGAACTTTATATGTATCGTCAACCCCCGAAGTCCTTAAGTTGTAACAATGACCCGGGAACCTCTAAACCACCAGGTGTTTCTAAACCAATGTGGATAACGACGGCTCGTATTAGGGGAACATCATATATCCCTAGAAACTTGGAAAAACGAACCAAAACCGAACAAGAAGAAACGAGCGAGTCGGAATAAGATAGTTATATTCGTGTGGTGTAATATATGTAATATAGTGTGCTTATGCTTTATGATATATGTAAAAAAAATTGCTTGTATTAATAAGTATTTTTTTTATGAATCTAACTCTTGTCTATTTTACAGTATAAAAACGCAAAATGGATAGACAACCCAATATTTTAAGAGACCTACCCGGAGACATGATTGATGAAATCTTGTCTAGAGTCGGTCAGAATTCCTCGGCACAACTATTTAAGGCGAGATCAGTTTGTAAGACATTCGAAGAACGTTCCAAGAATGTCTTGGTTTATAAGAGACTTTCGTTTGAAAGATGGGGGATATCACATTGGGAAACCCATAAGTTACGATGTGTTTACTTTGACGCATATATTGCGGGGAACCCAAATGCTATTTTACGCAATGGGTTAAGAAATTATTTTGACTCAATATATCCGAATATTGGACTTCGTGATTTAGAAAAAGCGGCTAACATGCAACATAAAGAAGCATGTTATGCTTACGGATTAGTAATGTTCGCTTCTCACCAAAGTGAGAACAAGAACATCGGGCTACAACTATTAAACAAAACGTTTCCACAAGTGACGGAGTCGGTAATTGGGGTAAGAAATGAGGTTTTTAGATTATTACGGGACTGTTGGACATTACGTAACCCTCGTCCCTTTGACGACGTTACAACACGCTGTCTTATCAACGGCCATAACGGTTATGTTGCACAAGACCAAGGATGGGAAGTAGTCCTAGTAAAACCAGAATGCATGACTTGTTTCTGGACGTATGAATTACGTGTCTTTATTGCCTTTGCTGAACGACTTGTGTACTAGCTAGAATTATCTTCACAACTATCTTGTATCAAAGTTATTGTGTGCTATATTTCATGCTTTATGTAAAATAAGCGGTATTGTAAGTTTGTAAAATATTGTATAAAAGTTTGAACGCGAAATATTATTATAATCAGTTTTTCATATAGAATTGTAGTAGTTGAATTGTATATTAGCTACTAAGTATGAACTTAACGGGTAGGTACTACCCGAATTTAAACTTATAAAACGCTAATATGAAGAAAAAGCTTTTATAAATGAGTTCATATTATGCTACGAAATACTATTAACTACTCTTAATATTCTGTATGATTAACTTGTTCCATTTGACTATTTTGAAGGAAATGGCACCGACTACTCGACACACCGTGAATATGAATGAAGAGGAATTCCGTACTTTTCTAGCTTCAAACATAGCCGCAGTACAGGCTGCGCTACATACCAACAATAACCTTGGATCTAGCAGTACAGGAAATCGTGTAGGATGCACCTATAAAGAATTCACTGCCTGCAAACCTTTGGAATTTGATGGAACCGAAGGACCGATCGGATTGAAACGGTGGACCGAGAAGGTCGAATCGGTGTTTGCCATAAGTAAGTGTACTGAAGAGGACAAAGTAAAGTACGCTACGCATACCTTCACAGGTTCTGCGTTAACATGGTGGAATACCTATCTAGAGCAAGTGGGACAAGACGATGCGTACGTACTACCGTGGTCAGCATTCAAGCACTTGATGAACGAGAAGTACCGTCCCAGAACCGAGGTCAATAAGCTCAAGACAGAACTTAGAGGGTTACGAACCCAAGGATTTGATATTACCACGTACGAAAGACGATTCACAGAATTGTGCCTATTGTGTCCGGGAGCATTCGAAGATGAGGAAGAGAAGATCGACGCGTTTGTGAAAGGATTACCGGAAAGAATCCAAGAAGATATAAGTTCACACGAGCCCGCCTCCATACAACAGGCATGTAGAATGGCTCACAAACTCGTGAACCAAATTGAAGAAAGAATTAAAGAACAGACTGCTGAAGAGGCCAATGTGAAGCAAGTCAAAAGAAAGTGGGAGGAAAACGGTGATAAGAATCACCAATACAACAACAACAGCAATTACAACAATAATCACAACAATTATCCCAACAATCGCAACATCAATCGCAACTACAACAAACGGCCCAACAACAACAACAACAACAACAACAACAACAACAACAACTACAACAATCATCCCAACAACAATAATAACCGCAACAACAACAACAATCAGAAGCAGCTATGCCAAAGGTGTGAAAAGTATCACTCGGGGTTCTGCACCAAATTTTGCAACAAGTGTAAAAGAAATGGTCATAGCGCGGCGAAGTGTGAGGTCTACGGACCAGGGGTTAATAGAACGAAAGGAACAAATGGTGTCGGAACGAGTAATGGCGGAGCAAGTAGTGTCGGAGCAAGTTATGCCAATGTAGTTTGTTATAAATGTGGAAAACTAGGCCACATTATTAGAAATTGCCCGAACCAGGAGAACACGAATGGACAAGGCCGCGGAAGAGTTTTCAATATTAATGCGGCAGAGGCACAGGAAGACCCGGAGCTTGTTACGGGTACGTTTCTTATTGACAATAAATCTGCTTACGTTTTATTTGATTCGGGTGCGGATAGAAGCTATATGAGTAGAGATTTTTGTGCTAAATTAAGTTGTCCATTGACGCCTTTGGATAGTAAATTTTTACTCGAATTAGCAAATGGTAAATTAATTTCAGCAGATAATATATGTCGGAATCGAGAAATTAAACTGGTTAGCGAAACATTTAAGATTGATTTGATACCAGTAGAGTTAGGGAGTTTTGATGTGATAATCGGTATGGACTGGTTGAAAGAAGTGAAAGCAGAGATCGTTTGTTACAAAAATGCAATTCGCATTATACGAGAAAAAGGAAAACCCTTAATGGTGTACGGAGAAAAGGGCAACACGAAGCTACATCTTATTAGTAATTTGAAGGCACAAAAACTAATAAGAAAAGGTTGCTATGCTGTTCTAGCACACGTCGAGAAAGTACAAACTGAAGAAAAGAGCATCAATGATGTTCCCATTGCAAAAGAATTTCCCGATGTATTTCCGAAAGAATTACCGGGATTACCCCCACATCGATCCGTTGAATTTCAAATAGATCTTGTACTAGGAGCTGCACCAATAGCTCGTGCTCCTTACAGACTCGCACCCAGCGAGATGAAAGAACTGCAAAGCCAATTACAAGAACTTTTAGAGCGTGGTTTCATTCGACCAAGCACATCACCGTGGGGAGCTCCTGTTTTGTTTGTCAAGAAGAAAGATGGTACATTCAGGTTGTGTATCGACTACCGAGAGTTGAACAAACTTACCATCAAGAACCGCTACCCACTACCTAGAATCGACGACTTATTTGATCAACTACAAGGCTCGTCTGTTTATTCAAAGATTGACTTACGTTCCGGGTACCATCAAATGCGGGTGAAAGAAGATGATATTCCAAAGACTGCTTTCAGAACACGTTACGGTCATTACGAGTTTATGGTCATGCCGTTTGCTTTAACTAATGCACCAGCTCTGTTCATGGAACTTATGAACCGAGTGTGTGGACCATACCTTGACAAGTTTGTCATTGTTTTCATTGATGACATACTTATTTACTCAAAGAATGACCAAGAACATGGTGAACATTTGAGAAAGGTGTTAGAAGTATTGAGGAAGGAAGAATTGTACGCTAAGTTTTCAAAGTGTGCATTTTGGTTGGAAGAAGTTCAATTCCTCGGTCACATAGTAAACAAAGAAGGTATTAAGGTGGATCCGGCAAAGATAGAAACTGTTGAAAAGTGGGAAACCCCGAAAACTCCGAAACACATACGCCAGTTTTTAGGACTAGCTGGTAACTACAGAAGGTTCATCCAAGACTTTTCCAGAATAGCAAAACCCTTGACTGCATTAACGCATAAAGGGAAGAAATTTGAATGGAATGATGAACAAGAGAAAGCGTTTCAGTTATTGAAGAAAAAGCTAACTACGGCACCTATATTGTCATTGCCTGAAGGGAATGATGATTTTGTGATTTATTGTGACGCATCAAAGCAAGGTCTCGGTTGTGTATTAATGCAACGAACGAAGGTGATTGCTTATGCGTCTAGACAATTGAAGATTCACGAACAAAATTATACGACGCATGATTTGGAATTAGGCGCGGTTGTTTTTGCATTAAAGACTTGGAGGCACTACTTATATGGGGTCAAAAGTATTATATATACCGACCACAAAAGTCTTCAACACATATTTAATCAGAAACAACTGAATATGAGGCAGCGTAGGTGGATTGAATTATTGAATGATTACGACTTTGACATTCATTACCACCCGGGGAAGGCAAATGTGGTAGCCGATGCATTGAGCAGGAAGGACAGAGAACCCATTCGAGTAAAATCTATGAATATAATGATTCATAATAACATTACTACTCAAATAAAGGAGGCGCAACAAGGAGTTTTAAAAGAGGGAAATTTAAAGGATGAAATACCCAAAGGATCAGAGAAGCATCTTAATATTCGGGAAGACGGAACCCGGTATAGGGCTGAAAGGATTTGGGTACCAAAATTTGGAGATATGAGAGAAATGGTACTTAGAGAAGCTCATAAAACCAGATACTCAATACATCCTGGAACGGGGAAGATGTACAAGGATCTCAAGAAACATTTTTGGTGGCCGGGTATGAAAGCCAATGTTGCTAAATACGTAGGAGAATGTTTGACGTGTTCTAAGGTCAAAGCTGAGCATCAGAAACCATCAGGTCTACTTCAACAACCCGAAATCCCGGAATGGAAATGGGAAAACATTACCATGGATTTCATCACTAAATTGCCAAGGACTGCAAGTGGTTTTGATACTATTTGGGTAATAGTTGATCGTCTCACCAAATCAGCACATTTCCTGCCAATAAGAGAAGATGACAAGATGGAGAAGTTAGCACGACTGTATTTGAAGGAAGTCGTCTCCAGACATGGAATACCAATCTCTATTATCTCTGATAGGGATGGCAGATTTATTTCAAGATTCTGGCAGACATTACAGCAAGCATTAGGAACTCGTCTAGACATGAGTACTGCCTATCATCCACAAACTGATGGGCAGAGCGAAAGGACGATACAAACGCTTGAAGACATGCTACGAGCATGTGTTATTGATTTCGGAAACAGTTGGGATCGACATCTACCATTAGCAGAATTTTCCTACAACAACAGCTACCATTCAAGCATTGAGATGGCGCCGTTTGAAGCACTTTATGGTAGAAAGTGCAGGTCTCCGAATTGTTGGAGTGAAGTGGGGGATAGACAGATTACGGGTCCGGAGATTATACAAGAAACTACCGAGAAGATCATCCAAATTCAACAACGGTTGAAAACCGCCCAAAGTCGACAAAAGAGCTACGCTGACATTAAAAGAAAAGATATAGAATTTGAAATTGGAGAGATGGTCATGCTTAAAGTTGCACCTTGGAAAGGCGTTGTTCGATTTGGTAAACGAGGGAAATTAAATCCAAGGTATATTGGACCATTCAAGATTATTGATCGTATCGGACCAGTAGCTTACCGACTTGAGTTACCTCAACAACTCGCGGCTGTACATAACACTTTCCACGTCTCGAATTTGAAGAAATGTTTTGCTAAAGAAGATCTCACTATTCCATTAGATGAAATCCAAATCAACGAAAAACTTCAATTCATCGAAGAACCCGTAGAAATAATGGATCGTGAGGTTAAAAGACTTAAGCAAAACAAGATACCAATTGTTAAGGTTCGATGGAATGCTCGTAGAGGACCCGAGTTCACCTGGGAGCCTGAAGATCAGATGAAGAAGAAATACCCGCATCTATTTCCAGAAGATTCGTCAACACCTTCAACAGCTTAAAATTTCGGGACGAAATTTATTTAACGGGTAGGTACTGTAGTGACCCGAACTTTTCCATGTTTATATATATTAATTGAGATTGATATTTACATGATTAAATGTTTCCAACATGTTAAGCAATCAAACTTGTTAGGACTTGATTAATTGAAATATGTTTCATATAGACAATTGACCACCCAAGTTGACCGGTGATTCACGAACGTTAAAACTTGTAAAAACTATACGATGACATATATATGGTTATATATATAGTTAAAATGTTTTTATTATAAGTATGTATCTCATTAGGTATTTTAACATTGAGTTATATACATAAAAATGAGACTATTAATTTAAGAAACTCGAAAACGATATATATAACGATTATCGTTATAACAACGTCTTACTAGGTACATATGAATCATATTAAGATATTGATACACTTGGTTAATTATGTTAAATGATAAGTAAATATATTATTAAGTGTATTAACAATGAAATACATATGTAAAAATAAGACTACTAACTTAATGATTTCGAAACGAGACATATATGTAACGATTATCGTTGTAACGATATTTAACTGTATATACATCATACTGAGATATATTATATATCATAATATCATGATAATATAATAATTTAACATATCATTTGTTATAATAACCAATGGGTTAACAACATTCAACAAGATCGTTAACCTAAAGGTTTCAAAACAACATTTACATGTAACGACTAACGATGACTTAACGACTCAGTTAAAATGTATATACATGTAGTGTTTTAATATGTATTCATACACTTTTGAAAGACTTCAAGACACTTATCAAAATACTTCTACTTAACAAAAATGCTTACAATTACATCCTCGTTCAGTTTCATCAACAATTCTACTCGTATGCACCCGTATTCGTACTCGTACAATACACAGCTTTTAGATGTATGTACTATTGGTATATACACTCCAATGATCAGCTCTTAGCAGCCCATGTGAGTCACCTAACACATGTGGGAACCATAATTTGTCAACTAGCATGAAATATCTCATAAAATTACAAAAGTATGAGTAATCATTCATGACTTATTTACATGAAAACAAAATTACATATCCTTTATATCTAATCCATACACCAACGACCAAAAACACCTACAAACACTTTCATTCTTCAATTTTCTTCATCTAATTGATCTCTCTCAATTTCTATCTTCAAGTTCTAAGTGTTCTTCATAAATTCTACAAGTTCTAGTTACATAAAATCAAGAATACTTTCAAGTTTGCTAGCTCACTTCCAATCTTGTAAGGTGATCATCCAACCTCAAGAAATCTTTGTTTCTTACAGTAGGTTATCATTCTAATACAAGGTAATAATCATATTCAAACTTTGGTTCAATTTCTATAACTATAACAATCTTATTTCAAGTGATGATCTTACTTGAACTTGTTTTCGTGTCATGATTCTGCTTCAAGAACTTCGAGCCATCCAAGGATCCGTTGAAGCTAGATCCATTTTTCTCTTTTCCAGTAGGTTTATCCAAGGAACTTAAGGTAGTAATGATGTTCATAACATCATTCGATTCATACATATAAAGCTATCTTATTCGAAGGTTTAAACTTGTAATCACTAGAACATAGTTTAGTTAATTCTAAACTTGTTCGCAAACAAAAGGTAATCCTTCTAACTTGACTTTTAAAAATCAAATAAACACATGTTCTATATCTATATGATATGCTAACTTAATAATTTAAAACCTGGAAACACGAAAAACACCGTAAAACCGGATTTACGCCGTCGTAGTAACACCGCGGGCTGTTTTGGGTTAGTTAATTAAAAACTATGATAAACTTTGATTTAAAAGTTTTTATTCTGAGAAAATGATTTTTATTATGAACATGAAACTATATCCAAAAATTATGGTTAAACTCAAAGTGGAAGTATGTTTTCTAAAATGGTCATCTAGACGTCGTTCTTTCGACTGAAATGACTACCTTTACAAAAACGACTTGTAACTTATTTTTCCGACTATAAACCTATACTTTTCTGTTTAGATTCATAAAATAGAGTTCAATATGAAACCATAGCAATTTGATTCACTCAAAACGGATTTAAAATGAAGAAGTTATGGGTAAAACAAGATTGGATAATTTTTCTCATTTTAGCTACGTGAAAATTGGTAACAAATCTATTCCAACCATAACTTAATCAACTTGTATTGTATATTATGTAATCTTGAGATACCATAGACACGTATACAATGTTTCGACCTATCATGTCGACACATCTATATATATTTCGGAACAACCATAGACACTCTATATGTGAATGTTGGAGTTAGCTATACAGGGTTGAGGTTGATTCCAAAATATATATAGTTTGAGTTGTGATCAATACTGAGATACGTATACACTGGGTCGTGGATTGATTCAAGATAATATTTATCGATTTATTTCTGTACATCTAACTGTGGACAACTAGTTGTAGGTTACTAACGAGGACAGCTGACTTAATAAACTTAAAACATCAAAATATATTAAAAGTGTTGTAAATATATTTTGAACATACTTTGATATATATGTATATATTGTTATAGGTTCGTGAATCAACCAGTGGCCAAGTCTTACTTCCCGACGAAGTAAAAATCTGTGAAAGTGAGTTATAGTCCCACTTTTAAAATCTAATATTTTTGGGATGAGAATACATGCAGGTTTTATAAATGATTTACAAAATAGACACAAGTACGTGAAACTACATTCTATGGTTGAATTATCGAAATCGAATATGCCCCTTTTTATTAAGTCTGGTAATCTAAGAATTAGGGAACAGACACCCTAATTGACGCGAATCCTAAAGATAGATCTATTGGGCCTAACAAACCCCATCCAAAGTACCGGATGTTTAGTACTTCGAAATTTATATCATATCCGAAGGGTGTCCCGGAATGATGGGGATATTGTTATATATGCATCTTGTTAATGTCGGTTACCAGGTGTTCACCATATGAATGATTTTTATCTCTATGTATGGGATGTGTATTGAAATATGAAATCTTGTGGTCTATTATTATGATTTGATATATATATAGGTTAAACCTATAACTCACCAACATTTTTGTTGACGTTTTAAGCATGTTTATTCTCAGGTGATTATTAAGAGCTTCCGCTGTCGCATACTTAAATAAGGACGAGATTTGGAGTCCATGCTTGTATGATATTGTGTAAAAACTGCATTCAAGAAACTTATTTTGTTGTAACATATTTGTATTGTAAACCATTATGTAATGGTCGTGTGTAAACAGGATATTTTAGATTATCATTATTTGATAATCTACGTAAAGCTTTTTAAACCTTTATTTATGAAATAAAGGTTATGGTTTGTTTTAAAAATGAATGCAGTCTTTGAAAAACGTCTCATATAGAGGTCAAAACCTCGCAACGAAATCAATTAATATGGAACGTTTTTAATCAATAAGAACGGGACATTTCATCAGCAAAATCATCAATCAAAATAATTACAATGACATTATCAATTTATATCAAACTTAAGCTTATTTTCACATTTTTATCAAATCTACACTTTTTCAAATAAGCATATACGAAAATTTTCGCCAAGTTCATAAGCATTCAACTCAAATAACATGTCAAAATAATCATTACTAGCAATTAAACAAGTCTCAAATGGCATTATTTTTCAAAAATCAAGTTTATGAATTTTAGACTTGAAAAAGTCCACTTTAATTCTCAAAATCATGTTTAGGCTCAAAGTTTGGATCATTTAACTACCTAGACATGTTACACTACTCAATTTAGCAACAATTCATGACAAAAATCGGCCATAACCTGTTTATATCAAAAAGCCCCAAATTTGCTCAAGAACACCAACCCTAGATTACTCAAAATTTGAAGTTTAAGGCTTCTAATCATGTTAAACAGCATCAATCTAGGTTATACAAGCATAATACATAAACAATTTAAGTCTAATTACGCTAAAAAGCATCAAAATCAAATTGGGGAAAAATTTGCTCAAGAACACCAAATTTCGGATTAAATGGTGTTTAGGTGTAGAAATTTACCGTTTTTCTTGAGTAATTCTTAGATAGCATCCTTCTCAACATGATTTTAGCAAAAAATTTGGTGATTAACGGTTAAAAATTGGGATTTTTGGGGGTGTTTTTCGGGTTTTTCGCAGCTATTTTCGCTGTTATTTTTCGCAGTGTTTGAGTTGTGTGGTGCACTGATCGTTCAGCTCTTTTTATTTTTTTTTTCTGATTTTCGGTCCCTCCGCGAGTCGTGGCGAAATGCACTCCAAACTCCGCGACTCGCGGAGTTTGGTATTTTTTTTTTTTTAATCATTAACTTATTAAAACAATTAAGTAATTAATTTTAAAATTTTGTTTCCCTTGTTATTTAGGACGAGGTCGTTTCGGATCGATGTCCTAGTCCGTCTCTCGACAAAATTTTAAAATTTGTCTTTTTGTAGCGATTGTTTTAAAAGCTAAGATTTTTGGGTTTTTTAAATGTTTTTGGCATACTTTAAATCAATAAGATTAAAAATAATGATAATAAAAGTTCTCGTCCCTCCCTTGGGTAAAGCAATTTCGGTTCAAAGACCTAGTCTTCAACTTACGACGAATTTTAAAATTTCATATTCTTAACTTAATGAGATAAAGTAAATTTTTGTTTTTAAATTCACACAACTTAAATATAAAATTCAAAATTATTATTAAAAATTCACACCAAACTTAAAATTTAAAATGCATAAAATTAAAAATTAATATTTTAAAAATTAAAAATTCATACCAAACTTAATTTAAAAATTTATAAATTCATACTAAACTTATATTAATTTTTCAAATATTTACAATTTTAAATATATTGTTTTTATAAAGTTTACAATATTAATTTAAGATTTAAATATTAATTTTAAAAACATGGTAAAAATAAAATTAAAAATCTTTTTGTCTTTTTATCCCACTTTAATCAATCAAATATTATCAAAAATATGCGCCCCTCTTTTCGGTAAAGTAATTTCGGTTCCAAGACCTAATTTAACTCATGACGAATTTTTGAAATATTTTGGGTTGATTGTTTAAAGATATTTATACCTTAAGAATAAACGTTAAATTTCGCAGTGATGTAATAAATTTTTTAATGATATCAATAATTTCGGTCGCCAAACCTAATTTTATTCAATACCAATTTAATACTTTTTAGCGAACAAATTAGCGTTTATTATCAAAAGGTTAAAAATAAAAATAAAAACTGTACAGACATACCTGTGAAATAGATTTCTTAGTTATATGATCTATCCCATTCATAAGATAGTCGGTTTAATTGGTTTTCCATGGCTACATAGGCGTAACCTCGAGCATTCAGTGTCTTTTCTTCTAAACATATGAACGGTCCGTCTCTGCATAAAGTAACAAATTCGGTATTTGAATAGGTTTGATTATTTGAACATTTACCTCCATGTGACCATTTTCCGCATTTGTGACATCGTTCTAGGTGTCGTGCTCTTCTTTTCGCTGCGGATTTTGATTTTCCTTTACCAAATTGTAATTTATTATCTTCGCATCTGGATTCTTTTCTAACTCCGTCCATTCTTTCTCTGATTACTGATACTAATTCACTCGGTAGTATGTCATTATTACGTTTAGTGATCAAAGCGTGTAGCATTAGACCATGGTTTAGTTCACAGGCAGTCTTCATTTCGTAAAAACCTAAAAAAATAAAAATTCAGAATGGGGGGGAGAAGACTAGTTCTTTAGGGTCTGCTAGGGAAAGACCATTCGGGTTCCATTTTCGAGAACTACACGAAAACAGACAATCTAACTCTAACAGAAATACATATTATCCTTTAAAGACTTGATTCTCCCCACACTTAGTTAGCTGTGGTATCGAAATTATGATTAACTTCATTGTCGACTTCCATCGGACCATGTATGTAATGTTTAACTCTGTGACCATTAACTTTAAATTCAATCCCATTTGAATTTATCAATTCTATCGTTCCGTATGGGAAAACTCTTTTGACTATGAATGGTCCAGACCATCTTGATTTCAATTTTCCAGGAAATAGCTTGAATCGTGAATTGAAAAGAAGAACTCTGTCTCCTTCTTTAAATTCTTTTGAACTTCTGATTCTTTTATCATGCCATTTCTTCGTTCTTTCTTTATAGATTAACGAATTTTCGTATGCTTCATGTCTTAATTCTTCTAATTCGTTTAGTTGACTTAATCGTAGACGTCCAGCTTCATGTAAATCAAGATTACATGTTTTCAAAGCCCAAAATGCTTTGTGTTCAATTTCTACTGGAAGATGACATGCTTTTCCATAAACAAGTCTAAAAGGTGTGGTTCCAATTGGAGTTTTGTAGGCTGTTCTAAAAGCCCAGAGTGCATCCTCCAATTTAATGGACCATTCCTTCGAATTTGATCCTACGGTTTTCTCTAGAATACGTTTTAAAGCTCGGTTGGTATTTTCAACTTGTCCACTTGTTTGTGGATGATATGCGGTGGAGATTTTATGAGTTACTCCATATCTTTTAAGAACTTTCTCAAGTTGATTATTACAGAAATGAGTACCCCGATCACTTATTAAAGCTTTCGGTGTTCCAAACCTTGCAAAAAGACGTTTTAAAAAGTTGACTACAACTCGTGCATCTTTAGTTGGGAGAGCTTGTGCTTCCGCCCAGTTAGATACATAATCAATGGCTACGAGTATATATAGATTATTATGAGATTTTGGAAATGGACCCATAAAGTCAATACCCCAAATGTCAAATACTTCACATACTTGGATGACATTTTGTGGCATTTCATCACGTTGACTTATTTTTCCGGCCCTTTGACATGCATCACAGGATTTGCAAAGAAGGTGTGCGTCTTTGTAAATTGTTGGCCAATAGAATCCAGCATCATAAACTTTTCTTGCTGTTAGTTGAGGCCCATAATGCCCTCCTGTTGGTCCTGTGTGACAATGGTTTAAAATTTTACTAGCTTCATCTCCAAATATACATCGGCGTATTATTCCATCGGGACAACTTTTAAACAGATGTGGATCTTCCCAGAAATAGTGTTTTATATCACTGAAGAATTTCTTTCGTCTTTGGTACGATAATCCTTTTTCAAGGAATCCACAAACTAAGTAGTTTGCATAGTCTGCAAACCATGGTATTTCTTTATAATCTATCTTCAATAGATATTCATCAGGAAAGTTGTCTTGTATGGCCGATTCATTTAGAACTTCTAACTCAGGATTTTCAAGACGAGAAAGATGATCAGCGGCGAGATTTTCTGCTCCTCTTTTATCTCGGATTTCAATATCAAACTCTTGTAAGAGTAAGATCCAACGGATTAATCTTGGTTTAGCATCTTGTTTTGAAAATAGGTATCTAAGAGCAGAATGGTCGGTATAGACCACCGTTTTTGCTAGAACGAGATATGCTCGGAATTTGTCAAAAGCAAAGACAATAGCAAGGAGTTCTTTTTCAGTAGTTGTATAGTTTGTTTGTGCTCCTTGTAATGTCTTACTAGCATAATATATAGGTTGAAATCGTTTTTCAATCCTTTGTCCTAAAACGGCTCCCATTGCAAAATCACTTGCATCGCACATTAGTTCAAATGGTAGATTCCAATTTGGTGTTATCATGATCGGCGCATTAGTGAGTTTTTCTTTAAGAATATTAAAAGATTTGATACATTCATCTGAAAAGATGAATGGCGCATCCTTTTCTAGGAGTTTATTCATAGGAGTGGCAATTTTAGAAAAATCTTTTATGAAACGTCGGTAAAAACCGGCATGAACTAGAAAACTCCTAACTCCTCTAACATTGGTGGGATGTGGAAGTTTAGCAATTACATCTACTTTAGCTCTATCCACTTCAATTCCTTCTTTTGAAATTTTATGTCCAAGAACGATGCCTTCTTTAACCATGAAATGGCATTTCTCCCAATTAAGTACTAGATTTGATTTTTCGCATCTAATTAGCATTCGTTCCAGATTAACTAGACATGATTTAAATGTATCACCGAAGACCGAAAAGTCATCCATGAATACTTCCATGCATTCTTCTATCATGTCATGAAAAATCGCCATCATACACCTTTGAAAGGTTGCAGGGGCGTTGCAAAGTCCAAATGGCATTCTTTTGTAAGCAAAAGTACCATAAGGGCACGTGAATGTGGTTTTCTCTTGGTCCTCGGGTGCTATTGGAATTTGAAAATATCCGGAAAATCCATCTAGAAAACAATAGTAACTATTTCCGGCTAATCTTTCCAACATTTGATCTATGAAAGGTAAGGGAAAGTGATCTTTTCTGGTGGCGTCATTTAATTTTCTATAATCAATACATACACGCCATCCTGTTACAGTCCTAGTAGGAATAAGCTCATTTTTCTCATTTGTGATGACAGTCATGCCACCCTTCTTAGGTACGCATTGAACTGGGCTTACCCATGGACTATCAGAGATTGGATATATCAAACCTGCATCTAGCAGTTTAATAATCTCTTTCTTAACTACATCTTGCATATTAGGATTTAGTCTTCGTTGGCGTTGCACATACGTTTTATGACCCTCTTCCATAAGGATTTTATGTGTGCAATACGAAGGACTTATTCCTTTAATATCATGAATCTTCCATGCAATGGCTGGTTTATGAGCTTTCAACACAGAAATGAGTTGTGATTTCTCATTTTCAGTAAGAGAAGACGATATTATTACAGGTAATTCAGATTCACCATGTAAATAAGCGTATTCCAAATGGTTTGGAAGTGGCTTTAACTCTAATTTCAGAGGTTCTTCTATTGATGATTTATATCGATATCTGTCTTCTTCTTTTAGCATTTGAATTTCTTCTGTTGTTGGTTCATATCCATTAGCTATAAGTGTAGCTAACATTTCAGCTTCATCAATTGGTTCATTACCTTCTCCTAAAGAACATTCTCCTGTTCCTTGTAATTCTGGAAATTCTTCTAATAATTCTGCATGTGCATCTATAGTTTGAATATAATAACATGTATCATCTGCAGATTGTGGTTGTTGCATTGCTCTATCAACTGAAAAGGTAACACTCTCATCCTCTATACTTAGGGTCAGTTTCTTACCGAACACGTCTATCATTTCTTTAGCCGTGTTTAAAAATGGTCTTCCTAATATGAGAGGAACTTGAGAATCTTCTTCCATGTCCAAAACAACAAAATCTACTGGAAATACTAAAGTACCAACTTTAACTAGCATGTTCTCCATTATCCCTCTAGGATATTTTATTGATCTATCGGCTAGTTGTATGCTTATTCTGGTTGGTTTCAATTCTCCAAGGTCTAGTTTAGCGTATAGTGAATACGGCATTAGATTTATACTAGCACCTAAGTCTGCCAATGCTTTTATTGAACTAAGACTACCCAGAAAACATGGAATTGTGAAACTTCCTGGATCAGATAGTTTTTCTGGTATCTTATTCAACAGCACTGCTGAACAATTAGCATTCATAGTAACAGCCGAGAGTTCTTCCATTTTCTTTCTATTTGAGATTAGATCTTTCAAGAATTTAGCATATCTAGGCATTCCTGAAATCACATCAATGAAAGGAAGATTTACATTTATCTGTTTAAACATATCCAAGAATTTGGATTGCTCGGCTTCAAGTTTTTCTTTCTTCATTTTACTCGGGTAAGGAAGTGGTGGTTGGTATGGTTTAACATAAGGTTTATCCTTAACTGTGTTATTTTCATTAACCTTTTCAACTACCGGTTCTTTTTCCTTATCTTGATCAGGTTGTGGTTCTTGTGGAGTAGGAATAGTTTCATCAGAAGTTACAGGTATTTCAGGTGGTTTAAGTGTTGTACCACTTCTTGTGGTAATAGCTTTAGCTGTTTCATTCCGGGGGTTAGCATTTGTATCACTAGGTAGACTTCCCGGTTTTCTTTCACCTATTAACCTTGCTAGGTTACTCACTTCTTGTTCCAGATTTTGAATAGAAGCTTGTTGATTTCTAAATGCTTGAGCATTTTGTTCATTAGTTTGTTTTTGAGATGTGAAAAACTGTGTTTGAGTTTCAACTAGCTTTGTCATCATATCTTCTAAATTCGGCTTTTTATCATCGGTTTGTTGTGGTGGTTTGTTTTGAAAATTCGGTCTTTGCTGATTGTAAGTATTATTGGATACTTGTTGATTGCTAGGACCTTGTTGGTTGTTGTATGGAATATTTCGGTTATAATTCTGGTTTTGATTGTAAATCGGTCTTGGCGGTTGATAATTATTCTGATAATTATTTCCAGGCCTTTGGTTTATGTATGAAATATTCTCTCTTTGTTCCATTGTTAATTCAATACTGAGACAATCTTTTGTCAAATGTGGTCCTCCACACTGCTCACAACTAATTCGTATTGAGTGAATATCCTTAGTCATCTTTTCCATTCGTCTCTCCACAGCATCTATCTTTGCGGAAATGGAATCTAAGTCATGGCTAGAATCGGCTCTAGCTGCTTTAGATGATCTAATGATGTCTTTTTCTTGGTGCCACTCATGTGAGTGGGAAGCAGTGTTATCAATAATTTTGTAAGCATCAGTTTCGGTTTTCTTCATAATAGAACCACCAGCTGCTATATCTATGTCTTTCCTTGTAGTGATGTCGCATCCTTGGTAGAATATTTGTACTATTTGACAGGTGTCTAAACCATGTTGCGGACATCCTCTTAACAACTTTTCATATCTTGTCCACGCCTCATATAGAGTTTCATTTGGTTTCTGTGTAAACGTAACAATTTCTGCTTGAAGTCTTACGGCTTTAGATGCAGGAAAGAATTGTTTAAGAAATTTGTCAACTAAAACGTCCCATGTATCAATCGCCCCTTCAGGTAACGATTCCAACCAATCTTTGGCTTCTCCCTTTAAAGTCCAGGGAAATAACATGAGATATATCTGTTCATCCTCCACTTCTCGGATTTTAAATAGTGTGCAGATCCTATTAAAGGTACGTAGATGTTCATTTGGATCTTCCTTCGGCGCACCACTAAATTGGCATTGATTAGTCACCATGTGTAGAATTTGTCCTTTGATTTCATAATCTGGTGCATTAATGTCTGGATGAGTAATTGCGTGACCTTAGCCAGTGCGTTTAGCTCTCATTCGGTCTTCCATACTTAAAGGTTCCAGATTCTCCATAATTGAATTTGTTGAATCGGAATCACTAGATGATTCTGATTTAATGGTTCGTTCCTCAATAATACTTGTTTGAATGATTGGTGGTTCCGGAGGAAAGTTTAGTGGTTCAGGATCTACGAATCGTTCCTGAATATTCTCCGGATTCTCAATTGTGAGGTCGGGTTCAAAAAATGGATTATCGGAAATTTGAACTGAAGTACTTGGTTGACTGGATGACGATTCTAAAGAAAAATCAACGGCTGTTATATTTGCTAAATGTCTTGATCTAGTTACAGGTGGTGAACGTACAAAAGGTGATGAACGTCTTGCTCGGTGCATTCACTGAATATCCTATTAGTTTTTAAAAAGGAAAGAAAAATTATAATAAGTTATCCAATTAATAGACTTTTCTGATTTTGCCCACGTTTCGAATAGCCAAAAGATGCAGCAGAGGGGCAGGATTCGTTTGGTCTCAATATAATTGAGGACTGTTTGGCTCCAATAACCCGGTCCACGTACAAATCCAACTATTACTACGAACCAGAAAATTTTGATGTCTATTAATTTAACCACTTAAAATAAATTTTCGTAATTTTAAGAAATTTAGATAAGAAGTAGAAAAAATTCTAAGTCCTAAAAACTAGAATAGCGAGAAATAAGAGAGAAAAAGAGTTCGTCGCAAAAGGTAGAAAAAGAAAAAAAAATGGTTGAAAAATAAAAGGTGACGGAAAAATAAAAGAAACTTATAAAAACTTAAAAATACTTAACTAACCTAACCTTATTACTACAACTAACTTAAAATTATAATCACAAATTGAAATTACTAATTGGAATGATAATTGGTACATAGTAAAAGTCGTCTAAAAATATTAAAGCTTACAGGAAAAACTAAATCCCAAATGGAAATAACTTAAAAAGAAACTAAAACTTAAAAAGGCGTCGCAAAATTCTAAAGCACCTAAATCTTAGTCTAAAGAAAAAGCACTTAAGGAATTCTACGGCAAAGCCTAAAAATCTAGGAGTAAAAATGACTATAGCAAATACTAAGTTTAAAATTAAATATGAGCAAAAAAATACAAATATTACGCTACAACGATTAAAAAGGGACAAAATATAAAAATATATAAAAAGTTGTAAAAAGTACAATTTTTATAAAAATATTATTTTTATATTATTTATTTTATAAAACTACTAATTTTACAATTTAATAAAACTAATTAATACTAAATAAAACAAATTAAATAAAAAGTAAATCTTAAAATAAAACTAATAATAATAATAATAATAATTAAGGTTAAATAATAATAATAATTAATAATAACCCGTAATTAATGCTGAATTAGGGCTTTTTTGTCGCCTGTCAGAAAGGCTCCGCGAGTTGCGGTAATTAATGAAGAAAACCCCGCGAGTCGCGGGGTTCAGAAATTCAGTTGACAGATTTAATCTTCGACGCGTTTTTTCTTTATTTATTTATTTTTATTTTCTGTTTTTTTTTATATATAAAAGATAGTTAATAAAACTTATATTTTTATAAACTAAAATAAAAATAAAGAAACTTATAAAACTTAAATATTTAACAAAATCTTAAAAATACTTATATTTTTGTTTTTCTTTTTATATTTTTGAATAATTAAAACGTATTTTTACAAAAGCGACTTTTAATAAAAGTAAAATAAAAATCTTTTTTTTTATTATATTAGCGTTGCGCCTCCGGCGTTTAAGAGTGTCCCCGGCAGCGGCGCCAAAAATACTTGATGTTATGCGAGGTGTATATAAAATAGTTATTAATTTTAGCAGGAAATACTATTAAATACGATACAATTTTACACAAGATATTTATTTATTTATAGAATGGATATACTTAAACCTTGCTACAACACTTATAGGCAGTGTACCTAATCGTACAGTAGTGTAGTTTTTAGTAAGTCTGGTTCGTTCCACAGGGAAATCTTTAAACAAAGCTCAACGCTATATTAGTTTACTTTTATTAAAAATACAAATATATATATAAGTAATATTATTATTATAAAGGGGGGTTTTTACCGTTTAATGACCGGTTTGTCGATTTTAAGACTTTAGTCGCAGTTAAAACCTAATGTAAAATATAAAATAAATACAAGACTTAAATTAAAGCGTAAAGTAAATAACGATAATGAAATTGCGAATAATAAAAGTGCGATAAAATAAACTTACGATAATTAAAAAGTACGATAATTAAAAGTGCTATTAAATAACAATAAATAAAAGTGCGATAATTAGAAGTGCAATTAAATATAAAATAAAGGAAATTAAATATGAAATAAAAGAATTATGCTTATTTAAACTTCCGTAATCATGATGTTTGACGTGTTGATTTTAGTTTTATGCCCATGGGTTAATTGTCCTTTGTCCTGGATTATTTAATATGTCCGTCTGGTTTTTGTCCATAACAGTCCATCAGTCATAAATATAAAGTGCGAGTGTCCTCGTCAAATTATTATTATACCCGAAGTTAAATATTCCAACTAATTGGGGATTCGAATTGTAACAAGGTTTTAATACTTTGTTTAATGAATACACCAGGTTATCGACTGCGTGTAAACCAAGGTTTTACTACTTTGTTAACAATTACACCAATTACCCTTGAATGTAATTTCACCCCTGTTTTAATTATTCTAGTGGCTATTAATCCATTCCCGTGTCCGGTTAAATGAACGATTATTCGTACATATAAATACCCCGCCCATCGTGTCCGATTGAGTGTATATGGTAATTTATAGGGACGCCCAATTGTAAATCTTTATATTAACATTAACAAACTATCATTTAGTTAAACAAATATAAAGCCCATTAATAGCCCATAGTCTAATTTCCACAAGTGTCGTTCTTTTGTCCAAACCCCAATTATGGTACAAAACCCAATTACCCAATTTTAGTAATTAGCCCAACATCATGATTACTTCGTTTTAAATAAGCATAATAATAACTTAGCTACGAGACATTAATGTAAAAAGGTTGAACATAACTTATAATGATTAAAAATAGCGTAGCGTTACACGGACAGAATTTCGACTTACACCCTTACAACATTCGCTAACATACCCTTATTATTAGAATTATAATTAAAATTAAAATATAAATTATATATAAATATTTTACGTGTATATATGAGAGAAGAGAGAAATAGAATATGAAAAATGATCAGAATTCGGTTTGCTTTATAGCCAGAGTTGATTTTTGGGGCTCCGCGACTCGCGGTGAATTTCGCCTTCAAACTCCGCAAGTCGCGGAGAATGTATTTACAGCTCACACCCTTGGAGTCTTTCTCTGCCGACGGTTTTTAATATATATATATAATATATATATAATTAATATAATTAATTATATATTATATTATATTTATATACATAGTTAACTTGTAATTTTTAGTCCGTTGCGTTGAGCGTTAAGAGTTGACTCTGGTCCCGGTTCCGGATTTTCGAACGTCCTTGCGTACAATTTAATATCTTGTACTTTGCGTTTTGAATCTTGTACTCTTGTAATTTCGAGACGTTTCTTATCAATAATTGAAACTTTTTTGATTGTCTTTTGTACTTTTGAGCTTTTTGGTCGTTTGCGTCTTCAATTCGTCGAATCTGTCTTTTGTCTTCACCTTTTATTATTTAAACGAATATCACTTGTAAATAGAACAATTGCAACTAAAAGCTTGTCTTTCTTGAGGAATAATGCTATGAAATATATGTTCGTTTTTAGCATTATCAAATATCCTAGAGGGATAATGGAGAACATGCTAGTTAAAGTTGGTACTTTAGTATTTCCAGTAGATTTTGTTGTTCTGGACATGGAAGAAGATTCTCAAGTTCCTCTTATATTAGGAAGACCATTCTTAAACACGGCTAAAGCAATGATAGACGTATTCGGTAAGAAATTGACCCTAAGTATAGAGGATGAGAGTGTTACCTTTTCAGTTGATAGAGCAATGCAACAACCACAATCTGCAGATGATACATGTTATTATATTCAAACTATAGATGCACATGCAGAATTATTAGAAGAATTTCCAGAATTACAAGGAACAGGAGAATGTTCTTTAGGAGAAGGTAATGAACCAATTGATGAAGCTGAAATATTAGCTACACTTATAGCTAATGGATATGAACCAACAACAGAAGAAATTCAAATGCTAAAAGAAGAAGACAGATATCGATATAAATCATCGATAGAAGAACCACCGAAATTAGAATTAAAGCCACTTCCAAACCATTTGGAATACGCTTATTTACATGGTGAATCTGAATTACCTGTAATAATATCATCTTCTCTTACTAAAAATGAGAAATCACAACTCATTTCTGTGTTGAAAGCTCATAAACCAGCCATTGCATGGAAGATTCATGATATTAAAGGAATAAGTCCTTCGTATTGCACACATAAAATCCTTATGGAAGAAGGTCATAAAACGTATGTGCAACGCCAACGAAGACTAAATCCTAATATGCAAGATGTAGTTAAGAAAGAGATTATTAAACTGCTAGATGCAGGTTTAATTTATCCAATTTCTGATAGTCCATGGGTAAGCCCAGTTCAATGCGTGCCAAAGAAGGGTGGCATGACTGTCATTACAAATGAGAAAAATGAGCTTATTCCTACTAGGACTGTAACAGGATGGCGTGTATGTATTGATTATAGAAAATTAAATGACGCCACCAGAAAAGATCACTTTCCCTTACCTTTCATTGATCAAATGTTGGAAAGATTAGCCGGAAATAGTTACTATTGTTTTCTAGATGGATTTTTCGGATATTTTCAAATTCCAATAGCACCCGAAGATCAAGAGAAAACCACATTCACGTGCCCTTATGGTACTTTTGCTTACAAACGCATGCCATTTGAACTTTGCAACGCCCCTGCAACCTTTCAAAGGTGTATGATGGCGATTTTTCACGACATGATAGAAGAATGCATGGAAGTATTCATGGATGACTTTTCAGTCTTCGGTGATACATTTGAATCATGTCTAGTTAATCTGGAACGAATGCTTCTTAGATGCGAACAATCAAATCTAGTACTTAATTGGGAGAAATGCCATTTCATGGTTAAAGAAGGCATCGTTCTTGGACATAAAATTTCAAAAGAAGGAATTGAAGTGGATAGAGCTAAAGTAGATGTAATTGCTAAACTTCCACATCCCACCAATGTTAGAGGAGTTAGAAGTTTTCTAGGGCATGCCGGTTTTTACTGACGTTTCATAAAAGATTTTTCAAAAATTGCCACTCCTATGAATAAACTCCTAGAAAAGGATGCTCCATTCATCTTTTCAGATGAGTGTATCAAATCTTTTAATATTCTTAAAGAAAAACTCACTAATGTGCCGATCATGATCACACCAAATTGGAATCTACCATTTGAACTAATGTGCGATGCAAGTGATTTTGCAATGGGAGCCGTTTTAGGACAAAGGATTGAAAAACGATTTCAACCTATATATTATGCTAGTAAGACGTTACAAGGAGCACAAACGAACTATACAACTACTGAAAAAGAACTCCTTGCTATTGTCTTTGCTTTTGACAAATTTCGATCATATCTCGTTCTAGCAAAAACGGTGGTCTATACCGACCATTCTGCTCTTAGATACCTATTTTCAAAACAAGATGCTAAACCAAGATTAATCCGTTGGATCTTACTCTTACAAGAATTTGATATTGAAATCCGAAATAAAAGAGGAGCAGAAAATCTCGCCGCTGATCATCTTTCTCGTCTTGAAAATCCCGAATTAGAAGTTCTAAATGAATAGGCCATACAAGACAACTTTCCTGATGAATATCTATTGAAGATAGATTATAAAGAAATACCATGGTTTGCAGACTATGCAAACTATTTAGTATGTGGATTCCTTGAAAAAGGATTATCGTACCAAAGACGAAAGAAATTCTTCAGTGATATAAAACACTATTTTTGGGAAGATCCACATCTGTTTAAAAGTTGTCCCGATGGAATAATACGCCGATGTGTATTTGGAGATGAAGCTAGTAAAATATTAAACCATTGTCACACAGGACCAACAGGAGGGCATTATGGGCCTCAACTAACAGCAAGAAAAGTTTATGATGCTGGATTCTATTGGCCTACAATTTACAAAGACGCACACCTTCTTTGCAAATCCTGTGATGCATGTCAAAGGGCCAGAAAAATAAGTCAACGTGATGAAATGCCACAAAATGTCATCCAAGTATGTGAAGTATTTGACATTTGGGGTATTGACTTTATGGGTCCATTTCCAAAATCTCATAATAATCTATATATACTCGTAGCCATTGATTATGTATCTAAATGGGCGGAAGCACAAGCTCTCCCAACTAACGATGCACGAGTTGTAGTCAACTTTTTAAAACGTCTTTTTGCAAGGTTTGGAACACCGAAAGCTTTAATAAGTGATCGGGGTACTCATTTCTGTAATAATCAACTTGAGAAAGTTCTTAAAAGATATGGAGTAACTCATAAAATCTCCACCGCATATCATCCACAAACAAGTGGACAAGTTGAAAATACCAACCGAGCTTTAAAACGTATTCTAGAGAAAACTGTAGGATCAAATCCGAAGGAATGGTCCATTAAATTGGAGGATGCACTCTAGGCTTTTAGAACAACCTACAAAACTCCAATTGGAATCACACCTTTTAGACTTGTTTATGGAAAAGCATGTCATCTTCCAGTAGAAATTGAAAACAAAGCATTTTGGGCTTTGAAAACATGTAATCTTGATTTACATGAAGCTGGACGTCTACGATTAAGTCAACTAAACGAATTAGAAGAATTAAGACATGAAGCATACGAAAATTCGTTAATCTATAAGGAAAGAACGAAGAAATGGCATGATAAAAGAATCAGAAGTTCAAAAGAATTTAAAGAAGGAGACAGAGTTCTTCTTTTCAATTCACGATTCAAGCTATTTCCTGGAAAATTGAAATCAAGATGGTCTGGACCATTCATAGTCAAAAGAGTTTTCCCATACGGAACGATAGAATTAATAAATTCAAATGGGATTGAATTTAAAGTTAATGGTCACAGAGTTAAACATTACATACATGGTCCGATGGAAGTCGACAACGAAGTTAATCACAATTTCGACACCACAGCTAACTAAGTGTGGGGAGAATCAAGTCTTTAAAGGATAATATGTATTTCTGTTAGAGTTAGATTGTCTGTTTTCGTGTAGTTCTCGAAAATGGAACCCGAATGGTCTTTCCCTAGCAGACCCTAAAGAACTAGTCTTCTTCCCCCATTCTGAATTTTTATTTTTTTAGGTTTTTAGGAAATGAAGACTGCCTGTGAACTAAACCATGGTCTAATGCTACACGCTTTGATCACTAAACGTAATAATGACATGCTACCGAGTGAATTAGTATCAGTAATCAGAGAAAGAATGGACGGAGTTAGAAAAGAATCCAGATGCGAAGATAATAAGTTACAATTTGGTAAAGGAAAATCAAAATCCGCAGCAAAAAGAAGAGCACGACACCTAGAAAGATGTCACAAATGCGGAAAATGGTCACATGGAGGTAAATGTTCAAATAATCAAACCTATTCAAATACCGAATTTGTTACTTTATGCAGAGACGGACCGTTCATATGTTTAGAAGAAAAGACACTGAATGCTCGAGGTTACGCCTATGTAGCTATGGAAAACCAATTAAACCGACTATCTTATGAATGAGATAGATCATATAACTAAGAAATCTATTTCACAGGTATGTCTGTACAGTTTTTATTTAATTTTTTTTTTAACCTTTTGATAATAAACGCTAATTTGTTCGCTAAAAAGTATTAAATTGGCATTGAATAAAATTAGGTTTGGCGACCGAAATTATTGATATCATTCAAAAATTTATTACATCACTGCGAAATTTAACGTTTATTCTTAAGGTATAAATATCTTTAATCAATCAACCCAAAATATTTCAAAAATTCGTCATGAGTTAAATTAGGTTTTGGAACCGAAATTACTTTACCGAAAAGAGGGGCGCATATTTTTGATAATATTTGATTGTTTAAAGTGGGATAAAAAGCCAAAAAGATTTTTAATTTTATTTTTACCATATTTTTAAAATTAATATTTGAATCTTAAATTAATATTGTAAACTTTGTAAAATCAATATTTTTAAAATTGTAAATATTTGAAAAATTAAAATAAGTTTGGTGTGAATTTTTAATATGAATTTTTAATTTTTAAAATATGAATTTTTAATTTTATGCATTTTAAATTGTAAGTTTGGTGTGAATTTTTAATATTAATTTTGAATTTTATAATTAAATTGTGTGAATTTAAAAACAAAAAAAAAATTTACTTTATCTCATTAAGTTAAAAATATGATTTTTAAAATTCGTCGTAAGTTGAAGACTAGGTCTTTGAACCGAAATTGCTTTACCCAAGGGAGGGACGAGAACTTTTATTATCATTATTTTTAATCTTATTGAATTAAAGTATGCCAAAAACATTAAAAAATCAAAAATCTTAGCTTTTAAAACAATCGCTACAAAAAGACAAATTTTAAAATTTTGTTGAGGGACAGACTAGGACATCGATCCGAAACGACCTCGTCCTCAATAATAAGGAAAACAAAATTTTAAAAATTATTTACTTAATTGTTTTATAAGTTAAAGATTATATAAATATATATATATATATATATATATATATATATATATATATATATATATATATATATATATATATATATATATATATATATATATATATATATATACCAAACTCCGCGACTCGCGGAGTTTGAAGGCTTAAATGCCGCGAGTCGCGGGAGGACCGAAAATTAGAAAAAAATAAAGAGCTGGAACAGATCAGTCCCAACCCACAAAACACACAAATACTGCGAACATAAACACGCAAAAACCTGAAAAATACACCCCAAAATCACAATTTTTAACCGTTAATCACCAAATTTTTTACTAAAATCATGTTGAGAAGGATGCTATCTAGGAATTACTCAAGAAAAACGGTAAATTTCTACACCTAAACACCATTTAATTCAAAATTTGGTGTTCTTGAGCAATTTTCTCCCCAATTTGATTTTGATGCTTTTTAGTGTAATTATGATTAAATTATTTATGTATTATGCTTGTATAACCTAGATTGATGCTATTTAACATGATTAGAAGCCTTAAACTTCAAATTTAGAGTAATCTAGGGTTTGTGTTCTTGAGCAAATTTGGGGCTTTTTGATATAAACAGGTTATGGCCAATTTTTGTCATGAATTGTTGCTAAATTAAGTAGTGTAACATGTCTAGGTAGTTAAATGATACAAACTTTGAGCCTAAACATGATTTTGAGAATTAAAGTGGACTTTTTCAAGTCTAAAATTCATGAACTTGATTTTTGAGAGATAATGCCATTTGAAACTTGTTTAATTGCTAGTAATGATTATTTTGACATGTTATTTGAATTGAATGCTTATGAACCTGACGAACATTTTCGTATATGCTTATTTGAAAAAGTGTAGATTTGATGAAAATATGAAAATGAGCTTAAGTTTGATATAAATTGATCATGTCATTGTAATTATTTTGATTGATGATTTTGCTGACACTAATGCATATTTGGATGCACAAAAATTGTGTTTGATGTGTTTTGCAGACTGAAAGGGGTGAATCTTCATCCCAAGCTCGCAATGCTCCTGCTGAGAATGCGGAACAACAGGAGGTGGATAACTACTACAAGCAGGATATACCTCATCCGGTCATGACATTTTCTGATATGCACTTGGAAGAGCTGCACCCGAACCTGAGATTTGACAGACTTTGGATAGATTATCCAAAATACCAAAGGGGTTTACATACTCTTCATTCTAAGGTTGTTGAGGTACCGAGGGTCATAGAATGGGGACCCTTAGAAGCTGTAGAATTGGCCGGGCCAATTAGGGAATTACTTGTACAGAGGTATGGTAATTCTACTTTTAATGACTGGGTACGTTTATTCACCATGCGTAGACCTGTATATAAAGTATGGTGTGAAGAATTGTTGTGTAGTATAGAGTTGAATGATCGGGTAGCTAGTTTAACCGATCGTTCTTTTATTAGATTTTTGTTAGACTGTTCGATGCGCCACATGTCCTTACTGGACATGGCTCAGGCTTTACGTATATATACGCCTGAGGAGTTAGCATCTGCCGATTGTAGAGGGTTGATACTAAACGGTAGAAAGATAGATGAAAATTTTGATACACACGGTGTGTGGAGTCAAATGACAAGCCATCATCGTTTCAAAGGGGGAAATTACTCTTATTTGGATATAGATAGAGCCGAATTAAGAGTGATTCATAGGTTTTTAGCTAATTCGATTACACAAAGGGGTAAGAACAAGGAAAAGGTAAATGAACAGGATTTGTTTTACCATATGTGTATTCGAGACCCACAAAGCGCTGTAAGTATACCATATTGTGTGGGTTATTATTTATCAGCTATGGTTAGGGGGATGAGACCGCATAGCATAATAGGAGGTGGTATTTTTATTACTTTGATTGCTGAATATCTCGGTGTGGATATAAGTCGGGGGGGATTATTAGTCGAAGAACCAGAACCCCACGATACTATAGGTTTAAATGTATACCATGGTGCGAAAGTTTTGAAGAGGCGAAATAACGCCGCAGTACCATACCATGGTAGACATCCACAGGTTGAGAGAAACCAACAGCAAGGTAATGTAGGAGGGGGAAATGAGATGCAAGAAATGCAAAGGTTTATAGCTTCACAGGAGTACGAAAATGCTAGACAGAGAGCATTTGAAGATTGTCAAGTTCATCAGAACCAAATCATAGCTCATTGCCAACATATAGGTAGAAACTATATTCCTACACCGAAACCCATCTTCCCTCCCTGGACTATAGAGATGCAACCACCTTATCCTACGTATAACCCTGCCGAAGCATTCTATAGCACCTATGGTTATGCCTGGAACCCCTATTGGTACCAGTATCATCCCTAGTATACTTAGTTTTATTTATTTTGTAATTTGTAATGATTGATACGTTTAATACTTTTGTTAATATTGTAATAGTTTTTATAATTGTCTAACTTTTATTCTTAGATTTTAATAATTTTTGAATGTGGGGTAATATACCAAACTTCAAAAATATGTATATATGTTTGCAGTTTATCTTATGTACACAACAGGGTAAAACAACGCATTTTCAAAGACTGGCATTAAGTTCAGCAAAAGTAACTAATTTTGACGACAAGATGCAAAATATATGTGAAATAACAACAAGACGGAATGAACAAATGATGTGCACCATTTATCATTCAGCAAACAAACGCCAATATATTTGGAAACTTTGGTAAAAATTTAATCATTTTCACACAAATCACCCTCAATAATTTAAATTATTACTGATTTCTTGCAAATGAGTGCATTGCAAGATCTTAAGTGTGGGAAGGGGTTAAATTCTTTCGGATTTTAAAATTTTTTACTTTATACACTTGGTTACCATTAAAAATACTAGTAAAGCAGTAGTTGTATTAGAATCTAGTGCTCTCTGATAATAAAGAACAGCCCTAGTCTTATATACTGACTACCCAATTCTAGTAAAAATTTTCAAAATTTTCAATTAAATGAACTCAAAATCATGTTTATACATATTTATGAACGATAAAACTAGGTTTTAACACCGAAATTATTGTTACCTCGGAAAGGACATAAATTGAGAAACAAACCAAAATGTTAAAATTCATTTAAAATGGAATAGAGGACGATAAAAAGGAAAATAAAAGCCAAGTGTGGGAAAATTTACCAAGTTATTTTAAACATATGTCACATATATCTGTAACAAATAACTGAAAATACTTTTGCTTTGGACTAAACTAAACTGTTTTACCCGACGAAAGAAAGAAGAGATGGATCTACACGATGAATCAATTCCATCATTAAAAGGAAGTAAAGTCTTCCGAAAAAGACACGCGCTTCTTGATTTAGGTCATGAAGTTGTCGTCCAGGCCAGCTGTAGGTTGACGAAAAATCCAGAAAAGTCATCACTAAAATCAGCAGGAAATCCACGAACCTTCGCATTAAACAGGGTCGCCAAGTGGTCAGATTTATCCTAACCATGAGAAGGATTTATCTCGTAAAATGGGGGGGCACCATGCAAATTAGCTGGATAAGACTAATGAATCAGATCCCCAGAAAGGATAATCTCCTTAAAAGATCAAAAATCAGCTTTTAATCCTGATATTACTCAATCCTTGAGATTGACCTTAAAGATTGAGAATTACAAACTCATGGAATTCAATGATATCTAAACTCGAGCTTGAACGAGAAAATATTTTGATCAAAAATTACAAACCGATTTGTTTTCTGAAAACCCTATTTTCAATGCGTTCATTACCATTGAACGTAAAATCCTAGGAATTCACCTTGAATTCATTAGGTCACCTGAACCAAATCGGGTGTCAACCGTAAGAACGGTGGTTGCATAGCATGGTCAAAGACAAGACCTTGTGCCAGACCGAAAAATTATAAGAGTGAGCTTTACTATTGCTCCTACCAAGGATAGTAATTGCGTCCGACACGTTATAGACCATAATTAAAAGCATGTCAGGGGACATTGCCTTAATAGTTGCTTGTTCAACGCTTTCCTTTACAACCGGACGGTAGTTTACCGAAAGGTAATATACGGGACAAGTAAACTGGACGTGTTGCTTTCCAAATACAAGGTTAGCAAGTGGGTGACACAAAACCATAAGTTTTGAGCTAAAATTTTCAAATCTGAAACCCACCAAACCCACAAAAAAATTTTGCAAACACCGGTAAAGGGTTATTCCGGAAAACTTATCTAGGGTAAAAACTAGATTTAATTTTCAAAAGATCAAATGTTTTCATAAAGATCCAATTTCCTTAATGGATCTAAATTTTTATAGTCATGTGGGACTATAAACCATATCGTTACTACCATTGTTTATACCGCCGTAAAGAAATCACTGATGTACAAAGTGTGAAGAATAAAGAAGTGATTCTAGTATTTCAAGACGATATTGCTTGAGGACAAGCAACGCTCAAGTGTGGGAATATTTGATAATGCTAAAAACGAACATATATTTCATAGCATTATTCCTCAAGAAAGACAAGCTTTTAGTTGCAATTGTTCTATTTACAAGTGATATTCGTTTAAATAATAAAAGGTGAAGACAAAAGACAGATTCGACGAATTGAAGACGCAAACGACCAAAAAGCTCAAAAGTACAAAATACAATCAAAGAGGTTCCAATTATTGATAAGAAACGTCTCGAAATTACAAGAGTACAAGATTCAAAACGCAAAGTACAAGATATTAAATTGTACGCAAGGACGTTCGAAAATCCGAAACTGGGACCAGAGTCAACTCTCAACGCTCGACGCAACGGACTAAAAATTACAAGTCAACTATGCACATAAATATAATATAATATTTAAATAATTCTTATAATTATTTATATATTATAATAAATAATAAAAACCGTCGGCAAGAAAGACTCCAAACTCCTCTGAGCTGTAATTTCAAACTCCGCGACTCGCGGAGTTTGAAGGCAAAATTGGCCGCGAGTCGCGGACCCCCAAAATGAGAAACTGCCTTTAAAGCCAACCGAATTCTGAGCATTTTTCATAATCTTTTTCTTCTTCTCTCATAATACTACGTAAATATTTATATTTATATTTTAATTTTAATTTTAATTTTAATTATAATTCTAATAATAAGGGTATGTTAGCGAATGTTGTAAGGGTGTAAGTCGAAATTCTGTCCGTGTAACGCTACGCTATTTTTAATCATTGTAAGTTATGTTCAACCTTTTTAATTTAATGTCTCATAGCTAAGTTATTATTATGCTTATTTAAAACGAAGTAATCATGATGTTGGGCTAATTACTAAAATTGGGTAATTGGGCTTTGTACCATAATTGGGGTTTGGACAAAAGAACGACACTTGTGGAAATTAGACTATGAGCTATTAATGGGCTTTATATTTGTTTAACTAAATGATAGTTTGTTAATGTTAATATAAAGATTTACAATTGGGCGTCCCTATAAATTACCATATACACTCAATCGGACACGATGGGCGGGGTATTTATATGTACGAATAATCGTTCATTTAACCGGACACGGGAATGGATCAATAGCCACTAGAATAATTAAAACAGGGGTGAAATTATGTACAAGGACACTTGGTATAATTGATAACAAAATATTAAAATCTTGGGTTACACTCAGTCGACATCCTGGTGTAATTATTAAACAAAGTATTAAAATCTTGTTACAGTTTAAGTCCCCAATTAGTTGGAATATTTAACTTCGGGTATAAGGATAATTTGACGAGGACACTCGCACTTTATATTTATGACTGATGGACTGTTATGGACAAAAACCAGATGGACATATTAAATAATCCAGGACAAAGGACAATTAACCCATGGGCATAAAACTAAAATTAACACGTCAAACATCATGATTACGGAAGTTTAAATAAGCATAATTCTTTTATTTCATATTTAATTTCCTTTATTTTATATTTAATTGCACTTCTAATTATCGCATTTTTATTGTTATTTTATTTAATTACACTTTTAATTATCGTACTTTTTAATTATCGCAAGTTTATTTTATCGCACTTTTATTATTCGCAATTTCATTATCGTTATTTACTTTATGCTTTAATTTAAGTCTTGTATTTATTTTTAATATTTTACATTTAGTTTTAACTGCTACTAAAGTTTTAAAATCGACAAACCGGTCATTAAACGGTAAAAACCCCCCTTTATAATAATAATATTACTTATATATATATATTTGTATTTTTATAAAAGTAAACTAATATAGCGTTAAGCTTTGTTTAAAAAGATTCCCTGTGGAACGAACCAGACTTACTAAAAACTACACTACTGTACGATTAGGTACACTGCCTATAAGTGTTGTAGCAAGGTTTAAGTATATCCATTCTATAAATAAATAAATATCTTGTGTAAAATTGTATCGTATTTAATAGTATTTTCTGTAAAAATATAAGCTATTTTATATACTACTCTGCTAAAACATCAGGTACTCATAGGATGGTTTTCTTTTCCACCATAACTCATATGGGGTTTCATCCTTATTCTTTTGGGGTATCTTATTTAAAAGATAGTTTGTCGATAGGATGACATCCCCCCACATTGACTGGCTTATACCAGATCTCACCAACATGGAATTCACCATTTCTTTCAAGGTTCTATTCTTGTATTCAGCAGTCTCATTCGATTGAGGTAAGTAAGGTGCAGTGAATTCATGTTCAATGCCATTTTGTGAACAAAATTCAGCAAAATGTGTAACATATTCACCACTCTATTACTGCGAACAACCTTGATTCTCCGTTTAAGTTGATTATCAACTTCGTTTTTATAAGCAATAAATTTCTCAATTGCTTCATCTTTACTTTTCAACAAGTAAACATAACAGTACTTCGTGCTATCATTGATAAATGTAATGAAGTACTTGTTACCATTCCTCGTTGAAATGGATTTTAAATCACACACAGCAGTGTGGATCATATCAAGGGTTCGGTTATTCTTTCAACCGACTTGAAGGATAATCTCATTTATTTTCCTTCAACACACGATTCAATATAGAATGTTGGAATGCAGTTTAGTGTCATCAAACTATAAATAGAATTTAAGTTAACAACTTGATTCGCGTTATTGTTAATAACCATTTCACTTACTTTGAACATATCATTTCTTTCTTGGTCAACATGACATTATCAGATTCAAACTCTATTCTGACACCAAATATGTTCAACAACCATTGGGCACCAGATTCCTACGAATCTCGGGAACATATAGAACAAAACAGTAAGTACCACGTGAACTGAACTGATTTGAGTTTCATCCCAAAATAAGTGTTCTAGTTACCATGAACAAACTGAATTAAACCGAACAGGTTTAAACTCAAACAGGTAACCAAACAGGTATCACCTTAAAACTTTCAACTCAAACGGGTAAACCGAACATGTTTCAACCCTACAGTTAAACCAAGTAAGTTTAAACACAAACATGTAAACCAAACATGTTAAAACCAACAGGTTTATACTAAACGATTAAACTAAATTGTTTCAGCAAAACTGGTTAAACCAAACATGTTTAAGCCCAATTGTTAAACAAACAAGTTTAAAATCGGTTTAATAACAGTCTAAAACTGTCCAAATACTGCCCCGAAGACAGTCTATAACCAGTGTCGAATACTGTCTGGAAACAGATTGAAATACAGTTCGAAATCAGTCCGGAAATGGTCTGAAGACTCTTCGAATATACGTTATAGAACAATCGACTTGCGCACAAGTAATCTGAATGATTCCAAACCTGGGTCGCGCTCACAATTTAAGCTTCATGATTCGCAAGGTTCAATAGTAAAGTAAAAGAACATATATTACTACTAACATTGTGGCTTCAGTTAAGAACCTCACAAGGTTCAGTGTAGTCAGACAAAAGAACATCTTTTGCTGCAACGCTTAAAGTCACACCAGCGAACTTTTCAGATTTCTCAGCATGAGAGAACCGAGCACGCATGCTCGAAGTGGGAGCAACTTATTAAATGAACCCCACGCTATCAATCATACATGATCAACATATATCCTTAACCTTATGTATGCATATAGCAAAACAATATAAAGCAAATAAGCATGCTCATATCTAATACTCCCTCCAAAACAACAGTAGTAGAGGTCATGCTTTGACTGAGTACTCATGAGTTGGAATTCCATTCCGAAATCTGAAAAATCAGTCCAAGAGTTGGTAACTCAACTGATCAAAATATTTATACGATTGTAACAAACTTTGAATTAATATTCAACCAATTGCTATATTACAAAATGCATATTCTGACCAAGTTGGTTCATAGGTAACATAAACATCACAAATTAATTAATTCATCTCACACCAACTTATTAATCGAAATCATTAATAACAAATTATTACTAAAGTCACCTATCTCAAAATTTGTAGTAGTACATAACCCAATAAAATTCTGACCTCTAGTGGCAGTAGCAATATATGACCATATGAAATTATAAATGGTACACATCAGTACAATATTCTAACCAATATTATATTATAGTTGCAACCACTCCATGATTGTAACCACTCCATGGTATATTATAGTTGTTGTAATTTAGTAGTTTATTACTACCTTTTGCCCAAGCTTATACAATACTTAAATATTAAAGAGTAGTAATTGAGTGTGAGAGAGGAGCATATATTTCATATATATATGTAAAAATGGTGCACTGAGTGATTACATTTGATTACATATTTATACTACAAATTTTACTGTGCAAATAGGTGAAATAGTAATATCCGTGATCATCTGCTTGCTTTATCATTATCCGTGAATTTGATCATCCACTTAATTTGTCTTTATCATAACACTCCCCCTTGGATGACAAATTTTATTAAAGAGCAACTAGTATTGCCTCGTTAAAAACCTTGCTAAACAAAAACCCAGTGGGATAAAAACTTTAGTCAAGGGAAAAAGAGTGCAATATAGAGTTGACTCCCCTCAAGTAGACATCGTTGAGTCGTCACATCTTTTGAACTTGCCTCATGCTAATATTGTGAACGTGTGTTCTGAAAACAGTGGTTGACAGTGCTTTGGTATAAAGATCAGCAGAGTTGTTGATTGAACGTATCTCATTTTAATCTGGTTGTCTTTTACGAGATCTTGTTCATCTGAAACTGTATCATCTAAATCTTTTATGTACAAGTTTAGCCCTTGTTATTTGTCTACAGTCTCATTCATGGTTTGCTCAAACCCTTGTTTCTATTCTTATTCCCTTTCAGTCTTTTCTGAGCCTTACCAACATACCATTCTTTTTCATCAAACTTATGACCGTTTAGACCGTCTATGGCTTTGGCGCCTCGTCAGCATTTATATTTTGTTCTGTCACTTTTGATACTCTTCTTTCATTTGTATTATGCAAGCTGCATTATCTTCATATATATATTGATGAAGATGGTTGTTGGCCTTTTATAGCGTTCTAGTCCACAGGAATCAATAATGATTTGTGTCATTGATCTCAACCAAACACATTTTCGAGTAGTTTCATGTAATGCAATCACTTCGTCATGATTTGATGGTACCTCCATTTAGGAATACAAATCCATTTTGAGATTTATCTTTATGAGGATTAGATATATGACCTGCATATACATAATCAACGAAATCTTGTTTTGAAGCATTAGAATAAAATAATTTTAAATCAGCAGTTCCTCAAGGGTATCAAAATATGTGCATGATCCCATTCCAATGTCTTTTTGTAGGGGCTGAGCTGAACCTTGTCAACAAATTAACTGCAAAAGAAATGTCAGGTCTTGTACAATTTGTAAAATACATAATAGCCCCAATTGTTCTAAGATATGGAACTTCTGATTCGTTAAGATCTTCATGATCTTCATAGTGATGAGATGGATCAGTGTCAAAAATTTTGAGTGATCTAACGACAAATGGTTTTGTCTTTAAAAATGTTTTAAAATCTTTTCGGTATAACTTGTTTGATGTACAAGTAAACCATTAGGCATATGCTCAATTTGCAATCCAAGGCAATAATAATCTCTTTATTTGTTCATATGATGTTATGATTATTGTCATATGTGACGACCCAGAAATTTCCGACCAAATTTAAACTTAATCTTAATTTGAAAAACGACACGATAAGCAAAGTCTGAAATATTGAAATCTAAAACTTTGAATTGTGTTTATATATATATATATATATATATATATATATATATATATATATATATATATATATATATATATATATATATATATATATATATACATATATATACATACATCTGACCTTTGCCTGTTCTCGACGATTCACGAACAAATAATTGTAGATAGATATGTATGTGTGTATATATACATAAAGTATATTAAATATAATTATTAAACGATAGTAACACTTGTTTGGAATTTTGATTTTTAGTAAATAAAATACAAAGTTATGAAGATTTTTTTTTAATTACTACTTTATATTAAATTCCAATTTTCGACTCTTTCAATTTGGGTTACGTACACTTCCACTTTTAAATTTCTAACACGTTCATATACAAATATATAATTTAGAGTGCAACACTTTTAAAATATAGTACGACATTTTTACTATTAAAAACTCATGCCTTTTGTTAAACAATGACACTTAAGATGAAATGTCCATCCTTATAACACTCATTAAGTTGTTATCTATTCCATCCTTTTTCTTCAATAAAATATTAATTGATAATTGATTATATATTTCTTAGACCATGACTTTACCTTTATGACAAATCATTGACTTTTAACATGGCACACTAGATAAAATCTCTGTAACTCTTGTGACTCTATAGTGCATCATTCAGAAATAAACAAAAATTGAGACAGCTGTTTTACATCTTTTAAATTGTGGATAATTTATACGGTCACAAGATGTGGACTTTTGTTTTCATTACATATACCACTCGCATGCTTTTTCTCTATATATGTATCACTATATCTTTTATAAATAATCAAACCAAATAGTGAATTGATATTCGATTGTCTCTTTTTGTTTCTGTGATCAACAAAACCCAAATCCCCTCAAAATCTTTTATTTTGTAATTAAATTTATTTAATATTATCCTAAACCTTATCTTATATATATATATATATATATATATATATATATATATATATATATATATATATATATATATATATATATATATAAGATTATTAAATAATACTAATGATAATGCTCAGTATGAGGCTATGAGCTGGTTACCAACTCCCACCAAAAACCCTCTTGCTATTATTGATATTATCCATTGATTATTATCATATAATCACACACGCAAAAGAACAAATATAGATATACATAGTTTGCTCCTGGTTTCTTTTGGCGATCAACATAACTCCCCAAACCTCAAAACCATCAACTAATATTTACCACCATAACCATTACCTGCAATTGTTTACGTTTTGAACCGAAGACAAACAACCATCGACCACCATACGATTCTTCAACCTACTACTGTTTCGGTTGTCATCACCATCTCCATCATCAAACCCCTAAACACCCACCACCATCAAACATACCTGATGTTGCTAGTTGCTATTTACTTTTACCACTGCCGTTATTCTGCTCCTACAGCCGTAAATCACACGATTGTTACTACTATTCAACGTCCACCATTGTTACTACTATTGCTGTTTCTTTTTGAAGATCACACGAACCCATAAACCTACAAACTTTGCTGCTGCAGCCTACTAGATTTCTTATCCAACTTTTGCTCGATATAAACCCAACATCAACCATCATTAAAATCCAACAAAACACAATCGTGATGGATCACTGTTGCTACTACCACGACTATTCAGTTCTTGTTTACTATTATTATTCGACCAATTACCACACACACATACACACTCATTTTATTCATTATTCGATTCAAAACTAATATAAAGGTGACGATGATTAGTGACAATACTCGATGATATGAGGATCAATGATGATTAAATGGTTAAAGAATGATGATGATGATACATGAACGAAAAGGAAGATGATACGAGTATGTTAATTAATTCAATTAATTTTGTTCAAATGAATTCTTTTGTTTATTAATCGAGCGAATATCAATAACAACCCATGATTGATCATGCATATTTTAACCGAGGGGTTTAATATGCCTGCTCAATACGTAAAGAGGGGTTTAAGGATCTTAGAACGTGGCTCTCCGGTCCGGCTACCGTGAATAACCCTGGCCGATATGATGATGTCGGCGGGGTGGCCAAGTGATTAAGTCCACCTTCGATAGCGGTCGCTGATCGGAAGGCCCAAAATAAGGTCGTAGGTACTAGCTTACAAAAGACTAACCTGTTAACCTTGAAAAGATGCTGAATGATGCTGTTTTACGTAATGTGTATCGTATGCGATGGTTACGTAATGTGCTGTGTCCGGTAAACGATGATCAGGGTTTGTATTTATAGGCAAACCCTAATTCTTGAATCGTCCCAGATCATCATAATCTCATCCATAACTGACTCCCCCGAATCACGGATATAATTATGGAAAAGATATTTACTTGACAGCTAAGCAACCGCCGTACCGGGAACAAAGGCATTCGCACGCCGCATACCGCACACAAGAACACGCATACGCACAATAGTGATTGTCCGCATACATTCGCGGTGCGCCTGCGGGTTGCGGTATCATTATGTCCCCCCAGTTTGATGTTATATGACGCGAGGCGTATGATATCAAACTATTAAGCGAAAGAAAAAACAAGAAAACGGCTAGCATTTAATATTCCGCGTGCGCCTCGATGCCATTAAATGCCTGTCACAATCGCAGAAGCCCATTCGGCGGACATGACATAAAGTGGAAGTGTGTCAGGCGCGTGCCAACCACGCGCGCACATGTAATCATACCCAACTGGCATCCACGCGCACAAATAAAGTGCTGGCCGTCGATTGCATAACACGTGTACAGCCACGATCACACCACTCCATCCAATCTGCCCTATAAATACTCCATTTCGCAGCTCATTTCCACTTCCCTGCTTCAAGCTTCCTCGTTACGCTGCCAATTTGAATTCCGATCAAAAATCGAACATTCCGGCCACCATTTAAAGGTTAGTATTCATCCGATTACTCCTAGAAAATGACTAAAGCTAACGAGACGTATGTAGATAGCGTAGAGTCTGTTATAGAGCAGAAGCACATAGATTACTTAGTGAAACAGTATCCTCCCTTAGCCAAGTACAATCCGGTGCCCCCTTTGTCTAATCAGCGAGCCCACGAGCCACCGGAGAAAAAGGTGGCTATTTACGAACATGCTTTTAAGCATGGCAACTTTAGGGTTCCTCCCACTGATTTCTTCCTGGGCGTGCTAGATCATTTTAAGGTCGGATTAGGTCAGTTACACCCTTACGCTATAGGAAAAATAGTCTTGTTCGAGATGTGGTGCGTTGCACTCAAGAAAGTGCCCCTGGTGAAGGTGTTTTGCCATTTATACCGACTAGCTCACCACCACAAATCGTGGTTCACCTTCTTCGCTCGTCAAAACTTCACCAAGACCCCAAAATCGAATGCGGGGAATTGGAAAGAGACATTCTTTTTCGTCGACCAAACTGTGGTGAGTGCAAACTTCCCGCAAACGTTGATATGGTTCGAGAAGGTGGAGAAGGATGTAAACAAGACCCCCGCCCTGGATGAGGATGAAAGGAAACTATTAGCGGAGTGTGCAAACGCACAGCTAGTGCATCGATCATATGGGAACGTAATGCTGCGGCTAGGGAAGATATCCGCACACTGGCCATGGGAGGATGTGCGCCCAGCCATAGTCGGACCGGATGGAAAGGGTAGGAATAGTATAATCGCGTACTAAACTGTTTTTGTATGTATATTATCTAACGCATGCGCGTATCTTTGCAGAAATGAGAATGAAGAAGGTGCTGACTGCGGAAGAGATTGCGGGGATCTCCTTCCGCAAGCAAGATGTGAACGTACAGCTAGAGCAGGAGAAAACTAGCGAAAACGTGGAGCAATCGCCGGCGGCATCCGGCAACAAACGCAAAGCAGCTGAGACCTCTGCGGCTCAGCAGAAGAAGAAGAAGATGACTCCCAAACAAAGGGAGGACATGCGGAACGATAACTTTGTTCCAATCGAGCCACGCTCCGCAGAACTACTTCCCCCCATCACTGGTAAGCGCCCATTTCTTGCGTCTTCACCGCATAATAAAGTTCACGTTATAACTATTTACTGATATGCAGAGCATGTGGAGGAGACGCAGCCGTCCACCCAGCGGGTCAACCCAGATCTCCAAGCTACCGCCACATCAAAGGATAAGACAATACACGTGGATTCCGATTCCACACCAACTCCTCCGCAAGGTAGCTTCCGCGTTGCCAACCTCAGCCAACTCACACAGTCTTCCGCAGAAAATGCCGCAGAGCAGTCTGCGTTCCTGCAGCAAATCTTTCCGGACGAATTCCGCGAGCAACTGGCCGCTCTACCGTTTAACCAGGCACACAATGCCTTTATTCAAAACGGCCTTGTATTTTTCGGCATGTTTGCGGATCAGGCCTGCCGCTCTTCCAGCATATACCAGCTAGCTTTGCGCAAAGAGGTAGAGCTGGGACTTCTGCAGGCGGGTGTAGATCAGGTCAAGAAGGATAGGGATGCTGCTGAGGAGGCGCGCAAGGCGGTTGAGTCGACCGCGAATGAAACCAAAGCCGCGCTGATTGAGGAAAGAAAAAAGAGCCGTGAGCTGGTTGGTGCGGTTGAGCAGGCGAAGGGGGATGCAGAACGTTTGCGTTCGGAGCTTGAGAAAGTTACGAGGGAAAGGGATGACGCGGTTACCAACCGCGAGCTGGCAGAGGCGGATCTAGCGAAGCTGCGCACCGCACTCCCTACCATTGCGCAAAAGGTGATGGACTCAGAGCCTGTGTCCGACAAGTTCAATGCCTACGTTGATGCGGTCAGGGACCATGAGATCAACAAGGCTGTGCAGGAGGTAATCCAAGCTTGCGGTCTAACACCGCCGTTCCCCGACATCGTTCAAAAGAAGCTAAAAGAGGGAACGGCTGCAGCGTTAATGGAGGCGGAAGAAGCCATCAAGTCCATCCCTATCCCCCTAATCAACGCATTCGCTGCGGACCCGAACATGTCAATCGATGGGTTTTTAAAGGAGGATTATTAGTGTTGGATTGCGCCGTAAGTCCTATGCTTAGGCAGGTATTTGTATTTTTGCAGCCCTAAGTCCCGTGTTGGGCAGGCGTTACAAACAATTACCTCTTATGTAACAACTTAATTTGAGGTATATATATTCCTGATATGCATGCGTAGTGTGTTTATTTGTTTATATATCGCGAATCAAAACAAAATGTGAACCGCATGCCCATGCGTATAGTTAACCAAAACTCATGCGTATGCGGGTATTACTGCGTAAAATAAAACAATACTTTAACAATTACCCTTTAATAATTTAGACTCGAAAGCTACTGCGTTATCGCTTTGTCATGTACTAGAGGTGCACTATAGCTGTATGGTAAGCAACGCAACTAAAAACAAGCCAATGTTTTTATGCTTTGAGTTCCTCACGCAAACCAATGCGAGAGTAATTACGCACAAGCAAACCAATGCTTGTAATTTTTTAAGTCGACTTTGCAGCCATCTAGTCTGCGTGGCGCTTGGCTAGGGGAAAACCAATTCCCTTTGCCTGCCGTTAACGTCTAGCCTTGTAACCAAACAGGCTTCTGCCGCACGGGGGCTAGAGGACACCCCTTAAGTAGGCAGGAACCGCATACAAAAAAGATTTAAACAACAAAAGTATGCGCGAGTAAATATTTAATTGGCATTAATCACAATTACAACCGCGATACATCCCAACGGACGAAAAATACATCGAAAAAATAATGTGCTACAATAAACTGGAGTGATCAGGTCCACCTAGCTACATATAACATTTTTTCAATAACGTCGCATGCCAAGTGCGTTTAACAGGTTTTCCATCTAGTGTCTCGAGATGGTACGCCCCGGTATTGTTTGCCTTCGCTACCCTGTATGGACCTTCCCAACGGGGGCCCAGCTTCCCAGTATCCTCCGCATGACTTGCGTCATTTTGACGCCAAACCAAGTCACCGCACTTGTAAGAGCGCGAACGCACACGCTGATTATAGTACTTTGCGATTTTTTGCTTGTTATTTGCTTCGTTGACAGCCGCAGAGAGTCTGCGCTCCTCCAGTAAATTAAGATTTTCCCGCAAAGCTTCAGAGTTATTTTGCTCATCAAAATTTTGTATGCGGAACGTTGGTACCCCAATTTCTGCGGGTACAATAGCTTCTGATCCATAGACCAAACTGAACGGGGTCTCACCAGTGCTTGCTTTGGGTGTTGTTCTATGCGCCCATAAAACCTTCGGTAGTTCATCCACCCAACCAACGTGACCATGACCCAACCTAGCTTTGATTCCAGCTACTATATCCCGGTTGGTGACTTCGCACTGGCCATTCGCCTGCGGATGCGTGACAGATGTAAAAGTTTGCTTAATATTAAGCTCCGCGCACCAGCTGCGGAAAGGGTCACCCGCGAACTGCGTACCGTTATCGCTAACAATTTCGTTTGGTATACCAAATCGACAGACGATGTCTTCCCATACAAAATTTTGAACCCTTTTTCCTGAGATTGCTGCCAGAGGTCTCGCTTCGACCCACTTTGTGAAATAGTCGATTGCAACAATCAAGAATTTGATGTTTCCTCGGCCTTTTGGGAATGGTCCGACTATGTCGATTGCCCATTTGCAGAATGGCCACGGTGAGGAGACTGGTATCATTGGATGCGCAGGTGCTCTGCTAATAGGTGCATGTATTTGGCATGATTCACATTGCTTAACTATGCGCGCAGTATCCGCGTACATGGTGGGCCAATAATATCCTAGCCGCATTATTTTTGACACAATGGACCTGTGCCCCGAATGGAGTGCGCATGCACCCTCATGCACCTCGCGTACAACTTCCTCCGCCTCTTTCGGGCCAATGCACCTTAAGTGCGGTCCCAAATAATTCTTTCGATATAGGACGTTACCCTCAAGGGCATACAGCGGTGCCTTAACGCGGACTTTCTTTGCATCAGCGGAATCTGCAGGAGAAGTGCCATCCCGCAGAAAAGCCACGATGGGTTTCATCTATGTTGAGCTTGATTCCTCGACTGGTGCCACTAAAGGCATCATAACAATGGATTTCGCATTGAGTTCTTCTATTAGAACTTTCTTCCCCATATGATCAAAAGCCAAGGCAGCCAGTTTGCTTAGCGCATCCGCTTTCTTATTTTGCCCCCGCATTACGTGGGAGATTTGAAAAGCTTCAAACTGGTCAGCGAGGTTGTGAACAAGCGATAGATATTGCTGCATGGCTATGTCATGCGCTTCGAAATCTCCGCTGACTTGACTGCATACTAGCTTTGAATCCACATAAGCGTGCAAAATTTTAACATTTAACCTATGCGCAATGCGCATACCTGCTAACAGAGCCTCATACTCTGCTTCGTTGTTTGTAATAGCAAAATTAAACCGCAGTGCGTATGTATGCTCTTCGCCATCCGGGCCTGTTAAAATTACACCGGCACCTGCACCAGATGCGCTGCATGCACCATCGGTGTACAATTCCCATGGTGACAAAGTTGGTGCAGGTGGATCCTGATGTTCTGCTGATGCCTCGACCTCCGCAGGTAATTCTGCTAGGTAATCAGCAAGTATTTGACCCTTAACCGCACTGCGCGAAGAAAAATTTATTTCATGTTCACCTAATTCAACTGCCCACTTAGCCATTCGGCCAGAAATCTCAGGCTTGTACAACACCTGAAAGAAAAATGATTGCGTTAGTCAATGCGGTAACCCCGGTCATTGCCGCAAAGTAGGCGTTTACCAACCTGTTTGATTGGTTGATCAGTTAGAACCACGATTGGATGTGCTTGAAAATATCGGCGCAAACGCCGCGCCGTATGGACCAGCGCATATACAAGCTTTTCTATTGGTGAGTAGTTTACTTCGCTTGATGTCAGCGTCTTGCTTACGAAGTAGACCGGCATTTGCGTCTGAGAAAAACCTCAGTCGTTAAATTTCTGCGATATAAATAAAGCATGTAAATTAATGGATTACCTTTCCGCGATCCGCGATGAGGACTGAGCTGACAGCTTCCTTCGATGCCGCGAGGTACAGCGTTAGCGTTTCTCCTGATACTGGCGCAGTAAGTGTTGGTAATTCTGCAAGCACCTTTTTCATCTCCTGAAAGGCTGATTCCGCTTCCTGAGTCCATACGAAGTCTTTTTTCTTCAAACAATTTTTCAAAGTATTGAAGAATGGCAACTGTCGTTCTGCGGCTTTCGACAGAAACCGTGTGATAGCCGCAAGCTTCCCCGTTAGACTCTGCACATCTTTCTTTGTCTTCGGAGATGGCAAATTATCAATGGCTTCAATCTTTTTGGGATTGGCCTTGATACTCCGCGCTGTCACCACATGACCTAAAAACTTGCCTTCCTCTTCCCCAAAACTACATTTTAGCGGGTTAAGCTTCATGTTGATCCTGCGCAGAGATGCAAACGTTTCCAGGATGTCTGCGAGCATGTCTTCTTCGGTGTTACTTTTAATTACCAAGTCGTCGACGTACGCTTCAAGATTTCTACCGATTTGGTGCTTGAATGCTGCGTCAATTACACGCTGATAGGTCGCGCCAGCATTCTTTAAACCGAAAGGCATCTTCGTGTAACAATAAATACCCTGCGGCGTATGAAAAGCAGTCTTGTCCTCATCCTCCGCAGCCATTAAGATTTGGTGATAACCCTTGTACGCGTCCAGAAAACACTTGTACCTAAATCCCGATAGTGATTCTACCTTCCAGTCTATCTCCGGGAGAGGGTAATTGTCCTTGGGACATGCCTTATTGATATCTTTGAAATCAACGCACATCCTCCAGTTACCGTCAGCCTTTTTTACCAACACAGGATTTGCAACCCATGTCTGATAACGCACTTCCCGCAGAATGTCTGCTTTGACAAGGTTGTCCACCTCTGCGCACAACCAATCACTGCGGTCTAGGGCCATATGCCGCTTCTTTTGCCTAACGGGTGTCAATGATGGATTAACGTTTAACTTATGCTCCGCAATATCCCGCGGAACCCCTGTCATGTCTGACTCGCGCCATGCGAAAATATCTGCATTAGCTGATAGTATTCCATGCAACTTGCCCTTCGTTTCGGCTGACAAGCCTGCGCCGATTTTAATTCGCTTATCCGGATGCAAGCGATTTGCTATTACTGCACAGTTTTCAAGTTGCTCTCCTACGCTAGCAGCGCTTACAGACGCGACAGAGCCACACAGCTCGGTTGCTTGATGTGACGCAACTGTGGCAACGCCTCCTACTGTGGGAAACTTAATCAAACCATGTACTACCGATGGGATAATGTTAAAATGCAGTATAAAGTTTCTCCCTAGCAGTGCATTATATCGTGAAGTTGAACGAACCACATAAAAATCGACCAATTCACGCCTGATCATCTGCGGGTTCCTGTCATCCGCAAGCTCTATCATTAATTCTATTCGGCCTAGCGGCCACGAGTTTTCTCCAGAGAACCCTGATAGCGTAATATCAGGCTGACGTAACTGCGCTTTGACTTCTGCCGGAAGGAAACGATAACAATGCTCATACATAATATCGACACCACTGCCAGTGTCAACATGCATGCGCTTAACCTGGATTCCGCAATCGGGGATGCGACAGTTGATTATAATGGGCTCATTAATAGAATCAATTGACATTACAGGAGGGAAAGTGATCGGGAGAAGCTCCCAATCCTGATGATCGTTGTACTTTCTCCGCTGGCTGATTTTCTCTGCGTCAACCATGTTAATGGTTAAGTCGGCATTTTTCGCTTTGTCAACTTTCTGCCACGCGAAAGTCTTAGACTTCGGAGCCTCTTCTGCGGCCTTTCCCTTGTCCTTTTTAGGTGGTTTTAGATGATCCAACTTGCCTGCGCGAAGCGCTTCCAGAACCCGTTCCATCAAATTTTTACATCGATTGGTGTCGTGACCATAATCGTCATGAAATTCACAATACTTTGTTTTGTCCCGCTTGCCAAATTCTGTAAGCGGAGTTAGAACCGCGAAGGTCGCGCATACTGACTCCGTTGCCAAAATTTCCTTGGGCGTTTTGGACAAACTTTTTAGTAGCGCATAGTTCTGATTATTGATGCCGCGCTGATTATTGTTTCGATAATTGCCACTTGATTTCCCTTTATCATTCCTGATTGGACCACCGCTAGGATACCTTCCACGAGAGTTGTTACCGCGACCTTGATCGCGCGAACGATCATCATCGTCCTTTCTCTCGTTGCGTGAGCTAGCTGTTGGAATGTCATTATCTTCGCCACTCCGCATATAGTCGTGGCATTCATTAAGCGCCTCGGCATAAGTTGTTGGGACTGTATGGCGCAGACGCCTTACCAGTGTTGGATGACGTTCTGAGTTTATACCATGTATGAGTCCGGAAATCTGTTGCTCTGGTTTGAGATCTGGTATACGCAGGCACTCATTAGTATACCTTGTGAGAAATTCGCCCAAAGATTCCTTGGGCTTCTGCACGATGTCATGGCATTCAATGTGAGTGCGCTTGCGTGGTCTTTGATTCTGATATTGCAGTAAAAACTTCGTCCGCAGATCCATAAACCCGGCAATACTACCCGCCGGCAACTTATTAAACCACTCACGAGCAATACCCTGTAGTGTCATAGGAAATATCTGACACGCAACCGGATCCACCCAGCCTTGAGTGCGCATTGCGCCTTCGAAGCGCTGTAAAAAATCATCTGGATCGGTCAGGCCATTGTAAGTACCCAACGTGCTAGGTATCTTTGGTGCTGATGGAAACGGGTACGCGGATATATGCGGAGGAAACTTGTCAAAGGTAGTCGGTAGCTCGAAGGGTGGTTTAACAGGATCCCCTTTCAAATTTGTAAAGAAACGCTTCATCATGTCCTGAACAAAGTCAGGTTGCGAAAATAAGTGAACCATATCGGGAGGTGCGGCCTGCATGAATTGACTTGCAAGATTTGCCTGCCCTTGAACATTTTGCCAAGGTTGACCCTGCGTCCGCGGATATGACCAAGGCTGCTGCGTTGGAAAAGAGGGATAACTTGAAGACGCAGAGTACACAGGTGGCTGTAAAGGAAGCGAAACCTGTGGCGCAGATATCTGCGAAACTTGAGGATACACACTTAAAAGCCCAACTGTATGCGCTGTGCTTTGCTGCTGTGCTGTTATCGGCACCCAATGAGAGTTCGCATCTGGGATGACCCCAAATCCCCAACTATTAAGTAACGCCTGCGCATCCGCAGGAGTTAAAAATTGTGAAACTGGGCGCGGTGGTTGCCAAGGTTGCAACGGTGTAAATGACGAATTCTGCTGAATGCTCTGCGTATGCAGAGGTATTGAAACAGTGGTACTGTAAATAGGTACCTGGCCGCAGCAAACCACATGCGGCCCCGTTGTTCCACCGCCAACGCCTGCAAAGATGACCCTTGGATCCACTGACGAAAAGTCCAGCCGCGTGGTTGTGACTGGTGAGTTTGCTCTTGGCGGTGTGACCCCGTCTGAATATATCGGCTTGTACCTCTGAAAGGGTTCGCCGGATATAGGTGGAGGGTATATCGTGTATCCCGCCTGAGTAGCGGCCTCCGTAGTCATAACCGGTGTATGTTGACTACCAGACGGTGCGTTCTGAACATCTGTTTGGGTATGTTCCGATGATTCCTCGGAAGTCATGATACTGTTAAAGAAAAAATTCAAAAATTTTGTAAATAACGAGTCATACAATTCAAAACCTTAAAAGAAAAAGCAATTAAACAGTCTTGAATTAATTCGACTCTCAATGAAAGCACCACTTGATCATGCATATTTTAACCGAGGGGTTTAATATGCCTGCTCAATACGTAAAGAGGGGTTTAAGGATCTTAGAACGTGGCTCTCCGGTCCGGCTACCGTGAATAACCCTGGCCGACATGATGATGTCGGCGGGGTGGCCAAGTGATTAAGTCCACCTTCGATAGCGGTCGCTGATCGGAAGACCCAAAATAAGGTCGTAGGTACTAGCTTACAAAAGACTAACCTGTTAACCTTGAAAAGATGCTGAATGATGCTGTTTTACGTAATGTGTATCGTATGCGATGGTTACGTAATGTGCTGTGTCCGGTAAACGATGATCAGGGTTTGTATTTATAGGCAAACCCTAATTCTTGAATCGTCCCAGATCATCATAATCTCATCCATAACTGACTCCCCCGAATCACGGATATAATTATGGAAAAGATATTTACTTGACAGCTAAGCAACCGCCGTACCGGGAACAAAGGCATTCGCACGCCGCATACCGCACACAAGAACACGCATACGCACAATAGTGATTGTCCGCATACATTCGCGGTGCGCCTGCGGGTTGCGGTATCATTAATGATATTTTTTTCGTACTATTTCCTGTCGACAAGGAACACAGAATCTGGAAGTCGTGTTTTGGGTTTGACGAATTTGGGTTTGACGAATTTGGGTTTGGGTTTGAACCTGGGTCGAGTTGAGCATGAAGAAGATGTTGAAACAGAAAAAAAAACGGGTTATATAAATTGTTATGGGATTAAAAACAGAAAGAGAAAATCAGTTGGGTGGTCGTGGGTGTTGATGGGTATGCGAGAGGTCTCGGGTTCGAACCCCGTCATGGGCAGTTTTTTTTAGAAAGGCTTTCGAAAGGGTATACATTTGTATATTATCATTTTAATTATTGTTATTATTTTTATGATTATTATTACTATTAGTGTTATTGTTATTATTAATGTTATAAACATTATTATTATTATTATTATTATCATATGTATAAGTATTATAATTATTATCATTATAAGTATTAATCATAATATTATTTGTAATAACCTTATCATTTTAGTATTATTACCATTATTATGATTATTATTATTATTTTCGATATTTATATATGTATTATTATTATTATTATTATTATTATTATGATTGTTATTATTAGTTATTATTATTACTACAAGTATTATAAGTATTATTATTATAAATGCTAAAATAAGTACTAATTATCATTCATTATTAATAATATGATCATAACTAAAATTATAATTAATATTATTAGCATCATTAACAAATATGATTTTACCTTTTTATTTTTTTTATTAGGATAAGTATTATTAACATTATTATTATTAATATAGTTATTAGCGTTGTTATTACTAAACTTATTATCACTAGTAATAAAAGTATTATTGTAGTTAATATTAGTATCAATATTATTACTATTATAATTATTATAACCAAAAGTATCATTTTAATGAAAACTATCAAAGTTATCATTTTTTTTACTATCTTTTTGACTAGAGTTAGTTATTATACTTATTAAAAATTATCATTATTAAGAATTATGATTATCTTTATTACTACTATTATTACTATCATTATCATAAACATCATTAACAATAAAATTAATATTTTATAGCTATTATTATAAATATCATTATTATTATCATTAATATAATTATTACCTTTATTAGTAAAATCAAGTATTATAACTATTATCATTTTTTAACAAAATTAATATTTTTAATGAAAATATGAAATATATATATTATTAATATAAAAAGGATATAACTAATGAATTTATATATATATATATATATATATATATATATATATATATATATATAAAGTTGTTCGAATCCAATTATGTGTTTTAATATAATTACAACTAATATAGGTTCGTGAATCTGAGGCCAACCCTACTTTTGTTCAATGTCGTCGTATGTATTTTTACTACAAAATACAATAGGTGAGTTCATTTAATTCCCTTTTACTCTTTACATTTTTGGGACTGAGAATACATGCGCTACTTTTACAACTGCTTTATTAAATGCTTTTGAAATACATTTTGAACTGCGAATACATGAAATGCTTTTATAAATGTTTGACGAGATAGACACAAGCAAAACATTCCTCGAATGAATTATGAGGACGTGATAATTGCCACCATTGAATTATGTGGACATGATAATTGCCACAATTGATATGAATATTTTTCCCCTGATTATTATTGCTTGGTAACCTAAGAATTAGGGAACATCACTAATTTTGAGAATTGGTGCACGCCTAATTGACGCGAATCCTAAAGGTAGCTACCGGGTTTAACACCCCCACCCAGAATGTTCACTAGACGGAAGGGCTAGTGGGCGTGGTGTTTAGTACTTCAAAGTTTATATGATTATTATACAGACGAGATTTCTGTTTTGGGGATATTATTTATGGGCATTATATGTTAAGGTCGGTTACCAAGTCAAGCTATGAAAGCTATGAAAAGTGAATGTTATGTATCGAGAGAATGATTTTATACACAGGTTATGTGTATGTTATTATTGTGCACAAGATATGTGTACGGTTACTAAGATTTATGAAAGATGATTTCGTACACGAGAAAGGTGTACTGTATTTAAAAGATATTGCATGTACATTACAGGTGGGTATAGGATTCGGGCCCATTTGTACCATGCAGCATTTAAATCTTGTGGTCTATCAAAATGATGAATTTTATTGTTTTATGATAAACCTATGAATTCACCAACCTTTTAGTTGACACTTGAAAGCATGTTTATTCTCAGGTATGAAAGAAATCATCCGTTGTGCATTTGCTCATTTTAAAAGACATCATTTGGAGTCGATCATCGCAATAGGACCAGATGTTGATGACTTGGTCCAGATGGATAGGGGTATGACATCATAAACAACTTACAATCACATATCTGGACATTGTTTTCTTAATAAGAACATATGTGCACATAAGATGATTTGTATACCCTTTTTTTATCAAGTAATCACTTAATCGGGTATACCACATGCGACCCGATTGTTTCAACCCATATAAAGACCCTTTTAATTGAGTACATTTCTTTGGTTTTGCATTGGATGCTTCTGATACCTTAAATCCTTCAGGTATCTTCATATATATATATATATATATATATATATATATATATATATATATATATATATATATATATATATATATATATATATATATATATATATATATATATATATATATATCACTATCAAGTGTTCCATATAGATCAGCAGTAACAACATCCATGAGATGCAATTCTAGATTTTTAGAAACTGTTAGGCTGATTAAGTATCTTAAAGTAATTACATCCATAACACGAGAATAAGTTTCATCATAATAAATTCCCGATCTTTGTGGGAAATCTTGAGTTACAAGTCTAGTTTTGCCTTGTAACTTCATTTGCACATTTCTTTTTCGGATAAAAATTCATTTGTATCCCATACGTTTCACATCTTTAAAAGTGATAACGATTGATCCGAAAACTTTTCTTTTATTGAGCGATTCTAATTCAGCTCGTATTGCTCCTTTTCAATGATCCCAATCGTGTCTATTTTTTCCATGACAGATTTTGGTTCTGGATCATCATCATCATGATGTCATATGCAACATTATATGAAAATATCTCATCAAGATTTTTCATGTCATTTCAGTTCCATAATATTTTTTAAATGTGCATAACTGATTGCAATTTTTGTATTGACATCATCAATCTCCTCTGCAGAAGGAGTATTGATTTGTGCTTCTTCTTGAACACTTTTTTTACCTCATTATCAGCTGATTTTATTTTTCGAATATTTTTATCTTCGGAACCAATTGATCTTCCACGTTTCATGCGTGGCAAAGACTCAACAGTGACATTATTGCCAGCTTTTGGAATTTCAGTTCGAGCTGGAGCATTTACTGCTGGTATATATGATTTAGTCACTCTTTTTATATCTGTAAATGCATCATGTTGTAATTGATTTACAAGTTCTTGCATATGCATTATTTTTGAACTTTTATTTCGCATTCTTTTGTGCGAGGATCAAGATGCCTTAATTGATGTTCATACCATGAAACATCATTTTCTTTATTTTTCATTTCTCCCCCTAATCTAGGGAAAAATATTTCATTAAAATGACAATCAGCAAAACGTGCTGTAAAAACATCACCCGTCATGGATTCAATATATCTTATGATTGAAGATGTTTCATATCCAACATATATTTCAATCCTTCTTTGAGGAACCATTTGTTGTAGTGGTGCAATTAAAAATACACTGCACAACCAAATGTTTTAAGATGGAAAATATTTGGCTCTCGATCAAAATTAAGTTGGTAATGGAGAATATTTATGACTTGCACTTTGTTTAATGCGAATTAATGTCGCATCATGTAAATTTACATGTATGCACATGAGCAACTGGATGTCCCATATAAATATTGAGAGTTTTGTACTCATTACCAATTGTCCAGTTATTAGCTGCAATCGTTTATCTATTGATTCAGCTAAACCAATTTTATGTATGCACATGAGCAACTGGATGTTCAACAACAATCCCTGTAGACATATAATAATCATTAAATGCTTGAGTTGTTAACTCACCAGCATTATCAAGTCTCATCCTTTTAATAGTGTAATCAGAATAATGTGTTCTCAATTTAATAATTTGTGCAAGAAACTTTGCAAATGCCATATTACGGCTTGATAACACACAAACATGAGATCATCCGCTAGATGCGTCTATTAGAACCATGAAATATCAAAATGGTCCACATGATGGATGAATTGGTCCATATATATAACCTTGAATTCTTTCAAGAAACATTGGTGATTCTTTCTCAATATTCTTTTCATTAATCACCATATGTGCTTTTTATTAATCACCATGTAACAGACTGAAACCCGGGCTAGTTGTAAGTTGTCTATTTTGCCCTTAGAGTTTGTGCTTAGTCTTAAGTGCTTTTATTTTAATTATTTAATTAGTGTTTTATTATATTTGTGATGTGACCAGTTTCTGGCAAGGGTCCCAGAACAGGTTTGTTTATTTTAATTGGACCTCATTTGGGTTACCTAATCTTGTGCGAAAGATATCAGATAACTGATAAATACCCATGTGTGATGGGGTATTGTGTTTAACACAAATATATAAGCCTTGACCAGCTCATTTTGTTATGTTTCCAAAAATTTCTTCTTCACTCTCGTACCTAACCTTCACCTCTTTAAAAAACCTAATCACTCAATCTCGATTTGGTCCTTGAATTGAGTCAAAAAACTGATTCCTTCTGTGGTTGTGAGTCTATCAAGGTAAGATTTGTCAAATTTCATGCCCAAATCAGTGTGTAAATTGAGTTTGAAGGTAAGTTTTGTTAAAAAGTGATTTTGGGTCAAAAGTGCTTAAATTGATGTTGTTTGAGTGTAAATTTTGTGGGTTTATGTCTCAAAACGGTTATTATAAAAGATGTGTTCGGTTTTGGGGTCTTAAACGAGCCATAGGTCGAGATTTGGTGATTTTGGATTGAAACCCGTCACTTTACTGATGTTGCAGCTGATGAACTACCCTCGGCCGATGGTGGTTGACCATCGACCGATGGTGAGGGTCGATCGGCCGGTGGACAAGACCATCGACCGATGGTGTGAGATTTTGACCAGCGGATGTAATTTTGACGATCGGCCGATTGGGGGAGACCATCGACCGATGGTGTGTTGACGATCGGACGATGGATGGGACCATCGACCGATGGTCTTAGACAGTGAAAATTTTACTAAATGTTGATTTATAGCCGTTATGATGTCCGTGTATTTTTAAGATTTTCAGGATGTTAAGCATGAAATTTTTAGCGGACGCATTTTTTACTAATTTGCTATAATTCGCTGTCAGTGTGTCTAATCTTGATAGGAACACTATTCTAACTTGGTTTTTGCTGTTCTCAGGAGATAAGGACAAGGAGGAAGCTCAGAAATAATAACTGAGCAGTTGCTGGTAATTGGTGAGTGGGTCTACCTCCGGATAGAGTTTAAGTAGCATATCATGCTACTGTGGTTGACCCTTTTACCATGCATAGTGTAGAGATTGCCATGTTAGAATAATATAATATGCCTGATGTTGTATGTGAATTATGTGTACAATGTGTGAATGGCACCAGTCGGGCCTAGGGAGACTGGGGACTCGAGACCGTGCCTAGGAGAGGTTAGAGTTCGTATGAGGTCAACCGTACCTAGGGGAGGTTGGGTCCATAGGCTACTGATTGTGGAGTATAGTGTGAATGATGCACCCCCTGCATCTGGATAACTATACTGTGAATTGAGTAGCAGGGACTATCGGTAGACTCAGGCCCGATCAGCTGAGAGTCGTGTGCTCGTACAAGCCGCCGATCCTCGTATTGTCTTATTGTTTGCTTGTTGGTAGTTAGCAAGTGTTGTTGTTAGTATATAGCTTGTGTGTGGCTTAAGCTATATCTGTTAGATAGATTCCATTCACTTAGCAGTGCGCTAATCCCCCACATATTCACCCCTTACAGGTTTAGGTACTGCTAGTCGGGATGGGCGCTGTTGCAGAAGACATGTTTGACAACCCAACTCTGATGTGGACTTTTGTATAAATAATGTTTTGTAATAGCGTAACACCGTTGTGTAAACTTAAACTTAATTACTCAGATTAATGTAATATCGTGACTTATATCGTGTTTATTAGTAAAGCCTTCCGCTGTGTTTAAAAAAAAAATGGCTGGTGTTACACACCATATGTGCTTTTCAATAATCACCATATGCGTTTTTCATCATATATCCTTTTCACCATATGTGATTTTAATCATATGCGCTGCGCTTTTCATCATATGCACTTTTTATCATATGCGCTTTTAATCATATGTGCTGCGCTTTTAATCATATGCGCTGCGCTTTCCATCATATGCGATTTTCTGTGCTACATAGGTATTTCTCATTTCCGGTTATCATTGACTGATAATCATATCCATTATGATATATATATCAGAGAAACTTAATCAATTTCTCTTTGATCTTGAAAGAAAATAAGGCATTATTTATCAGAAAATTTATATCATTTGATAACATGAATTTTGCCTTTTCCGTTCCTTATATCAAGTTTGCAAGACCTGATATAGTTAGTATTAGCCACTAAAAACTTTACTGATGAAAATCTTATCACACAAGGAACAACAAGTGGTGTAAAACTTTGATTAATATGGTGGCAGGACTGTAGTGTGAAAGAGTGCAAATATGTATTGGAGTTGCACATGCATTAAGTTACCTACATGCAAATATGTGGTGGCAGGACTGTATCCAACTTGTTAAGTTTTGGATTTGCATGATAGTAAAAAACAAAATGTGATGCCCGCCAATCTAGTGAATACTTGGACATATCAGCATATAGGGACCTTGCAAATAATGATAGAATATGTTTAAGTCATAATTCAGATGTGTTCTCATTTGGAGTTGTTCTATTTAGATGAACTGATGTATTCCAATCTATGAAAACAACTGGACTAGCAATCATGTAACATTAATTTATAGATGATGCCTTTATATTGATATTAGCATCAAATAATATATTGAGACCATTTATTTTTTTAACAAGGATTGAAATTGGCTACGGTGGAGTATATATTATACATTATTGTCATGTTCAAACATATCAGTTAGATGCAACAATCATTTTAAACAAAACATATTATTTGAGAACGAAGACCAATAAGTTTGATGTAGAAATATGACAACTACTCCTTACCTACTATACTTATTTTGTCAAATGGTAGTTGGCAACTTGGCATGTTAAACAATCATTTATTTATAAAATTTTGTGAATAAATTAAACATGCGTGCATGCAACCAAAAATGTTAACTTTGTAACCATAGATTAAAATGAAGAGTTATCACATCAAATAAGTGAGTTTTTCATATTCATTCTAGCATACTACAATAGCTCAAGTTATTGAACTATTTCACAACTTATTGATTTCTATTTTATACTAATTCACTCATATTTAATTAATTATTAATAATTAAGAATGATCTAATCTGATGTAACCATTTAAATTTTGCATAGTGATCATTAGCTCATTCATATTCATAATATAATTATATTTGATTGATTATAAATTAATATCAACCGATAAAATGAAAGACTAAGGAAAATTACATAAGTCATTGCCAAAATTATTATATGTTACACCATAATTGATGGCTTTAATAAATCAACAATTGTATGGAAGACTTTGATTTTATTGCTAATGAGACAAAAGAAACTTCCACCGAATCTTGATTGGGTCAAATAAAATAAACGGATTAATAATTAATTTTGAGAGTTGCAAAAAATTTAAAGATAGCATCTTTTTAATGTTTCCTCAGTTCACAAGATATCAACATTTCAGAATTGTATTTATATAGTCATGAGGTGATGGGGTTGGTGAGAGTAAACACTACATATACCACCCAATATATATCAAAACCTTTTGTTCAATGTCTTCTAAAAAATTAGATATTTTAAATCGTTATGAATGTAAAGAATACATTGATAGCGTAATAATCCCGTATGAAGAGATAGTAATAGCAACTAACAACTTTGCTGATGAAAATCTCATCTCACGAGGGGCAACAACTGGTGTTAAGCTCTACAAAGGACAACTTTCTGAATCTGGACAGTTGATTAATATTGTGGCAGAATTTTATGTTGATGTAATTGTTGCACTCAAGGAGCTGGCAATTTGTAATTACGTTGATGTAACATCCTCAATCGGGCCTAGTTGTAAGATTACTAATTTGTCCTTAAGTTAGTATTGTGTTACTATATGCTTTTTATTTTTATTTAATATTTATTATTATTTAATGATGTGGTTAGGACCAGTTTGTGACAAGGGTCACAGAACAGGTTTGTTTATTTATTTTGGACTTCGTTTGAGCTGCCAAATGATGTACGAAAGATATCAGATAACTGATAAATACCCGTGTGTTGAACAATGTGGGAATTTAACCCAATTAAGTGACTAGTGTGCTGGTTCCTTTCTCATTTTCCAGACTCTTCCACACACACCCGTTCTTCATCTCCCTCACCTACCAAACCCCAATCCTTGATTCTTGTTTTAGAGCTCAAATCATTTACATTTTCGTGTTCCTTTTGATTTACTGATTCTAACAAGGTAAGATTCATAGCTTTTCATGCTTTAATCATTGAGAAAATTGAGTTTTTGTGTTAGTTTTTACAAAGTGAGTAATTTGGGTCTAAGTGGTTAAATTTGATATTGTTTGAGTCCAAATCTTGTGGGTTTACGTTTCTTAATGTATAGTGTCTTTGATTTGGTAAGTTTTGAGGTTAAAAACGAGCTCTAGATCGAGAATTGGTGAGTTTGGTGAGAAACCCGTCACTTTGCTAGCTGCTGCTGCAGATGAACTACCATCGGCCGATGGTCTCTGACCACCGACCGATGGTGTGTGACGATCGGTCGATGGACTAGACGATCGACCGATGGTGGAAGTCCTTCGACCAACGGTTGTAATTTTAACGATCGGCCGATAGTGTGGTCGATCGACCGATGGTGTAGTGACGATCGGCCGATAGTCTCTGACGATCGACCGATGGTCTATGCAGTAGAAATTTTTACTAAGTGTTGATTTTTTAGCCGTTATGCTGCCCGTTTTTATTTTGATGATTTTGAGGTAAATTTTGAAAGTGCATGAGGTAAATTTTGAAAGTGCATAAGTGTTAAGCAAAAAATTTTAGCGGATACTTTTTCTGACAAAAATTTCAGTATTGTGCTATCGGATAGAAACTAACTTGTGTATATATTTTTCTCAAGAGAAAAGGAGAAAGAGAAGGTTCAGTGATTAGATAGCTGAATACCTTCTCGTTTGCTGGTATTTGGTGAGTGGGACTAACTGGAGAATATAGTATATAGAAGCATGTTATATTATGATTGCCATGCTTGTTAGATATACTTATTGTTGTGGTTGGTTAGTTCTTGTGATGACTGCATGTTAGTTGATACTTTTCTGCTGGAGCCCAGTGCGTCCCTATTGTGTGGTAGCCTCGGTAGGAGAGATCAACCTGCGGGTTGGGTTCCTCTGTGGTAGCCTAGACAGCCGTGGTGTATATATATGTGAATGACGCGTCCGTCGCGTGTGGATTATGTATATACATACGGTGGTGGAGGAACTTCTGGTAAGCTCCAGTCTGATCAGCTGGTGGTTAATGGTTTGGCCGAGCCGCCAGAGTCTCTGTAGACGGCACTTGGGGTGATGTTTGTGTGTTAGACTATTGTGACATGATTAGTATAACACTTATGTATGCTATGGCCTGTAGTTAGTCGTACTCACTTAGCTTCGTGCTAATTCCCCTCTATCTCCTCCCTGCAGGTTGTTAGCTTTTGTAGATAGTGCTTTTGGGAGAAGACGGGCATGATGATGTTATGTTTGACAGGGTTAACTCTGATGTGGTCTTTTAGAATATGAACCATGTACTTTTGAAAACAGAATGTATTTACGTCTCTTCCTGTTAATATGTAAATTGTTTTAATGACACGTGACATCGGTTTGTACAAATGTCGATATCGTATTTAATTAATATTATGCTTCCGCCACGTATTTATTATAAAAAATAAATAAATTTAGCGGTGTCACAGTTGATGGATGCAAAGAGTGTTATATGATTTTTTTTTCTTTGAAAGAGAAAATGGTGTTGAGAGGTTTAGTGAAGAAGATGATGAAAATTCCAAAGGTGCCGTATGTTGATGGCGGCAGGGAAGAGCAGGAGGGCAGCGTCCTTGGAGCTGCAACGGTGTATATTTCAACCGTGAGGTAGCTACACCGATGATGATATGATGGTGTATAAATAAATGTAAATATCCATAAATAGATGTTAGATAACACAAATATAAATGTTAGATAACATAAATGTAAATGTTAGTATACATAAATAAATGTTAGATAACATAAATGTAAATTAGCCGACATTGTCGACCATATATCATTTAGGTGGTATAACCGACAATATATTAGTTAGGTGACAGAGCCAACCATATTTAGTATAAATGTTGAGATAATCGTGCTGATAACGTGTTGTAATTTAGTAGTTTATTACTACCTTTTGCCCAAGCTTATACAATACTTAAATATTAAAGAGTAGTAATTGAGAGAGAGAGAGAGAGAGAGAGATAGAGAGAGAGAGAGAGAGAAGAGTATATATTTCATATATATATATGTAAGAATGGTGCACTAAGTGATTACATTTGATTACATATTTATACTACAAATTTTACTGTACAAATAGGTGAAATAGTAATATCCGTAATCATCCACTTGCTTTATCATTATCCGTGAATTTGATCATCCACTTGATTTGTCTTTATCATAACAATAGTAACATAATAGAGTATTTAATTGCAACCACTACACACATGATCAAGATTAATTTAAATTTAATCAACAACAGTGCGAGATATAAAGCATCGGATATCATATACTCCATCTTTTAAAGCAATCGGTTTCATGTATGTTTAAAAGCCACTGCTTATAACAAAATAAGATCGTAATTTAATCATAGCATGAATTAAATATAAACAACTTTATAGCTCATAGCAGGTAACCAACTCAATTTATCATATAGGCTCATGTCATAAACGTCATTAATAATTCATAACAACTACAAATTCAATTAGCTGGAGATTCTAGATGTATTCTAGATGTAATCTATTACTCCTTGGTTATAGATTAAATATTTCATATCTTAAAAAGGCACGATATCATTATCAAATATGCATTATACCTTATACTCACCATCAATACCCATACAATTAATAACTTAAATAAACTGATCAAAATATAATTATATACCATATATATAACGCTGTTATAATTCAGTAGGCTTATAACTACCTTTAGTGGTTTGATTCTTGATGTTATAATTCAGTAGGCTTATAACTACCTTTAGTGGTTTGATTCTTGATGTTATAATTCAGTAGGCTTATAACTACCTTTAGTGATTTGATTCTTGATTTAGAATACTAATAATGAAGTGTAAGAACAAAGATGATAATGGAGAGAAAGAAAGAAACACTTTGTAAGTGTGAGAAATGGTGCAAGTTTAATGCTTGCATTCATGAGTATTTATAGCCTAAAATCTCAATATAAAAATACATACTTTGTGTACCAAAATTGACTATATGTATACACCAAAATTGACTATCCATATCTATATTATTATTATTATTATAACACTCCCCCTTGGATAGCAATTTTATTTTGTTGAAGATCAACTATAAATTACTGCCTCGTTAAAAACCTTGCTAAAGAAAACCCAGTGGGAAAAAAACTTTAGCTAAGGGAAAAAGAGTGCAGCATGGAGTTGACTCCCCCTCAAGTAGACATCGCTTCAGCTGTTACATCATTTGAACATGTCTCATGCCAATGTTATGAACGTGTGTTCTGAAAATAGCAGTTGGAAGTGCTTTCGTGAAAAGATCAGCAGAGTTTTTGCTAGATTGCACATATCTCATTTCAATCTGGTTGTCCTTAATGAGATTTTGAGTGTATGAGAAGAATCTAGGTGGTATGTGTTTTGTTCGGTCACTTTTGATATACCCTTCTTTCATCTGTGCTATGCAAGCTGCATTATCTTCATAGATAGTTGTTGGACTTTTATCGCGTTCTAGTCCACAAGAATCAGTAATGAGTTGTGTCATTGATCTCAACCAAAAACATTCTCGAGTAGCTTCATGTAATGCAATCACTTCGGCATGATTTGACGATGTAGCAACAAGTGTTTGTTTTTGAGAACGCCATGATATTGCAGTACCTCCATTTAGGAATACATATCCAGTTTGAGATTTAGCTTTATGTGGATCAGATAAATAACCTGCATCTGCATAACCAACCAAATCTTGTTTTGATTCGTTAGAATAAAATAATCCTAAATCAGTAGTTCCTCGAAGGTATCGAAATATGTGTTTGATCCCATTCCAGTGTCTTTTGGTAGGAGCAGAGCTGAACCTTGCCAACAAATTAACTGCAAAAGAAATGTCAGGTCTTGTACAATTTGTAAGATACATAAGAGCTCCAATTGCACTAAGATATGGTACTTCTGGTCCAAGAATGTCTTCTTGATCTTCACATGGACGAAATGGATCAGCTTCAACATTGAGTGATCTAACAACCATAGGAGTACTTAATGGTTTTGCCTTGTCCATATTGAAACGTTTCAAAATCTTTTCAGTATATGTTGTTTGATGTACAAGTAAACCATTAGGCATATGCTCAATTTGTAAACCAAGGCAATACTTGGTTTTTCCGAGATCTTTCATTTCAAATTCTTTCTTTAGAAGTTGAATGGCTTCATGGATCTCTTTATTTGTACCTATGATGTTAAGATCATCAACATAAACAGCTATGATCACATATCCGGATGTTGTTTTCTTAATGAAAACACAAGGGCAAGTAAGATTATTTGTATACCCTTTGCTTATCAAGTAATCACTTAATCGGTTATACCACATACGTCCCGATTGTTTTAACCCATATAAAGATCTTTGTAATTTAATCGAATACATTTCTTTGGGTTTTGCATTTGATGCTTCTGGTACCTTAAATCCTTCAGGTATCTTCATATATATATCACTATCAAGTGATCCATATAGATAAGCAGTCACAACATCCATGAGATGCATTTCTAAATTTTTAGAAACTGCCAGACTGATTAAGTACCTAAAAGTAATTGCATCCATAACAGGAGAATAAGTTTCTTCATAATCAATTCCCGGTCTTTGAGAAAAACCTTGAGCTACAAGTCTAGCTTTATACCTTGTAACTTCATTTTTCTCATTTCTTTTTCGGACAAAAATCCATCTGTATCCTACAGGTTTCACATCTTTAGGAGTGAGAATGATGGATCCGAAAACTTTTCTTTTATTGAGTGATTCTAATTCAGCTCGTATTGCTTCTTTCCATTGAGCCCAATCATGTCTATTTTGACATTCAACCATAGATGTTGGTTCTGGATCATCATCATTATTCATGATGTCATATGCAACATTAAATGAAAATTTCTCATCAAGATTTTTCATTTCATTTCGGTTCCATAATATTTTTGAATATGCATAATTGATTGCAATTTCTGTATTGACATCATCAATCTCCTCTGCAGTAGGAGTACTGATTTGTGGTTCTTCTTGAACACTTTCTTTTACTTCATTATCAGCTGATTTTCTTTTTCGAGGATTTTTATCCTTTGAACCGATTGGTCTTCCACGTTTCTGACGTGGCAAAGATTCATGAGTGACGTTATTGTCAGCTTTTGGAATTTCAATTCGAGCTGGAGTATTTACTGCTGGTATATATGATTTTGTCACCGTTTTTGTATCTGTAAATGCATCAGGCAATTGATTTGCAAGTTCTTGTATATGCATTATCTTTTGAACTTCTGTCTCGCATTCTTTTGTGCGAGGATCAAGATACTTTAATTGAGGTTCACACCATGAAACATCATTTTCTTTATTTTTCATTTCTCCCCCTAATCTAGGGAACAATGTTTCATTAAAATGACAATCAGCAAAACGTGCTGTAAAAACGTCACCTGTCATAGGTTCAATATACCTTAATATTGAAGATGTTTCATATCCAACATATATTCCCAACCTCCTTTGAGGACCCATTTTTGTACGTTGTGGTGTCGCAATTGGAACATACACTGCACAACCAAATGTTCTAAGATGAGAAATATTTGGCTCTTGACCAAAAGCAAGTTGTAGGGGGGAATATTTATGACTTGCACTTGGTCTGATGCGAATCAATGCAGCAGCATGTAAAATTGCATGACCCCATATAGATACAGGGAGTTTTGTTCTCATTATCAATGGTCTAGCGATTAACTGTAAACGTTTAATCAATGACTCGGCTAAACCATTTTGTGTATGCACATGAGCAACAGAATGTTCAACAACAATTCCTATAGACATGCAATAGTCATTAAATGCTTGAGATGTAAATTCACCAGCATTATCAAGTCTCACCCTTTTAATGGTGTAATCAGGAAAATGAGCTCTCAATTTAATAATTTGGGCAAGAAATTTTGCAAATGCCACATTACGGCTTGATAACAGACAAACATGAGACCATCTGCTAGATGCGTCTATTAGAACCATGAAATATCTAAATGGTCCACATGGTGGATGAATTGGTCCACATATATCACCTTGAATTCTTTCAAGAAACATTGGTGATTCTTTCTCAACCTTAAGTGGTGAGGGTCTAGTTATCAATTTTCCAAGAGAGCAAGATGTACATGGAACCATTGTATCATGATGGATTTTTCTATCCTTTAGTGGATGTCCATGAGTACATTCAATAATCCTTTTCATCATTGTTGATCCTGGATGGCCTAATCTGTTATGCCATAAACTGAATACACCAGGATCAATATATTTTTCGTTAACTACCATATGTATTTCTGGTACATTTATATGTGTATAATGTAATCCAGAACTAAGTCTTGGCAGTTTTTCAACCACATGACTCTTGTCAGTGATACTTAAATATTTCTCATTTTCTGTTGTCACTGACTGATAATCATACCCGTTAAGGTATATGTCGGAGAAACTCAATAAATTTCTGCTTGACTTGGGAGAAAATAAGGCATCATTTATTAAAAATTTTGTACCATTTGGTAGTATGAAATTTGCCTTTCCTATCCCTTTTATCAAGTTAGCAGGTCCTGATATTGTATGTATAGTTCCTTCCGTTGGTTTTAGATCAATAAAATATTTCTCGAATTTAAGTATAGTGTATGTAGTTCCACTGTCTGCTATACAGAGATCTCCACCACTTGATTGATGTTGTATTCCAGCAAAATTCATATTGAACTTCATATATAAGAAATAAATAGTGAGTACATTAATATTACACAATATTTTAAACGCAAATAGATAGTACTGAAACATTTAGCAAACATAATGACAAAGACAGACGATATTAAATCGTTTATTTTTCGAAAGACACACAACTTAAACATTCAAGAAATCTTCATATAAATCAGATGGTTTCTCAGTGACTGTTGGATCGACGTTATCCACAAAGTTTACTTCCTTTTCTTTATCTTTCAGCGAATCCTGATACATCTTAACAAGATGTTTAGATGTTCGGCAAGTATTAGCCCAGTGGCCCATTCTACCACATCTGTAGCAAGATTCTTCAGAATTTTTAGAAGAATTTTCTTCAACATCTTGTTTAGTGGGCTTGTTTTGTGGTTGATATTTATATTTTCGTGGATTATTATTTCTTTGACCACCACGGCCACGACCACGACCACGTCCTCGCCCATTACCATTACCATAAGGATGGTTTCTACCATAGTTATGGCTTTTGGTATGATGATGGTGATGGTTATTATAACCACGACCTTGCCCGCGTCCTTGTCCCTGTTTATAATTATTTGCAGTATTTGCTTCAGGGATTGCAAGTGTACCAGTAGGACGGGATTGCTGATTTTTCATTAATAGCTCATCATTTTGCTCTGCAACTAAGAGATATGAATTAAGTTCAGGATATGTTTTGAACTTTAGCATTCTCAAATTTCTTTGCACTGTGATGTTTGCAGCATTCATTGTGGAGAAAGTTTTCTCCATCATGTCTGCATCACTTATTTCATGTCCACAGAATTTAAGTTGTGAACATGTATTATACAGAGCTGAGCTATATTCATTTACTTTCTTAAAGTCTTGGAACCTTAATGTTCTCCATTGTTCCATAGCAGCTGGAAGTAAAATTTCTCTTTGATTATTGAATCTGCTTTTGAGACCTTCCCATAAAACATGGGGATCTTCTACAGTCACATAATTATTTTGTAAGCATTCATCAATATGTTGATGAATAAAGCAACATGCCGTTGCTTGTTCTTTTTCAGAACAAGTGTTGTTTTCATTTATGGCTTCAAGAATGCCCATTGATTTAAGATGCATTTTTACTTTTATAACCCATGGCATGTAGTTGTTTCCAGTTGATTCTAAAGGAGTAAATTTAAGCTTTTCCAGATTCGACATTTTCTTTTATCAAAAATTAAAACAAACATCATGATAAATTAGAGTCAATTTATATTCATAAGTATATAAACATTAAACATAAATTTAATATAACATAAATGATAAGTAGGTGACAGTGTCGACCATGTGTAAGCAATCATAAATAAATGTTATATAACAAAAATATAAATATTAGTAAACATAAATGAAAATTTGGCGACAGTGTCGACCATATATTTTTTCAGGTGGTATAACCGACCTATATCATTCTGGTGGTATAACCGACCATATATCATTTTGGTGGTATAACCGACCATATATCATTTTGGTGGCAGAGCCAACCATATTTAGTATTAAGATTATCGTGCTGATAACGTGTTATAATTCAGTAGGCTTATAACTACCTTTAGTGGTTTGATTCTTGATGTTATAATTCAGTAGGCTTATAACTACCTTTAGTGGTTTGATTCTTGATGTTATAATTCAGTAGGCTTATAACTACCTTTAGTGATTTGATTCTTGATTTAGAATACTAATAATGAAGTGTAAGAACAAAGATGATAATGGAGAGAAAGAAAGAAACACTTTGTAAGTGTGAGAAATGGTGCAAGTTTAATGCTTGCATTCATGAGTATTTATAGCCTAAAATCTCAATATAAAAATACATACTTTGTGTACCAAAATTGACTATATGTATACACCAAAATTGACTATCCATATCTATATTATTATTATTATTATAACAAACGCATAGTAGTTCCGATTACATAAATATAAATTATTAGCGCATAAAATAATTCTTAGTCAATGATATGCTGTATCTCATGATATGATATATTGTTATGGATATATAATGTTTCAAAGCTCCACCACTTAATCAAATGGACATATTATATTGAACGATCTTGGAAGGGTACGGTTCCAGACAGTAACATTGAATCCATTCTTAAGCAAATTCATAGCCATAGCTTTCCCCATTATTATGTGCATGTAAATCATGTATACTTGTCAAATATGTCATTACCATATATGTAGGATAGTTAGGTTCACAGATGTACTATGTGTTGTAAAAGTTGTACACAAACTGAATATAATAAGCAACGAAACAATCATGCAAAAGATATATACATAACAATTAGATTGAATAGAAAAAAAAAAAAAAAAAGATGCGATTAAACCGAAAACAAGACGGAACCGGGCTTGTGTTTGACACAATTCCCTTAAACAGATTCTTCGTCTGTTCCCAGGGTACACCGATCCTAAGCAGCGTACTGCCGGACTTGAACTTGCCTGAAAATTCGCCGGAAGGGGAGACCGTGTTGTATCGAGAAAGAAAGTTGTTGAATACTTGTGTATTTCTTTTATTACTTACGTGATTTTAGTGTGTATTTTTGCAAAGAACAAAGCCATCTTTTATAGTCCATAATGTAACAGCTTATCATGCTAGTCATTAACCCTCATTCAAAGTCATTAACTATATTAATGAGTAATAGTATAACTCATGAGAATTCAAACGGGTTATTGACTATTATTAATCATTCAATTATTTAATGATTACTACCATAACTCTAGAATTACCTTATATACTAAACCCCCAACGGGTTATATACTAAACCCCCAACGGGTTTTGGTCGTTTTGACCTCAACCCCCTACAAAAATTGTCAAAACGACAATAGTAGAAAAGGGAAAAAAAAAACCAAACACCCCCTCAACTTTCTCCCACCTTTCAAATCCAACCCCTCTTTCAGGGGTTAAACATGAAACTTAATATTTTAATTAAAAATCTTAATTAAACTTCACCCATTTTTTCAACGGGACATATCTTTCCGCTCGCCTCGCGTTAAATTTTTTCGAACACACCGTTCAACTCAAAAAAACCTTATGAACACAACGAGACTAACTATACGCGAAACGGACACTTCTAAAAAAACCGCTAAATATCTCGGATATATTTAATACATACACACACCTAGGTACTATCTATTCTGTAAATACATAACGCTCCGTTAACTATGAATGCGCAACCCAGAAGCCCCGCAACATCGCGCGGGCCCATTTTACTAGTTCAAAAGAATTCGTAACCGATGCCACTGTTAATGATGCACTTATGTCACTTGCAATTTTGTACCAAAAATCAACTTCGAGATCAGATATCCCATTCACCATCTATCCATTTTGGACACACTTTAGTTCACTGTAAAGCTCGCAAGCCGCACTAAATTATTATCAATATATGTCACTCGACCATATAATCATTTGTGTCCAAAGCTGGTGAAAACACACTTTTTCAACACATTTTTTTCCAACAATCCCCCACATGAATGGAGATCGATCTCAGAGACAACAATATTCCGATTAAGTTTCAGCAGTTGAATCTTGCATACGACAGGTAGGTGTTACCCTTTGAACCCTCGCTTATGAAACGCACTTAGTCTACTGGCTCTGAGTAGACGGCGATGTCTTTGAACTCATCTGCCATTTGTGTAGGCGACAATACGCTTCACACAAGACTCTCCTTGACAAAATCAAATCCTCATAGTCGTGTTCATTATGGTCCTGAAACACTAGCCTGGTTCTGTGAGAGCTATTAAGTATTGTGTCCCAACAATACCCTTCGAAGCGACCTCAGTTCTCTCTCACATAGGTGATTCACCACCGAATGGCTACTGATTAACCACGCATGGTTACACAGTTGAATCATTAAAAACCATATGCTTATCCTCTTACATGTCACTTTTAGGAATGGACTAGGAAGTCTACTCTTAATTAGTAAACTCCCTTTAAAGGTGTAGGGATTGCTAGTTTAGTAATTAACTCCCCCACAGTGACTCCGCCAGTTCATACAAGTAGGTTGTCCTATTGAACTGATCTCCAGTCAACTGAGTTAGGTTTTCCTTCATATAAACTTAGCTTTTCAAGGGCTTCAGTCCCATTCCCACGCACGACTCATACACTAACTCTCTGCTTAAGCCTTTTCTCAGCGGATCCGCAACATTATCCTTTGACTTCACATAGTCAATAGTGATAATTTTTGTAGAGATTAGTTGTCGTACTTTATTATGTCTACGTCTTATAGTTTATTCTTACCATTACACATTATAATATGAGTTCTACCAATCACCGATTGGCTATTACAATGTATACATATAACCGACACCGGCTTAGGCCATCTTGGAACGAATTGACGTAGTCATTCTCCCTCTTCACCAGCTTCATCTAAAGCGATGAATCCATCATGGATCTAGCAATAATCATTTGTTAAACGATTTCCACGATATAGCATATTTTTTATAATGTTACCCGTAATCCCGAGTACTGAAGTAACAAAATCATACAAACTCTAATGAGATGTAATTGGACTATTCGTGTATCTACTTAGCGTGCTTACAACATATGCTAAGTCGGATTGAGTACATTAAAACGCGTTATCATGAATCATGTTCTTGATATCAAAATACAAGACACCCCCACATTTTCAAGATATTGTGTTCATTTTACACAACTAACCAGGGTTACTACTTATTTTTTCAAAGCTTCTCCCACATGTCTTGCAACTTGATATCATCTATCTATCTATCTATTCTATAACATCTTATAAATCGTGAATTTAAATCCGTGTCACTCTCTAAACACTCCTTAATCCCTGACGTGTTAACTCCAAACTTAATCACAATTAACAAAAAATAATTTCCTTAATATCCACGCTGCAATCTTCAACCCGTAAACACAAAACACGCTGCAGAAAACCCTAATCTATGTTCTCCTACGGCTGCTCTCCTATCAATAAATAGTTCAATCGATTCACATGCAAAACATATGCATATATGATTCGGTATCAAACTGATGTGATTGATAAACCAAAATACCAATCGCCATAAGAACCTTTCATCATCTCTCTTCGATCCGAAATTTCCATCAACGATTCTGTCAACCAGGTATGTAGGGTTTTTGCAATCACCACCAAAAAACATACTCACATTTAATCGATAGAATTAATCAAACAATTTTCGGTCGATGAGTTTCAATCCATTGATATCATCTCCTTGGATCGTTAATCATTCTTATGTGCACGATCAATTCGATGACAGATAAAGATTGTTAGTCAAATCGATAATTACCCTTCGATAATCACGTTTGACGGACCATTGAAGATGTAGTTGATATTCAACCTTTTGTTGGACTTTCATTCAATTTAAATTTGATATTTGATTATTTGATGTTGGTATATCCCGATGAAACTTCAAGATATAACTTATTGGTGAAATACGCAAGATATAAATGAAACAAATGATGTGTAATGAGATTTATAGCTTACAATACATAGTTTCAGTATTGTTTTGCAGCCGTATGTTGATTGGTTTGGTTGGGATGGTGCTAAACGTCCACTTTCAAATGCTCCTGAACCAAAGAAGCGTTTTATTCTTCGAATGGGAAGTCAAAAAGGTAAATACTTATGTCTGATAACATACCTCTATACAAACTTTTTAATCTGCACAATGTCCGATTGTTTTTGGATCAGGTTGTGAAGTATATCACGACAATTGTATCTTTTAGTTGAGTAACGGTTTTGTTTTTTTGTACACTATATCTAAGATTCATATTTAATTTGTGTTGTTGAATTTTGATGACCATATTTGCGTTGTACAACTTCGGTAACCAATTCTAATTGGTGGTGGACTCACAGGTGATTTAACACAAGACATCTTGTAAGTATTCATTTTTTCTACTTTGTCACCACCTTTTGATTTTGATTGCTTAATAATATTCCATAAATAATCTATATGCCTAATTTTGACCTCAAGATAATGTCTATGAGTGGTTAGTGATGACTCAATTTGATCTTCACAGCAATTTTAAATTTTAACTTTTTTGTATTGTTTAAAATTGGTATTAGATAGGCGAATCTAAAATTATACTTAACTCTATGACACAGTGTACTAAACCAATTTTTATCTCATAGTCTTTTTGTTCTGTTTTTTTTTTTTTTTTTTTTTTTTTTTTTTTTTTTAGTTTCTTATCATATCATTAATGTAATCATGAGTGAGGAAGAATTTTGCAAGTAACCTTGACTACTGGTGGAGAAAAGAGTGCTACAGGTGTTGATTGAGTCGAAAAGGTCATGATTTGGCTGTAATTCATTGTTGCACAACCTTTTTGATCACGCATGTAAATAAATTCAGTTTCAAATTTCATGTACTTAGAGAAAAAAGCATTTACTGTTATATAATCACTTATATATATATATATAATATATTTTGTTTTGAAATTAATGCCGTTAAGTTGTTCTTCTATTGATAACGCTCAGTAAATGAAACTGTTAGTATTTATTTTGACCCATCTATTGTTCATCTATTATTCAACTATAAATCTAAAGTGTAAATTATGACCCATTTGGGTTATAAGGTTCCATTTTGACCCGTTTGTATTAGTTCTGGAAATATGAAGTTTTTAACAAGTTTAGAATGTCATTTTAGCGTTGTTAAATGATTTTGGGTCAATCGGGTACAATGAATAGGAGTTTGGGTCGTTAACTAATTTTGGTGTCATCTTGGGTAAAAGTCTTAAAATGAGTCTCGGACCTACTTTGCAGACCCGTAAGTTGAAAATGAATAACTTTGGATGAAAACTAATGATTGGATCATAAAGTATTCGTGGCAAGCTTTAAAATGATGTATGATATGTTTGGTATTGTCGAGTGTAAATAGGTTTTAAACGTACGTCAAAACAGAGGATAGCAGCTGCTGCCGCGTTGTTGCTGTACAACAACATCAACAATAAATTATAAAAATTTAGTTGTGGGGCTGTTTTCGATAGATCATAACTTTTAAACCGTAATCCCGTTTTTGACAAATAAGTTGTCCGTATAAAGGTGGAAGAGTCTACTTTCCAATGGTCACGATCTTGTATTATATTAATCTCATCATGTGTTTGTTTGGCAGCCTGTTACACTTGAGCTTGGAGGAAAGAGTCCAATAGTTGTGTTTGATGATGTTGACATCGATAAAGGTTTGTTTTGTAACTTCATTTTGTCTTGGCTAATGATTGTCTTCACAATTAAGGAGAGTGTAGTAATCTATTGTAGTTTAATCATAAGTGTAGTAATCTATTGTGGAATGGAGACTCTTTGGTTGCTTCTGGACAAATGGACAAATCTGCAATGCAACTTCTAGCCTTATAGTGCATGTTTGTAATGCATATAGTGAAGATACAATACTGTTGCAGATTAAGAAACAAATCTCTTTGTGGTGACCTATCGACCTAGGCATCTTAGAATGAATATAATTTCGATTTATTTAATTAATTTAGGGTTTGAATTGCTTAATATATTTTGTTGACGTTTTTTAGGTTTTATTTTGATATAGAAGTTGGAATTTGCTATGACATTCACCAACGAAAATCGAAGGCAGGATCAATAATGGCTACTTTCAATCTTTTAAGGTATACGTTTAATTAAACTTTCTATATCTGTATTTGTTATCACATTATATTGATTTTACTATATTGAGAATTTTTATTAATTAGTGATTAGTTAGTAAAGTTTGACTATAAAAGTCAAATGATACATTCTGATATAGACTGTAATTTGGGTAAAGATCATTTTGTACGTGTACACTATGTTATAACATGTGCATTTGCAAGTTTTCGATGTTTTGAAAATGAGCTTTTGACCTAATGTGGTTAACGTGTAAATTATGACCCATTTGGGTTATAATGTTCCATTTTAACGTGGAATGGACTCTTTTTCGTTGCTTATGGACAAATGGGCAAGTCTGCAGTGCAACTTCTCGCCTTATAGTGCATGTATGTAATGCATATAGTGGAGATACAAAATGTCAAAAAAGTCTTAATTATGTTCATGCTATTTATTTTAAATATTTAATGTATTGTGAATATGTTGATGTTTCCGGAAAGTATTGCCAAGGAGCTTCTCGACAAGCTCGTGAAGTAGGCTAAAATCATCAAAATTCCAGACTCGGTGAAGGAAGGTTGTAGGCTTGGACCTGTGGTTAGTACTGGACAGGTAATAAGTTGATTATTTTGGCGTTGGAATTATACAAACCTCCCACACGTTCTCATTGTCAACGTTAATTATGCTAAAATTCTTTAGTGGAATAATGAGAAATAACTTTAAAAAAATACAGTTGCATGATGCTAATGGTATTAGTTATTTTTTTCATCTAAAGTCGACCCATTCGTAAGAATATACGGGCTAAAATTGCCACCTCTATCTTTGAACTAATGTGAACCTTATTATTATTCAATCTATTAAGGTGCTCTCTGGCGAAGTAGAACACATATCTTAGAACCTACATAATTATGTGTTACGGTTACTTACATGTCAGAGAGCGATGCATGTATGCAGAATCAAAAAAGTTGCATATGCGCACAATGTTTATAGTTGTACATCTTATTGTGGATATTTTGATCGTTTTGAATAAATACGTGTTTATTGTTTTTTTCGTATGACTTCAAAATCATATGGCTGTCTTTGAAAGGAGTTTGGTACATGAGATGTTTAACCTCACACATTTGAGGTATATTTAAGTAGTTGTTTAGTTTGTTACATAGTTTTCACACATATGTGAATGTATATAATTTAAAAAATAAGAGTATAATACTATTTTTTTGAGTTGCCGTGGCTCTTAAATCTAGTCTAGTAATCATATATATCTAATATGATTCTAATCAATTAAGCTTTCAAATGCCCACACATAAGATTTGCATCTTTTGTGATTCATATTTTTGCACATTTTAGCAATTCTTAGTCATATTCTAAGTTTGACCTAGAGACGTCGAATTTTAAAAACTTAACAAAAGTTTTACACTCAAATTATATTTGCATATGAATACTGATTAGGTAATTCAAAATCTCAAGATAATAAAATAATAAAGAATGACATCTTTATATTTATATTTATCTTCACTGTCATAATTCACATAAAATGTGAATACTTTACATTATCAATGATGTTCACAAATCTGGTTCACACTATACCAAATCTTTCTATTACTGAATCAAAGCGATTTTGTCTTGAAATAAATTCAACACAATGAACAAGTATAAGTCTTGTATTCCGTAGACTACAAGTTCATATCACGAGAATAGAAGATGCATCATTCATATTCTCCCATAACTTTTCTCACAAGAAATGTTATACGATATCCCTTGTTTCATGACAAAATCAACACACCGCCTTAAATATACCTTTAAGACGGTTATAAGTATCACTATCTTTGTATACATTCAGTATTGGTTCCTCTATAAGCATAACGTGTGTGCTATTTATCGAGGAAGTTACTTTAATTCTACTAGTTCATTTTGAACTAGTTCATTAGTTGGGGCTCGGTCTTTCGTTCAACCAATTTAAATGATGATCTCGTTAATTTGGCTTCAACACACGTTTCACATTTATGGGTTGAGTCAATATGGAATGTTGGTATGCAATTCAATTTAATCAAACGATGAATGAAATTAAAGTTAACGTGACCAAGTCTACCATGACACAATTAGAAGACTCAAGCAAGTAAGCAGAACTAGTACCAGTTTTATTAGCTTCACTGTTAACAACCATTACATTCAATTCAATTTAAACATACCATTAAGGGCATACCCCTTACCAACATACATAGCATTTTTGGTTAACACGACCTTATCAGACTCAAACACAACCTTAAAGCCAAACTTATTCAACACCCACCCAGACACAAGATTCTTACGAATCTCAGGAACATACAACACATTGGTCAAAGTGAGTTCCTTTTCAGAGGTCATCTTCAAGATCACATTGCCTTCTCCCTTGATATCAGCAGTGGCAGAGTTTGCCATGTAGAGCTTTTCTCCACTAGTAACATCCTTAAAGGTGTTGAAGAGGCTCTTGTCGGCACAAACATGACGAGTAGCCCCAGTATCAATCCACCACTCTTTGGTATTTGAGGAAACCAGATTAACCTCAGAGATCATCACTGTGAGGTCAGAAATCATAGCCACGAGGTTTTCAGCATCCTCAACCATATTCGCTTGGTGCAAGTTCTCTTTCTTGGGCTTCTTGCATTCACTCGCCCGATGACCCGGTTGGTCACAGTTATAGCACGCGCCTTGAAATTTCTTCTTCATGACACCACCTTTAGGTCCAAGCTTAGACCCTTTCCCCTTGTACTTATTCTCAGCCTTTCCTTTGCCTTTGTTACCTCTCGAGGATTGACCGTATTCAACAACATTCACTTTTGCTGAACTAGGGGTACAACTCTTTTTAAGAGCAACTTTGTTGTCTTCCTCAATTCGAAGACGGACCACAAGGTCCTCGACGGTCATTTCCTTTCGCTTATGCTTAAGATAATTCTTGAAATCCATCCAACTTGGTGGTAATTTCTTGATTACCGCTGCAACTTGGAATCCTTCACTAATCACCATACCTTCGGCATGTATATCGTGAATGATGACTTGCAGTTCTTGGACTTGACTCATAACAGTCTTTGAGTCAATCATCATAAACTCCAAGAATTTAGCCACCACCCATTTCTTGGTGCCCGCATCCTCAGTCTTGTACTTGCGTTCTAAAGACTTCCATAATTCTTTGGCAGTCTTTGTTTTGCAGTACACATTATAAAGCGAATCAACCATGCCATTCAAAACATAGTTACGGCACAAGAAATCAGAATGATTCCAAGCCTGAACCGCGCTCACAGTTTGAGCATCTTGTTCCCCCTTCAACTTGAGGAGCGGTTTCAGTTAAGAACCTCGCGAGGTTCAGCGTGGTCAGATAAAAGAGCATCTTTTGCTGCCAACGCTTGAAATTCACACCCGTGAATTTCTCGGGTTTCTCGGTATGAGAAATAACAGCATTAGGAAGCGGTGCAATGGTAACAGCAGTAGCAGAGGACACGATCGACTGAGTGCTCATGGGTTAAGATTTCATTCCGAAATCTGAAAATTCGTCAACTAAAAATCAACACACAATTGAGTGGAATATTAATAATGGTTACAATAAAAACCACGAATTAATATTCATAACATTCGTTTATAAAAAAAAAATAATCACCGTGTGAACCAAATAATAAATTCATCATATACCAATTAAGTCATCACAAATTAGTTTCATAATAGTATAAACATAAAATTCAATTTATATACTAACAAAGTCAGCTCATAGAAAATTGACCCTTTACAAATTCACTTTGTAATCTAGATGAACAATTTGTTTACTAATCTTGCAAAAGCAAACAAATTACAAGAAAATCATTAACAAAATAATCTAATCGTACACACAATTCTAGCAAGGTTATATTCGCGAACCATAAACTAATAGCTAGTAGTAGAAAGCAAGTAAACTATTCACTTTCTAAGACAAAATTATAAACAGCAGTTCTAACTTACGATTAAAATTTATGATTGTTAAAAGCATATTATCACCACATATTAACAAACAAATGTATACAGATGCATAATAGAAATAACCACAAACATAATTAGTTTAAATAGAGGTGGAGTTTTTCAAAACACTTTACTTCCGTGACTCGGTTACATTAATTTCGTTTACTTTAGAAACACTTTTAGTAATCTGTCTCAAGGTGTTTTTTCCAAATCAGTTTCGTGACAATACAATCTGTTTAAGTTTGTTGTAAAAGTTGTACACAAACTGAATATAATAAGCAACGAAACAATCATGCAAAAGATATATACATAACAATTAGATTGAATAGAAACAAAAAAAAATAAGATGCGATTAAACCGAAAACAAGACGGAACCGGGCTTGTGTTTGACACAATTCCCTTAAACAGATTCTTCGTCTGTTCCCAGGGTACACCGGTCCTAAGCAGCGTACTGCCGGACTTGACCTTGCCTGAAAAATCGCCTGAAGGGGAGACCGTGTTGTATCGAGAAAGAAAGTTGTTGAATACTTGTGTATTTCTTTTATTACTTACGTGATTTTAGTGTGTATTTTTGCAAAGAACAAAGCCATCTTTTATAGTCCATAATGTAACAGCTTATCATGCTAGTCATTAACCCTCATTCAAAGTCATTAACTATATTAATGAGTAATAGTATAACTCATGAGAATTCAAACGGGTTATTGACTATTATTAATCATTCAATTATTTAATGATTACTACCATAACTCTAGAATTCAAAAGAATTCGTAACCGATGCCACTGTTAATGATGCACTTATGTCACTTGCAATTTTGTACCAAAAATCAACTTCGAGATCAGATATCCCATTCACCATCTATCCGTTTTGGACACACTTTAGTTCACTGTAAAGCTCGCAAGCCGCACTAAATTATTATCAATATATGTCACTCGACCATATAATCATTTGTGTCCAAAGTTGGTGAAAACACACTTTTTCAACACATTTTTTTTTCCAACACTCTGTAAATATATTCCGTATGTAAAGACCCTAATCTTACGAATTTTGATAATCATAAACAAAAGTAACTTAAAAGACAAAGTGCGTTGTTCTTATCCGAATTCAAACCATAGTCAAAACCAAAGTTGACAACCTTATTCAAAAGTACTACTAAACCAAAATAAACTACTAAATCTTGAAGGAAATCTCTAAGGCAATGTGCTAAGTTCACTCCACTCTACACTCTTCCCTCGTTCCCAACGCCCCCTTATTACCTGTCGTATAAGAAGGAAAACAAAGAATACGACTGAGCCAAAGCCCAGTGAACGAATATAACAAATAGCGGAGTATAGTATGACATGCAAAATTTAATTTCAAAAAGAACTTATTTTCAAAATAACTTAGTTGCATAACAAAGTTCGAATGTGTATAGATCCACAATACCATATATCATGATGCAAATTTCATAAAATAATGCACTAAGAGTCAAAACAAATATGTACAAAGTATCAAATTGAAATCATACGGTAGCTACTCCACTAATAATCCATATCGGTGACGTTTCATATGACACTACGATAAACGTACACCGTCAAAATAAAATCCTAGGATCGATCCATACGCCTCCTATCACAAATATATAATAACAAAGAGCTCGTACAAACATCCGAGTAATCAAAAGGAGATGCCGTAGATATAAAAAAATACACCGCTACGGTCGATGCCACGTTACCGGTGTCACAATAACGCGCCCATGGGACCTCCATGGATAGGTTACTCTTAGGCATATTTTATGAAAACGTTTTACCAACTTATAACTACGTAATTCCAAATGCTTTTCAAGTGATTAAAAGACTCTAAATATATATTTGAAAAGAATTAATAAAATGACTTAAATATTTTACGCTTGACCAAATACTTAAAATGTTTATAATATAGTATGTCGTATTATTTTAAAATCACGTGTCACCCAACCGATCGGTACAACCTTTGGCATGAGTCATGGTACATAATATCTTATCCCTTTACAAATTAATAGCTTAAACGGGACTTAATGGGACATGTAAAGCCACACGGAATGAGGGACACTCGATACGTATCACCGTACCACTCGCCACACTCACACATGTTCTTTACCGGAATGTTTCTGACATTTTTCGGGGCTGTTTCGAGGCAAATACGGCTGTTTTCGGGGCTAAAAATAGCTGCTGTTCGGGGACAGTTTCACAGCCGTTTTGGGCTGTTTTCGGGACTGATTTGGTGGGGTTTTCGAGACACGGGTTTGACACAATTTCCAAAGACCAAAATATTATGATTCCTCAACTATTATACACAATCAGCAACCTCGTTAGTACATCCAAAATGAGAAAAACATAACACATTTCAAAGGCTAATAGACAAACAATTTTAAACAAGCATGTCATATAATAATACTTATACAATTCGAAACAAAGTTTTGAGAGGAAAGATTTACCGAAGCGATCCTAGAACCACCTAGAATATCCGTACCTTATGTTGTTGAATGATGAAACTCCAAGGACAACAAAAATACCACCGAAAGGATGCGATCACCGAGCCGAATCTAATGAACAGGCACGTATAAGCACAAAATATATTCAAGTAGGGAGTATGTAATATCCTTTATTCAAAAAGTGTCATCATATGTTTTTTAAGTGTTTATTGTCATCTAAATAGTTCCAAGAATTTTATATTAACGAGATAGTTATATTACTACGACTTTCATATTCCAAATTGTTAGTGATTCAAGTATTTTAAGACTAAAAGTCCCACTATCCTAAGTGAAAACATGGACTTCAAATATCAATCTCTATTTCTTTTTCATATTACACCATAGATTTTAAATACTTCATTGCATATAATTAGTGGATTTAATATTAATATTGTATCATTAGAAACTATTGATTTATTGTTCACATCTATATAAATCATCTATTCTATGAACTGTATATACGAACAAAAGTTTTATAAATACTAGGAGTACGTAATAATGCACTTAACTTTATTTATGTAGTAATGCACTTTGCTTTATGTAGTGACCCGAACTTTTCCATGTTTATATATATTAATTGAGATTGATATTTACATGATTAAATGTTTTCAACATGTTAAGCAATCAAACTTGTTAAGACTTGATTAATTGAAATAGGTTTCATATAGACAATTGACCACCCAAGTTGACCGGTGATTCACGAACGTTAAAACTTGTAAAAACTATATGATGACATATATATGGATATATATATAGTTAACATGATACTATGATAAGTAAACATATCATTAAGTATATTTACAATGAACTACATATGTAAAAACAAGACTACTAACTTAATGATTTTGAAACGAGACATATATGTAACGATTATCGTTGTAAAGACATTTAATGTATATATATCATATTAAGAGATATTCATACATGATAATATCATGATAATATAATAATTTAAAATCTCATTTGATATTATAAACATTGGGTTAACAACATTTAACAAGATCGTTAACCTAAAGGTTTCAAAACAACACTTACATGTAACGACTAACGATGACTTAACGACTCAGTTAAAATGTATATACATGTAGTGTTTTAATATGTATTTATACACTTTTGAAAGACTTCAATACACTTATCAAAATACTTCTACTTAACAAAAATGCTTACAATTACATCCTCGTTCAGTTTCATCAACAATTCTACTCGTATGCACCCGTATTCGTACTCGTACAATACACAGCTTTTAGATGTATGTACTATTGGTATATACACTCCAATGATCAGCTCTTAGCAGCCCATGTGAGTCACCTAACACATGTGGGAACCATCATTTGGCAACTAGCATGAAATATCTCATAAAATTACAAAAATATGAGTAATCATTCATGACTTATTTACATGAAAACAAAATTACATATCCTTTATATCTAATCCATACACCAACGACCAAAAACACCTACAAACACTTTCATTCTTCAATTTTATTCATCTAATTGATCTCTCTCAAGTTCTATCTTCAAGTTCTAAGTGTTCTTCATAAATTCCAAAAGTTCTAGTTTCATAAAATCAAGAATACTTTCAAGTTTGCTAGCTCACTTCCAATCTTGTAAGGTGATCATCCAACCTCAAGAAATCTTTGTTTCTTACAGTAGGTTATCATTCTAATACAAGGTAATAATCATATTCAAACTTTGGTTCAATTTCTATAACTATAACAATCTTATTTCAAGTGATGATCTTACTTGAACTTGTTTTCGTGTCATGATTCTGCTTCAAGAACTTCGAGCCATCCAAGGATCCATTGAAGCTAGATCCATTTTTCTATTTTCCAGTAGGTTTATCCAAGGAACTTAAGGTAGTAATGATGTTCATAACATCATTCGATTCATACATATAAAGCTATCTTATTCGAAGGTTTAAACTTGTAATCACTAGAACATAGTTTAGTTAATTCTAAACTTGTTCGCAAACAAAAGTTAATCCTTCTAACTTGACTTTTAAAATCAACTAAACACATGTTATATATCTATATGATATGCTAACTTAATGATTTAAAACCTGGAAACACGAAAAACACCGTAAAACCGGATTTACGCCGTCGTAGTAACACCGCGGGCTGTTTTGGGTTAGTTAATTAAAAAATATGATAAACTTTGATTTTAAAGTTATTATTCTGAGAAAATGATTTTTATTATGAACATGAAACTATATCCAAAAATTATGATTAAACTCAAAGTGGAAGTATGTTTTCTAAAATGGTCATCTAGACGTCGTTCTTTCGACTGAAATGACTACCTTTACAAAAACGACTTGTAACTTATTTTTCCGACTATAAACCTATATTTTTCTGTTTAGATTCATAAAATAGAGTTCAATATGAAACCATAGCAATTTGATTCACTCAAAACGGATTTAAAATGAAGAAGTTATGGGTAAAACAAGATTGGATAATTTTTCTCATTTTAGCTACGTGAAAATTGGTAACAAATCTATTCCAATCATAACTTAATCAACTTGTATTGTATATTATGTAATCTTGAGATACCATAGACACGTATACAATGTTTCGACCTATCATGTCGACACATCTATATATATTTCGGAACAACCATAGACACTCTATATGTGAATGTTGGAGTTAGCTATACAGGGTTGAGGTTGATTCCAAAATATATATAGTTTGAGTTGTGATCAATACTGAGATACGTATACACTGGGTCGTGGATTGATTGAAGATAATATTTATCGATTTATTTCTGTACATCTAACTGTGGACAACTAGTTGTAGGTTACTAACAAGGACAGCTGACTTAATAAACTTAAAACATCAAAATATATTAAAAGTGTTGTAAATATATTTTGAACATACTTTGATATATATGTATATATTGTTATAGGTTCGTGAATCAACCAGTGGCCAAGTCTTACTTCCCGACGAAGTAAAAATCTGTGAAAGTGAGTTATAGTCCCACTTTTAAAATCTAATATTTTTGGGATGAGAATACATGCAGGTTTTATAAATGATTTACAAAATAGACACAAGTACGTGAAACTACATTCTATGGTTGAATTATCGAAATCGAATATGCCCCTTTTTATTAAGTCTGGTAATCTAAGAATTAGGGAACAGACACCCTAATTGACGCGAATCCTAAAGATAGATCTATTGGGCCTAACAAACCCCATCCAAAGTATCGGATGCTTTAGTACTTCGAAATCTATATCATATCCGAAGGGTGTCCCGGAATGATGGGGATATTCTTATATATGCATCTTGTTAATGTCGGTTACCAGGTGTTCACCATATGAATGATTTTTATCTCTATGTATGGGATGTGTATTGAAATATGAAATCTTGTGGTCTATTATTGTGATTTGATATATATAGGTTAAACCTATAACTCACCAACATTTTTGTTGACGTTTAAAGCATGTTTATTCTCAGGTGAATATTAAGAGCTTCCGCTGTTGCATACTAAAATAAGGACAAGATTTGGAGTCCATGCTTGTATGATATTGTGTAAAAACTGCATTCAAGAAACTTATTTTGTTGTAACATATTTGTATTGTAAACCATTATGTAATGGTCGTGTGTAAACAGGATATTTTAGATTATCATTATTTGATAATCTACGTAAAGCTTTTTAAACCTTTATTGATGAAATAAAGGTTATGGTTTGTTTTAAAAATGAATGCAGTCTTTGAAAAACGTCTCATATAGAGGTCAAAACCTCGCAACGAAATCAATTAATATGGAACGTTTTTAATCAATAAGAACGGGACATTTCAGTTGGTATCCGAGCGTTGGTCTTAGAGAACCAGAATTTTGCATTAGTGTGTCTTATCGAGTTTGTTAGGATGCATTAGTGAGTCTGGACTTCGACCGTGTTTACTTGAAAAATGATTGCTTAACAAATTTTGTTGGAAACTATATATTTTTAACATGTGAATATTATGTGATATATTAATCTCTTAACGCGTTTGATATTATGTGATAGATGTCTACCTCTAGAACAAGTCCCATTGACTCACCTAATAATAATGAAGAGTCAAATGTAAATTGGAATGATTCGTGGACTGATTCACAAGTTCCTGAAGAGGAACCGGAAGAAGAGTCGGAACCGGAAGAAGAATCGGAACCGGAAGAAGAATCGGAACCGGATGAAGAAATAGAACCGGTGGGGGAAATAATAAACCGGTTAAGTAAAAGAAAATCCTCAACCAACCGACCAAGGTTAATTATGGTCAATGGTGTTTCCGCCAAGGAAGCAAAATATTGGGAGGATTACCAATTCTCCGATGAATCGGATTCCGACGAGAATTCCGATGATGTTATAGAAATTACCCCAACTGAATTTAAAAAGGCAAAAGAAAATAATAAGGGAAAGGACATAAAAATAGAGAAATCTAATTCCAACCCCGATGAACTTTATATGTATCGTCAACCCCCGAAGTCCTTAAGTTGTAACAATGACCCGGGAACCTCTAAACCACCAGGTTTTTCTAAACCAATGTGGATCACGACGGCTCGTATTAGGGGAACATCATATATCCCTAGAAACTTGGCAAAACGAACCAAAACCGAAGAAGAAGAAACAAGCGAGTCGGAATAAGATAGTTGTATTCGTGTGGTGTAATATATGTAATATAGTGTGCTTATGCTTTATGATATATGTAAAAATTGCTTGTATTAATAAGTATTTTTTTTATGAATCTAACTCTTGTCTATTTTACAGTATAAAAACACAAAATGGATAGACAACCCAATATTTTAAGAGACCTACCCGGAGACATGATTGATGAAATCTTGTCTAGAGTCGGCCAGAATTCCTCGGCACAACTATTTAAGGCGAGATCAGTTTGTAAGACATTCGAAGAACGTTCCAAGAATGTCTTGGTTTATAAGAGACTTTCGTTTGAAAGATGGGGGATATCACATTGGGAAACCCATAAGTTACGATGTGTTTACTTTGACGCATATATTGCGGGGAACCCAAATGCTATTTTACGCAACGGGTTAAGAAATTATTTTGACTCAATATATCCGAATATTGGACTTCGTGATTTAGAAAAAGCGGCTAACATGCAACATAAAGAAGCATGTTATGCTTACGGGTTAGTAATGTTCGCTTCTCACTAAAGTGAGAACAAGAACATCGGGATACAACTATTAAACAAAACGTTCCCACAAGTGACGGAGTCGGTAATTGGGGTAAGAAATGAGGTTTTTAGGTTATTACGAGACTGTTGGTCATTACGTAACCTTCATCCTTTTGACGATGTTACAACACATTGTCTTACTATCGGTCACAACGGTTATGTTCCACAAAACCAAGGATGGGAAGTGGTATTAGTAAAACCAGAATGCATGACTTGTTTCTGGACGTATGAATTACGTGTCTTTATTGCCTTTGCTGAACGACTTGTGTACTAGCTAGAATTATCTTCACAACTATCTTGTATCAAAGTTATTTTGTGTTATATTTCATGCTTTATGTAAAATAAGCGGTATTGTAAGTTTGTAAAATATTGTATAAAAGTTTGAACGCGAAATATTATTATAATCAGTTTTTCATATAGAATTGTAGTAGTTGAATTGTATATTAGCTACTAAGTATGAACTTAACGGGTAGGTACTACCCGAATTTAAACTTATAAAACGCTAATATGAAGAAAAAGCTTTTATAAATGAGTTCATATTATGCTACGAAATACTATTAACTACTCTTAATATTCTGTATGATTAACTTGTTCCATTTAACTATTTTGAAGGAAATGGCACCGACTACTCGACACACCGTGAATATGAATGAAGAGGAATTCCGTACTTTTCTAGCTTCAAACATAGCCGCAGTACAGGCTGCGCTACATACCAACAATAACCTTGGATCTAGCAGTACAGGAAATCGTGTAGGATGCACCTACAAAGAATTCACTGCCTGCAAACCTTTGGAATTTGATGGAACCGAAGGACCGATCGGATTGAAACGGTGGACCGAGAAGGTCGAATCGGTGTTTGCCATAAGTAAGTGTACTGAAGAGGACAAAGTAAAGTACGCTACGCATACCTTCACAGGTTCTGCGTTAACATGGTGGAATACCTATCTAGAGCAAGTGGGACAAGACGATGCGTACGCACTACCGTGGTCAGCATTCAAGCACTTGATGAACGAGAAGTACCGTCCCAGAACCGAGGTCAATAAGCTCAAGACAGAACTTAGAGGGTTACGAACCCAAGGATTTGATATTACCACGTACGAAAGACGATTCACAGAATTGTGCCTATTGTGTCCGGGAGCATTCGAAGATGAGGAAGAGAAGATCGACGCATTTGTGAAAGGATTACCGGAAAGAATCAAAGAAGATATAAGTTCACACGAGCCCGCCTCCATACAACAGGCATGTAGAATGGCTCACAAACTCGTGAACCAAATTGAAGAAAGAATTAAAGAACAGACTGCTGAAGAGGCCAATGTGAAGCAAGTCAAAAGAAAGTGGGAGGAAAACGGTGATAAGAATCACCAATACAACAACAACAGCAATTACAACAATAATCGCAACAATTATCCCAACAATCGCAACATCAATCGCAACTACAACAAACGGCCCAACAACAACAACAACAACAACAACAACAACAGCAACTACAACAATCATCCCAACAACAATAATAACCGCAACAACAACAACAATCAGAAGCAGCTATGCCAAAGGTGTGAAAAGAATCACTCAGGGTTCTGCACCAAATTTTGCAACAAGTGTAAAAGAAATGGTCATAGCGCGGCGAAGTGTGAGGTCTACGGACCAGGGGTTAATAGAACGAAAGGAACAAATGGTGTCGGAACGAGTAATGGCGGAGCAAGTAGTGTCGGAGCAAGTTATGCCAATGTAGTTTGTTATAAATGTGGAAAACCGGGCCACATTATTAGAAATTGCCCGAACCAGGAGAACACGAATGGACAAGGCCGTGGAAGAGTTTTCAATATTAATGCGGCAGAGGCACAGGAAGACCCGAAGCTTGTTACGGGTACGTTTCTTATTGACAATAAATCTGCTTACGTTTTATTTGATTCGGGTGCGGATAGAAGCTATATGAGTAGATATTTTTGTGCTAAATTAAGTTGTCCATTGACGCCTTTGGATAGTAAATTTTTACTCGAATTAGCAAATGGTAAATTAATTTCAGCAGATAATATATGTCGGAATCGAGAAATTAAACTGGTTAGCGAAACATTTAAGATTGATTTGATACCAGTAGAGTTAGGGAGTTTTGATGTGATAATCGGTATGGACTGGTTGAAAGAAGTGAAAGCGGAGATCGTTTGTTACAAAAATGCAATTCGCATTATACGAGAAAAAGGAAAACCCTTAATGGTGTACGGAGAAAAGGGCAACACGAAGCTACATCTTATTAGTAATTTGAAGGCACAAAAACTAATAAGAAAAGGTTGCTATGCTGTTCTAGCACACGTCGAGGAAGTACAAACTGAAGAAAAGAGCATCAATGATGTTCCCGTCGCAAAAGAATTTCCTGATGTATTTCCGAAAGAATTACCGGGATTACCCCCACATCGATCCGTTGAATTTCAAATAGATCTTGTACCAGGAGCTGCACCAATAGCTCGTGCTCCTTACAGACTCGCACCTAGCGAGATGAAAGAACTACAAAGCCAATTACAAGAACTTTTAGAGCGTGGTTTCATTCGACCAAGCACATCACCGTGGGGAGCTCCTGTTTTGTTTGTCAAGAAGAAAGATGGTACATTCAGGTTGTGTATCGACTACCGAGAGTTGAACAAACTTACCATCAAGAACCGCTACCCACTACCGAGAATCGATGACTTATTTGATCAACTACAAGGCTCGTCTGTTTATTCAAAGATTGACTTACGTTCCGGGTATCATCAAATGCGGGTGAAAGAAGATGATATTCCAAAGACTGCTTTCAGAACACGTTACGGTCATTACGAGTTTATGGTCATGCCGTTTGGTTTAACTAATGCACCAGCTGTGTTCATGGACCTTATGAACCGAGTGTGTGGACCATACCTTGACAAGTTTGTCATTGTTTTCATTGATGACATACTTATTTACTCAAAGAATGACCAAGAACACGGTGAACATTTGAGAAAGGTGTTAGAAGTATTGAGGAAGGAAGAATTGTACGCTAAGTTTTCAAAGTGTGCATTTTGGTTGGAAGAAGTTCAATTCCTCGGTCACATAGTGAACAAAGAAGGTATTAAGGTGGATCCGGCAAAGATAGAAACTGTTGAAAAGTGGGAAACCCCGAAAACTCCAAAACACATACGCCAGTTTTTAGGACTAGCTGGTTACTACAGAAGATTCATCCAAGACTTTTCCAGAATAGCAAAACCCTTGACTGCATTAACGCATAAAGGGAAGAAATTTGAATGGAATGATGAACAAGAGAAAGCGTTTCAGTTATTGAAGAAAAAGCTAACTACGGAACCTATATTGTCATTGCCTGAAGGGAATGATGATTTTGTGATTTATTGTGACGCATCAAAGCAAGGTCTCGGTTGTGTATTAATGCAACGAACGAAGGTGATTGCTTATGCGTCTAGACAATTGAAGATTCACGAACAAAATTATACGACGCATGATTTGGAATTAGGCGCAGTTGTTTTTGCATTAAAGACTTGGAGGCACTACTTATATGGGGTCAAAAGTATTATATATACCGACCACAAAAGTCTTCAACACATATTTAATCAGAAACAACTGAATATGAGGCAGCGTAGGTGGATTGAATTATTGAATGATTACGACTTTGAGATTCGTTACCACCCGGGGAAGGCAAATGTGGTAGCCGATGCCTTGAGCAGGAAGGACAGAGAACCCATTCGAGTAAAATCTATGAATATAATGATTCATAATAACATTACTACTCAAATAAAGGAGGTGCAACAAGGAGTTTTAAAAGAGGGAAATTTAAAGGATGAAATACCCAAAGGATCGGAGAAGCATCTTAATATTCGGGAAGACGGAACCCGGTATAGGGCTGAAAGGATTTGGGTACCAAAATTTGGAGATATGAGAGAAATGGTGTAGTGACCCGAACTTTTCCATGTTTATATATATTAATTGAGATTGATGTTTACATGATTAAATGTTTCCAACATGTTAAGCAATCAAACTTGTTAAGACTTGATTAATTGAAATAGGTTTCATATAGACAATTGACCACCCAAGTTGACCGGTGATTCACGAACGTTAAAACTTGTAAAAACTATACGATGACATATATATGGTTATATATATAGTTAACATGTTTTTATTATAATTATGTATCTCATTAGGTATTTTAACAATGAGTTATATACATAAAAATGAGACTATTAATTTAAGAAACTCGAAAACGATATATATAACGATTATCGTTATAACAACGTCTTACTAGGTACATATGAATCATATTAAGATATTGATACACTTGGTTAATTATGTTAAATGATAAGTAAATATATTATTAAGTGTATTAACAATGAAATACATATGTAAAAATAAGACTACTAACTTAATGATTTCGAAACGAGACATATATGTAACGATTATCGTTGTAACGACATTTAACTGTATATACATCATACTGAGATATATTATATATCATAATATCATGATAATATAACAATTTAATATCTCATTTGTTATAATAAACAATGGGTTAACAACATTCAACAAGATCGTTAACCTAAAGGTTTCAAAACAACATTTACATGTAACGACTAACGATGACTTAACGACTCAGTTAAAATGTATATACATGTAGTGTTTTAATATGTATTCATACACTTTTGAAAGACTTCAAGACACTTATCAAAATACTTCTACTTAACAAAAATGCTTACAATTACATCCTCGTTCAGTTTCATCAACAATTCTACTCGTATGCACCCGTATTCGTACTCGTACAATACACAGCTTTTAGATGTATGTACTATTGGTATATACACTCCAATGATCAGCTCTTAGCAGCCCATGTGAGTCACCTAACACATGTGGGAACCATCATTTGGCAACTAGCATGAAATATCTCATAAAATTACAAAAATATGAGTAATCATTCATGACTTATTTACATGAAAACAAAATTACATATCCTTTATATCTAATCCATACACCAACGACCAAAAACACCTACAAACACTTTCATTCTTCAATTTTCTTCATCTAATTGATCTCTCTCAAGTTCTATCTTCAAGTTCTAAGTGTTCTTCATAAATTCCAAAAGTTATAGTTTCATAAAATCAAGAATACTTTCAAGTTTGCTAGCTCACTTCCAATCTTGTAAGGTGATCATCCAACCTCAAGAAATCTTTGTTTCTTACAGTAGGTTATCATTCTAATACAAGGTAATAATCATATTCAAACTTTGGTTCAATTTCTATAACTATAACAATCTTATTTCAAGTGATGATCTTACTTGAACTTGTTTTCGTGTCATGATTCTGCTTCAAGAACTTCGAGCCATCCAAGGATCCATTGAAGCTAGATCCATTTTTCTATTTTCCAGTAGGTTTATCCAAGGAACTTAAGGTAGTAATGATGTTCATAACATCATTCGATTCATACATATAAAGCTATCTTATTCGAAGGTTTAAACTTGTAATCACTAGAACATAGTTTAGTTAATTCTAAACTTGTTCGCAAACAAAAGTTAATCCTTTTAACTTGACTTTTAAAATCAACTAAACACATGTTATATATCTATATGATATGCTAACTTAATGATTTAAAACCTGGAAACACGAAAAACACCGTAAAACCGGATTTACGCCGTCGTAGTAACACCGCGGGCTGTTTTGGGTTAGTTAATTAAAAACTATGATAAACTTTGATTTTAAAGTTGTTATTCTGAGAAAATGATTTTTATTATGAACATGAAACTATATCCAAAAATTATGATTAAACTCAAAGTGGAAGTATGTTTTCTAAAATGGTCATCTAGACGTCGTTCTTTCGACTGAAATGACTACCTTTACAAAAACGACTTGTAACTTATTTTTCCAACTATAAACCTATAATTTTTCTGTTTAGATTCATAAAATAGAGTTCAATATGAAACCATAGCAATTTGATTCACTCAAAACGGATTTAAAATGAAGAAGTTATGGGTAAAACAAGATTGGATAATTTTTCTCATTTTAGCTACGTGAAAATTGGTAACAAATCTATTCCAACCATAACTTAATCAACTTGTATTGTATATTATGTAATCTTGAGATACCATAGACACGTATACAATGTTTCGACCTATCATGTCGACACATCTATATATATTTCGGAACAACCATAGACACTCTATATGTGAATGTTGGAGTTAGCTATACAGGGTTGAGGTTGATTCCAAAATATATATAGTTTGAGTTGTGATCAATACTGAGATACGTATACACTGGGTCGTGGATTGATTCAAGATAATATTTATCGATTTATTTCTGTACATCTAACTGTGGACAACTAGTTGTAGGTTACTAACAAGGACAGCTGACTTAATAAACTTAAAACATCAAAATATATTAAAAGTGTTGTAAATATATTTTGAACATACTTTGATATATATGTATATATTGTTATAGGTTCGTGAATCAACCAGTGGCCAAGTCTTACTTCCCGACGAAGTAAAAATCTGTGAAAGTGAGTTATAGTCCCACTTTTAAAATCTAATATTTTTGGGATGAGAATACATGCAGGTTTTATAAATGATTTACAAAATAGACACAAGTACGTGAAACTACATTCTATGGTTGAATTATCGAAATCGAATATGCCCCTTATTATTAAGTCTGGTAATCTATGAATTAGGGAACAGACACCCTAATTGACGCGAATCCTAAAGATAGATCTATTGGGCCTAACAAACCCCATCCAAAGTACTGGATGCTTTAGTACTTCGAAATTTATATCATATCCGAAGGGTGTCCCGGAATGATGGGGATATTCTTATATATGCATCTTGTTAATGTCGGTTACCAGGTGTTCACCATATGAATGATTTTTATCTCTATGTATGGGATGTGTATTGAAATATGAAATCTTGTGGTCTATTGTTACGATTTGATATATATAGGTTAAACCTATAACTCACCAACATTTTTGTTGACGTTTTAAGCATGTTTATTCTCAGGTGATTATTAAGAGCTTCCGCTGTCGCATACTTAAATAAGGACAAGATTTGGAGTCCATGCTTGTATGATATTGTGTAAAAACTGCATTCAAGAAACTTATTTTGTTGTAACATATTTGTATTGTAAACCATTATGTAATGGTCGTGTGTAAACAGGATATTTTAGATTATCATTTTTTGATAATCTACGTAAAGCTTTTTAAACCTTTATTGATGAAATAAAGGTTATGGTTTGTTTAAAAATGAATGCAGTCTTTGAAAAACGTCTCATATAGAGGTCAAAACCTCGCAACGAAATCAATTAATATGGAACGTTTTTAATCAATAAGAACGGGACATTTCAGTTGGTATCCGAGCGTTGGTCTTAGAGAACCAGAAAATTTGCATTAGTGTGTCTTATCGAGTTTGTTAGGATGCATTAGTGATTCTGGACTTCGACCGTGTTTTCTTTAAAAATGATTGCTTAACATTTTTGTTGGAAACTATATATTTTTAACATATGAATATTATGTGATATATTAATCTCTTAACGTGTTTGATATTATGTGATAGATGTCTACCTCTAGAACAAGTCCCATTGACTCACCTAATAATAATGAAGAGTCAAATGTAAATTGGAATGATTTGTGGACTGATTCACAAGTTCCCGAAGAGGAACCGGAAGAAGAGTCGGAACCGGAAGAAGAATCGGAACCGGAAGAAGAATCGGAACCGGATGAAGAAATAGAACCGGTGGGGGAAATAATAAAACGGTTAAGTAAAAGAAAATCCTCAACCAACCGACCAAAGTTAATTATGGTCAATGGTGTTTCCGCCAAGGAAGCAAAATATTGGGAGGATTACCAATTCTCCGATGAATCGGATTCCGACGAGAATTCCGATGATGTTATAGAAATTACCCCAACTGAATTTAAAAAGGCAAAAGAAAATAATAAGGGAAAGGGCATAAAAATAGAGAAATCTAATTCCAACCCCGATGAACTTTATATGTATCGTCAACCCCCGAAGTCCTTAAGTTGTAACAATGACCCGGGAACCTCTAAACCACCAGGTTTTTCTAAACCATTGTGGACAACGACGGCTCGTATTAGGGGAACATCATATATCCCTAGAAACTTGGCAAAACGAACCAAAACCGAAGAAGAAGAAACGAGCGAGTCGGAATAAGATAGTTGTATTCGTGTGGTGTAATATATGGAATATAGTGTTCTTATGCTTTATGATATATGTAAAAATTGCTTGTATTAATAAGTATTTTTTTTATGAATCTAACTCTTGTCTATTTTACAGTTTAAAAACACAAAATGGATAGACAACCCAATATTTTAAGAGACCTACCCGGAGACATGATTGATGAAATCTTGTCTAGAGTCGGCCAGAATTCCTCGGCACAACTATTTAAGGCGAGATCAGTTTGTAAGACATTCGAAGAACGTTCCAAGAATGTCTTGGTTTATAAGAGACTTTCGTTTGAAAGATGGGGGATATCACATTGGGAAACCCATAAGTTACGATGTGTTTACTTTGACGCATATATTGCGGGGAACCCAAATGCTATTTTACGCAACGGGTTAAGAAATTATTTTGACTCAATATATCCGAATATTGGACTTCGTGATTTAGAAAAAGCGGCTAGCATGCAACATAAAGAAGCATGTTATGCTTACGGATTAGTAATGTTCGCTTCTCACCAAAGTGAGAACAAGAACATCGGGCTACAACTATTAAACAAAACATTTCCACAAGTGACGGAGTCGGTAATTGGGGTAAGAAATGAGGTTTTTAGGTTATTACGAGACTGTTGGACATTACGTAACCCTCGTCCCTTTGACGATGTTACAACACGCTGTCTTATCAACGGCCATAACGGTTATGTTGCACAAGACCAAGGATGGGAAGTAGTCCTAGTAAAACCAGAATGCATGACTTGTTTCTGGACGTATGAATTACGTGTCTTTATTGCCTTTGCTGAACGACTTGTGTACTAGCTAGAATTGTCTTCACAAGTATCTTGTATCAAAGTTATTGTGTGCTATATTTCATGCTTTATGTAAAATAAGCGGTATTGTAAGTTTGTAAAATATTGTATAAAAGTTTGAACGCGAAATATTATTATAATCAGTTTTTCATATAGAATTGTAGTAGTTGAATTGTATATTAGCTACTAAGTATGAACTTAACGGGTAGGTACTACCCGAATTTAAACTTATAAAACGCTAATATGAAGAAAAAGCTTTTATAAATGAGTTCATATTATGCTACGAAATACTATTAACTACTCTTAATATTCTGTATGATTAACTTGTTCCATTTAACTATTTTGAAGGAAATGGCACCGACTACTCGACACACCGTGAATATGAATGAAGAGGAATTCCGTACTTTTCTAGCTTCAAACATAGCCGCAGTACAGGCTGCGCTACATACCAACAATAACCTTGGATCTAGCAGTACAGGAAATCGTGTAGGATGCACCTACAAAGAATTCACTGCCTGCAAACCTTTGGAATTTGATGGAACCGAAGGACCGATCGGATTGAAACGGTGGACCGAGAAGGTCGAATCGGTGTTTGCCATAAGTAAGTGTACTGAAGAGGACAAAGTGAAGTACGCTACGCATACCTTCACAGGTTCTGCGTTAACATGGTGGAATACCTATCTAGAGCAAGTGGGACAAGACGATGCGTACGCACTACCGTGGTCAGCATTCAAGCACTTGATGAACGAGAAGTACCGTCCCAGAACCGAGGTCAATAAGCTCAAGACAGAACTTAGAGGGTTACGAACCGAAGGATTTGATATTACCACGTACGAAAGACGATTCACAGAATTGTGCCTATTGTGTCCGGGAGCATTCGAAGATGAGGAAGAGAAGATCGACGCGTTTGTGAAAGGATTACCGGAAAGAATCCAAGAAGATATAAGTTCACACGAGCCCGCCTCCATACAACAGGCATGTAGAATGGCTCACAAACTAGTGAACCAGATTGAAGAAAGAATTAAAGAACAGACTGCTGAAGAGGCCAATGTGAAGCAAGTCAAAAGAAAGTGGGAGGAAAACGGTGATAAGAATCACCAATACAACAACAACAGCAATTACAACAATAATCGCAACAATTATCCCAACAATCGCAACATCAATCGCAACTACAACAAACGGCCCAATAACAACAACAACAACAACAACAACAACAGCAACTACAACAATCATCCCAACAACAATAATAATCGCAACAACAACAACAATCAGAAGCAACTATGCCAAAGGTGTGAAAAGAATCACTCGGGGTTCTGCACCAAATTTTGCAACAAGTGTAAAAGAAATGGTCATAGCGCGGCGAAGTGTGAGGTCTACGGACCAGGGGTTAATAGAACGAAAGGAACAAATGGTGTCGGAACGAGTAATGGCGGAGCAAGTAGTGTCGGAGCAAGTTATGCCAATGTAGTTTGTTATAAATGTGGAAAACCAGGCCACATTATTAGAAATTGCCCGAACCAGGAGAACACGAATGGACAAGGCCGTGGAAGAGTTTTCAATATTAATGCGGTAGAGGCACAGGAAGACCCGGAGCTTGTTACGGGTACGTTTCTTATTGACAATAAATCTGCTTACGTTTTATTTGATTCGGGTGCGGATAGAAGCTATATGAGTAGAGATTTTTGTGCTAAATTAAGTTGTCCATTGACGCCTTTGGATAGTAAATTTTTACTCGAATTAGCAAATGGTAAATTAATTTCAGCAGATAATATATGTCGGAATCGAGAAATTAAACTGGTTAGCGAAACATTTAAGATTGATTTGATACCAGTAGAGTTAGGGAGTTTTGATGTGATAATCGGTATGGACTGGTTGAAAGAAGTGAAAGCGGAGATCGTTTGTTACAAAAATGCAATTCGCATTATACGAGAAAAAGGAAAACCCTTAATGGTGTACGGAGAAAAGGGCAACACGAAGCTACATCTTATTAGTAATTTGAAGGCACAAAAACTAATAAGAAAAGGTTGCTATGCTGTTCTAGCACACGTCGAGAAAGTACAAACTGAAGAAAAGAGCATCAATGATGTTCCCATTGCAAAAGAATTTCCCGATGTATTTCCGAAAGAATTACCGGGATTACCCCCACATCGATCCGTTGAATTTCAAATAGATCTTGTACCAGGAGCTGCACCAATAGCTCGTGCTCCTTACAGACTCGCACCCAGCGAGATGAAAGAACTGCAAAGCCAATTACAAGAACTTTTAGAGCGTGGTTTCATTCGACCAAGCACATCACCGTGGGGAGCTCCTGTTTTGTTTGTCAAGAAGAAAGATGGTACATTCAGGTTGTGTATCGACTACCGAGAGTTGAACAAACTTACCATCAAGAACCGCTACCCCCTACCGAGAATCGACGACTTATTTGATCAACTACAAGGCTCGTCTGTTTATTCAAAGATTGACTTACGTTCCGGGTATCATCAAATGCGGGTGAAAGAAGATGATATTCCAAAGACTGCTTTCAGAACACGTTACGGTCATTACGAGTTTATGGTCATGCCGTTTGGTTTAACTAATGCACCAGCTGTGTTCATGGACCTTATGAACCGAGTGTGTGGACCATACCTTGACAAGTTTGTCATTGTTTTCATTGATGACATACTTATTTACTCAAAGAATGACCAAGAACACGGTGAACATTTGAGAAAGGTGTTAGAAGTATTGAGGAAGGAAGAATTGTATGCTAAGTTTTCAAAGTGTGCATTTTGGTTGGAAGAAGTTCAATTCCTCGGTCACATAGTGAACAAAGAAGGTATTAAAGTGGATCCGGCAAAGATAGAAACTGTTGAAAAGTGGGAAACCCCGAAAACTCCGAAACACATACGCCAATTTTTAGGACTAGCTGGTTACTACAGAAGGTTCATCCAAGACTTTTCCAGGATAGCAAAACCCTTGACTGCATTAACGCATAAAGGGAAGAAATTTGAATGGAAGGATGAACAAGAGAAAGCGTTTCAGTTATTGAAGAAAAAGCTAACTACGGCACCTATATTGTCATTGCCTGAAGGGAATGATGATTTTGTGATTTATTGTGACGCATCAAAGCAAGGTCTCGGTTGTGTATTAATGCAACGAACGAAGGTGATTGCTTATGCGTCTAGACAATTAAAGATTCACGAGCAAAATTATACGACGCATGATTTGGAATTAGGCGCGGTTGTTTTTGCATTAAAGACTTGGAGGCACTACTTATATGGGGTCAAAAGTATTATATATACCGACCACAAAAGTCTTCAACACATATTTAATCAGAAACAACTGAATATGAGGCAGCGTAGGTGGATTGAATTGTTGAATGATTACGACTTTGAGATTCGTTACCACCCGGGGAAGGCAAATGTGGTAGCCGATGCCTTGAGCAGGAAGGACAGAGAACCCATTCGAGTAAAATCTATGAATATAATGATTCATAATAACCTTACTACTCAAATAAAGGAGGCGCAACAAGGAGTTTTAAAAGAGGGAAATTTAAAGGATGAAATACCCAAAGGATCGGAGAAGCATCTTAATATTCGGGAAGACGGAACCCGGTATAGGGCTGAAAGGATTTGGGTACCAAAATTTGGAGATATGAGAGAAATGGTACTTAGAGAAGCTCATAAAACCAGATACTCAATACATCCTGGAACGGGGAAGATGTACAAGGATCTCAAGAAACATTTTTGGTGGCCGGGTATGAAAGCCGATGTTGCTAAATACGTAGGAGAATGTTTGACGTGTTCTAAGGTCAAAGCTGAGCATCAGAAACCATCAGGTCTACTTCAACAACCCGAAATCCCGGAATGGAAATGGGAAAACATTACCATGGATTTCATCACTAAATTGCCAAGGACTGCAAGTGGTTTTGATACTATTTGGGTAATAGTTGATCGTCTCACCAAATCAGCACACTTCCTGCCAATAAGAGAAGATGACAAGATGGAGAAGTTAGCACGACTGTATTTGAAGGAAGTCGTCTCCAGACATGGAATACCAATCTCTATTATCTCTGATAGGGATGGCAGATTTATTTCAAGATTCTGGCAGACATTACAGCAAGCATTAGGAACTCGTCTAGACATGAGTACTGCCTATCATCCACAAACTGATGGGCAGAGCGAAAGGACGATACAAACGCTTGAAGACATGCTACGAGCATGTGTTATTGATTTCGGAAACAGTTGGGATCGACATCTACCGTTAGCAGAATTTTCCTACAACAACAGCTACCATTCAAGCATTGAGATGGCGCCGTTTGAAGCACTTTATGGTAGAAAGTGCAGGTCTCCGATTTGTTGGAGTGAAGTGGGGGATAGACAGATTACGGGTCCGGAGATTATACAAGAAACTACCGAGAAGATCATCCAAATTCAACAACGGTTGAAAACCGCCCAAAGTCGACAAAAGAGCTACGCTGACATTAAAAGAAAAGATATAGAATTTGAAATTGGAGAGATGGTCATGCTTAAAGTTGCACCTTGGAAAGGCGTTGTTCGATTTGGTAAACGAGGGAAATTAAATCCAAGGTATATTGGACCATTCAAGATTATTGATCGTGTCGGACCAGTAGCTTACCGACTAGAGTTACCTCAACAACTCGCGGCTGTACATAACACTTTCCACGTCTCGAATTTAAAGAAATGTTTTGCTAAAGAAGATCTCACTATTCCGTTAGATGAAATCCAAATCAACGAAAAACTCCAATTCATCGAAGAACCCGTCGAAATAATGGATCGTGAGGTTAAAAGACTTAAGCAAAACAAGATACCAATTGTTAAGGTTCGATGGAATGCTCGTAGAGGACCCGAGTTCACCTGGGAGCGTGAAGATCAGATGAAGAAGAAATACCCGCATCTATTTCCAGAAGATTCGTCAACACCTTCAACAGCTTAAAATTTCGGGACGAAATTTATTTAACGGGTAGGTACTGTAGTGACCCGAACTTTTCCATGTTTATATATATTAATTGAGATTGATGTTTACATGATTAAATGTTTCCAACATGTTAAGCAATCAAACTTGTTAAGACTTGATTAATTGAAATAGGTTTCATATAGACAATTGACCACCCAAGTTGACCGGTGATTCACGAACGTTAAAACTTGTAAAAACTATACGATGACATATATATGGTTATATATATAGTTAACATGTTTTTATTATAATTATGTATCTCATTAGGTATTTTAACAATGAGTTATATACATAAAAATGAGACTATTAATTTAAGAAACTCGAAAACGATATATATAACGATTATCGTTATAACAACGTCTTACTAGGTACATATGAATCATATTAAGATATTGATACACTTGGTTAATTATGTTAAATGATAAGTAAATATATTATTAAGTGTATTAACAATGAAATACATATGTAAAAATAAGACTACTAACTTAATGATTTCGAAACGAGACATATATGTAACGATTATCGTTGTAACGACATTTAACTGTATATACATCATACTGAGATATATTATATATCATAATATCATGATAATATAACAATTTAATATCTCATTTGTTATAATAAACAATGGGTTAACAACATTCAACAAGATCGTTAACCTAAAGGTTTCAAAACAACATTTACATGTAACGACTAACGATGACTTAACGACTCAGTTAAAATGTATATACATGTAGTGTTTTAATATGTATTCATACACTTTTGAAAGACTTCAAGACACTTATCAAAATACTTCTACTTAACAAAAATGCTTACAATTACATCCTCGTTCAGTTTCATCAACAATTCTACTCGTATGCACCCGTATTCGTACTCGTACAATACACAGCTTTTAGATGTATGTACTATTGGTATATACACTCCAATGATCAGCTCTTAGCAGCCCATGTGAGTCACCTAACACATGTGGGAACCATCATTTGGCAACTAGCATGAAATATCTCATAAAATTACAAAAATATGAGTAATCATTCATGACTTATTTACATGAAAACAAAATTACATATCCTTTATATCTAATCCATACACCAACGACCAAAAACACCTACAAACACTTTCATTCTTCAATTTTCTTCATCTAATTGATCTCTCTCAAGTTCTATCTTCAAGTTCTAAGTGTTCTTCATAAATTCCAAAAGTTATAGTTTCATAAAATCAAGAATACTTTCAAGTTTGCTAGCTCACTTCCAATCTTGTAAGGTGATCATCCAACCTCAAGAAATCTTTGTTTCTTACAGTAGGTTATCATTCTAATACAAGGTAATAATCATATTCAAACTTTGGTTCAATTTCTATAACTATAACAATCTTATTTCAAGTGATGATCTTACTTGAACTTGTTTTCGTGTCATGATTCTGCTTCAAGAACTTCGAGCCATCCAAGGATCCATTGAAGCTAGATCCATTTTTCTATTTTCCAGTAGGTTTATCCAAGGAACTTAAGGTAGTAATGATGTTCATAACATCATTCGATTCATACATATAAAGCTATCTTATTCGAAGGTTTAAACTTGTAATCACTAGAACATAGTTTAGTTAATTCTAAACTTGTTCGCAAACAAAAGTTAATCCTTTTAACTTGACTTTTAAAATCAACTAAACACATGTTATATATCTATATGATATGCTAACTTAATGATTTAAAACCTGGAAACACGAAAAACACCGTAAAACCGGATTTACGCCGTCGTAGTAACACCGCGGGCTGTTTTGGGTTAGTTAATTAAAAACTATGATAAACTTTGATTTTAAAGTTGTTATTCTGAGAAAATGATTTTTATTATGAACATGAAACTATATCCAAAAATTATGATTAAACTCAAAGTGGAAGTATGTTTTCTAAAATGGTCATCTAGACGTCGTTCTTTCGACTGAAATGACTACCTTTACAAAAACGACTTGTAACTTATTTTTCCAACTATAAACCTATAATTTTTCTGTTTAGATTCATAAAATAGAGTTCAATATGAAACCATAGCAATTTGATTCACTCAAAACGGATTTAAAATGAAGAAGTTATGGGTAAAACAAGATTGGATAATTTTTCTCATTTTAGCTACGTGAAAATTGGTAACAAATCTATTCCAACCATAACTTAATCAACTTGTATTGTATATTATGTAATCTTGAGATACCATAGACACGTATACAATGTTTCGACCTATCATGTCGACACATCTATATATATTTCGGAACAACCATAGACACTCTATATGTGAATGTTGGAGTTAGCTATACAGGGTTGAGGTTGATTCCAAAATATATATAGTTTGAGTTGTGATCAATACTGAGATACGTATACACTGGGTCGTGGATTGATTCAAGATAATATTTATCGATTTATTTCTGTACATCTAACTGTGGACAACTAGTTGTAGGTTACTAACAAGGACAGCTGACTTAATAAACTTAAAACATCAAAATATATTAAAAGTGTTGTAAATATATTTTGAACATACTTTGATATATATGTATATATTGTTATAGGTTCGTGAATCAACCAGTGGCCAAGTCTTACTTCCCGACGAAGTAAAAATCTGTGAAAGTGAGTTATAGTCCCACTTTTAAAATCTAATATTTTTGGGATGAGAATACATGCAGGTTTTATAAATGATTTACAAAATAGACACAAGTACGTGAAACTACATTCTATGGTTGAATTATCGAAATCGAATATGCCCCTTATTATTAAGTCTGGTAATCTATGAATTAGGGAACAGACACCCTAATTGACGCGAATCCTAAAGATAGATCTATTGGGCCTAACAAACCCCATCCAAAGTACTGGATGCTTTAGTACTTCGAAATTTATATCATATCCGAAGGGTGTCCCGGAATGATGGGGATATTCTTATATATGCATCTTGTTAATGTCGGTTACCAGGTGTTCACCATATGAATGATTTTTATCTCTATGTATGGGATGTGTATTGAAATATGAAATCTTGTGGTCTATTGTTACGATTTGATATATATAGGTTAAACCTATAACTCACCAACATTTTTGTTGACGTTTTAAGCATGTTTATTCTCAGGTGATTATTAAGAGCTTCCGCTGTCGCATACTTAAATAAGGACAAGATTTGGAGTCCATGCTTGTATGATATTGTGTAAAAACTGCATTCAAGAAACTTATTTTGTTGTAACATATTTGTATTGTAAACCATTATGTAATGGTCGTGTGTAAACAGGATATTTTAGATTATCATTTTTTGATAATCTACGTAAAGCTTTTTAAACCTTTATTGATGAAATAAAGGTTATGGTTTGTTTAAAAATGAATGCAGTCTTTGAAAAACGTCTCATATAGAGGTCAAAACCTCGCAACGAAATCAATTAATATGGAACGTTTTTAATCAATAAGAACGGGACATTTCAAATGGTACTTAGAGAAGCTCATAAAACCAGATACTCAATACATCCTGGAACGGGGAAGATGTACAAGGATCTCAAGAAACATTTTTGGTGGCCGGGTATGAAAGCCGATGTTGCTAAATACGTAGGAGAATGTTTGACGTGTTCTAAGGTCAAAGCTGAGCATCAGAAACCATCAGGTCTACTTCAACAACCCGAAATCCCGGAATGGAAATGGGAAAACATTACCATGGATTTCATCACTAAATTGCAAAGGACTGCAAGTGGTTTTGATACTATTTGGGTAATAGTTGACCGTCTCACCAAATCAGCACACTTCTTGCCAATAAGAGAAGATGACAAGATGGAGAAGTTAGCACGACTGTATTTGAAGGAAGTCATCTCCAGACATGGAATACCAATCTCTATTATCTCTGATAGGGATGGCAGATTTATTTCAAGATTCTGGCAGACATTACAGCAAGCATTAGGAACTCGTCTAGACATGAGTACTGCCTATCATCCACAAACTGATGGGCAGAGCGAAAGGACGATACAAACGCTTGAAGACATGCTACGAGCATGTGTTATTGATTTCGGAAACAGTTGGGATCGACATCTACCGTTAGTAGAATTTTCCTACAACAACAGCTACCATTCAAGCATTGAGATGGCGCCGTTTGAAGCACTTTATGGTAGAAAGTGCAGGTCTCCGATTTGTTGGAGTGAAGTGGGGGATAGACAGATTACGGGTCCGGAGATTATACAAGAAACTACCGAGAAGATCATCCAAATTCAACAACGGTTGAAAACCGCCCAAAGTCGACAAAAGAGCTACGCTGACATTAAAAGAAAAGATATAGAATTTGAAATTGGAGAGATGGTCATGCTTAAAGTTGCACCTTGGAAAGGCGTTGTTCGATTTGGTAAACGAGGAAAATTAAATCCAAGGTATATTGGACCATTCAAGATTATTGATCGTGTCGGACCAGTAGCTTACCGACTTGAGTTACCTCAACAACTCGCCGCTGTACATAACACTTTCCACGTCTCGAATTTGAAGAAATGTTTTGCTAAAGAAGATCTCACTATTTCGTTAGATGAAATCCAAATCAACGAAAAACTTCAATTCATCGAAGAACCCGTCGAAATAATGGATCGTGAGGTTAAAAGACTTAAGCAAAACAAGATACCAATCGTTAAGGTTCGATGGAATGCTCGTAGAGGACCTGAGTTCACCTGGGAGCGTGAAGATCAGATGAAGAAGAAATACCCGCATCTATTTCCAGAAGATTCGTCAACACCTTCAACAGCTTAAAATTTCGGGACGAAATTTATTTAACGGGTAGGTACTGTAGTGACCCGAACTTTTCCATGTTTATATATATTAATTGAGATTGATATTTACATGATTAAATGTTTCCAACATGTTAAGCAATCAAACTTGTTAAGACTTGATTAATTGAAATAGGTTTCATATAGACAATTGACCACCCAAGTTGACCGGTGATTCACGAACGTTAAAACTTGTAAAAACTATATGATGACATATATATGGATATATATATAGTTAACATTATACTATGATAAGTAAACATATCATTAAGTATATTTACAATGAACTACATATGTAAAAACAAGACTACTAACTTAATGATTTTTAAACGAGACATATATGTAACGATTATCGTTGTAAAGACATTTAATGTATATATATCATATTAAGAGATATTCATACATGATAATATCATGATAATATAATAATTTAAAATCTCATTTGATATTATAAACATTGGGTTAACAACATTTAACAAGATCGTTAACCTAAAGGTTTCAAAACAACACTTACATGTAACGACTAACGATGACTTAACGACTCAGTTAAAATGTATATACATGTAGTGTTTTAATATGTATTTATACACTTTTGAAAGACTTCAATACACTTATCAAAATACTTCTACTTAACAAAAATGCTTACAATTACATCCTCGTTCAGTTTCATCAACAATTCTACTCGTATGCACCCGTATTCGTACTCGTACAATACACAGCTTTTAGATGTATGTACTATTGGTATATACACTCCAATGATCAGCTCTTAGCAGCCCATGTGAGTCACCTAACACATGTGGGAACCATCATTTGGCAACTAGCATGAAATATCTCATAAAATTACAAAAATATGAGTAATCATTCATGACTTATTTACATGAAAACAAAATTACATATCCTTTATATCTAATCCATACACCAACGACCAAAAACACCTACAAACACTTTCATTCTTCAATTTTCTTCATCTAATTGATCTCTCTCAAGTTCTATCTTCAAGTTCTAAGTGTTCTTCATAAATTCCAAAAGTTCTAGTTTCATAAAATCAAGAATACTTTCAAGTTTGCTAGCTCACTTCCAATCTTGTAAGGTGATCATCCAACCTCAAGAAATCTTTGTTTCTTACAGTAGGTTATCATTCTAATACAAGGTAATAATCATATTCAAACTTTGGTTCAATTTCTATAACTATAACAATCTTATTTCAAGTGATGATCTTACTTGAACTTGTTTTCGTGTCATGATTCTGCTTCAAGAACTTCGAGCCATCCAAGGATCCATTGAAGCTAGATCCATTTTTCTCTTTTCCAGTAGGTTTATCCAAGGAACTTAAGGTAGTAATGATGTTCATAACATCATTCGATTCATACATATAAAGCTATCTTATTCGAAGGTTTAAACTTGTAATCACTAGAACATAGTTTAGTTAATTCTAAACTTGTTCGCAAACAAAAGTTAATCCTTCTAACTTGACTTTTAAAATAAACTAAACACATGTTCTATATCTATATGATATGCTAACTTAATGATTTAAAACCTGGAAACACGAAAAACACCGTAAAACCGGATTTACGCCGTCGTAGTAACACCGCGGGCTGTTTTGGGTTAGTTAATTAAAAAATATGATAAACTTTGATTTTAAAGTTATTATTCTGAGAAAATGATTTTTATTATGAACATGAAACTATATCCAAAAATTATGATTAAACTCAAAGTGGAAGTATGTTTTCTAAAATGGTCATCTAGACGTCGTTCTTTCGACTGAAATGACTACCTTTACAAAAACGACTTGTAACTTATTTTTCCGACTATAAACCTATATTTTTCTGTTTAGATTCATAAAATAGAGTTCAATATGAAACCATAGCAATTTGATTCACTCAAAACGGATTTAAAATGAAGAAGTTATGGGTAAAACAAGATTGGATAATTTTTCTCATTTTAGCTACGTGAAAATTGGTAACAAATCTATTCCAACCATAACTTAATCAACTTGTATTGTATATTATGTAATCTTGAGATACCATAGACACGTATACAATGTTTCGACCTATCATGTCGACACATCTATATATATTTCGGAACAACCATAGACACTCTATATGTGAATGTTGGAGTTAGCTATACAGGGTTGAGGTTGATTCCAAAATATATATAGTTTGAGTTGTGATCAATACTGAGATACGTATACACTGGGTCGTGGATTGATTCAAGATAATATTTATCGATTTATTTCTGTACATCTAACTGTGGACAACTAGTTGTAGGTTACTAACAAGGACAGCTGACTTAATAAACTTAAAACATCAAAATATATTAAAAGTGTTGTAAATATATTTTGAACATACTTTGATATATATGTATATATTGTTATAGGTTCGTGAATCAACCAGTGGCAGTGTCATGGATACAGATATATCCCATATTTTTAATAATGCACTTAACTTTATTTATGTAGTAATGCATTTCACTTTAGTAGTACCAGTGTCATGGATACAGATATATCCCATATTTTTTTATTATGTGTATCAAACATTCAAATTTAGTATATTGTGGCATCATATGATTTGTTCTTTCACTTATGTATAACATTTGTGGTATAATTGCATTCACATAAAATGAGTAATTAACAGAAGACAAATCATATTTTAGTTTATTTCATATTATTCACAAGTACAGTTATTATAAATTCATACATGATTACTACTTTAAAATTCAGTCATATGTGAACACAATAATCATGTCTAGTTACCAAACATACTACAATTTATTTTTAGATCAATATTCACAACGAAATTGCCCATTTTGTACTCAAAATCTTGACATCTCATCCCTATAATAATTCATGTGATATGTAGTAAATCTAAACTAGTGATAAAAAAAACAATAAGCAAATTGTACATCAATAACAAAGATAGTGATTCGTAGTTACCTTTAAGTCATGTTCGTGTTAGAAGAAACTAGACCCACAACTACTCCGTATTCTCCTTTGAATTCTCTACTTTCTCTTATATCTTCCTTCTAATATTATGATGGATTGTAGTGAGTAATGTGAATATCAAGTTGGTGAATATGAATATTTCATTTCATTTGATTTAGTTGTATTTCATTTGATCTAGCCAAGAGAGTGCCAAATGAAACTTGTGGGATATATAACTTGATGAGACTATCCATATCCCTTTCAATAAATAATGGCTACAAAAATTCCACTTAACTGATGAGTTGATCTTTCACATTTAGCATTGCATTTAGTTATTTAGTTTTGAAAATATTAATACAAGGTAAGTGGCTACTTGTTAATAATCTTAATTAATCTATAGCATGATACAAAATCAAAGTTGTATAAAACATTGCTACGTTCTTAACTTACTAGCCCAAATGTTATTTTAATTAATTTTTAATTAACTTATTTACCACTAATTACTTATGTATTATCTTACAAATTTTATTTATTTTAATTTGGGTCATTATCATATGTAAGTAATGAATGATTAAATACAAATTATGAGTTTTTAGTTTATTTTAATTTTTATAAGATATTACAACTCCACCTACTTAAAAAAAATTTCGTCCTCGAAATTGAAAGAAGTTATAGAATTGAAATGCACCAACTAGCAAACAAATGAGGGTGCTCGGCCCGCATGGTTTCCTCGAGTTCCCAAGTGGCCTCGCTAGCAGAATGATTCTTCCATTGAACTTTAACGAAAGGGGTGGAGCTTTTACGAGTTACTCGCTCCTCGCGTTCTATAATAGCTTCGGGCTCCTCAACATAAGAAAGATCGGCTCGAATTTCAGAAAAAGGATATTGCACCACGTGCAATGGATGATAGTTGTAACCCCACAACTGAGATACGTGAAATACGTTATGAACATGAGATAACTGTGGTGGTAATGCTAAACGATAAGATACTTCACCAACTCGATCCAATATCTCAAATGGGCCAATATATCGAGGACTGAGCTTTCCTTTCAAAACAAAACATCGTATAACCTTCCAAGGTGACACCTTTAAAAACACCTTATCACCCACAACAAACTCTAACGGACGTCGGTGTTTATCGGCATACACTTTCTGTCTCGATTGAGCTTCCTTCAGTCGATTCGTAGCTATAGCGACCTTTTCATTAGTTACTCTAACCAACTCAGGTCCTTCAATCAATTTTTCACCCGCTTCATTCCAACAAACTGGCGCTCTACACTTTCGACCATAGAGCATCTCAAATGGCGCCATACGGATACTAGCCTGCCAACTATTATTATAGGCAAACTCCACCAAACATAAGTACTCATCCCAATTTCCCTTCCAATCTAGGGCACACGCTCGAAGCATATCTTCCAGGATCTGTATCGTACGCTCAGACTGTACATCAGTTTGTGGATGAAAAGCAGTACTAAGCTTCAATCGCGTACCCCAAGCTTTATGTAACCCCTTCCAAAATCTAGATGTAAACCGAGGATCACGATCAGATACGGTGGACGAAGGAACCCCATGTAATTTCACAATTTCCTGCTGAAAAAGCTCGGATAGCTTACTTACTGAATAATCCATACGAATAGGCAAGAAATGTGCCGATTTGGTTAATCTATCAATCACCACCCAAATAGCATCGTGCCTTTTCACAGTCTTCGGTAAACCACATACAAAATCCATTGAGATATCATCCCACTTCCACACGGGAATGTCCAATGGCTGCAACAAACCACTAGCACGTTGGTGCTCGATCTTTAATTGTTGACAAGTAAGGCACTTCCCAACATATCTAGCAACGTCTTTCTTCATGCCACTCCACCAAAAGTGCTGCTTTAAATCCTGATACATTTTGGTTGAACCAGGATGTACAGAAAAATTTGAGTTGTGAGCCTCAGACAATAGAGCCTCACGAATAGCATCAGCATTAGGAACACACAATTGATTCCCACACCAAATAACCCCATCATCATCTTCTCTGAACTCTTTCACTTTACCCTCTTCTATGTTTTGAACCACTGTCCATAAATCCCCATAATCCAATTGAGCCTCTTTTATTCTTGAAATTAAATCAGACTCGAGTTTTAAATTTGCCAACATCCCCGATGCTCCTCTTTTACTCAATCCCATATCAAGTCTTTCGAATTCTCGAATGTGAGTAACTAAACATGAGATACTACCAAATGTCTTTCTACTCAAAGCGTCAGCTACCACATTCGCTTTACCCGAATGATATTGAATGTTTGCATCATAATCCTTCAATAACTCAAGCCACCTTCGTTGTCTCATATTTATCTCTTTTTGCGTGAATATGTATTTGAGACTCTTGTGATCGGTGAAAATATCACAAGTTTCTCCGTAAAGGTAATGCCTCCATATTTTCAGCGCAAATAGCACAACAGCTAACTCCAGATCATGAGTAGGGTAATTAACCTCATAGGGTATCAACTGTCTCGAGGCATAAGCAATTACCTTCCCATGCTGCATCAAAACACAACCCAGACCATGCTTAGAAGCATCACTATAGATTTGAAAACCCCCACTTCCTGACGGCAATGCAAGAATAGGAGCTGATACAAGTCTTTTCTTTAACTCATCGAAACTCTTTTGTCGTTCCTCGGTCCACACAAATTTTTCCCCTTTCCTCAACAACTTGGTAAGCGGGAAAGCAATCGTTGAAAAACCTTCAACAAATCTTCGATAATAACCAGCTAGACCAAGAAAACTTCTAACCTCAACAACAGAAGTAGGTCTTGACCAATTTGTAATAGCCTCAATTTTCGCTGGATCCATCATTATACCCTTAGCCGATACAACATGACCCAAGAAGGCAACCCGTTACAACCAGAATTCACATTTAGAGAACTTCGCAAATAATTTCTTACTTCGGAGTGTTTCAAGTACAACACGAAGATGATTCTCATGTTCTTCATTACCCTTTGAGAATACCAAGATATCATCAATGAATACGATCACAAACTTATCCAAATACTTATGGAGCACACGGTTCATTAGATCCATGAAAACTGCAGGAGCATTAGTTAATCCAAACGGCGTCACTAAAAACTCATAGTGCCCATAACGAGTGCGGAAAGCAGTCTTAGGGATATCTTCTTCTTTAACACGGAGCTGATGATACCCAGACCTAAGATCAGTCTTAGAAAAATACTTCGAACCTTGCAGCTGATCAAACAAATCATCAATACGTGGAAGCGGATAACGGTTTCGGATAGTGATACGATTTAACTCGCGATAATCAATGCAAAGTCTCATGCTACCATCCTTCTTCTTGAAAAACAAAACCGGCGCACCCCAATGGGACACACTTGGTCGAATATAACCACAATCTATCAACTCTTGCAATTGCTCCTTGAGTTCTTGCAACTCAGGTGGTGCCATACGATAAGGAGCTTTTGATATCGGTTGTGAACTAGGAATAAAATCAATCGAAAATTCAACTTCACGAACTGGAGACAAACCTTGCAATTCGTCAGGAAATACATCGGGAAACTCTCGAACAACATCAATATTTTCAAGCGAAGGACTCTCGACAGACAAATTCTGAATCGAAGCTAAATAACCAACACAACCATCTGAAATGATCTTTCTCGCCTTAAGCGCTGAGATAACTTTAATAGATTTTACGGGAAGATCACCATTAAAGACACAATCGGGTATAGAATGATTTCCAAACAAAATCCTCTTAGAATAACAATCGATGTTCGCGTGATGGCGAGATAACCAATCCATGCCAAGAATAATGTCAAAGTCATGCATCTTCATAGGAAAGAGATTTGCGGGAAACATGCAGTCATTAAATTCCAAACGGCAGTTTTGAAAAACACGATCTATAATTTCAATATTACCCATTGGGGTAGAGATCGTAAACGGAGTAGACAACCAAGTTGGAGACACTTTCAAATATTTCGAGCTCTTAACAGACACAATGGAGTGCGTAGAGCTAGAATCAAACAGAACGAAGAGGGCACGATGATGTACAAATACATGACCAGTAATAGTACCTAATAATATCAAGAATGAATGAACAAATAACTCAAAGGAAATATTTTTAAAATGAATAGGGATCGAAATATACCTGTAGCGTCAGCAGCCTGAGCAGCAGTCATGGCAAAGACGCGTCCACCAGGAGCTGGCGGAGGAACCCTCGGAACAAACCCATGTCTAGGATTCTTTCAATCCTTAGCTAAGTGACTAACCTCTCCACAAGCAAAACATGAACCCGCACTATGATAACAAACTCTTCTCGGATGATTCTTTCCACAAGTCCCACACGGTGCATTGGCATTAACACCACCACTTCCATTACCCCTTTGCTGCTCGTGGGGACGGTACACTTGTAATTGACCACGGTTATTATTATTTGGCCCGGTGTCAATCCTTTGCTGATTTCCTCTATTATTCCAATTATTACTATGATACCATTGGTTCTCAGATTGTTGACCCTATTTGGTAGTCGATGCAGACATAAATCGTAGTGGTTGTGCAATCTTAACCCTCTTTTTTTTTACCATCATCATTTTTAGTAGCCAAATACTCGGCTCGCTCCATCTCCAAATTTCGAGCATAATCGGCTGCCTCAACGACATCAAAACATTTCAGATTAATCATTTTAGAGCGGTAGCGCCCAATGAACAGTCCATTTGTACTTACGGGCTTGGTCCTCAGCAGACCCAGCAGCAGCCCCAATAAAACCCACAAGCCTCAAAAACCTCTTAGTGAAAACATTAATAGACTCATCATTCCCTTGCTTAATATTCACATACTCCCGAATCACAGCCTCTTTCTCCGCCTCTGAAAAGTTCTGACGGAAAAACAACTCTTTGAAATCAAGCTAATCTAATGAATCCTCAAATTCGATACCCCCTTTTGCTTGTCTCAAAGCGATCCACCAACGCTGAGCATCCCCCTCTAGCTTATAAACAGCCAATGGGACCCAAAATCTCTCTTCACAACCAAGCACTCGGTATATCTTTTCAATGTGAGTGATCCAATTCTCAGCTTCCACGGGGGTACTAGCAGTGCTGAATGACAAAGGACGTTGTTTTTGAAACTGTCCTAGCCAAACATGAATAGTATCTCCCGTTACAGTTTTATCCTCCTTATATTCATCCTCTTCTTCATGCTTAAAAGTCTCGCCACCTTGCTTACGCATCGCGTCAATAGCTTGAGCTACAATATTGGGTAACAAATTTGTGATAGTTTGGTTTATCTTGTTTTCTACTTCTTCCTCAGACATTCCTTTTCTTTTCGGTGCCATCTATGAACGAGACGAGGATATAACGGTTACGATTAGTACGAAGAATAAAAGAGAATATTCAAAGTGGAAATAGAATACTATAGTGGAAAGAAAATCCTAACCCGAACGTCTACCCAAATCTCACAGGCCATAACTTAGGACTAAAGTTTCTACAGGAGGGAACCTAAGCTCTGATACCATCTGTAAAGACCCTAATCTTACGAATTTCGATAATCATAAACAAAAGTAACTTAAAAGACAAAGTGCGTCGTTCTTATCCGAATTCAAACCATAGTCAAAACCAAAGTTGACAACCTTATTCAAAAGTACTACTAAACCAAAATAAACTACTAAATCTTGAAGGAAATCTCTAAGGCAAGGTGCTAAGTTCACTCTACTCTACACTCTTCCCTCGTTCCCAACGCCCCCTTGATTACCTGTCGTATAAGAAGGAAAACAAATAATACGACTGAGCCAAAGCCCAGTGAACGGATATAACAAATAACGGAGTATAGTATGACATGCAAAATTTAATTTCAAAACGAACTTATTTTCAAAATAACTTAGTTACAAAAAAAAGTTCGAATGTGTATAGATCCACAATACCATATATCATGATGCAAATTTCATAAAATAATGCACTAAGAGTCAAAACAAATATGTACAAAGTATCAAATTGAAATCATACGGTAGCTACTCCACTAATCATCCATATCGGTGACGTTTCATATGACACTACGATGAACGTACACCGTCAAAATAAAATCCTAGGATCGATCCATACGCCTCCTATCACAAATATATAATAACAAAGAGCTCGTACAAACATCCGGGTAATCAAAAGGAGACGCCGTAGATATAACAAAATACACCACTACGGTCGATGCTACATTACCGGTGTCACAATAACGCGCCCATGGGACCTCCATGGATAGGTTACTCTTAGGCATATTTTATGAAAACGTTTTACCAACTTATAACTACGTAATTCCAAATGCTTTTCAAGTGATTAAAAGACTCTAAATATATATTTGAAAAGAATTAATAAAATGACTTAAATATTTTACGCTTGACCAAATACTTAAAATGTTTATATTATAGTATGTCGTATTATTTTAAAATCACGTGTCACCCAACCGATCGGTACAACCTTTGTCACGAGTCATGGTACATAATATCTTAGCCCTTTACAAATTAATAGCTTAAACGGGACTTAACGGGACATGTAAAGTCACACGGAATGAGGGATACTCGATACGTATCACCGTACCACTCGCCACACTCACACATGTTCTTTACCGGAATGTTTCCGACATTTTTCGGGGCTGTTTCGAGGCAAATACGGGCTGTTTTCGGGGCTAAAAATAGCTGCTGTTCGGGGATAGTTTCACAGCCGTTTTGGGCTGTTTTCAGGACTGATTTGATGGGGTTTTCGAGACAAGACTTTGACACAATTTCCAAAGACCAAAATATTATGATTCCTCAACTATTATATGAAATGTCCCGTTCTTATTGATTAAAAACGTTCCATATTAATTGATTTCGTTGCGAGGTTTTGACCTCTATATGAGATGTTTTTCAAAGACTGCATTCACGGTGTGTCGAGTAGTCGGTGCCATTTCCTTCAAAATAGTCAAATGGAACAAGTTAATCATGCAGAATATTAAGAGTAGTTAATAGTATTTCGTAGCATAATATGAACTCATTTATAAAAGCTTTTTCTTCATATTAGCGTTTTATAAGTTTAAATTCGGGTAGTACCTACCCGTTAAGTTCATACTTAGTAGCTAATATACAATTCAACTACTACAATTCTATATGAAAAACTGATTATAATAATATTTCGCGTTCAAACTTTTACACAATATTTTACAAACTTACAATACCGCTTATTTTACATATAGCATGAAATATAGCACACAATAAATTTGATACAAGATGGTTGTGAAGATAATTCTAGCTAGTACACAAGTCGTTCAGCAAAGGCAATAAAGACACGTAATTCATACGTCCAGAAACAAGTCATGCATTCTGGTTTTACTAGGACTACTTCCCATCCTTGGTCTTGTGGAACATAACCGTTATGGCCGTTGATAAGACAGCGTGTTGTAACGTCGTCAAAGGGACGAGGGTTACGTAATGTCCAACAGTCCCGTAACAATCTAAAAACCTCATTTCTTACCCCAATTACCGACTCCGTCACTTGTGGGAACGTTTTGTTTAATAGTTGTAGGCCGATGTTCTTGTTCTCACTTTGGTGAGAAGCGAACATTACTAATCCGTAAGCATAACATGCTTCTTTATGTTGCATGTTAGCCGCTTTTTCTAAATCACGAAGTCCAATATTCGGATATATTGAGTCAAAATAATTTCTTAACCCATTGCGTAAAATAGCATTTGGGTTCCCCGCAATATATGCGTCAAAGTAAACACATCGTAACTTATGGATTTCCCAATGTGATATCCCCCATCTTTCGAACGAAAGCCTTTTATAAACCAAGGCATTCTTGGAACGTTCTTCGAATGTCTTACAAACTGATCTCGCCTTAAATAGTTGTGCCGAAGAATTCTGACCGACTCTAGACAAGATTTCATCAATCATGTCTCCGGGTAGGTCTCTTAAAATATTGGGTTGTCTATCCATTTTGTGTTTTTATACTGTAAAATAGACAAGAGTTAGATTCATAAAAAAAAATACTTATTAATACAAGCAATTTTTACATATATCATAAAGCATAAGCACACTATATTACTTATATTACACCACACGAATACAATTATCTTATTCCGACTCGCTTGTTTCTTCTTCTTCGGTTTTGGTTCGTTTTGCCAAGTTTCTAGGGATATATGATGTTCCCCTAATACGAGCCGTCGTTATCCACATTGGTTTAGAAAAACCTGGTGGTTTAGAGGTTCCCGGGTCATTGTTACAACTTAAGGACTTTGGGGGTTGACGATACATATAAAGTTCATCGGGGTTGGAATTATATTTCTCTATTTTTATGCCCTTTCCCTTATTATTTTCTTTTGCCTTTTTAAATTCAGTTGGGGTAATTTCTATAACATCATCGGAATTCTCGTCGAAATCCGATTCATCGGAGAATTGGTAATCCTCCCAATATTTTGCTTCCTTGGCGGAAACACCATTGACCATAATTAACCTTGGTCGGTTGTTTGAGGATTTTCTTTTACTTAACCGTTTTATTATTTCCCCCACCGGTTCTATTTCTTCATCCAGTTCCGATTCTTCTTCCGGTTCCGACTCTTCTTCCGGTTCCTCTTCGGGAACTTGTGAATCAGTCCACGAATCATTCCAATTTACATTTGACTCTTCATTATTATTAGGTGAGTCAATGGGACTTGTTCTAGAGGTAGACATCTATCACATAATATCAAACGCATTAAGAGATTAATATATCACATAATATTCACATGTTAAAAATATATAGTTTCCAACAAAATTTGTTAAGCAATCATTTTTCAAGTAAACACGGTCGAAGTCCAGACTCACTAATGCATCCTAACAAACTCGATAAGACACACTAATGCAAAATTCTGGTTCTCTAAGACCAACGCTCTGATACCAACTGAAATGTCCCGTTCTTATTGATTAAAAACGTTCCATATTAATTGATTTCGTTGCGAGGTTTTGACCTCTATATGAGATGTTTTTCAAAGACTGCATTCATTTTTAAAACAAACCATAACCTTTATTTCATAGATAAAGGTTTTAAAAAGCTTTATGTAGATTATCAAATAATGATAATCTAAAATATCCTGTTTACACACGACCATTACATAATGGTTTACAATACAAATATGTTACAACAAAATAAGTTTCTTGAATGCAGTTTTTACACAATATCATACAAGCACGGACTCCAAATCTCGTCCTTATTTAAGTATGCGACAGCGGAAGCTCTTAATAATCACCTGAGAATAAACATGCTTAAAACGTCAACAAAAATGTTGGTGAGTTATATGTTTAACCTATATATATCAAATCATAATAATAGACCACAAGATTTCATATTCCAATACACATCCCATACATAGAGATAAAAATCATTCATATGGTGAACACCTGGTAACCGACATTAACAAGATGCATATATAAGAATATCCCCATCATTCCGGGACACCCTTCAGATATGATATAAATTTCGAAGTACTAAAGCATCCGGTACTTTGGATGGGGTTTGTTAGGCCCAATAGATCTATCTTTAGGATTCTTGTCAATTAGGGTGTCTGTTCCCTAATTCTTAGATTACCAGACTTAATAAAAAGGGGCATATTCGATTTCGATAATTCAACCATAGAATGTAGTTTCACGTACTTGTGTCTATTTTGTAAATCATTTATAAAACCTGCATGTATTCTCATCCCAAAAATATTAGATTTTAAAAGTGGGACTATAACTCACTTTCACAGATTTTTACTTCGTCGGGAAGTAAGACTTGGCCACTGGTTGATTCACGAACCTATAACAATATATACATATATATCAAAGTATGTGCAAAATATATTTACAACACTTTTAATATATTTTGATGTTTTAAGTTTATTAAGTCAGCTGTCCTCGTTAGTAACCTACAACTAGTTGTCCACAGTTAGATATACAGAAATAAATCGATAAATATTATCTTGAATCAATCCACGACCCAGTGTATACGTATCTCAGTATTGATCACAACTCAAACTATACATATTTTGGAATCAACCTCAACCCTGTATAGCTAACTTCAACATTCACATATAGAGTGTCTATGGTTGTTCCGAAATATATATAGATGTGTCGACATGATAGGTCGAAACATTATATACGTGTCTATGGTATCTCAAGATTACATAATATACAATACAAGTTGATTAAGTTATGGTTGGAATATATTTGTTACCAATTTTCACGTAGCTAAAATGAGAAAAATTATCCAATCTTGTTTTACCCATAACTTCTTCATTTTAAATCCGTTTTGAGTGAATCAAATTGCTATGGTTTCATATTGAACTCTATTTTATGAATCTAAACAGAAAAAGTATAGGTTTATAGTCGTAAAAATAAGTTACAAGTCGTTTTTGTAAAGGTAGTCATTTCAGTCGAAAGAACGACGTCTAGATGACCATTTTAGAAAACATACTTCCACTTTGAGTTTAACCATAATTTTTGGATATAGTTTCATGTTCATAATAAAAATCATTTTCTCAGAATAACAACTTTTAAATCAAAGTTTATCATAGTTTTTAATTAACTAACCCAAAACAGCCCACGGTGTTACTACGACGGCGTAAATCCGGTTTTACGGTGTTTTTCGTGTTTCCAGGTTTTAAATCATTAAGTTAGCATATCATATAGATATAGAACATGTGTTTAGTTAATTTTAAAAGTCAAGTTAGAAGGATTAACTTTTGTTTGCGAACAAGTTTAGAATTAACTAAACTATGTTCTAGTGATTACGAGTTTAAACCTTCGAATAAGATAGTTTTATATATATGAATCGAATGATGTTATGAACATCATTACTACCTCAAGTTTAGTAGGTAAACCTACTGGAAGTGACAAGAAATGATCTAGCTTCAAAGGATCTTGGATGGCTTGAAAGTTCTTGAAGTAGGATCATGACACAAAAACAAGTTCAAGTAAGATTTTTACTCGAATTAAGATAGTTTATAGTTATAGAAATTGAATCAAAGTTTGAATATGAATATTACCTTGAATAAGAAAGATAACCTACTATATATAACAAAGGTTTCTTGATCTTAGATGATTACTTGGAATGGATTAGAAAGCTTGGAAGTAAATTAGTAAACTTGAAGGGATTTTTGAAGTGTTCTTGAAGTGTTCTTCCTATGATGATTATAGCTTGATTCTTGAAGTGATTTTTGATGAAGATGATGATTAACTACTGGAAAAATACGTTCATAATAGAGTGTGTGTGTGTTGAGAGAGAATTAGAAAGAGAATTGGAAGTGAAATGGAGTGAATGATGAGTGGTAATTAGTGAGTGGGGTTAAAAGGAGTTCTAGTTAGTTGACTAGCTCATGGTAGAAGTTAAAATTGATTAGTCATACATGACATAATCAAGAGTGGAATCCCATGCTATATACCCATAGTAAGTACGTTTTGAAGCTGTGTATAATACGGGTAAGAATACGACTAGAATTCTTGATGAAAGAAAAGAATGGGAAAGTAACTGTAACCATTTTCGTTAAGTATGAGTGTTTTGATATATGTCTTGAAGTCTTCCAAAAGTATTTTAATACATCTAAATACACTACATGTATATACATTTTAACCGAGTCGTTAAGTCATCGTTATTCGTTACATGTAAGTGTTGTTTTGAAACCTTTAAGTTAACGATCTCAATTAATGTTGTTAACCCATTGTTTATTATATCTAATGAGATGTTAAATTATTATATTATTATGATATTATGATATATTAATATATCTTAATATGATATATACATTTAAATGTCGTTACAACGATAATCGTTACATATATGTCTCGTTTCGAAATCCTTAAGTTAGTAGTCTTGTTTATATGTATATAACTTATTGTTAATATACTTATGAAGATACTTACTTATCATAATCTCATGTTAACCATATGTATATTCATATATATATCGTCATGTCGTTTTTACAAGTTTTAACGTTCGTGAATCGCCGGTCAACTTGGGTGGTCAATTGTCTATATGAAACATATTTCAATTAATCAAGTCTTAACAAGTTTGATTGCTTAACATGTTGGAAACATTTAATCATGTAAATATCAATCTCAATTAATATATATAAACATGGAAAAGTTCGGGTCACTACAGTACCTACCCGTTAAATAAATTTCATCCCGAAATTTTAAGCTGTTGAAGGTGTTGACGAATCTTCTGGAAATAGATGCGGGTATTTCTTCTTTATCGGATCTTCACGCTCCCAGGTGAACTCGGGTCCTCTACGAGTATTCCATCAAACCTTAACAATTGGTATCTTGTTTTGCTTAAGTCTTTTAACCTCACGATCCATTATTTCGATGGGTTCTTCGATGAATTGAAGTTTTTCGTTGATTTGGATTTCATCTAATGGAATAGTGAGATCTTCTTTAGCAAAACATTTCTTCAAATTCGAGACGTGGAAAGTGTTATGTACAGCCACGAGTTGTTGAGGTAACTCAAGTCGGTAAGCTACTGGTCCGACACGATCAATAATCTTGAATGGTCCAATATACCTTGGATTTAATTTCCCTCGTTTACCAAATCGAACAACGCCTTTCCAAGGTGCAACTTTAAGCATGACCATCTCTCCAATTTCAAATTCTATATCTTTTCTTTTAATGTCAGCGTAGCTCTTTTGTCGACTTTGGGCGGTTTTCAACCGTTGTTGAATTTGGATGATCTTCTCGGTAGTTTCTTGTATAATCTCCGGACCCGTAATTTGTCTATCCCCCACTTCACTCCAACAAATCGGAGACCTGCACTTTCTACCATAAAGTGCTTCAAACGGCGCCATCTCAATGCTTGAATGGTAGCTGTTGTTGTAGGAAAATTCTGCTAACGGTAGATGTCGATCCCAACTGTTTCCGAAATCAATAACACATGCTCGTAGCATGTCTTCAAGCGTTTGTATCGTCCTTTCGCTCTGCCCATCAGTTTGTGGATGATAGGCAGTACTCATGTCTAGACGAGTTCCTAATGCTTGCTGTAATGTCTGCCAGAATCTTGAAATAAATCTGCCATCCCTATCAGAGATAATAGAGATTGGTATTCCATGTCTGGAGACGACTTCCTTCAAATACAGTCGTGCTAACTTCTCCATCTTGTCATCTTCTCTTATTGGTAGGAAGTGTGCTGATTTGGTGAGACGATCAACTATTACCCAAATAGTATCAAAACCACTTGCAGTCCTTGGCAATTTAGTGATGAAATCCATGGTAATGTTTTCCCATTTCCATTCCGGGATTTCGGGTTATTGAAGTAGACCTGATGGTTTTTGATGCTCAGCTTTGACCTTAGAACACGTCAAACATTCTCCTACATATTTTGCAACATCGGCTTTCATACCCGGCCACCAAAAATGTTTCTTGAGATCCTTGTACATCTTCCCCGTTCCAGGGTGTATTGAGTATCTGGTTTTATGAGCTTCTCTAAGTACCATTTCTCTCATATCTCCAAATTTTGGTACCCAAATCCTTTCAGCCCTATACCGGGTTCCGTCTTCCCGAATATTAAGATGCTTCTCCGATCCCTTGGGTATTTCATCCTTTAAATTTCCCTCTTTTAAAACTCCTTGTTGCGCCTCCTTTATTTGAGTAGTAAGGTTATTATGAATCATTATATTCATAGATTTTACTCGAATGGGTTCTCTGTCCTTCCTGCTCAAGGCATCGGCTACCACATTTGCCTTTCCTGGGTGGTAACGAATCTCAAAGTCGTAATCATTCAACAATTCAATCCACCTACGCTGCCTCATATTCAGTTGTTTCTGATTAAATATGTGTTGAAGACTTTTGTGGTCGGTATATATAATACTTTTGACCCCATATAAGTAGTGCCTCCAAGTCTTTAATGCAAAAACAACCGCGCCTAATTCCAAATCATGCGTCGTATAATTTTGTTCGTGAATCTTCAATTGTCTAGACGCATAAGCAATCACCTTTGTTCGTTGCATTAATACACAACCGAGACCTTGCTTTGATGCATCACAATAAATCACAAAATCATCATTCCCTTCAGGCAATGACAATATAGGTGCCGTAGTTAGCTTTTTCTTCAATAACTGAAACGCTTTCTCTTGTTCATCATTCCATTCAAATTTCTTCCCTTTATGCGTTAATGCAGTCAAGGGTTTTGCTATTCTGGAAAAGTCTTGGATGAACCTTCTGTAGTAACCAGCTAGTCCTAAAAACTGGCGTATGTGTTTCGGAGTTTTCGGGGTTTCTCACTTTTCAACAGTTTCTATCTTTGCCGGATCCACCTTAATACCTTCTTTGTTCACTATGTGACCGAGGAATTGAACTTCTTCCAACCAAAATGCACACTTTGAAAACTTAGCGTACAATTCTTCCTTCCTCAATACTTCTAACACCTTTCTCAAATGTTCACCGTGTTCTTGGTCATTCTTTGAGTAAATAAGTATGTCATCAATGAAAACAATGACAAACTTGTCAAGGTATGGTCCACACACTCGGTTCATAAGGTCCATGAACATAGCTGGTGCATTAGTTAAACCAAACGGCATGACCATAAACTCGTAATGACCGTAACGTGTTCTGAAAGCAGTCTTTGGAATATCATCTTCTTTCACCCGCATTTGATGATACCCGGAACGTAAGTCAATCTTTGAATAAACAGACGAGCCTTGTAGTTGATCAAATAAGTCGTCGATTCTCGGTAGTGGGTAACGGTTCTTGATGGTAAGTTTGTTCAACTCTCGGTAGTCGATACACAACCTGAATGTACCATCTTTCTTCTTGACAAACAAAACAGGAGCTCCCCACGGTGATGTGCTTGGTCGAATGAAACCACGCTCTAAAAGTTCTTGTAATTGGCTTTGCAGTTCTTTCATCTCGCTGGGTGCGAGTCTGTAAGGAGCACGAGCTATTGGTGCAGCTCCTGGTACAAGATCTATTTGAAATTCAACGGATCGATGTGGGGGTAATCCCGGTAATTCTTTCGGAAATACATCGGGAAATTCTTTTGCAATGGGAACATCATTGATGCTCTTTTCTTTAGTTTGTACTTTCTCGACGTGTGCTAGAACAGCATAGCAACCTTTTCTTATTAGTTTTTGTGCCTTCAAATTACTAATAAGATGTAGCTTCGTGTTGCCCTTTTCTCCGTACACCATTAAGGGTTTTCCTTTTTCTCGTATAATGCGAATTGCATTTTTGTAACAAACGATCTCTGCTTTCACTTCTTTCAACCAGTCCATACCGATTATCACATCAAAACTCCCTAACTCTACTGGTATCAAATCAATCTTAAATGTTTCGCTAACCAGTTTAATTTCTCGATTCCGACATATATTATCTGCTGAAATTAATTTACCATTTGCTAATTCGAGTAAAAATTTACTATCCAAAGGCGTCAATGGACAACTTAATTTAGCACAAAAATCTCTACTCATATAGCTTCTATCCGCACCCGAATCAAATAAAACGTAAGCAGATTTATTGTCAATAAGAAACGTACCCGTAACAAGCTCCGGGTCTTCCTGTGCCTCTGCCGCATTAATATTGAAAACTCTTCCGCGGCCTTTTCCATTCGTGTTCTCCTGGTTCGGGCAATTTCTAATAATGTGGCCCGGTTTTCCACATTTATAACAAACTACATTGGCATAACTTGCTCCGCCATTACTCGTTCCGACACCATTTGTTCCTTTCGTTCTATTAACCCCTGGTCCGTAGACCTCACACTTCGCCGCGCTATGACCATTTCTTTTACACTTGTTGCAAAATTTGGTGCAGAACCCCGAGTGATACTTTTCACACCTTTGGCATAGCTGCTTCTGATTGTTGTTGTTGTTGCGGTTATTATTGTTGTTGGGATGATTGTTGTAGTTGTTGTTGTTGTTGTTGTTGTTGTTGTTGGGCCGTTTGTTGTAGTTGCGATTGATGTTGCGATTGTTGGGATAATTGTTGCGATTATTGTTGTAGTTGCTGTTGTTGTTGTATTGGTGATTCTTATCACCGTTTTCCTCCCACTTTCTTTTGACTTGCTTCACATTGGCCTCTTCAGTAGTCTGTTCTTTAATTCTTTCTTCAATCTGGTTCACTAGTTTGTGAGCCATTCTACATGCCTGTTGTATGGAGGCGGGCTCGTGTGAACTTATATCTTCTTGGATTCTTTCCGGTAATCCTTTCACAAATGCGTCGATCTTCTCTTCCTCATCTTCGAACGCTCCCGGACACAATAGGCACAATTCTGTGAATCGTCTTTCGTACGTGGTAATATCAAATCCTTGGGTTCGTAACCCTCTAAGTTCTGTCTTGAGCTTATTGACCTCGGTTCTGGGACGGTACTTCTCGTTCATCAAGTGATTGAATGCTGACCACGGTACTGCGTACGCATCGTCTTGTCCCACTTGCTCTAGATAGGTATTCCACCATGTTAACGCAGAACCTGTGAAGGTATGCGTAGCGTACTTTACTTTGTCCTCTTCAGTACACTTACTTATGGCAAACACCGATTCGACCTTCTCGGTCCACCGTTTCAATCCGATCGGTCCTTCGGTTCCATCAAATTCCAAAGGTTTGCAGGCAGTGAATTCTTTGTAGGTGCATCCTACACGATTTCCTGTACTGCTAGATCCAAGGTTATTGTTGGTATGTAGCGCAGCCTGTACTGCGGCTATATTTGAAGCTAGAAAAGTACGGAATTCCTCTTCATTCATATTCACGGTGTGTCGAGTAGTCGGTGCCATTTCCTTCAAAATAGTCAAATGGAACAAGTTAATCATACTGAATATTAAGAGTAGTTAATAGTATTTCGTAGCATAATATGAACTCATTTATATTAGCGTTTTATAAGTTTAAATTCGGGTAGTACCTACCCGTTAAGTTCATACTTAGTAGCTAATATACAATTCAACTACTACAATTCTATATGAAAAACTGATTATAATAATATTTCGCGTTCAAACTTTTACACAATATTTTACAAACTTACAATACCGCTTATTTTACATATAGCATGAAATATAGCACACAATAAATTTGATACAAGATGGTTGTGAAGATAATTCTAGCTAGTACACAAGTCGTTCAGCAAAGGCAATAAAGACACGTAATTCATACGTCCAGAAACAAGTCATGCATTCTGGTTTTACTAGGACTACTTCCCATCCTTGGTCTTGTGGAACATAACCGTTATGGCCGTTGATAAGATAGCGTGTTGTAACGTCGTCAAAGGGACGAGGGTTACGTAATGTCCAACAGTCCCGTAACAATCTAAAAACCTCATTTCTTACCCCAATTACCGACTCCGTCACTTGTGGGAACGTTTTGTTTAATAGTTGTAGGCCGATGTTCTTGTTCTCACTTTGGTGAGAAGCGAACATTACTAATCCGTAAGCATAACATGCTTCTTTATGTTGCATGTTAGCCGCTTTTTCTAAATCACGAAGTCCAATATTCGGATATATTGAGTCAAAATAATTTCTTAACCCATTGCGTAAAATAGCATTTGGGTTCCCCGCAATATATGCGTCAAAGTAAACACATCGTAACTTATGGATTTCCCAATGTGATATCCCCCATCTTTCGAACGAAAGCCTTTTATAAACCAAGGCATTCTTGGAACGTTCTTCGAATGTCTTACAAACTGATCTCTCCTTAAATAGTTGTGCCGAAGAATTCTGACCGACTCTAGACAAGATTTCATCAATCATGTCTCCGGGTAGTTCTCTTAAAATATTGGGTTGTCTATCCATTTTGTGTTTTTATACTGTAAAATTGACAAGAGTTAGATTCATAAAAAAAAATACTTATTAATACAAGCAATTTTTACATATATCATAAAGCATAAGCACACTATATTACTTATATTACACCACACGAATACAACTATCTTATTCCGACTCGCTTGTTTCTTCTTCTTCGGTTTTGGTTCATTTTGCCAAGTTTCTAGGGATATATGATGTTCCCCTAATACGAGCCGTCGTTATCCACATTGGTTTAGAAAAACCTGGTGGTTTAGAGGTTCCCGGATCATTGTTACAACTTAAGGACTTTGGGGGTTGACGATACATATAAAGTTCATCGGGGTTGGAATTATATTTCTCTATTTTTATGCCCTTTCCCTTATTATTTTCTTTTGCCTTTTTAAATTCAGTTGGGGTAATTTCTATAACATCATCAGAATTCTCGTCGGAATCCGATTCATCGGAGAATTGGTAATCCTCCCAATATTTTGCTTCCTTGGCGGAAACACCATTGACCATAATTAACCTTGGTCGGTTGGTTGAGGATTTTCTTTTACTTAACCGTTTTATTATTTCCCCCACCGGTTCTATTTCTTCATCTGGTTCCGATTCTTCTTCCGGTTCTGATTCTTCTTCCGGTTCCGACTCTTCTTCCGGTTCCTCTTCGGGAACTTGTGAATCAGTCCACGAATCATTCCAATTTACATTTGACTCTTCATTATTATTAGGTGAGTCAATGGGATTTGTTCTAGAGGTAGACATCTATCACATAATATCAAACGCGTTAAGAGATTAATATATCACATAATATTCACATGTTAAAAATATATAGTTTCCAACAAAATTTGTTAAGCAATCATTTTTCAAGTAAACACGGTCGAAGTCCAGACTCACTAATGCATCCTAACAAACTCGATAAGATACACTAATGCAAAATTCTGGTTCTCTAAGACCAACGCTCTGATACCAACTGAAATGTCCCGTTCTTATTGATTAAAAACGTTCCATATTAATTGATTTCGTTGCGAGGTTTTGACCTCTATATGAGATGTTTTTCAAAGACTGCATTCATTTTTAAAACAAACCATAACCTTTATTTCATAGATAAAGGTTTTAAAAAGCTTTACATAGATTATCAAATAATGATAATCTAAAATATCCTGTTTACACACGACCATTACATAATGGTTTACAATACAAATATGTTACAACAAAATAAGTTTCTTGAATGCAGTTTTTACACAATATCATACAAGCATGGACTCCAAATCTCGTCCTTATTTAAGTATGCGACAGCGGAAGCTCTTAATAATCACCTGAGAATAAACATGCTTAAAACGTCAACAAAAATTTTGGTGAGTTATAGGTTTAACCTATATATATCAAATCATAATAATAGACCACAAGATTTCATATTCCAATACACATCCCATACATAGAGATAAAAATCATTCATATGGTGAACACCTGGTAACTGACATTAACAAGATGCATATATAAGAATATCCCCATCATTCCGGGACACCCTTCAGATATGATATAAATTTCGAAGTACTAAAGCATCCGGTACTTTGGATGGGGTTTGTTAGACCCAATAGATCTATCTTTAGGATTCGCGTCAATTAGGGTGTCTGTTCCCTAATTCTTAGATTACCAGACTTAATAAAAAGGGGCATATTCGATTTCGATAATTCAACCATAGAATGTAGTTTCACGTACTTGTGTCTATTTTATAAATCATTTATAAAACCTGCATGTATTTTCATCCCAAAAATATTAGATTTTAAAAGTGTGACTATAACTCACTTTCACAAATTTTTACTTCGTCGGGAAGTAAGACTTGGCCACTGGTTGATTCACGAACCTATAATAATATATACATATATATCAAAGTATGTTCAAAATATATTTACAACACTTTTAATATATTTTGATGTTTTAAGTTTATTAAGTCAGCTGTCCTCGTTAGTAACCTACAACTAGTTGTCCACAGTTAGATATACAGAAATAAATCGATAAATATTATCTTGAATCAATCCACGACCCAGTGTATACGTATCTCAGTATTGATCACAACTCAAACTATACATATTTTGGAATCAACCTCAACCCTGTATAGCTAACTCCAACATTCACATATAGAGTGTCTATGGTTGTTCCGAAATATATATAGATGTGTCGACATGATAGGTCGAAACATTGTATACGTGTCTATGGTATCTCAAGATTACATAATATACAATACAAGTTGATTAAGTTATGGTTGGAATATATTTGTTACCAATTTTCACGTAGCTAAAATGAGAAAAATTATCCAATCTTGTTTTACCCATAACTTCTTCATTTTAAATCCGTTTTGAGTGAATCAAATTGCTATGGTTTCATATTGAACTCTATTTTATGAATCTAAACAGAAAAAGTATAGGTTTATAGTCGGAAAAATAAGTTACAAGTCGTTTTTGTAAAGGTAGTCATTTCAGTCGAAAGAACGACGTCTAGATGACCATTTTAGAAAACATACTTCCACTTTGAGTTTAACCATAATTTTTGGATATAGTTTCATGTTCATAATAAAAATCATTTTCTCAGAATAACAACTTTTAAATCAAAGTTTATCATAGTTTTTAATTAACTAACCCAAAGCAGCCCGCGGTGTTACTACGACGGCGTAAATCCGGTTTTACGGTGTTTTTCGTGTTTCCAGGTTTTAAATCATTAAGTTAGCATATCATATAGATATATAACATGTGTTTAGTTAATTTTAAAAGTCAAGTTAGAAGGATTAACTTTTGTTTGCGAACAAGTTTAGAATTAACTAAACTATGTTCTAGTGATTACGAGTTTAAAACTTCGAATAAGATAGTTTTATATATATGAATCGAATGATGTTATGAACATCATTACTACCTCAAGTTTAGTAGGTAAACCTACTGGAAGTGACAAGAAATGATCTAGCTTCAAAGGATCTTGGATGGCTTGAAAGTTCTTGAAGTAGGATCATGACACAAAAACAAGTTCAAGTAAGATTTTTACTCGAATTAAGATAGTTTATAGTTATAGAAATTGAATCAAAGTTTGAATATGAATATTACCTTGAATAAGAAAGATAACCTACTGTATATAACAAAGGTTTCTTGATCTTAGATGATTACTTGGAATGGATTAGAAAGCTTGGAAGTAAATTAGTAAACTTGAAGGGATTTTTGAAGTGTTCTTGAAGTGTTCTTCCTATGATGATTATAGCTTGATTCTTGAAGTGATTTTTGATGAAGATGATGATTAACTACTGGAAAAATACGTTCATAATAGTGTGTGTGTGTGTGTTGAGAGAGAATTAGAAAGAGAATTGGAAATGAAATGGAGTGAATGATGAGTGGTAATTGGTGAGTGGTGAGTGGGGTTAAAAGGAGTTCTAGTTAGTTGACTAGCTCATGGTAGAAGTTAAAATTGATTAGTCATACATGACATAATCAAGAGTGGAATACCATGCTAGTTCCTATTGGTATATACCCATAGTAAGTACGTTTTGAAGCTGTGTATAATACGGGTAAGAATACGACTAGAATTCTTGATGAAAGAAAAGAATGGGAAAGTAACTGTAACCATTTTCGTTAAGTATGAGTGTTTTGATATATGTCTTGAAGTCTTCCAAAAGTATTTTAATACATCTAAATACACTACATGTATATACATTTTAACTGAGTCGTTAAGTCATCGTTAGTCGTTACATGTAAGTGTTGTTTTGAAACCTTTAAGTTAACGATCTCAATTAATGTTGTTAACCCATTGTTTATTATATCTAATGAGATGTTAAATTATTATATTATCATGATATTATGATATATTAATATATCTTAATATGATATATACATTTAAATGTCGTTACAACGATAATCGTTACATATATGTCTCGTTTCGAAATCCTTAAGTTAGTAGTCTTGTTTATATGTATATAACTTATTGTTAATATACTTATGGAGATATTACTTATCATAATCTCATGTTAACCATATGTATATCCATATATATATCGTCATGTCGTTTTTACAAGTTTTAACGTTCGTGAATCGCCGGTCAACTTGGGTGGTCAATTGTCTATATGAAACATATTTCAATTAATCAAGTCTTAACAAGTTTGATTGCTTAACATGTTGGAAACATTTAATCATGTAAATATCAATCTCAATTAATATATATAAACATGGAAAAGTTCGGGTCACTACATTATACACAATCAACAACCTCGTTAGTACATCTAAAATGAGGAAAACATAACACATTTCAAAGGCTAATAGACAAACAATTTTAAACAAGCATGTCATACAATAATACTTATACAATTCGAAACAAAGTTTTGAGAGGAAAGATTTACCGAAGCGATCCTAGAACCACCTAGAATATCCGTACCTTATGTTGTTGAATGATGAAACTCCAAGGACAACAAAAATACCACCGAAAGGATGCGATCATCGAGCCGAATCTAATGAACACGCACGTATAAGCACAAAATATATTCAAGTAGGGAGTATGTAATATCCTTTATTCAAAAAGTGTCATCATATGATTTTTAAGTGTTTATTGTCATTTAAATAGTTCCAAGAATTTTATATTAACGAGATAGTTATATTACTACGACTTTCATATTCCAAATTGTTAGTGATTCAAGTATTTTAAGACTAAAAGTCCCACTATCCTAAGTGAAAACATGGACTTCAAATATCAATCTCTATTTCTTTTTCATATTACACCATAGATTTTAAATACTTCATTGCATATAATTAGTGGATTTAATATTAATATTGTATCATTAGAAACTATTGATTTATTGTTCACATCTATATAAATCATCTATTCTATGAACTGTATATACGAACAAAAGTTTTATAAATACTAGGAGTACGTAATAATGCACTTAACTTTATTTATGTAGTAATGCACTTTGCTTTAGTAGTACCAGTGTCATGGATACAGATATATCCCATATTTATTTATTATGTGTATCAAACATTCAAATTTAGTATATTGTGGCATCATATGATTTGTTCTTTCACTTATGCATAACATTTGTGGTATAATTGCATTCACATAAAATGAGTAATTAACAGAATACAAATCATATTTTAGTTTATTTCATATTATTCACAAGTACAGTTACTATAAAATCATACATGATTACTACTTTAAAATTCAGTCATATATGAACACAATAATCATGTCTAGTTACCAAACATACTACAATTTATTTTTAGATCAATATTCACAACGAAATTGCCCATTTTGTACTCAAAATTTTGACATCTCATCCCTATAATAATTCATGTGATATGTAGTAAATCTAAACTAGTGATAAAAAAAAAACAATAAGAAAATTGTACATCAATAACAAAGATGGTGATTCGTAGTTACCTTTAAGTCGTGTTCGTGTTAGAAGAAACTAGACCCACAACTACTCCGTATTCTCCTTTGAATTCTCTACTTTCTCTATTATCTTCCTTCTAATATTACGATGGATTGTAGTGAGTAATGTGAATATCAAGTTGGTGAGTATGAATATTTCATTTCATTTCATTTCATTTGATTTAGTTGTATTTCATTTGATCTAGCCAAGAGAGTGTCAAATGAAACTTGTGGGATATATAACTTGATGAGACTATCCATATCCCTTTCAATAAATAATGGCTACAAAAATTCCACTTAACTGATGAGTTGGTCTTTCACATTTAGCATTGCATTTAGTTATTTAGTTTTGAAAATATTAATACAAGGTAAGTGGCTACTTGTTAATAATCTTAATTAATCTATAGCATGATACAAAATCAAAATTGTATAAAACATTGCTATGTTCTTAACTTACTAGCCCAAATGTTATTTTAATTAATTTTTAATTAACTTATTTACCACTAATTACTTATGTATTATCTTACAGATTTTATTTATTTTAATTTGGGTCATTATCATATGTAAGTAATGAATGATTAAATACAAATTATGAGTTTTTAGTTTGTTTTAATTTTTATAGGATATAGGATATTACACCGTATGACATATTGGGTAAACACAATTAAATACCAAATCAGTACACGTTGATTCATATATTCAGCAGGCATGAGGTTTAAAACATCACTTTAAAATAGTTATAAACCAACAGAACCATTTACATCAGGTAATAAACGTTTCAAATTAGATATGAATATATAAATATAATTTGATTATTAAAACATCTCAATTTCGTAGAACATGAGTCTGTTTAAGTTTGTAAGTAAATATGTATACGAAACTGAAATAGCCAAGCATATAATCAACCAAAACGAGAAAGTTAAAACGATCTAACCGATTGAAGGGTTGAACAGGGCTTGTGTTTGACACAATTCCCTTAAACAGATTCTTTGTCTGTTCCCAGAGTACACCGGTCCGAAGCAGCGTACTGCCGGACTTGAACACTTGCCTGAAAGATAACCGAAACGGGAGACCGTTGATGTTGAAACCGAAAGAGAGCAAAATAGAGATCGTGAGTGTGTTTTTTCTTGCTAGAAAATCTTTGTGTGTCATACATTTGAGCAAGATGGTGTCTATTAATACACCAAAACAAACCAGCTCCATGATTTTCTTAATATTCATAAAGCTAACTAGTGGTGTAGTGGGTGAACGTAATGTTGGTTTATTTTGGCTAGTAGAAGATATGTTTATCCCACATTGGTGGGAGGAAGATGTGAGGGGTGAGTGACTTGGTTATATAAGAGGGGCTAAGTCTTCATTCCAAATCGCACCAATCAATACACTTTAAGTATTTGATTATTTCTTTCTTTCTTACCCTTGTTTGAGAGTTGTATTAGTTAAATATTTTGGAGAGTGTAGTTGGCTTAAGAGAGTCGTCTATATCATTGTAACAATTTGTGATATAGTGTATTTCTCTCTTTGGGGGCCGGTGGTTTTTCTCCTGTTTTGGAGTTTCCATGTTAAATCTTGTGTTGTGTATTGTTCTTATTTCTTTACTATTATTGTTGGGCTGGGTGGTGGGAATTAGTGAGGCCGTAATTTCTCAACACGTAACTCACTTAACTTGATGCCCATAAAATATGGCAATGATAGAGAGAAAATTCTGCAATAAAGGCAGCTTGTGGGCCAATCCTAACCCACAATTATCATGGGTAATGGGTCAAAACATCCCCATGGGTCAGGTGCAATGCCGAACCGAATACAAAACCATTTTCTCTTAATTTTCAGCATCAACCACCTCACTTTGAAGCACGATATCTCATTCACAATCACATAACTTTGGACACATAATATATCGTTGTGAAGCCCTTATCAAGAGCTACTCAACCATATAAACTATCACTCATAAATATGATATATACATATAGATATTTACGTCCAAAGTTTGAAAAAAATGCACCCAACATTGATATTTTTCCAACATTTACAAGCATATGACCACCATAGGACTAGGATTGAGTTACCTCGATACCTAAGACTGTTTAAACAACATTATTTTTATTTTATATATTATTATGAAGTAAAATCTTACCTCTAAAATATGTTACGGGCAAAAAAAAAAATCGATGACAATCGGCAGGTTTTGTAAACTGTAATTAACCGGCAATTTATGAGGTGGGGAAGAGTTTATATAGTTTAAAAGGATACTAGGTTCTTTAGGTTGTTAGGGTTTGTTTTTATACGGATTATGGAGTATTAAAATTGGATTAGATCTGATTTTATATAATCTGATTTTCATATTTTATATTAGTTAAACTAGTTAAATGACCCGTAAAATTACTGGTTTGTTCAACAAAATCATATAAAATACATCTTTAACGTTATAATGTGCATTAAGAAAATTTGTGGTTGATCAACATTATGTCCTTGACCTAATTGATACTAAAGAAGCGGATTATATCATTAACCTAAAGCAGACGACTATATCATTAACCTACTAACAATTATCATTGTCATTTAATTCACATTCCTACAATCCTACCATTCCTTCCAACAAAAGCATAAAATGAGAATTGATAAAACATGTAGCGAATCAGATCAAATCTTGCAAGTTTACACGGGTTTATTCCCTTAGTTACTTCCCTATATTACTCTGTTTCATCATCATTAATCATTATTATTAACGGTCCACTCTTAATCATCAATATGAAACCATAAAACTTTTACTATACTAATCTTCGTTGTAACCAAAAATATATTGGATATGTATATAAAAGTTGATTATTCTCAAGCTTCAGTTAATTAGGTCATAGTTTAGATATTTAACGCCTATCGGTCTTCCCCTTTCTGCGCTTGCCAGCAAACAAATGGTCTAAGAGTCGGAATGATTATGTCACCCTCTCCCTCTCGGGCTTTCTATCATTGGGTCAACAAAGGTTGTTAAAATCAAAATTGAAGCATAAGAAAAAATAAATTGATTTAAGGATGAATCAACCTAATAGGTCCAAATGAGCAAATCAAACAAAATTTATACAAAACCAAATCTTTTTTTTAGTAAAGGAAGATAAGCAGAAACAATGATTAAGAAAATGGTTTAGGCACGCATGACCTAACTATGACAATTACAATGTTAATTAGATATCCATTTCCCGAATTATTTCATTTTTTGACTTAAAAATTTTGAATTAACAATGCATTTGAACATATTCACATGGGCGATTATTTGAGAAGAACAGACATTTGACTATAGTTCTTTTTCAATCCATAAGAAAAGAGAAGTATGAAAAACAAACATTTGAATATATATAGTTCTTACTCTCTTTTGGTATACACATATGAGAACCCAAGTTCAATATCAATGAAGGCACTTATACATTTTCATAGTGGGAGATGATAATTCCAACATCAATATTACTTGTTCCACCATAATTTCAAGCTTTTTTCTCAAAATATCCCTTAATAAACTAGAACAAAAAGTTTTAAAAATTTTGTGTAAGCCTTTCATTAAGGGTATTATAGAAATTTTAGGTGGAACAAGTAATTTCCATGTTGGAAATATCAATTCCCATTTTGATACAGATATAGCATATTGGGACATAGATAAAGAGAAGCAAACATCATAGATCCAAGATAATTATAACTGTTGAAGCAAAATAGCCACCGACGGCAAATATAATTCAAGAGAAACAAATCAATTAAATTTTATCTTTATTAGCTTTTTCTCTTTGGCATTTCATCGAAATAGTTTGTGTTTTCATAAAAAAAAATCTGCAGAGATTCAAAAGAACGGAGCTGATATCAAATTACATTCATTATGCATACTACATACTAAAGCAATAAGAATAACTTAGCGAATTGTGCATTCTGAAACCAAATGATAACAAACTATAAAAAGAACAGAGATGGATAGTTTGGTCGTGTATACATGATTAAAAATAAATGCGTAAAAATAAAGCATCATGGCCTGAAAATTAGAAGGATTAAGGGTCTCATCTCACTCTACATATAAACGTGAAACATCTTCGTCAAACATGAGTTTCTCGATTTAAATCCTTCGTCATCAATAGATCCAAAAACTCTTATTGCCTACAAGTAAATAACAAAATAATTATCTAAACTTCAAACAACTTAAACTGCATTCAAAATCATTACTGACTTTAACTTTGATATAGGCTTTGTAAATGAGATGGTAAAATTACTTTTCCAAATTAAAACATCATTAGTATCATATTAAACACTTATACCTTCTATAGATTTTCACTTTGACATTTCATTAAGTAGTAGTGAAGTTGTAAGATCAAAAGAGTTGAATCGCAAAATATAGCTATGTACGCATTTGTTGACCTGAAAATAAGCAAATTCAAGAGAAAAGAACAATATGCAAATTCAAGGTAGTGAACACCAGAAAAATTGACCTAAAAATATCGTTATTATCCTTCGAATATCTAGTCAAACAAATATCGTGGTAAAGTCTAACTGATGGTTCGTTTGTTAGCAATCAACATTAGGGTAGAAGAATGATAACTGCAAATAAGGAAAAAACATTTGGTTTAAAACTTACGATTTAGAGATGAATCAATACTTGATAAATATTGAAGAATATGAAAAAACCAAGAGATATGTTAGAACTTAATCCTTTCTATAGATGATATGGGTTAGGGTTCTATGTGATTTACCCTTTAGGAAGATGAGTATGAGAAGAAAATGGGGAAGATGAAAATTTTAAAAGTTAGAAAATTTAAAAGACGAAGCGTGCAAAATTTTATTTTTTTGAGATAGGCCAGTCATTGAATACAGATTTTTGTTTAGGGTTTTTTATGTTTAAAATTATTTAAAAGTAGTTAGTATTTTCAGGAGTTTTATTTAAGTTAATTATATTTATATTTATATTTATATTAATGACATCATTAAAAAAGTCTAAGTTTTTTTCATTTTTATTTTGACTTTTTTATAATTAAGTTTTAAAAAGACATTTTAATGACATCACTAAGTTAACCTTTTATAAGAAACTATAGATAGATAGAAGATAGATAAGATTGTAAAAGAGTAATTTTTTCACGTTACCTCATATAATATGGCCGTGAATAATCATTCAATGGAAATTCCTTTCTCAAATTTTTTCAGACTCGAAAGGTTTATTGAGTATCCAAATTGCTTTTGTTCTCCTACATTATTTTACTTTTTTCTTTCATATCGGACATCGGATATGAGACAAAACAAATATATATATATATATATATATATTTTTTTTTTTTTTTTTTTTTTTCTAAAAGGCAAATAGAATTTTATTATCATAAAACTTAAGTACAACAAAGCATGCGAAAAGCATACCGAATCAATCAAGAGCTACTGAGATTACAACATGAACTTGGACCTAAGGCTAGACTAATAGAAACAGTAGATCCAAGAGCTAAATGTATATACATATATGTTTAGGAAACTCTCTCTGCTACCAATTAGTTTTAAAGTACTATGTGACTCTTGAGTTTATATGTAAGACATGTTGTTTGGGCTATCGTTTGATGTTTTCAAACTTGAAGAAAACGGAGACGAGAACGGAAATTACAAATGGGATATTGTTGTGGTCGAAAATCCAAATGAAATTGACTACGATAAACCTTACATAAAATATTATCTAACAAAATTAGATCAACATCTTTTACTAGTTTTTCTGGATGAGTTTAAAATTCGTTGAAGTGTATAAGTTGAATCAGTCTACAAACAAATGGGAGAAAATAGATAGCTTAGGACGGTATACAATTTATGTATGTGTTCGAGAAGAACCTTGGGTTTCTACGGATTGTGTTGATTTGTGTAGATTAAAACCACTTAGACTTTTTAATTTCTTTACATTATATATAGCATATGCAGGGTCGTCTCGCTAATTTCGGAAGCCCTGTTCGAAACTTAAAAAGGGTCTCTCTAAATGTTAATTTTTTCAATACGTATAATATATAATACTATGATAGCGTAATCAATAAAATTAAAAAATTTCAAAACAACCATTGCAAAGTATTATTCTCAAATAGTTGTCAACTCGTTATAGTTACACTATTTGATGTGGAACCTGATTGAAGAGTCTTGCGAGATTAAAGAGTTTAAATAAATATTAGTTTGTGTTATTATTAGTTAATTAGTTATTTAAATATTTAGATAAGTTTACGTATATTCAAATTAATAGATAAGTTTAAGTCCACAAAGTTAGAGTTCATGTAGGTATAGAAGTCCTAAGTCGGTTACTGTGTTTACGTTTTTATATATAGTCCATACATGTACGTAGGAATCTATCTTCTTTTTTTATTAAAATAATAATATCAATTATTTTGTTTAGAATTGCATTGCATTCTTGTTTACATAACTCGTACGCCAATAACACGTTTGTGTTTTTGTGTCAATCTTCGTCCGTATTAGTTGGTATCAGAGCAGGTTTCTCCTGTTTCGATGGCTGGCTATAATGCGAGCAGGAAGAACAATCTCTCTGACGTGATCAGGGGATTGGAAGAAATAACATCCACTCTTGAAGATCTTACAGTTCGTATTGATCGAGTGGAGGTTAACATTAGGGACCTGAAACAGGGGCGGGAAGATTCTGAAAGGTTTGCTTTTGGCACCCAACCCTGGGCTCAACCACAACCCTAACATCAACTCTACCATCAACCATACCATCAACCCTACTATCAACCATATCATCAACCCTACCATCAACCATACCATCAACCCTATCATCAGAGACATCATCGTAATGAAAATGTCGATACAAAAGAGTTTCTTGACTCCATGAAAAATTTAATATCGAGGTTGAAGAAATCGGAATCTGATTCTCGTGTGGAGCATCATGATGATATAGTTGAAGAGAGTCAACTTGAAGTTGAAAGTATACCCTTAGATTCAGAAAAAATTAAATCAATAGCTTTAAAAGGGATGGAGTGTGATTCGGTTAAGTGTAGTGTTGATGAAGAAAAAAAAGAGTCTACGACATTAAGTTTGAATTTATTGGGCTATGTTTTGGAAGAAAATGATCACCCAATACTTAAAGTAAATATGGATTCTAAAAACATCAGTGATGAATGTGAAGTTGTCATGATTTTAAAGGGTAAGGGAGAACATAAAGCATCATCTATTTATTTGAATAGCTTACTGGATGCTAATAACGAGAAGATTAGAATGGAAGACATGCTTGTGTTCGCTATTGATTTTAATGGTGATGTTGCGAAAGATCACGTGGTTTTAGAAGACAAGAATTTTTTAAGAGGTCGTCGTAAACTTATTTGGAATGGCAATAATGAATTTGTAATTGGTGTGTTTGTATTTGACCCGTGCATATCATTTTATTTGAGCTGCATTGTTCACCGAATTGTCATTGATTGGTTTATTTTTGAACCGGGTATATTGTTTTATTCGAGTTGGAACTCGAGGGCGAGTTCTTTTCAATTGGGGAAGACTGATGTAGTACTAAAATATGGCGTGAACCTGATAACGAATTTGAGGTTGGATTGGCGTAGGAACATCAAAGGAGACTCTCCATTGTTTACAACTCATTTTATTATGTTTATTAATTTATTAATATTCTGATTCGTATATCCCCTAGTCTCTTAAGGTTTGTTTAGTTTATTTCATATTCTATTTCCTTATTTAAATATTAGGAGTCAAAGTAGGTTTAGGACTTCAAGTTGGTTACGTTTCTTTTTGTATATATACTCATATGTGTACGTAGGAGTTGATCTATCTTTTCAATAATAATAAAATTGTTTCTTTTGTTTTTCCGGACTCTTGCGAGAGTAATTGTCGACAAATCACGGTTGTGGTTTTGTTTTATTTGGTTGCGAAGAGCGTTTGTCTTCCAACGGATCCTTTGATCCTTATCATATATATATATATATATATATATATATATATATATATATATATATATATATATATATATATATATATATATATATATATATATATATATATATATATATATATTGATGTGGTACTAAAATATGGCGTGAACCCGATAACGAATTTGAGGTAGGTTTGGCGTAGGAACATCAAAGAACACTCTCCATTGTTTACAACTCATTTTATTATGTTTATTAATTTATTAATATTCTGATTCATATATCCCTTAGTCTCTTAAGATTTGTTTAGTTTATTTCATATTCTATTTCCTTATTTAAATATTAGGAGTCAAAGTAGGTTTAGGACTTCAAGTTGGTTACGTTTCTTTTTGTATATATACTCATATGTGTACGTAGGAGTTGATCTATCTTTTCAATAATAATAAAATTGTTTCTTTTGTTTTTCCGGACTCTTGCGAGAGTAATTGTCGACAAATCACGGTTGTGGTTTTCTTTTATTTGGTTGCGAAGAGCGTTTGTCTTCCAACGGATCCTTTGATCCTTATCATTTGGTATCAGAGCAGGTTTCTCCTGTTTCGATGGCTGGCTATAATGCGAGCAGGAAGAACAATCTCTCTGACGTGATCAGGGGATTGGAAGAAATAACATCCACTCTTGAAGATCTTACAGTTCGTATTGATCGAGTGGAGGTTAACATTAGGGACCTGAAACAGGGGCGGGAAGATTCTGAAAGGTTTGCTTTTGGAACCCAACCCTGGGCTCAACCACAACCCTACCATCAACTCCACCATCAACCATACCATCAACCCTACTATCAACCATATCATCAACCCTACCATCAACCATACCATCAACCCTATCATCAGAGACATCATCGTAATGAAAATGTCGATACAAAAGAGTTTCTTGACTCCATGAAAAATTTAATATCGAGGTTGAAGAAATCGGAATCTGATTCTCGTGTGGAGCATCATGATGATATAGTTGAAGAGAGTCAACTTGAAGTTGAAAGTATACCCTTAGATTCAGAAAAAATTAAATCAATAGCTTTAAAAGGGATGGAGTGTGATTCGGTTAAGTGTAGTGTTGATGAAAAAAAAAGAGTCTACGACATTAAGTTTGAATTTATTGGGCTATGTTTTGGAAGAAAATGATCACCCAATACTTAAAGTAAATATGGATTCTAAAAACATCAGTGATGAATGTGAAGTTGTCATGATTTTAAAGGGTAAAGGAGAACATAAAGCATCATCTATTTATTTGAATAGCTTACTGGATGCTAATAACGAGAAGATTAGAATGGAAGACATGCTTGTGTTCGCTATTGATTTTAATGGTGATGTTGTGAAAGATCACGTGGTTTTAGAAGACAAGAATTTTTTAAGAGGTCGTCGTAAACTTATTTGGAATGGCAATAATGAATTTGTAATTGGTGTGTTTGTATTTGACCCGTGCATATCATTTTATTTGAGCTGCATTGTTCACCGAGTTGTCATTGATTGGTTTATTTTTGAACCGGGTATATTGCCTTATTTAAGTGGGAACTCGAGGACGAGTTCTTTTCAGGTGGGGAAGACTGATGTGGAACCTGATTGAAGAGTCTTGCGAGATTAAAGAGTTTAAATAAATATTAGTTTGTGTTATTATTAGTTAATTAGTTATTTAAATATTTAGATAAGTTTACGTATATTCAAATTAATAGATAAGTTTAAGTCCACAAAGTTAGAGTTCATGTAGGTATAGAAGTCCTAAGTCGGTTACTGTGTTTACGTTTTTATATATAGTCCATACATGTACGTAGGAATCTATCTTCTTTTTTTATTAAAATAATAATATCAATTATTTTGTTTAGAATTGCATTGCATTCTTGTTTACATAACTCGTGCGCCAATAACACGTTTGTGTTTTTGTGTCAATCTTCGTCCGTATTATTATTGTTTATATAAAACCGTAATCCTAACATTTTTTTGTAACGAAGTAATTAGTCAACTCTCTATAGTCAATACTCCTATTATATTGTTTTTAATACCTATAAACGTCAATCTATTAAGTCTTTCTTGTTAGATGATAGACCGCAAGTAATATATTTCGTTACGATGTACGAATAAATAAATTATTACATAGGTTTTTCAAAATTTTGGACCCCTAAAAAATTTGGGGCCATGTGCGGCTGCACACTTTGCACATGCACCGAAGACACCCCTGAACATATGGACCGATTAACGCCATATAGTCAGGTATTTACAGTCATCAAACTTTGTATCTGTTAATGGTGTTGAAAGATTGAGGCTAGATGTCAAAATTTTGACCAATTTATGTATGAATGGCTTAATTTGGGTTATGTCTTATTTGACAGGTCCAATGGGTATAAAAAAAGGTAGCTAAAATGGTAATGAATCAAATGGTTCAAACGGGTCATAGAAAGTCACCTAAAGTATAATTATGTGGAACCTCCCTCAAATGGCTAAGTGGTTTCAATCTAAAATCTAAATTGTATCTGAAATAGTATATAACTATGAAAGCTTGAGGCCATATGTCAAACTTTTGACCCATTTGCGTATGCATGGGTTGATTTTGTGTTATATCTTAGTTAATAGGTCGAATGAGAAAAAAAAAATGTAGCTAAGATGGTAATGAGTTAAATGGATCAACGGGTTAAACAATTCAAAACTCTCCCTAATGTGTAATTATGTAAAAATTCCCTGGCTAATAAGATAGCTGAAAAAATATAGTTTTCATAGTCAAAGTTGACACAATTAAACATCTAAATTTTATAGTTTTTTACTCAATTCATTTTGCATAAAATTGTGTGTTTTAAACCATTATCCAATCTCCTCATCTACCTCCTTTGCTACCTCTACTCGAGGCTATTAAGAATTTACAGAAATTTTTTTGAATGATACAGTCCAGTGTTTGCTAGAAGTTTAGTGAATTAATTGATAAATTGGATGCACATGCTAGCTCATTTGTAAGTTTATAATGCACCTGTTTTAAGTATACAGTTGACTAAAACCATGATAATGTTAAATTTATCATTTTATGATAAGTTTAGTTTAATATTCGTAGTACTAAGTTTGTAAAGTATTTAGTTCTATGTTATATTAATATTAATTGTTTGGGTCCTAGTTTAGTAATTGAAGGTGTATATGTTGTTGACCGATTCAAAAGCATATAAGCTAAATGGGTTTGCACGTGGTGTAGTGCATGTACCGGGTTTTGATTGTAAATGGGTAGTATACGTTACGGAATAGTTAGCAAGTTATGGTGGTGATTTGTTAGTTGTTTAGAGTATTTATAGATTAGTCTATTGTGAATAAAATTTGAGAGTTTTTGTTCCTTTTTTCTCCAAATATGTTGCTCCCTACTCTGTCCCATATTTCTTTAATTTAATTTAATATTATTTGAGTTATCAAAAGGAGTCTGTCATCCAACAATTGGTATCAGAACTATGGTGTCGTTGTAACTAGGGTCCCGTTGTTTCACGAGAAGAAGCTAAACCGGAGTACAAGAAATCGGTATAACCAGGTGGGTATGTTTTCTTGGGTGGTGTGGAAAGTTTCTTGAGCTACTTGATCTGGACAGTTAAAGGTGTTAGTGGTGTTAATTGAAAGGTTTAAAACTTTCTTGTGAAAAGAGACTAACCGGGGTACAAGAAATCGGTATAGCCTGTGGTCAGGTTTGTTTTCTTGGGTGGGAGAAGAGTTTCTTGGAACAAATGTGATTGAAACGTGTATTGATAAATTGAAGAATATGGGAAGCGTATAAAAGGAACCGAGAAGCTGGAGGGCATTCCTGGTGGTATATTGTTCAGAAAATCACACATGTATAATCATTGTGGCTATGCATGTTCATACCGAGATGACTGTAGACGTGGCCGTAGAAGAGGTCGGGTTTGATCCGGGATAAGTCGAGATGGCGTTGAACCTATCCGGGAGAGTCATGGTATATGATTGGGTGTGATGAATAAACAGTAGAGAAAATAACTGATTAAGGGGTGATTGTTTAATTAATCAGTTTATGATAAGTTTAGTTTAATATTCGTAGTACTAAGTTTGTAAAGTATTTAGTTCTATGTTATATTAATATTTATTGTTTAGGTCCTAGTTTAGTAATTGGAAGGTGTATATACTGTTGAACGATTCAAAAGGATATAAGCTAAATGGTTTTGCACGTGGTGTAGTGCATATACCGGTTTTCGATTGTAAATGGGTAGTATACGTTACCAAATAGTTAGCAAATTATGGTTGTGGTTTGTTATTTGTTTAGAGTGTTTATAGATTTGTCTATTGTGAATAAAATTTGAGAGTTTTTGTTCCTTTTTTTCTCCAAATATGTTGCTCCCTACTATGTCCCATATCTCTTTAATTTAATTTAATATTATTTGAGTTATCAAAAGGGGCCTATCATCCAACAAATAATGGGTAAGATATATTTAGAAGAAAATAAATCATATAAGAGTAATGCAATACTGAGTAACTAAACAGAAAGTTTTGATTGAAATGCCCAGGAGTTTCAAAAAACATATAAAAATGATGATATAATGAATTTATCTAAGAACAACTTGGTTCGATCCACGCGTGAGGCAGTAGAAGATGTTTAGGCTTGAATAATTCCCCGAAACTTCGTTCCATGTCATCGTTGAATGTGTGAAACTCGCGTGTGTCAAGAGAATAGAACATTGTCTTACTGTTGTCGGAATATGATGGATGAGAGTAGATTATGTTCTCCATTTTTTGATGTTTTGGCTTCAAAGCATAGACATGTTGTATCACATACATAAATTGTATATTTACCTTAGCTATCTATTTTCTCCCGTTAGTCTGTAGATCGATCAACTTATACACTTCAACGGATTTTTCAAACTCATCCACGAAAACTAGTAAAACATGTTGATGATATTTCGTTAGGTAATACTTTGTGGAAGGTCTACCATAGTAATCTCCATTCTCGTCTCCATTTATATGTTTGAAGGGATGAAGCCATCTAGCTTTTAAGGCATAAATATCTCGGCTAAAGAATGTAGGAAAACAAATGGAATATAGATTATAATAGCCAGTATTAACTTCTAATCTACGCCAGGATTGATCTAGACTTACAGAGTGGGTGGTGTAGAGAAAGAAAAAAGAACTCTATACAATGAAGGTCTAGATGTGGAAACTAGCGGATATCACTTGTAAATGGGTTATAAAACATTATGTTTGTTGTATTTTTTGACATTAACAGCCAGCCATACCTCGGCCAATGTATCTGGAGTTCACCAATAAAATCATGAGGTGTTCTTATAAAGTACTTGTCACCCAACATAGGATCAGTGATCGTTATAAAGCCTCGATCTTTGTCGAAGACCATCGACCATGGTAAAACTAAAAGATACGTCTTCAATCTTGGTATTCTTGTTATGTTGCTCCATCGAATGACCAGTAGCGACACTAATTATTTGCAGGTCGAACGAAAGTTAAGGTAGTCTACATCAATACAAAACTTCATAATCATTTCCAAAATATGAAACGGAAATTTCGTTTCAACCTCATCTTTAACCTCTATACCATATTCCTTGTCATCTTCTTGTTTAGATTCAGGAGTGCCCTTTCTCTCATCATAATCACCTTGTAACCTATACAAATCATAAATTAAAAAATATTACTCCGTATTACTTATTGCTAGGTATAACAAATAATCCAAAACACCCTTTTAGGATTTTGCATTCCACTATATATATTACATACAAGGAGAGTTATAATCAAACTCCAATACATACATATACATACATAAGGAAACTACATAAGCTTGTTCACCAAGTTAATAATTTAATTTGTTTTACAAATCAAAAGGTAGAAGGTTTTCCCCATTAGGGCTATCCGGGAGGGCGAGTAATCAGACCCTATACTCTGATGTACGCAACCCATCATGATCACTCCCTGGCTGTTTCCAACACGTCCCTGGCTACCACTAAATATTCGTCCTAAACAGGATTCAAACCTGAGACCTTTTGCAAGGAACTCAAAGCCCCAACCACTGGGCTAATATTCTGATGGTTAACTTTTTTTTTACAAATCCTATCGTCAATACTAGGTATCATGGTTGAAAAGGTCATTAAACTAGTCATAATTTGAAGTGGTTCCTTGACTTAGAATATTTATTCTGTCAAAGTAGTTAAAAGTCCAAATTTAGTCAGAGGAGCATTAATTAGTTTTAAGCTGGGATTTATTAGTTCAAACTCGGTCAAATACAGTTAAAGTTGGTCAACACCCGATTAGTCCCACCTTACAAAATCCCGACCCATTAGTGACTACTACAACTTTGCTAGATGTATACAACATGTATGAAACAAAATCACAAATGTATGAAAACCTGAAAAGCAATACCTGCATTTAGGCATTGACCATACAGCATAGTTTGTTCGCGATTCCTCTAAGTGAAATATCCAGATGTGGCATAGGAGCCGGTGCGAGAATTTTACTTTTTACATCGTATGAATATATCACTTTCGCATTTTTGTCAAGAATGTGTATATAACCCCCAAGCAAGGTTTAAAAAAACGGAAACGTGCCTCAAGGCGTTTTTCCTCTGTGAGGCGAGGCGTATGCCTCGAGGCGAACCGAGGCGTACGTTCGAGGCGGAGTTGACTTTTATTGACTTTTTAATAGTAACATATATATCTTTTAATAATAGGGGCTGTTATTATCATTTTATTAAAGTTGAACTAGTGTATATTAAGTTTGTTCTTATTATTCAAATTTAATAAAAGTTTAGGGGCTGTAATTGATATTTGATAAAAGAAAAAAGAAATTAAAATATCTTAAATATATAAAGATATAATACTCCGTAGATAAACACTAGACTAGATTTAGAGCTGCTTCTTTTCTATCTTCCCTTCCTATAACTAAATGAAGAGCAAAAATTTCAATAAAGTAGAAAAGAACGTGTATTCTTGAATGGTGGTAACGAACGACAGCGACCATCGCCGCAATCTTCGCCGCCGTCATCACCACCTGCGCCACCACCACCACCGTCTAAATCTGACTCAGGTATGTTTCTTATTCCTTCTCTTTCAATGAAACATCAACGTTACCAGGTCTAAATCCTTCCTTCCTCCCTCATCTTCTTTTCCTTTTTCTGTTTTCCTTCATCTTTTCTCGTTTCTGGCAAGTTTTAAGTTTTCCGACGCCGTTGACCGCCGTTTGATTGCCGTTGACCGGCGGGTTGACCTAGTAATTAGCGAGTTAGACACCGATTTTTCGTTTGAACATGAGGCGCACGCCTCTTCAATCGAACCGCCTAATACCAAAATCGGACCGCATCTCCCATTTGAGGCGTACGTTTTAATTGGCCTTTGAGGCGTTCGTTCCTAAACGGAGAATTCGAAAATCGTACTGAGGCGCGCCTCAGTACGTACGCCTCGACCGTTTTTTTAAACTATGCCCCCAAGCTCGGAGTGAACTGCAGGACTATAAATCACAGAGTAATTATGAGTGAAACCGACAAAAAACATGGCGCCTTTATCATTAACAACCATATTCGAGCAAAATCAAAGACGGAAAAGATAAACACGACGAATCAAACATAAATCAATATTATTAATATAAACGTTACACTTACAATTGTTTTAAACGAAGAAACATCGGTTGGTTGGGGGACATCGAGCATGATCTCCCCTATGCACTGGAATCGCCAAAACGACACATATGAGAAGCAGAATATAATGGGAATCACATTTTCTTCTTACTTTCGGTAGTGTTCTGCCTGCCTTTCACTTGAAAACGTGCCGTCTAAGCAAGTCAGTTGCAGGTTCTGGTGATGTCTTTTATCAATGTTTCAAGTGTCTTGGAAATCAAAACGTACTCTTTGAGCAACAGTACTCAAAGGTTTTTCAGTCTGTTTCAGGTTCTGGTGATTGTTTTTGTTAATGGTTCGAGCTGGAGTGCCTTGTACATCAACACGTACAGTCCTTGAAGATTTTTCAGTCTGTTTCAAGTTCTAGTGACTTTTTTTTATCAAATGTTGCAGGAGTGCCTTGGACATCAACACGTACTCCGTGAGCAACAACCCCTTGAAGTTTTTTGAGTCTGTGTGAGGTTGTGTGAGGTTGTGGTGATTGTTCTTATCAATAGTTCGAGCAGGAAGCTTCGTGTACCTAGATAAACAAATATTGGAGTAAGCCAAACCTAAGCCATACCATAAATATAAATAAATACCATGTATCATTCTAAAAATTGGGGTCCATTGGGTCAATCATTTGGGTCTCGAGAAAACAAAAAAGAGAATGGGTCCAACATGGACCCACTTTAGTCTATCAGTATATTAGAAGGTTCATCTAGACCCGTTAAAGCCCATTTCAATAATGAAAAAGCTAAAATAATTTGGGTAAGGGTTGGTAACATGTAAGGGAAATTGTTCAAAATACACTTTTTTTTAAGGCTTCAAACAAAATACACTTTTTTTAAAAAAATTATCTTTTTACACCATTCGGTAGACGGATTTTCGTCTACCACCTTTATCTATCGTCTACTACCATTTTTACAAAGTAGTCGACGGTGAGATAAAGGTGGTAGACGAATTCCCGTCTACTGGCAGGGTTAGTAGACAGCGAGAACAAAGCAGTAGACAGACATTTACAAAGTAGTCGACCGTCTACTGCCTTGTTGTTGCAGTTGCCCCATCTTGTTTACCTTTAAAAGTTTCTTATTTCTTCAGATGAGTACTTTTGCCCTTATAGTCTTCCCATTTCCTCTTTCCTTCAGTTGTCTTGACTTCGGTAATTGGTGCCTTAATCGAACTCTCTGTGATCTGGTCCATGAGTTGGTGTGCCATTGTCATGGCTTCCTGCATCGTATTTGGTTTGGACGATGTAACATTTCCTTTGATATTGATCGATAAACCGTCAATATACATTTCTATCTTTCGTTTCTCGTTTGGCACCAATTCGGGACACAACAAGGCTAGTTCCATGAAACGCTTTTCATAGTTATTGAGATTCGCGCCGATAACCTTCAGATTACGTAACTCAGATTCCATTTTTCTGATCTCGTTTCGAGGACAGTACTCCTCGATTAGCATCTTTTTCAGTTCTTCCCAAGAGATATCATATGCCGTATCTATTCCTTCTGCTTTAGCATAATTGTTCCACCAAGTAAGTGCACCGTCTTGCAACGTACACGCAGCATACTTTGACTTGTCTCCGTTCGCACAATTACTGATTTTGAAAACGGACTCCATCTTTTCAAACCATCGGGTTAGACCGACTGGTCCCTCGGTTCCACTAAACGTCTGTGGTTTGCATCCTTAAAAAGTTTTGTATGAGCATCTGTTTCGTGAGTTTGTGTTTACGGCTGCTGCTTTGGCTGCTGCTTCGGCTGTTGCTTTTGCTGCCTCGGCTGCAGCAATTCTTTCATTCACACGTTTCTCGACTAGTTGCTCAAACTCAGCATCCGACATTTGAGACATGTTTCTTCAATAAACACAACAGATATAATTTAATCATATAGAATATTATAGGTAAAATGAGTTGTCAATAGTTAATCGTAGCATATTAATAATATGAACCGATTATTATAAAAGCCTTTTCTTCTTATTAGCATTTTATAATTATTTCTAGGGTATTACCTACCCGTTAAGTTCATACATAATAGCTAGTACAAGGAATTAACTACTAAAATCCTAATAATATTCCACTATAAAAAATTATAGCGAGTTACTACATTATTATGTAATAATAATAATAAGAAGTAGTAATAATACAAATAATCATTCCATGCAATTATTATTAATAAACCAAAATAATACAATACCATACAATACTGATATTTTACATATGCTTATTTTACATAACAAGATAGAGTAGCACACATAAGCAATAAAATAGCGCATGGAAGATTTATGGTTGCTAGGTCGTTTATTCAGAACTATCAGAAACTTCTTCCCATTTGGTTCTCTCTGCCAATTGTTTGTGTGCACATGGTCCGACAGACATTCTGGCAGTGTGTTTTATTTTTAGTTGGGGTTTTGAGGTACTCGTTGCCTACGTGGGTTTAATACAATAAGGGTGGTTACGGATCGAATGGTCCTGTTCTTTTTTAATAATTAAGGACATTTTATTATTGTGGTTGTTTTTATTATCTATTGCAAGTTGGAATTTCTCCTTAGTGATCTCTTTTATTTCATTAGCGAAATCCTCCTCCTTACTGATCTCGTCTGATGACGAACTGTCTGAGTCATGTGTAGGAGAATATGATGACGAACTGCAAGAATATGTACCGGTGGTCATGAACCGAAATCTGCCAGGCGTAATCGGCACAACCCGCCCGTCGGCGGTATATCTGGACCAATGTCCATATTTGTTTAGAAATGGACGATCCTCGTTTACTCCAGGGATCATGGGTCCATGCCAACGATACTGTGGCTCTGGAAAACTAAAGCTGGGTGGAGCTGGAACCTCCTCTGGGTTTACCGGGAGTTGAGATTCCCCGGCTAACACAATTTCTTCTTTAATAGGTATTGGAACGCCCTTTTCTGTTGTAGATAGAATAGATTCAGTGTCCGATTCCGAGTCGTACAAAATGATAGGATTAGAGGAAGTCATCTATCACATAATTGAAACAACAATTACGTTAGCATATAAATATATCCCATATAATGTTTTTGACCAAATAATAAGCAAAAATCAGTAAAAACAGATATGGTCATAGTCCAGACTCACTAATGCATCCTAACAATTACCAGTTAAACACACTAATGTAATTTCTGGTTCCCTATGACCTCAAGCTCGGATACCAACTGTAACGACCCGTCAAAATCGCTATTGACGCGGCACGTTAATCATTGATTCCACAGTGAGGTTTTGACCTCTATATGATACGTTTTGATAAAATATTGCATTCATTAAAATAAGTGACTTTCTAAACATAGAAAGTTATAAACATGTGGGCGAGTGCTTAGGTATAAGCAAAACCCCAAAATACATAAGTCTTTAATTTACAGGTTGACATCACAGTCCAATTATTTATTACACAACGCAGTTTTATTTTGAATGCAATAAACTTTGTACAAAGCATGAGAGACTCCATGCAGGCAACAAGCACATCACAGCGGAAGCATTCTAAGGACCTGAGAATAAAACATGCTAAAAAGTCAACACGGATGTTGGTGAGTTATAGGTTTAATTGCTCGAGTCATAAACATATATAAAGATAGACCACAAGATTTCATCAAAAGTTTATCAATAGATTCTACGTAACAGAGCACCCTGGTAACTAAACTTAACGCTATAGTGATAATTACCCCATTCGTTTTAATACGCGCAAACCAACGTGTCTTAAACTCAAATAACATACGTCCGTTAAAAGGCTAGCGCTCTAGCTCGGACGGGGATGTCAAGCCCTATGGATCCATATACAATTATTCGCGCCCACCAGTCCATATCCTATGTACTGGCAGCTACTAGTTACCAAAGCCAAGGGATTTTCGGTTTAACTCAGTGTAGAATTTTGTATGTACTTGTGTCTTATTGCGTTTAAAATAAATTGCATGTATTCTCAGCCCAAAAATATTTAAAGTATTTAAAAAGGGAGACTATAACTCACAGTTCAATATTGCGATTCAATATTGTAGGCAAATTGCGTAGACGTAATGATGGTAGACGACTGTATGGTTGGTCTTGGATTCAAGAACAATACCCCGAACAATACCTAATATTTCCTTATTTTAAAACGGTTTGAAACCCGAATTAAAAATACCCTCGAATATACTTTATTATTATTAAACTTAAAATTAAAATTATAATTATAATTATAATTATAAAATTTACGTACATATATATTTATGAAATATTTCGTCGAGCAAAACTGACCTTTTATAGTACTTTTCGATTTACTGTAGCTCATGCGATCGCATGAGTTTTCAGTGTTTTTGCCATGCGATCGCATGGCCGCCTTTTCTGTTTTTGTTTGCTAGTTCGTCGACATCAAATAGTGTTACTGTAGCAAATAGTGTTACTGTAGCAAATAGTGTTTACTGTAGCAAAATACGGTTTCACTGTAGCAAATAGTGTTTTACTGTAGCAAATTGTGTTTTACTGTAGCAAAGTAATTTTTACTGTAGGAAAGTCGTTTTTACTTGTACATATATATACATACATATAATTGTTCATGAATCGTCGAGAGTAGTCAAAGGTAATTGTATATATGTAACAGTTCTAAAATTTTGAGACTCAATCTAACAGACTTTGTTTAACGTGTTAAAATAATAAATCGTATAGAGAATTGGTTTAAATAAGTCAAAAAATTTCGGGTCATCACATTACGTAACCATTTTTTGCCATTATTAGCCTGTTATCATTAAGATGTTCACCAAATTAACCAACATAAATAACTGTACATCAACTAATGAACATCCTTATCTAGTTAACAACAAAACATGCTAACCTGCACACGTGAACTTTTCTTCGTTAAAATTAACAACTAATGCTACCAATTACATAATTTTCACATAATGCACAACTTAACCAACTAAAAAGGTTCACTGAAACCACAACTACAAAAATTCTTAAAAAATTGTTATCATAGGCTGTTATTATCATGTTCTGTTAATTAAGAACTTAACAACTATAAATGTTCTCCTATCAATCAATTAAACCAGTGAACAATATGATCATATCTATAACGTTTGCCCAGGTAACCAATACATCAACACACCAACAAACTAACAAATTAAATAAAAAAATAATTAATGCATTTACAATCTGGAAATAGGGCTTATCAAATACAGGTGAACAAAATAAAATAATATGTTAACAACTAACAGATTCTTCGAAACTTCTCATTTTTTAAATTGTTGGTTTGAATCATTAACATTTTCACCAAAATAAATATAACATTAAAAAAAAAAAAAAAAAAAAAAAAACCCTTCAGACCTAATTAACATCCAAACATGCTAACCTGCACACGTGCACCCTTGTTAATTAAAACACAATTTCCATTGTTTAAGAAACCTACACGTGTTACTTTGTTACCAATTAAAAACTACAAATGAACATGTTACCAATTATAAATATAACACAATGAACATGTTAACGTTTATAAATTTTCACATAACGCACACTAAATAGACAAGTTTACTGAAACCACAACTAATACATGCTAACATTAACACGTGTACCTTTGTTCATTAAACATTAAGTATTTTGTTATCCTAATTAAATACAACACCTGATAAACACAAAAATAACATGTTAACATTAACAGATATTCACATAATGTTCATCTTAACCAACCGGACAATGTTCAAGTAATGGACACCTGAAAAAAACAGAACATGTTATCCTTTGTTTTCTTAAACATGTTCCTTTAATGAACAACTACACATCTCTAATTGTTCTCCTGTCATACATTAATGAACAAACCATATTATAACCTCTGTTAATTAAAACGCTTGATTAACATGTTAACATTAAAGCAATTTCACCAACTGAACATCATAACCTAATGATCATGTTGCAGTATCTTGTCATCTTAACATAAACTCATAACCAAACAGAAAATTCAGTAACTTTTTGGCATCAAATGTGAACATATTCAAACATAATTTCATACATCAAATATCAAACATGTCATCATCTGAACATCTTTCCAAGAACTTATCAAAACAAGTGAATAAAAAAAAAAAAATTCCATACCAGAGGTCAAAACACCAAGATTCAACCAAATTATCTTGTTAACATTTATGCACATACTACATAATACATGCGTCTGCACTAAATTGTGAACAAAGACACACTATTTGCACCATATATACTTTGAACAACTAACATACCTGTCTTCTTCGCAGCAGTATTCGACTTCTTCTTCGACGACTCCATATACTATAGCTCTGAAAAAAAAAATGTTTTGCTTTCAATAATTAGTAATATGAATAACCCATTCTAATGTTACTCGCTGAATATGAACATATAAAAGAAAACATACCTCGGGTTCGGACGATTACACACCAAATTTTTTTTGTTCTTGAATATTGGTGGTTCATATAAATAAAATAACAACAAATAAAATTGCAGTTATACGCATAGTTGATTAAAATTCGGGATTGTAGCTTGAATCCCTTTAAAATCAGAGATCGAATCATCGTTAATTTGTTCATCGAACCGTTGTTCCTGATTTCACTCAACTGAAGCGTCGGTTATCTTTCAAAAATTAAGTTTTCAGATCCCTATTATATTATTTTTATTCCGTAAATGCCCCTTTTAGTGCACACATATTATTAATTAATTTTTAATTATTCGTATATTATACTAGCCATAGATGTATTTAATCCAACGGTTAATAAGAGTTCCTGCAGTTCTGTATCTTTTTGAGGTTCTTAATTGAACCCTATATATATATATATATATATATATATATATATATATATATATATATATATATATATATATATATATATATACACACACACACACACACATTATTATAAAGCACGTGCCAATAATCCTACTTGTCAATTTCTCAATTAATCTGAATTAAATAATCCTACATGTCATTTTCTTAATTTACTAGAATTATTCTTAATAATTTCCTAAAATAACTCCCTAGAATTAAAGGTGTGTAATTTAAAGTTTCTATATATCTAATTATATAATAAAAAAGATGTACGTATTTATTTTACTATTAGGAGTATTAATTAAAGTCTTTACATATTAATGGTGAATTTTAATAAATATAATAAAAAAGTTAGACTTTTAAACATTATAATAGAATTATATTCTTATATAAATTAAATTATTTGTATCATAATACTTTTATACCTATCACATAATAAATAATTTTTTATCTACTAATATTATATAATAAGGACTGATATGTTATCTACTAATATTATATCAAATATTAATTATTATTCAATTCAATAAATTTAATATTTTATTAAGTAAAAGCTACTATCTTTATATTTTTAAATAAACAATCTTTCACATAAACATGCTCATAATTTATGTGTTAGTATTCAATATTAATATTAATATTTTTGGATACAGATGTTATTAGTAAGAATTTTTTTTTTCATTGTAATCGTTTTATACATGTAATATATATCAATACTAATGTTATCGAATACTAATTTATACAACTGTCGTGCAAAGCACGGCTCACGTTAGTATTCAATACTAATGCTCTTGATACAAGTAATATAGTAATAGTAATAATTGATTTTTTTTCATTGTAACTGTATTATATATTTGATCAATACCAACGTTATCGAATACTAATTTGTACAACTCTCGTGCAACGCACGGGTGTTTGAGGTGTAGGCTTCGGTATTTAAGCCCAATAAAAATAGGCCTGGAGTTTACTTGGTGACCAAGTCAGGGTCTGGCCAACCCTAATTGGTTGGGCCGACTTTTATTGTTCTTTTCTTAGTCTATATATAGTCTCTCATTGTACTTGTAAATCATCACTTCCAAATTAATAATACTCTCTAGTTCCAAAGTGGATGTAGGTTTCACCTAGAAACTGAACCACTATAATTCTCATGTTCTTTTCTTTTTTCTGTGTTTATTATTCGGCTTGCTTGTTTGTGATTGTTAATCGATTAGGGTTCTACTCTGATAGAAGGCAGGTTCTAACCTTAACAACTGGTATCTAGAGCTCAGGTTCCAACCCTAGCCGTCAATCATAGTTGTTGCTGTTACAGATCCAGTCGTTGCTGCTGTTGTTGCTGTTTTTACAGATCAGGTTGCAGGTGCTAAACCCTAGCCGCCACCAGACTCTGCTGATCAACCCTAGCCGCCACCAGACTCTATCGTTACATATCAGATTGCATATCAGATTGCAGGTGCTAAATCCTAGCCGCAACCAGACTCTGCTGATCAACCCTAGCCGCCACCAGACTCTGCTGTTACAGATCCAGATCAACCCTAGCCGTCACCAGACTCTGATACTGTTACAGATCAGATTGCTATTGTTCTCAGATCCAATAATTTTTTTTACAATGGCAGAAGAAGGAAGGATCAAAATCGACAAGTTTGATGGGCAAGATTTTGGGTGGTGGAAGATGCAGGTTGAAGATTTGTTATGTCAGAAGGATCTGATCGATGCCTTGAATGAGAATAAACCAGAAGGAATGAAAGACGGCGAGTGGAAAACACTTGACAGGAAAGCCCTAGCAGTTGTCAGACTCACGTTGACAAAAAGTGTTGCCTTTAATATTGTGAATGAAACCACGACACATGGTTTGATGAAGACCTTAGCAAATATGTATGAGAAGCCGTCTGCTTCTAACAAGGTGTTTTTGATCAGACAGTTGGTAAACACCAGGTTGAAAGAAGGTGCTTCAGTAACAAATCATGTTAATAACTTCAACAATATTATCTCTCGGTTACTGTCAGTTGATATCAAGTTCGATGACGAAGTCAAAGCTCTTCTATTATTATCTTCGTTACCTGAAAGCTGGTCAGGTTCAGTCACAGCTATCAGTGGATCCACAGAGTCCTCAAAGCTAAAGTTTGAGAGCATTCGTGATTTTATTCTTGGAGAAGATATAAGAAGAAAGAGTTCAGGAGAACCATCAGGAAACTTGCTGAGCACAGAAGAGAGGGGTAGGAGAGAAAAGGAAGAAGTAACACCACCAGGGGCAGGTCAAAGTCAAGAAGGAGGAGTGTGTCGAGAACGAGGAATGATATTAAATGTTGGAATTGTCAGGAGACTGGACACTTCCGAAACCAGTGCACTAAGCCAGTAACATCATCAAAGCCAAAGGAAGTTAATGTTGCAGTTGCAACAGATGATTATGATAACGTCCTTGTTTGCTGCATTGAGAATACAATTGATGAAGAATCTACGAACAGGTACGTTTGGCTAATGATCATTGTCTTGACATTACAGGGATTGGAGACTTAGAGCTGAAGACCTCTTTGGGCACTAATTGGACCTTGAAAAATGTCCGAGTTATTCCTGGCCTAAAGAAAAAACTAATCTCTGTTGGACAGCTTGATGATCAAGGATATAGTGTGCTATTTGGTGAAGGTCAGTGGAAAGTAATAAAGGGGAACTTAGTAATAGCCAAGGGTAAGAAGAGAGGCACTCTTTATATGGCAGAAGTTCCAGCTAATGAAGTAAATACAGTTTCCAATGATCGAAGCTTAACCAGTCAGTGGCACCAACGTTTAGGTCACATGAGTGACAAAGGAATGAAAATGCTAGTGTCTAATGGTAAAATTCCTGGTCTAAAGAGAGTTGAATCGGACTTTTGCGAGTCATGTGTTCTAGGAAAGAAGAAGAAGGTCACCTTTGCAAAAGCAGGCAGAACTTTAAAGGCTCAGAAGTTGGAGCTAGTACACACGGATGTGTTCGGGCCTACTCCTGTTTCTTCATTGGGAGGAGCACGCTATTATGTTACTTTCATTGACGATTCAACACGCAAGGTATGGGTTTACTTTCTTAAAAATAAATCTGATGTATTTGAAGTTTTAAGAAATGGAAATCTGCTGTTGAATTATCTTGTGATTTGAAGGTAAAATGCTTGAAGTCGGATAATGGGGGAGAATACATCAGCACCAAATTCGTTAAATATTGTGCTGATCATGGCATTCGGATGATCAAGACGGTTCCAGGTACTCCACAACAAAATGGAGTTGCAGAAAGAATGAATCGCACTTTAAATGAGAGAGCACGTAGCATGAGACTTAATTGTGGGCTACTAAAGACTCTATGGGCTGATGCAGTAAGCACTGCCGCTTATTTGATCAACCATTCTCCATCAACTCCGCTTGATTTCAAAATACCCGAAGAAGAATGGAGAGGTAAAGCAATCAGTTATGAGCATCTAAAAATCTTTGGGTGCAGTGCATATGATATTAATAAAGATGGTGACAAACTTGATGCAAAAGCAAAGAAGTACGTGTTCATTGGTTATGGGGGAGATGACATGGGTTACAGGTTATGGGATAACAAGGGAAAACATGTTATCAGAAGTAAACATGCCACCTTCAATGAAGCAGAATTGTACAAGGATTTCAACTCAACACCAAAAGAAAAAGAATCAGTTGAATTTGAGGTTGACACAGAGACAACTAGAGAAGATGAAATGGAAACTCCAGAGTATGAAACTGAAGTTCCAGTGGGAGTTCCTAACAGTGAAAGCTTGTAATCTGATCACGAGCAGACTTCAGATAGTGGGAGCTCATATTCTGATGATGAGCAGTCCCCACCACAATCTGACCAGTCCAATTGGGTCAGGAGATCTACACGAGTCACAAGACAGACAGAGAGGTTTAGTCCAACAGTTAACTATCTTCTTTTGACCAAATGGGGAACCAGAAAGTTATTCTGAGGCAATGAAGGTGAAAGATTCGTTCCAGTGGGAGCAGGCTATGAAAAGCTAGATGGAATCTTTATTGAAAAATCAAACTTGAAAGTTGACCAAGTTACCACCAGGAAAAAGAGTTACAGAATAAATGGGTTTTCAGAGTCAAAGATGAAGGGGATGGTTCTAAACGATACAAAGCAAGATTAGTTTTCAAAAGATTTCAACAAAAGAAAGAAGTCGACTATGCTGAAATCTTTTCTCCAGTAGTGAAGATGACGACTATCAGATTGGTTCTAAGTATGGTTGCAACCGAGAAGTTACACTTAGAACAGTTGGATGTTAAAACAGCTTTCCTGCATGGTGACATTGAAGAAGACATTTACATGTCTCAACCAGAGGGGTTTCGTGTCAAAGGAAAGGGGAGTCTTGTGTGTAATCTAAAGAGAAGCTTGTATGGTTTGAAACAAGCTCCCAGACAGTGGTACTTGAAATTTGATAATTTCATGGAGAAGACAGGATTCGTGAGAAGTTCTACAGATCATTGCTGTTATTTGAAGAATTTCAAGAGCTCCTATATTATATTGCTTCTTTATGTCGATGATATGTTAATTGCAGGTTCTGATATGGTTGAAATACGCAATTTGAAGAAGCAATTATCTAGAGAATTTGAAATGAAGGATCTCGGGCTAGCTAAGCAGATTCTCGGTATGAGTATATGCAGGAATAAAGATGGGTCAGTTTCTTTATCTCAAGAAAAGTATATTCGCAAGGTTCTTGAAAAGTTCAGAATGAATGGTGAGTCTACAAAGCCAAGAAACACACCGTTGGGAAGTCATCTAAAGCTTTCTAAACATCAGTCTCCTAAAACTGAAGTAGAAAAAGCAGAAATGGCTAAGGTTCCTTATGCATCCGCAGTGGGTAGTCTAATGTACGCTATGGTGTGTACAAGACATGATATAGCACATGCAGTTGGGATGGTTAGTCGCTTTATGTCAGCTCCGGGGAAAGAACATTGGGAAGCAGTGAAGTGGATACTGCGGTCAAGGTTTAAAAAAACGGAAACGTGCCTCGAGGCGTTTTTCCTCTGTGAGGCGAGGCGTATGCCTCGAGGTGAACCGAGGCGTACGTTCGAGGCGGAGTTGACTTTTGTTGACTTTTAATAATAAATATATATATTCTGATAATATATAAATAATAGGGGCTGTTATTGTCATTTTATTAAAGATTAAAGAGTGTATATTAAGTTTGTTCTTATTATTAAAATTTAGTAAAAGTTTAGGGGCTGTAATTGAAATTTGATAAAGGAAAAAAGAAATTAAAATATTTAAAATATATAAAGATATAGTCTATAGATACATTTAGATCTGACACTTGATAAAAGAAAACCAGCTTTTTCTTCCGATGAAAACCAAGGTCAGATCTGTCCTTCCTCCCTCATCAGCTTGTTCTTCCGATGAAACATCAGCCTCAGTTCCGATGAAACATCAACGTTACCAGGTCTAATTTTCCTTCCTCCCTCATCTTCTTTCTCTTTTTCTGTTTTCCTTCCTCATCTTCCGACAAGTTTTAAGTTTTCCGACGCCGTTGACCGCCGTTTGACTGCCGTTCACCGGCGGTTGACCGAGTAATTAGCGAGTTAGACACCGATTTTTCGTTTGACCATGAGGCGCACGCCTCTTCAATCGAACCGCCTCATATCAAAATCAAACCGCATCTCCCATTTGAGGCGTACGTTTTAAATGGCCTTTGAGGCGTAAGCTCCTAACGGAGAATTTGAAAATCGTACTGACGCGCGCCTCGAGGCGCGCGCCTCGACCGTTTTTTAAAACTACGACTGCGGTATTTAAAGGGTATTCCTAAAGTTGGGTTATGTTTTAAGGGTAGGGATACTACTCTCAGGGGTTATTCTGATGCAGATCTGGGTAGATGCAATAATACCTTCAAGAGCACCACCGGGTATGTATTCACTATAGGAGGAACAGCAGTGAGTTGGATTTCTAGGCTTCAAAAGAGCGTGGCTCTATCTACTACTGAAGCAGAATACATGGCCTTGACTGAAGCCAGTAAAGAACTAGTGTGGTTGAAGACATTCATGAAAGAACTGGGCAGCAAACAGACAGAATTTGTCTTATATTGTGATAATGAGAGCGCAATCAAGTTAGCAAAGAATCCAGTCTATCATGCTAAGACGAAGCACATTGGCATGAAGTATCACTTTATCAGAGAACGGATAAGCAAGGGAACATTTAATTTGGAGAGCATTCCAGGTTCAAAGAATCCAGCAGATATGTTCACCAAACCAGTAACGTTGGATAAGTTGAAGCTGTGCATAGCTTCAACGGGCCTTCAGGAACATTGAAGAGAAGACAGGAACTAGAGAGAGAAGAGATGAGCTGAGTCTTGCATTGTAGAAGTACGAGAGTGCAGATCGATGTTATTCGAAGCCTCCAAGTGGGAGATTGTTGAGGTGTAGGCTTCGGTATTTAAGCCCAATAAAAACAGGCCTGGAGTTTACTTGGTGACCAAGTCAGGGTCTGGCCAACCCTAATTGGTTGGGCCGACTTTTATTGTTCTTTTCTTAGTCTATATATAGTCTCTCATTGTACTTGTAAATCATCACCTCCAAATTAATAATACTCTCTAGTTCCAAAGTGGATGTAGGTTTCACCTAGAAACTGAACCACTATGATTCTCGTGTTCTTTTCTTTTTTCTGTGTTTATTATTCGGCTTGTTTGTTTGTGATTGTTAATCGATTAGGGTTCTACTCTGATAGAAGGCAGGTTCTAGCCTTAACAACGGGCTCATAAAACTAGTATATATATATATATATATATATATATATATATATATATATATATATATATATATATATATATATATATATATATATATATATATATATATTAGAAGTATAATGGTGCGGTTCGGTTAAATCGAGGCGGATAATCTTTATTTTCATAACCGCCCCATAAAATTCGGCTAATCCAAAATCGTTAACCATAAAAGCGGTTATGTTCGGTTTGGTTAATTCGGTTCGGTTTTAACGATTAAAACGGTTATGGTTCGGTTAATTCGGTTTTCTGCTCACCCCTAGAAAAAACAGTCAATCAATCTCAATTTTCTCAATTTAAGCACACTTGAATCACATTCGGCTCCTTGTTCTCAATTTTTGAAGAATCAGATTCGGTACAACAAGTCTAACCGATATATTCTAGACACCACTTTATCCGGAATATCAAATTGTATAAATGCTATAGTTGGGTTGATTTGTTTTTATAATTGTAATTAAAGTATTAAAGCAATATTATTTAAAATAAGCTAGCTAGCATGCAAAAACCTTACACAAGTGTATATTATGCCCAATTTTAAGACTTGCAATTTATAAAATTCGTCATTAAACCCTAACCTACAACATTTGAGTTTACATACCCAAATTACACACCTAAAATCTGAAATTTCACAAGAAATGGGGTTTATTACCCATTATCAACCCAAAACCTAACCTTAAATCAAATAAATCAAATAAACACAAAAGATTTCATAGTTGAAATGATTTCTGATTATGTTAATATTCAGTATATATGACTCTCTATTGTATGTAATGGACATGAGAAATAAACATTGTTTTCATGGTGTCAGAGCTAACACCTATCCCTAATTTGTCCCACCGCAGATTCTGTTTTCTTAGACAGCATTTCACAAAAATTGGTGACCTGACTAGTGATTTGACTTTCAAGTTTATGCACATTGGAGACTAGACGGATGGACCTTCTAATATTTTAATGGACTAAAGATGGGTCCATATTGAACCCATTCCATATTTTTTCTCGAGACTCAATGGACCCAAATGGTTGCCCAATTGACCAATCCTTTGTGTATGGGTCTTGATTGACATGTGTAAGAAACACTAAAAATATGATGAAAGAGATTCGATTGCAGACCTGAATTCCAAAGTGAAGATGTTGGCGATCATTGAAATTTTTTCCTATTGACCAAGGTATTGATCCTCTTTTGTCGTGTGATTCGTCGATCATGGTGTGCGTCTTCCCTGATCCTGTTTTATAGTAAATGGGTTTAATCAAATTGGTCAACGTCAATTGATGGGTCAAAATCGAATTTGGTAACAAAAGACGGTCAAAGTCAAAATTGATCAACATTTTAACATAAATTTAAATTAGAACTTTGAATTTTTTGATCAAAATGCATAAGTTAATATGTTTATGGGTTTTCTTCTATATATACTCAAATTAAATTTTTGAAATTTAATATTTATATGTAATGTATACAAGGTACAATCCGATTAATCCCCGAATTGCCGATTAATCCCCGGCCCGAATAATGAATTTTGCATGCCTCAACTTTTATAGTGCCAAAGTTATACCTTATAATCATCGACGACGCTTTGTATCAATTGTGATATCTCATCAAAAACGTCGTCTTGTCTTGTGTTGACTGAGGTGAAAACACCTTATCGAACTTGAAGGTATAGGTTTTTTTCTTTTTTCAAAAAATGAAGGGAAGAAAAAGTAAGGCATGATACAATTAAAAAGACGAATTATTAATTTTCAACTAGGCAGGTAGGTGCATGGTACGAATTATTAAAATGAAGGAAATTGCATAAAAAAAGAACTTATCGTAAACTGTAATTTGGTACCAACGAGAGAATGGAACGTTTGATCGATAGAATGAGTGTGGGTGTAAAAAAATATGTGCACTGAATGGACAAAAATGCCCCTCCACCCAAAAATACTTATATTTGTTAAAGTTAATCTTGGCAATTGATCAAAGTCAATCTAAGAGCTAATAATGAATCCCTCAAACTCAAGATAAAACTTGGATTCATTTGTATATATTTCACACAAATTAATATATTATCTAATTTACCTATTTTTAAAGTTCACGAACACGTCATATTGATAGCTCTTGTGATTAGATGATGTTGAATGAGACGCCATTGAAGGTTTGCTTTATGGATCTTAATATACCTCATCTCTGCGAATAAAAAGGATTAGATCTATAACATAATGTAACTTTCATAACTATAAATAATTTGTCTCAAAAACATATATTAAATATTAAATTTACATAATAAAAAATTTGGGTTTTGTCATCTTTTGTTTATAAAATTAGTATTATTAGTCTATAACAATGAATTAAATAAATGATTACAGAGTACCGACCAAGAACATGGAAAAATAAACTATTAACTGTCACCTGTGCAACAAATACAACTACAAACGGAAATCTGTGCAAAGTATTTTTGATACAAAACATGATTATTCACAATAATTAATCTTGTTAAAATACAAAAAAAAAAAATAAATAAATAAATAAAAAAAATAACTCTTGAATGCTATTCTTACAAATAGAAAAACATCCATTGCTATAATCAAAGTTTAACAACTTGAGCCATATAACAAATGATGAAAGTTATATAAACAAAATATAAATATAAACCCGTATCTATTCATGTATACATCAGAAACGATGATCTTTTAGCAAAAAAAAGTAAAATATTGTCAACGAAATAATCACAACTGAACAAAATCAAACTAAATATTGAGATAAAACACAGATCGGATGATTAATTGATAAAGATTTAAAAGATTAAGTTTACCTAGAAGAGGAAAGGTAGCTCAGTAAAGTAAAACCCTAAATTGTGATGGGGGCTCGTCAGTGATCGAACGGGATGTTTAATGATGGATCAAACTCTTAACAGTTTGAGGAGCTAAAAAAATGCTTTGGATAAAGGTGTTTTTACCAGAAGTTGTGGTATGGTTAAAGATGAGGTAGTACTGTAGTAGGTGATCAAGGTCAGATTTTGGAGTGTGCTAGGTTTACGATCAGGGTATCCAAGGATTTGGGTATTTGTTTGCTGATACCATTGTTGGGCCGGGCTGTTTTATCTCAGATCCAGTTGGGCCTGATTTTGAGATTTATGGCTTAAGGGGCTTCAAGGCCCGGCTTATTCTCATGTTTTTTCCTAGGCTGCCCCAGTTTCTGTTCCTGTTTATGAGCATGGCGAGTGTAATTTAGGACCCGTGTGTAGTGACCCGAACTTTTCCATGTTTATATATATGTTAAATGAAATTGTTATTTACATGATTAAGTGTTTCCAACATATTAAGCAATCAAACTTGTTAAGACTTGATTAATTGAAATAGGTTTCATATAGACAATTGACCACCCAAGTTGACCGGTGATTCACGAACGTTAAAACTTGTAAAAACTATATGATGACATATATATGGTTATATATATAGTTAATATGATATTATGATAAGTAAACATATCATTAAGCACGATTATCGTTGTAACGACATTTAATGTATATATATCATATTAAGAGATATTCGTACATCATAATATCATGATAATATAATAATTTAAAATCTCATTTGATATTATAAACATTGGGTTAACAACATTTAACAAGATCGTTAACCTAAAGGTTTCAAAACAACACTTACATGTAACGACTAACGATGACTTAACGACTCAGTTAAAATGTATATACATGTAGTGTTTTAATATGTATTCATACACTTTTGAAAGACTTCAAGACACTTATCAAAATACTTCTACTTAACAAAAATGCTTATAATTACATCCTCGTTCAGTTTCATCAACAATTCTACTCGTATGCACCCGTATTCGTACTCGTACAATACACAGCTTTTAGATGTATGTACTATTGGTATATACACTCCAATGATCAGATCTTAGCAGCCCATGTGAGTCACCTAACACATGTAGGAACCATCATTTGGCAACTAGCATGAAATATCTCATAAAATTACAAAAATATGAGTAATCATTCATGACTTATTTACATGAAAACAAAATTACATATCATTTATATCTAATCCATACACCAACGACCAAAAACACCTACAAACACTTTCATTCTTCAATTTTCTTCATCTAATTGATCTATCTCAAGTTCTATCTTCAAGTTCTAAGTGTTCTTCATAAATTCTACAAGTTCTAGTTTCATAAAATCAAGAATACTTCCAGGTTTGCTAGCTTACTTCCAATCTTGTAGAGTGATCATCCAACCTCAATAAATCTTTCTTATTTACAGTAAGATATCTTTCTAATACAAGGTAATACTCATATTCAAACTTTGATTCAATTTCTATAACTATAACAATCTTATTTCGAGTGAAAATCTTACTTGAACTGTTTTCGTGTCATGATTCTGCTTCAAGAACTTTCAAGCCATCCAAGGATCCTTTGAAGCTTGATCCATTTTTCTCATTTCCAGTAGCTTTATCCAGAAAACTTGAGGTAGTAATGATGTTCATAACATCATTCGATTCATACAAATAAAGCTATCTTATTCGAAGGTTTAAACTTGTAATCACTAGAACATAGTTTAGTTAATTCTAAACTTGTTCGCAAACAAAAGTTAATCCTTCTAACTTGACTTTTAAAATCAACTAAACACATGTTCTATATCTATATGATATGCTAACTTAATGATTTAAAACCTGAAAACACGAAAAACACCGTAAAACCGGATTTACACCGTCGTAGTAACACCGCGGGCTGTTTTGGGTTAGTTAATTAAAAACTATGATAAACTTTGATTCAAAAGTTGTTCTTCTGGGAAAATGATTTTTCTTATGAACATGAAACTATATCCAAAAATCATGGTTAAACTCAAAGTGGAAGTATGTTTTCTAAAATGGTCATCTAGACGTCGTTCTTTCGACTGAAATGACTACCTTTACAAAAATGACTTGTAACTTATATTTCCGACTATAAACCTATAACTTTTCTGTTTAGATTCATAAAATAGAGTTCAATATGAAACCATAGCAATTTGATTCACTCAAAACGGATTTAAAATGAAGAAGTTATGGGTAAAACAAGATTGGATAATTTTTCTTGTTGTAGTAACGTGAAAATTGGTAACAAATCTATATTAATCATATCCTAGCTAACTTATATTGTATTATACATGTATTCTAATATATTATGTAATCTTGGGATACCATAGACACGTATGCAAATGTTTTGACATATCATATCGACCCATGTGTATATATTATTTGGAACAACTATAGACACTCTATATGCAGTAACGTGGGAGTTAGCTATACATGGTTGAGGTTGATTCCAAAAATATATATACTTTGAGTTATGATCTAGCCTGAGACGTGTATACACTGGGTCGTGGATTGATTCAAGATAATATATATCAATTTTTTTCTGTACATCTAACGTTGGACAACTAGTTGTAGGTTACTAACGAGGACAGCTGACTTAATAAACTTAAAACATCAAAATGTATTAAAAGTGTTGTAAATATATTTTGAATATACTTTGATATATATGTACATATTTGTTATAGGTTCGTGAATTGACCAGTGGCCAAGTCTTACTTCCTGACGAAGTAAAAATCTGTGAAAGTGAGTTATAGTCCCACTTTTAAAATCTAATATTTTTGGGATGAGAATACATGCAGGTTTTATAAATGATTTACAAAATAGACACAAGTACGTGAAACTACATTCTATGGTTGAATTATCGAAATCGAATATGCCCCTTTTTATTAAGTCTGGTAATCTAAGAATTAGGGAACAGACACCCTAATTAACGCGAATCCTAAGATAGATCTATTGGGCCTAACAAACCCCATCACGTTTAACATACTAAATCGACGTTTGGTAAAGCCCGACGTTCTCTGTCCCCCATCACAACTTCTTCAAATATTAGCCACAAAAAGATTAAAACAATCCTTTTGTGACATCGAACCATCAATCATGCCATCTTTCTGCAAAAAAAAATAAAAATAAATAAAGTTAACATTACAGCAAAAATTATCATTAACATGTTCACAAATCTGTTACAGTCATACTCACCAACATTCCACTATGAAAAAACAATCTTTTGCGTGCGCCTTTACCCCTCCTCTCTTCTTCCAGATTCAGTAAAGCAGACCAGCAATCGATAATTGGTGAAGCAACCCAATTATCTGGAAGCAAGCTGTGAAACGTGTCCAATATACTTTCAACACCCTCTCTTGTTTGAAACACAATATCCCTGTTCATTAGATAATAAAGTAAACAACAAACCATTGCATTTTTTCATCAAACACCTTAAATACGGTACTAAAAATAACATCTAACTTACGTTCTCATTCCAGGCCCGGATTGTATATATTTCAACACTTGATTTTCCTCAGTGTTAAATCCTTCGTTAACATCCACAATTCGTACATAAAAAGGTGAACACCCAGATTCTGCTACTCGTTTGGTTCTAACAGGTCTCCCATTATCTGCATTTCCTTTAGTTGGTTTTATAGCACTAACTGGTTCGACATCTAAATACTCGTCTGTTACTTGCGAAGCCACTATCTGCTTGTTATCATTCTCCATAAACTCTTGAGTAAAACCTAAACTAAAACTTGGCGGCTCAAAATCCATCGCCGCATCATTACTTGATCCTTTCTTTTTATTTTCATCTTTCTTGTGGCTGTGCATTATTTATTCTATTAAATCCAAATTATCATGCCACCATTGGCTACAAGGAGCCAATGATGCATTCAAATTATTGTCCACTTCATCAGTCTTTGTTGAAACAATCACAGGTACATCTACACAGTTGTTGGGCATACTTGTTTGTTCATCTTCGCTATTTGACACATCTGACTTTCCGTTTTCATCAACATATCCAAATAAAGTTTTTACTTTATGCGCAAACGCATCGATAACTAGACTATCAGGGAACTTTATTCGCGATTCCCGTATGGTTTCTTCCAGAAGTAACTTTTCATTGAGAATCCGCTGATTCATATTCTCCATCTTGTTTACTAACACCTGCTAATATTAGGAACTAATTGTTAATAATGCAACGAATATGAACCACATACTAGTTTAACAAACCGTGAAATATTTCGGTTCAATACATAACAAATTAACAATATTAACATTTCCTGATATGACTTGCGTACTCTACGTCCCCAACTTTTAAACTGCCGTATATACCATAGTATATATTCACAAATATTACAAAGATATACTCCTAACCTGGCCCTCTTTATCTCTGATTCTGGCTGACTTTTCAGGAGTAATACGCTATTCTTCAATCTTTTTCTTTTTCCAGAGTTCGTCAACGTCAACACCATTTCTCAGTCTCACTACACCTAACTCTCCAATATCTAGCTCTAGTTTTTCTCTCTTCTTCAGTTGTTCATAACTCCAAAAATTGATTGCCGGCCTTTTTTGCTCAACATCCATTCCTTTAACTATTGTTCCATCGACATAAATCAACTGCAATTTTAAACTCTTGTAGGTTACACATCGCATACACAAGGTACATTATTACTTAAATTGTCATCAGATTATTAACAAATATAAACGAACCAAACATGTTAACCAATGATTTATAGTATTCCAAAGAAAAATACAAGATTAACTTACTGTTAACAACACTAGTGGACCGACAAAGAAACTTGATTCGTCGGTATTTTGCCATCCACCCTTGCACTGTTTAACAGACTCAAACAGAAAACCACACCAATCAACGTTATTGATAGACGTTTCTTCGCGAATATACTTAGAGATCATTAGATTGCATGTTCCCCTTGTAAATGATCCCCCCAACACGCTTGTGAATAACACAAGGAAATTTAACTTGAAGTTCCAATCTGCAACATCAGATTCCTTGATTTTCTTTTGTACTTCGTTCGGGCTTACGCTCCTCTTATCATACTGTTTAAACCATTCTTCCCATATTCCATCATTTACCTTACTGTAACTCAAGGATCTTAAGCTTACCCCCCCGATTGGTAACCCAAACATATCGTGGATTGTTTGTTTTGTTACAACTAATGATTTTCCGTTCATTTTGAAATCCAAATCATCATCAACGAATTTATCGACAGCAACGTACCCTAACTTACCAGGCAATCTGCTAATATTAAAATTGAGTAGACCCCCAAACCCCATCTCTTTAACACTTTCCTTTTGCGTTTTGTTCAAACGCTTAATTGCGGTGAACAATGGCTTCGGCGAAGATCTAGTTCTAATTAAAGGCAATGTACTTTCTGATGCATGCTTATTGCTCAAATCACCTTTTTTCTTGTTACTATTTGACTTTCCTTCAGAATACTTATTTCTTACCTGATGAACGTCGAAATCATTATCTTCTACTTCAGCCAAGTTTTTTTTTCAGTTTTAGGCGACTATTCCCAGATGATCTTAATGCTGCTATTATTAGAACATTACATAAAGTTAGTCATTACCAACTACACACTAACCATATTTTTACGATAACTAAGCAATCGATACGTTCTTTCAACAAATTAACTAACAAATGATAATGTTAAATAAAAGTGAACTAATGAACAGTATATATTAACATCCTAACATATTATCTTATTGTTTACGTAACCATTTTTTGCCATTATTAGCCTGTTATCATTAAGATGTTCACCAAATTAACCAACATAAATAACTGTACATCGACTAATGAACATCCTTATCTAGTTAACAACAAAACATGCGCACACGTGAACTTTTCTTCGTTAAAATTAACAACTAATGCTACCAATTACATAATTTTCACATAATGCACAACTTAACCAACTAAAAAGGTTCACTGAAACCACAACTACAAAAATTCTTAAAAAATTGTTATCATAGGCTGTTATTATCATGTTCTGTTAATTAAGAACTTAACAACTATAAATGTTCTCCTATCAATCAATTAAACCAGTGAACAATATGATCATATCTATAACGTTTGCCCAGGTAACCAATACATCAACACACCAACAAACTAACAAATTAAATAAAAAAATAATTAATGCATTTACAATCTGGAAATAGGGCTTATCAAATACAGGTGAACAAAATAAAATAATATGTTAACAACCAACAGATTCTTCGAAACTTCTCATTTTTTAAATTGTTGGTTTGAATCATTAACATTTTCACCAAAATAAATATAACATTAAAAAAAAAAAAAAAAAACATTCAGACCTAATTAACATCCAAACATGCTAACCTGCACACGTGCACCCTTGTTAATTAAAACACAATTTCCATTGTTTAAGAAACCTACATGTGTTACTTTGTTACCAATTAAAAACTACAAATGAACATGTTACCAATTATAAATATAACACAATGAACATGTTAACGTTTATAAATTTTCACATAACGCACACTAAATAGACAAGTTTACTGAAACCACAACTAATACATGCTAACATTAACACGTGTACCTTTGTTCATTAAACATTAAGTATTTTGTTATCCTAATTAAATACAACACCTGATAAACACAAAAATAACATGTTAACATTAACAGATATTCACATAATGTTCATCTTAACCAACCGGACAATGTTCAAGTAATGGACACCTGAAAAAAACAGAACATGTTATCCTTTGTTTTCTTAAACATGTTCCTTTAATGAACAACTACACATCTCTAATTGTTCTCCTGTCATACATTAATGAACAAACCATATTATAACCTCTGTTAATTAAAACGCTTGATTAACATGTTAACATTAAAGCAATTTCACCAACTGAACATCATAACCTAATGATCATGTTGCAGTATCTTGTCATCTTAACATAAACTCATAACCAAACAGAAAATTCAGTAACTTTTTGGCATCAAATGTGAACATATTCAAACATAATTTCATACATCAAATATCAAACATGTCATCATCTGAACATCTTTCCAAGAACTTATCAAAACAAGTGAATAAAAAAGAAAATTCCATACCAGAGGTCAAAACACCAAGATTCAACCAAATTATCTAGTTAACATTTATGCACATACTACATAATACATGCGTCTGCACTAAATTGTGAACAAAGACACACTATTTGCACCATATATACTTTGAACAACTAACATACCTGTCTTCTTCGCAGCAGTATTCGACTTCTTCTTCGACGACTCCATATACTACAGCTCTGAAATAAAAAAAAATGTTTTGCTTTCAATAATTAGTAATATGAATAACCCATTCTAATGTTACTCGCTGAATATGAACATATAAAAGAAAACATACCTCGGGTTCAGACGATTACACACCAAATTTTTTTTGTTCTTGAATATTGGTGGTTCATATAAATAAAATAACAACAAATAAAATTGCAGTTATACGCATAGTTGATTAAAATTCGGGATTGTAGCTTGAATCCCTTTAGAATCGGAGATCGAATCATCGTTAATTTGTTCATCGAACCGTTGTTCCTGATTTCACTCAACTGAAGCGTCGGTTATCTTTCAAAAATTAAGTTTTCAGATCCCTATTATATTATTTTTATTCCGTAAATGCCCCTTTTAGTGTACACATATTATTAATTAATTTTTAATTATTCGTATATTATACTAGCCATAGATGTATTTAATCCAACGGTTAATAAGAGTTCCTGCAGTTCTGTATCTTTTTGAGGTTCTTAATTGAACCCTATATATATATATATATATATATATATATATATATATATATATATATATATATATATATATATATATATATATATATATACACACACATTATTATAAAGCACATGCCAATAATCCTACGTGTCAATTTCTCAATTAATCTGAATTAAATAATCCTACATGTCATTTTCTTAATTAACTAGAATTATTCTTAATAATTTCCTAAAATAACTCCCTAGAATTAAAGGTGTGTAATTTAAAGTTTCTATATATCTAATTATATAATAAAAAAGATGTACGTATTTATTATACTATTAGGAGTATTAATTAAAGTCTTTACATATTAATGGTGAATTTTAATAAATATAATAAAAAAGTTAGACTTTTAAACATTATAATAGAATTATATTCTTATATAAATTAAATTATTTGTATCATAATACTTTTATACCTATCACATAATAAATAATTTTTTATCTACTAATATTATATAATAAGGACTGATATGTTATCTACTAATATTATATCAAATATTAATTATTATTCAATTCAATAAATTTAATATTTTATTAAGTAAAAGCTACTATCTTTATATTTTTAAATAAACAATTTTTCACATAAACATGCTCATAATTTATGTGTTAGTATTCAATATTAATATTTTTGGATACAGATGTTATTAGTAAGAATTTTTTTTTTCATTGTAATCGTTTTATACATGTAATATATATCAATACTAATGTTATCGAATACTAATTTATACAACTGTCGTGCAAAGCACGGCTCACGTTAGTATTCAATACTAATGCTCTTGATACAAGTAATATAGTAATAATTGATTTTTTTTCATTGTAACTGTATTATATATTTGATCAATACCAACGTTATCGAATACTAATTTGTACAACTCTCGTGCAACGCACGGGTGTTTGAGGTGTAGGCTTCGGTATTTAAGCCCAATAAAAACAGGCCTGGAGTTTACTTGGTGACCAAGTCAGGGTCTGGCCAACCCTAATTGGTTGGGCCGACTTTTATTGTTCTTTTCTTAGTCTATATATAGTCTCTCATTGTACTTGTAAATAATCACCTCCAAATTAATAATACTCTCTAGTTCCAAAGTGGATGTAGGTTTCACCTAGAAACTGAACCACTATAATTCTCGTGTTCTTTTCTTTTTTTTGTGTTTATTATTCGGCTTGCTTGTTTGTGATTGTTAATTGATTAGGGTTCTACTCTGATAGAAGGCAGGTTCTAACCTTAACAACTGGTATCTAGAGCTCAGGTTCTAACCCTAGCCGTCAATCATAGTTGTTGCTGTTACAGATCCAGTCGTTGCTGCTGTTGTTGCTGTTTTTACAGATCAGGTTGCAGGTGCTAAACCCTAGCCACCACCAGACTCTATCGTTACATATCAGATTGCAGATCAAATTGCAGGTGCTAAATCCTAGCCGCAACCAGACTCTGCTGATCAACCCTAGCCACCACCAGACTCTGCTGTTACAGATCCAGATCAACCCTAGCCGTCACCAGACTCTGATACTGTTACAGATCAGATTGCTGTTGTTCTCAGATCCAATACTTTTTTTTTTACAATGGCAGAAGAAGGAAGGATCAAAATCGACAAGTTTGATGGGCAAGATTTTGGGTGGTGGAAGATGCAGGTTGAAGATTTGTTATGTCAGAAGGATCTGATAGATGCCTTGAATGAGAATAAACCAGAAGGAATGAAAGACGGCGAGTGGAAAACACTTGACAGGAAAGCCCTAGCAGTTGTCAGACTCACGTTGACAAAAAGTGTTGCCTTTAATATTGTGAATGAAACCACGACACATGGTTTGATGAAGACCTTAGCAAATATGTATGAGAAGCCGTCTGCTTCTAACAAGGTGTTTTTGATCAGACAGTTGGTAAACACCAGGTTGAAAGAAGGTGCTTCAGTAACAAATCATGTTAATAACTTCAACAATATTATCTCTCGGTTACTGTCAGTTGATATCAAGTTCGATGACGAAGTCAAAGCTCTTCTATTATTATCTTCGTTACCTGAAAGCTGGTCAGGTTCAGTCACAGCTATCAGTGGATCCACAGAGTCCTCAAAGCTAAAGTTTGAGAGCATTCGTGATTTTATTCTTGGAGAAGATATAAGAAGAAAGAGTTCAGGAGAACCATCAGGAAACTTGCTGAGCACAGAAGAGAGGGGTAGGAGAGAAAAGGAAGAAGTAACACCACCAGGGGCAGGTCAAAGTCAAGAAGGAGGAGTGTGTCGAGAACGAGGAATGATATTAAATGTTGGAATTGTCAGGAGACTGGACACTTCCGAAACCAGTGCACTAAGCCAGTAACATCATCAAAGCCAAAGGAAGTTAATGTTGCAGTTGCAACAGATGATTATGATAACGTCCTTGTTTGCTGCATTGAGAATACAATTGATGCATGGGTTATGGATTCAGGAGCATCGTTTCATGCTACCCCAAGTCCACATTTGATGAAGAATCTACGAACAGGTACGTTTGGCTAATGATCATTGTCTTGACATTACAGGGATTGGAGACTTAGAGCTGAAGACCTCTTTGGGCACTAATTGGACCTTGAAAAATGTCCGAGTTATTCCTGGCCTAAAGAAAAAACTAATCTCTGTTGGACAGCTTGATGATCAAGGATATAGTGTGCTATTTGGTGAAGGTCAGTGGAAAGTAATAAAGGGGAACTTAGTAATAGCCAAGGGTAAGAAGAGAGGCACTCTTTATATGGCAGAAGTTCCAGCTAATGAAGTAAATACAGTTTCCAATGATCGAAGCTTAACCAGTCAGTGGCACCAACGTTTAGGTCACATGAGTGACAAAGGAATGAAAATGCTAGTGTCTAATGGTAAAATTCCTGGTCTAAAGAGAGTTGAATCGGACTTTTGCGAGTCATGTGTTCTAGGAAAGAAGAAGAAGGTCACCTTTGCAAAAGCAGGCAGAACTTTAAAGGCTCAGAAGTTGGAGCTAGTACACACGGATGTGTTCGGGCCTACTCCTGTTTCTTCATTGGGAGGAGCACGCTATTATGTTACTTTCATTGACGATTCAACACGCATGGTATGGGTTTACTTTCTTAAAAATAAATCTGATGTATTTGAAGCTTTTAAGAAATGGAAATCTGCTGTTGAATTATCTTGTGATTTGAAGGTAAAATGCTTGAAGTCGGATAATGGAGGAGAATACATCAGCACCGAATTCGTTAACTATTGTGCTGATCATGGCATTCGGATGATCAAGACGGTTCCAGGTACTCCACAACAAAACGGAGTTGCAGAGAGAATGAATCGCACTTTAAATGAGGGAGCACGTAGCATGAGACTTAATTGTGGGCTACCAAAGACTCTATGGGCTGATGCAGTAAGCACTGCCGCTTATTTGATCAACCGTTCTCCATCAACTCCGCTTGATTTCAAAATACCCGAAGAAGAATGGAGAGGTAAAGCAATCAGTTATGAGCATCTAAAAATCTTTGGGTGCAGTGCATATGATATTAATAAAGATGGTGACAAACTTGATGCAAAAGCAAAGAAGTACGTGTTCATTGGTTATGGGGGAGATGACATGGGTTACAGGTTATGGGATAACAAGGGAAAACATGTTATTAGAAGTAAACATGCCACCTTCAATGAAGCAGAATTGTACAAGGATTTCAACTCAACACCAAAAGAAAAAGAATCAGTTGAATTTGAGGTTGACACAGAGACAACTAGAGAAGATGAAAGGGAAACTCCAGAGTATGAAACTGAAGTTCCAGTGGGAGTTCCTAACAGTGAAAGCTTGTAATCTGATCACGAGCAGACTTCAGATAGTGGGAGCTCAGATTCTGATGATGAGCAGCCCCCACCACAATCTGACCAGTCCAATTGGGTCAGGAGATCTACACGAGTCACAAGACAGACAGAGAGGTTTAGTCCAACAGTTAACTATCTTCTTTTGACCGAATGGGGAACCAGAAAGTTATTCTGAGGCAATGAAGGTGAAAGATTCATTCCAGTAGGAGCAGGCTATGAAAAGCGAGATGGAATCTTTATTGAAAAATTAAACTTGGAAGTTGACCAAGTTACCACCAGGAAAAAGAGTTACAGAATAAATGGGTTTTCAGAGTCAAAAATGAAGGGGATGGTTCTAAACGATACAAAGCAAGATTAGTTGTCAAAAGATTTCAACAAAAGAAAGGAGTCGACTATGCTGAAATCTTTTCTCCAGTAGTGAAGATGACGACTATCAGATTGGTTCTAAGTATGGTTGCAACCGAGAAGTTACACTTAGAACAGTTGGATGTTAAAACAGCTTTCCTGCATGGCGACATTGAAGAAGACATTTACATGTCTTAACCAGAGGGGTTTCGTGTCAAAGGAAAGGGGAGTCTTGTGTGTAATCTAAAGAGAAGCTTGTATGGTTTGAAACAAGCTCCCAGACAGTGGTACTTGAAATTTGATAATTTCATGGAGAAAACAGGATTCGTGAGAAGTTCTACAGATCATTGCTGTTATTTGAAGAATTTCAAGAGCTCCTATATTATATTGCTTCTTTATATCGATGATATGTTAATTGCAGGTTCTGATATGGTTGAAATACGCAATTTGAAGAAGCAATTATCTAGAGAATTTGAAATGAAGGATCTCGGGCCAGCTAACCGCCCCATAAAATTCGGCTAATCCAAAATCGTTAACCATAAAAGCGGTTATGTTCGGTTTGGTTAATTCGGTTCGGTTTTAACGATTAAAATGGTTATGGTTCGGTTAATTCGGTTTTCTGCTCACCCCTAGAAAAAACAGTCAATCAATCTCAATTTTCCCAATTTAAGCACACTTGAATCACATTCGGCTCCTTGTTCTCAATTTTTGAAGAATCAGATTCGGTACAACAAGTCTAACCGATATATTCTAGACACCACTTTATCCGGAATATCAAATTGTATAAAAGCTATAGTTGGGTTGATTTGTTTTTATAATTGTAATTAAAGTGTTAAAGCAATATTATTTAAAATAAGCTAGCTAGCATGCAAAAACCTTACAGAAGTGTATATTATGCCCAATTTTAAGACTTGCAATTTATAAAATTCGTCATTAAACCCTAACCTACAACATTTGAGTTTACATACCCAAATTACACACCTAAAATCTGAAATTTCACAAGAAATGGGGTTTATTACCCATTATCAACCCAAAACCTAACCTTAAATCAAATAAACACAAAAGATTTCATAGTTGAAATGATTTCTGATTATGTTAATATTCAGTATATATGACTCTCTATTGTATGTAATGGACATGAGAAATAAACATTGTTTTCATCGTGTCAGAGCTAACACCTATCCCTAATTTGTCCCACCGCAGATTCTGTTTTCTTAGACAGCATTTCACAAAAATTGGTGACCTGACTAGTGATTTGACTTTCAAGTTTATGCACATTGGAGACTAGACGGATGGACCTTCTAATATTTTAATGGACTAAAGATGGGTCCATATTGAACCCATTCCATATTTTTTCTCGAGACTCAATGGACCCAAATGGTTGCCTAATTGACCAATCCTTTGTGTATGGGTCTTGATTGACATGTGTAAGAAATACTAAAAATATGATGAAAGAGATTCGATTGCAGACCTGAATTCCAAAGTGAAGATGTTGGCGATCATTGAAATTTTTTCCTATTGACCAAGGTATTAATCCTCTTTTGTCGTGTGATTCGCCGATCATGGTGTGCGTCTTCCCTGATCCTGTTTTATAGTAAATGGGTTTAATCAAATTGGTCAACGTCAATTGATGGGTCAAAATCGAATTTGGTAACAAAAGACGGTCAAAGTCAAAATTGATCAACATTTTAACATAAATTTAAATTAGAACTTTGAAGTTTTTGATCAAAATGCATAAGTTAATATGTTTATGGGTTTTCTTCTATATATACTCAAATTAAAATTTTGAAATTTAATATTTATATGTAATGTATACAAGGTACAATCCGATTAATCCCCGAATTGCCGATTAATCCCCGGCTCGAATAATGAATTTTGCATGCCTCAACTTTTATAGTGCCAAAGTTATACCTTATAATCATCGACGACTCTTTGTATCAATTGTGATATCTCATCAAAAACGTCGTCTTGTCTTGTGTTGACTGAGGTGAAAACACCTTATCGAACTTGAAGGTATAGGTTTTTTCCTTTTTTCAAAAAATGAAGGGAAGAAAAAGTAAGGCATGATACAATTAAAAAGACGAATTATTAATTTTCAACTAGGCAGGTAGGTGCATGGTACGAATTATTAAAATGAAGGAAATTGCATAAAAAAAGAACTTATCGTAAACTGTAATTTGGTACCAACGAGAGAATGGAACGTTTGATCGATAGAATGAGTGTGGGTGTAAAAAAATATGTGCACTGAATGGACAAAAATGCCCCTCCGCCCAAAAATACTTATATTTGTTAAAGTTAATCTTGGCAATTGATCAAAGTCAATCTAAGAGCTAATAATAAATCCCTCAAACTCAAGATAAAACTTGGATTCATTTGTATATATTTCACACAAATTAATATATTATCTAATTTACCTATTTTTAAAGTTCACGAACACGTCATATTGATAGCTCTTGTGATTAGATGATGTTGAATGAGACGGCATTGAAGGTTTGCTTTATGGATCTTAATATACCTCATCTTTACTGCGAATAAAAAGGATTAGATCTATAACATAATGTAACTTTCATAACTATAAATAATTTGTCTCAAAATCATATATTAAATATTAAATTTACATAATAAAAAATTTGGGTTTTGTCATCTTTTGTTTATAAAATTAGTATTATTAGTCTATAACAATGAATTAAATAAATGATTACAGAGTACCGACCAAGAACATGGAAAAATAAACTATTAACTGTCACCTGTGCAACAAATACAACTACAAACGGAAATCTGTGCAAAGTATTTTTGATACAAAACATGATTATTCACAATAATTAATCTTGTTAAAATACAAAAAAAATAAAATAAATAAAAAAATAAAAAAAAAATAACTCTTGAATACTGTTCTTACAAATAGAAAAACATCCATTGCTATAATCAAAGTTTAACAACTTGAGCCATATAACAAATGATGAAAGTTATATAAACAAAATATAAATATAAACCCGTATCTATTCATGTATACATCAGAAACGATGATCTTTTAGCAAAAAAAAGTAAAATATTGTCAACGAAATAATCACAACTGAACAAAATCAAACTAAATATTGAGATAAAACACAGATCGGATGATTAATTGATAAAGATTTAAAAGATTAAGTTTACCTAGAAGAGGAAAGGTAGCTCAGTAAAGTAAAACCCTAAATTGTGATGGGGGCTCGTCAGTGATCGAACGGGATGTTTAATGATGGATCAAACTCTTAACAGTTTGAGGAGCTAAAAAAATGCTTTGGATAAAGGTGTTTTTACCAGAAGTTGTGGTATGGTTAAAGATGAGGTAGTACTGTAGTAGGTGATCAAGGTCAGATTTTGGAGTGTGCTAGGTTTACGATCAGGGTATCCAAGGATTTGGGTATTTGTTTGCTGATACCATTGTTGGGCCGGGCTGTTTTATCTCAGATCCAGTTGGACCTGATTTTGAGATTTATGGCTTAAGGGGCTTCAAGGCCCGGCTTATTCTCATGTTTTTTCCTAGGCTGCCCCAGTTTCTGTTCCTGTTTATGAGCATGGCGAGTGTAATTTAGGACCCGTGTGTAGTGACCCGAACTTTTCCATGTTTATATATATGTTAAATGAAATTGTTATTTACATGATTAAGTGTTTCCAACATATTAAGCAATCAAACTTGTTAAGACTTGATTAATTGAAATAGGTTTCATATAGACAATTGACCACCCAAGTTGACCGGTGATTCACGAACGTTAAAACTTGTAAAAACTATATGATGACATATATATGTTTATATATATAGTTAATATGATATTATGATAAGTAAACATATCATTAAGCACGATTATCGTTGTAACGACATTTAATGTATATATATCATATTAAGAGATATTCGTACATCATAATATCATGATAATATAATAATTTAAAATCTCATTTGATATTATAAACGTTGGGTTAACAACATTTAACAAGATCGTTAACCTAAAGGTTTCAAAACAACACTTACATGTAACGACTAACGATGACTTAACGACTCAGTTAAAATGTATATACATGTAGTGTTTTAATATGTATTCATACACTTTTTAAAGACTTCAAGACACTTATCAAAATACTTCTACTTAACAAAAATGCTTATAATTACATCCTCGTTCAGTTTCATCAACAATTCTACTCGTATGCACCCGTATTCGTACTCGTACAATACACAGCTTTTAGATGTATGTACTATTGGTATATACACTCCAATGATCAGCTCTTAGCAGCCCATGTGAGTCACCTAACAAATGTGGGAACCATCATTTGGCAACTAGCATGAAATATCTCATAAAATTACAAAAATATGAGTAATCATTCATGACTTATTTACATGAAAACAAAATTACATATCATTTATATCTAATCCATACACCAACGACCAAAAACACCTACAAACACTTTCATTCTTCAATTTTCTTCATCTAATTGATTTATCTCAAGTTCTATCTTCAAGTTCTAAGTGTTCTTCATAAATTCTACAAGTTCTAGTTTCATAAAATCAAGAATACTTCCAAGTTTGCTAGCTTACTTCCAATCTTGTAGAGTGATCATCCAACCTCAATAAATCTTTCTTATTTACAGCAAGGTATCTTTCTAATACAAGTTAATACTCATATTCAAACTTTGATTCAATTTCTATAACTATAACAATCTTATTTCGAGTGAAAATCTTACTTGAACTGTTTTCGTGTCATGATTCTGCTTCAAGAACTTTCAAGCCATCCAAGGATCCTTTGAAGCTTGATCCATTTTTCTCATTTCCAGTAGCTTTATCCAGAAAACTTGAGGTAGTAATGATGTTCATAACATCATTCGATTCATACAAATAAAGCTATCTTATTCGAAGGTTTAAACTTGTAATCACTAGAACATAGTTTAGTTAATTCTAAACTTGTTCGCAAACAAAAGTTAATCCTTCTAACTTGACTTTTAAAATCAACTAAACACATGTTCTATATCTATATGATATGCTAACTTAATGATTTAAAACCTGGAAACACGAAAAACACCGTAAAACCGGATTTACGCCGTCGTAGTAACACTGCGGGCTGTTTTGGGTTAGTTAATTAAAAACTATGATAAACTTTGATTCAAAAGTTGTTCTTCTGGGAAAATGATTTTTCTTATGAACATGAAACTATATCCAAAAATCATGGTTAAACTCAAAGTGAAAGTATGTTTTCTAAAATGGTCATCTAGACGTCGTTCTTTCGACTGAAATGACTACCTTTACAAAAATGACTTGTAACTTATATTTCCGACTATAAACCTATACTTTTTCTGTTTAGATTCATAAAATAGAGTTCAATATGAAACCATAGCAATTTGATTCACTCAAAACGGATTTAAAATGAAGAAGTTATGGGTAAAACAAGATTGGATAATTTTTCTTGTTGTAGTAACGTGAAAATTGGTAACAAATCTATATTAATCATATCCTAGCTAACTTATATTGTATTATACATGTATTCTAATATATTATGTAATCTTGGGATACCATAGACACGTATGCAAATGTTTTGACATATCATATCGACCCATGTGTATATATTATTTGAAACAACCATAGACACTCTATATGCAGTAATGTGGGAGTTAGCTATACATGGTTGAGGTTGATTCCAAAAATATATATACTTTGAGTTGTGATCTAGCCTGAGACGTGTATACACTGGGTCGTGGATTGATTCAAGATAATATATATCAATTTTTTTCTGTACATCTAACGTTGGACAACTAGTTGTAGGTTACTAACGAGGACAGCTGACTTAATAAACTTAAAACATCAAAATGTATTAAAAGTGTTGTAAATATATTTTGAATATACTTTGATATATATGTACATATTTGTTATAGGTTCGTGAATCGACCAGTGGTCAAGTCTTACTTCCTGACGAAGTAAAAATATGTGAAAGTGAGTTATAGTCCCACTTTTAAAATCTAATATTTTTGGGATGAGAATACATGCAGGTTTTATAAATGATTTACAAAATAGACACAAGTACGTGAAACTACATTCTATGGTTGAATTATCGAAATCGAATATGCCTCTTTTTATTAAGTCTGGTAATCTAAGAATTAGGGAACAGACACCCTAATTAACGCGAATCCTAAAGATAGATCTATTGGGCCTAACAAACCTCATCCAAAGTACCGGATGCTTTAGTACTTCGAAATTTATATCATATCCGAAGGGTGTCCCGGAATGATGGGGATACTCTTATATATGCATCTTGTTAATGTCGGTTACCAGGTGTTCACCATATGAATGATTTTTATCTCTATGTATGAGATGTATATTGAAATATGAAATCTTGTGGTCTATTGTTACGATTTGATATATATAGGTTAAACCTATAACTCACCAACATTTTTATTGACGTTTAAAGCATGTTTATTCTCAGGTGAATATTAAGAGTTTCCGCTGTTGCATACTAAAATAAGGACAAGATTTGGAGTCCATGTTTGCATGATATTATGTAAAAACTGCATTCAAGAAACATATGTCGATGTAATATATTTCTATTGTAAACCATTATGTAATGGTCGTGTGTAAACAGTATATTTTAGATTATCATTATTTGATAATCTACGTAATGCTTTTGAAACCTTTATTGATAAAATAAAGGTTATGGTTGTTTTAAAAATGAATGCAGTCTTTGAAAAACGTCTCATATAGAGGTCAAAACCTCGCAACGAAATCAATTAATATGGAACGTTTATAATCAATATGAATGGGACATTTCACCGTGGAAGACGAATCTTCTCTTTATTAGAGGGAGGGAGATCAATGGCGGATCTTTGGGAGGTTGTGTGATAGAAGACCGATTCGAGATGGTCAATAAGAAAACTAGATTAAGAAGAGAGTCTTTGGACTAAACCAAACTTTTCACTCCTTCCTAAATTCAAAGCAACGATTACAATTTATATTGGAAATGAATAACAGTTACTACTTCTAACTTCTAAACTACTACCACTTGTACCTACTAAACCACTACATGAGAACATGGGCTAATTAACGTTCAACATGCATACAATACAACTACTATTATTTAAAATAAAAGGAAAACGTGGAAACATGAATTTAAGCATGAACGTGTGACAACCAACACCACATCATAGTACCATCTATTTGTAACTGCTATGAACCATGCTCGTATCATTGTGCCATGGTCCTCTCAAAAAGTTTGGTTAATACTAATTTTCTGAAGACGACAAGTTAATAAATATGAAATTGGTTTAATGGCATATACTAACTTTAAACAGTAGAATATGAACTTGTCCCATGTTCAATCTTTCTGCATATACTTTTTTATATTTTTTGTTCTTTTTTTATAGCCACTACTTTTTCTATATTTCTCTTGTCATTTTTTTACAGTGTATTAATAATTAACTTATGATTATTTAACTATGATATATACTAACTAAATTATGATTATGTACATGGAAACAAAAAATTAACGTTTATAATATATATTTATTTTACATTATATCTAATAAGATATTTGATTTACATGATATCCGCCACTGAGGGAGGTTAACGCTAAATTGTATTGGGAAGCTTGCCTATTTACTATGGGTATGTTTGGGAAGGGGCTTTTTGAAGCTTTTTGAAGCTTTTAACTTTTAGCTTTTAAGAAAAAGCTCCTATATAATATATAGCTTCGTTTGGTAAAACAAATTTAAAGCTTTTAATGAGATGAAACAGCTCCAAATTTAAACGCTATAGGGAGTAGCGTTTGAGTTTGTATACCAGCGTTTGGTCCGTATGTTACTTAAATACCCTTCTAGTCTAGACTTAGGAATTCTTCCACGTATATCTAACTGATTATGGAGCATCCATTTTCTAATATATACCAACAGAGAATATTATATCTAATATACAACTAGAGATATATCCAATAGAGATATCAAATAAAAAAATACGATATTCTGCCTTTTAACTTGTTTTTCGATAATATATGAATTCACGACTCATATTTACTTTTATATAAATATAATACATTAATATTAATATTACTTAATTAATTAATTTATTAGAGTACGTATCATGTTTTATATTATTAAATATTTTGTTTTATGGTAGTGCTTTTATAAGACTAAACCTAACGCGCGTCACTTTTTCCCCATCATCCCACATGGCAACGTATTTGACGCCCTTGACGCCCCTAACGCGGCGTCAAAATTTGACGCCCGGGGCGTCAGCCGGAAATTTCACGGGTGTGTCAAAATTATTTCAGCCAATCAGATTTTTTTGAATATTTTTATATATTTTAATTAATATATATTATACCCAACTACCAATAATATTTTACCACATCATCCATTCACAAATTTAACCCTCAAATTTAACACTCCCCTTATTTAACTTCATCTCTTGACCTTGCCACATCATCAAAAAGTACATCACTTGCCTTTGACGTCACCGCCACGGTTAGAAACAGTCTAAGGATAAGAAATATTTATATTTATATGTATCATTAAGTTTTTTCCTCGTGCCCATTTTTGTCATTTTACTTATTTTATAACAGCTCCAGCTACTTTGCCAAACAATTAGATACATTTAAAAAGCTTCAGCTAAACGCTTTCAGCTAAACGCCTGCAGCTAAACGCTTGCAGCTAAACGCCTGCAGCTAAACGCTTGCAGCTTCCAGCTAGTTTTGCCAAACATACCCTATATGTCCATGTATAAAGTCCCAAGCATTTTAAATAAGGTTTATCACTTTTTTACCCAACTTTTACAACTTTCTTGCGTCAGAGCCCAGAAAAAAAAAGTTAACAAAATGCCCAGGCAAGGCGCAAGAAACCTTGCGACCAAGTCCACGCAAGACACAAAATTAACTTTTTTGAGACCTTGCGCCTTGCGTCCTTGCGTTTTATCCTATCAGGATTGGATTTTGTGGATAAGATTTTATTAGATTTTTTAGATTTTTACTGATAAAATTTTATTGGGATATTTATAATATCCCTGGAACTTAATATTAACACTCTCATATCAGTTCATATCAAATTAAATTCAGAGATTACATGGGCGTAAAGGTAAACTTTTAAGCGTTTTTGTACTAATTTAATTATTAATGAATTATGGTAATGATGATAAATTTGTTGTTCTTTTATGTTGTGGTGGTTCTTTTGCGTTTATTAGCAACATACTCATATATTTGCCCCTAGATTGTTTTAGAATTCGGTTAAAACTCTCAATTGCGTCCAAGAAACCAATAAATCGAAGAATATTGTTAAAAATGTTCTTAATGAGCTTGATATGCCACTCAATGCACCTGTTTGAATGAGATATGTGGTAGATAATCATGTTTTGATATTACGGATGATTATGAAGACTTTAATGAGTTTTTACAATACGCAATCGTAAACGCCCCTATTGATATTTATATTGTCGAGAGAGTACGAATGCACCAGCCACAACTAAACCCAGAAACATGTAACAACCCTGCTTTTTCCGTTACTTCCGTTAACCTTCCGTTAGTTTATTTAACGGCGATTATTTAACTTTTATGTGTTTATGTGTAATAAATGCATAATTGATCATTGGAGGGTACAATAATTAATATGGGTTGATATTAATTCAAATAAATATTTCGGATAATGAAATACGATAAAAACGATACGATTTTGATAACTGCTTTTCGAGCAAAGAAACGCTCGGGTTTATTTTAATAATTAATTTATTAATTATTAACTTTTTAAAAATAATTAATTTATTGGGTTTTTAATAAATTAACGTTTGGTTGCGTTTAACGATCGGTTTAGCGTTCCGGGCCTTCGGTACGACTAAACGACACTTGAAACGAGCCACGGTTACACGGAATTGTAAAACACGAGCCCGAGCACTCCCCATGGGCCCCATTCGGCCGACCCCACTCCCCTCCCCCCTTATATTTTAATTTTTTTGGCAACTTCGGGGACTTGTTTGTAATTAGTGATAATTATACCCTAGTATTTAAGACTTGTTAACCTAAACACTTCTCATAACCCTCCCAAAATTGTTCCAGCCGACAGCTTTTTCCCTCTCCCTCCCTTCTTTATCGACGAGCACACCACCAACCCTAGCACCATCAAAAATTGATCTTTTGCTCAAACCTCAAACACAAAGATTGTAATTTCCATCGTTCTCTACTCATAGGTGTAATCTGTTTGGTGATCAAAGGTATATTTACATAAACCCTAATCTTAAAAATCTGATTTTTATTAAAGTTTCATTGTTATGTTGTCAATTGCTCAAGTCTATACGCGTACGTGTTAATTGTAATCGTTATATTGATTGTTTGATGCGTTAGGGTTTAAAAACGAATTTGTTTTTGCATGATCAGAAAAATTAATTTTTTCAAATGTTAATTATTATGTTATATTCAGATTCCTTGCGAAAAACTATTGATTTTAGGCTTTGGATTCGCTTGATTTCGTTTTCGGATGATCAAGTTATGCTTAATTGAAATTAACGTTGTGTTTTCGTGATTGATCAGAAATCTGGAATTGATAGACCACGAATTGGCATGTGAAACTTATACCACTAGAAATATAATTTAAAAACACTCAATTTAGACTAGGATATCATGTCGTTTGTTATGTATAACCCGAGATATGCTTGAATTAGTGTAAAAGTAGTTTTATACAGCACTTGCATGAAAATAACCTTGTATGATAAAATGTGGTAACTTCTGTGATTAAAGCTTTGCATATTTGAAATTTACACAAAAATTAATTCACCTTTCATTAGATATCATAGGCTAATTATACCTAGATCTTCGGGTAATCGCGTGCGAATGTGACTAACTAAACTAGAATCCAATCTGTAAATTGCTCTCTGTTTTATACTATGTGGATTGTGTTTATTGAATGAGCATGTAAGCTTCTGGAATATAAATTTTAACATGATATGTGACTTATTGTTAGTTTATGTCAATCTCTGAAACCTTATGCATTGGGCACAATAGAGCCGTATTTTATGTGGATTCTGATTTGACTTGCATGATATAGTTGACTTTTACTTTGAAACGCGTCGAGTTGAGCAATAAGACAACTTATACTATGAAAATACACTTGATTAAGATACATATATTGACCAACCTAAATACGTATACTTAGGTTGCATTACTCGGCTATAAACCGTACGAGTTAATTGTCCACTTTTCAATCCGAGCTTTATTCAAAGGTGAGTCTACAGTCCCGCTTTTTACATGTTTTTAGGGATGAGAATACACGCTGTTATACTTACTTTAACAATTGCTTTTGTATTGACACGAGTACTATATATGCATATTGAGTTTGTTCACAAAGCCTCTAGCTTGAATACTTTTAATACCATCGGTGTAAGCACAATTTAGATGGACGGATCCATTAGGTTGACAACCTCACCCGCTATAATAACTGTGGTGCATTTATTTTGAACATTAGATACACTCAAACAAGTGTATAACATTTTAGGAGGTAAAGGCGGGACTCGGGTCATTGCTAGTATTCAGGTGCTCATATTATGCAAACATTTTTACGAGTTGGTGTTGTACTTGTAAAATCTCGTGGTCAGGGATATTTAAACTATTTTTCTGATAACTGTTTTTTAGATACTATACAATGTTATTTAAAACTGTGATTTACGAACAAATGAGATAAAACTTGATATGGTATTGTCTACAAATGACTGAAACTTGACATGGTAGTGTCAACAAACTTTTGAAACGGGAAACGGTGTCGTCTACAAACTATAACATTAAATCTTGGTGGCCTTCCAATAATAAACGTTTTCGAAATGTTAATTCTTAAACATACTGTATTGTTTACCTAAAACCTGTAGATTCACTCAACATTATTGTTGATCCATTTTGCATGTTTTATTCTCAGGTATTAATTGCTTCCGCTGTAGAATATTGTTGTTACGTAGAAGTCAAGCCAAGCACTGGGACCAGAGTTAACATTCCGTTAAAGAGATTTTTGAAGGGGTGTTACATATGGTATCAGAGCTGTGGCTATAGGGAACTAGGATACATTAGTGTGTCTAACCGTAGGGCGCATTAGTGAAGTCTAGTCTATAGCCCCGTGTGTCTTGGACGACTTTTATACACCATACCTGCACTATTTGCTTCACAATGCTACATGTAGGGCTACACATTACACCACATACATATATGCCTTATATCATACAACATGGACTTGGACTAAATATACTATATCACGAAACACATACGTACACACGAAGCCAGATTCAACTAAATTAAGTTGACTACGCCATCTTGAACTTATGGAGTGATGTCGAATGGAAATGTGAGATAGCGTAATGTAATGACCGGGATTACATTACGGTAACTCATATAGAAGCTCCGACACCGCAAAATATGTAATTGTGAGCGAGTCAAGTAGGTTACTGGGATAGACACCGTTTAGAACACAAACTGTATAACCTCAAATATGAGTAGAAACTTACACTGTGCAAATTAATTGTTATTATAACTTATAAGTAACTTATAATCATGACACAACTTGTCACTGCTCGACACTGTCCGTCACCACCGATCACTACTTGTCACTACGAAGACACTACTTAAACACACTCGTCATCTCATACCACTACTCAGTACTGTTTATCACTGCTAACTACTACTCAACGCCGCCTCTCACTGTTAGTCACGACTGATCACTACTTCCCACTGCTTGTCATTACTAAATACTACTTACTACTACCCCTTGCTACTTGCTACTACTCAATACTACACATTGCTACTTACCACTACTAAGTACTACCTGTCACTACTGACACCTTCACGCTTTACTACTCGCTACTGTGCATCACAACTCTTTTCTGATACGTATTTAGAGGAGGAATTCCTAATAACAGCCCGCACAATAATTAGTAGACATTTTCTACTCGATTTCCAACTTACTTATCATTCAGTTACCCACGGTTTCACGATTTTGCTTCCCAACACGAGCCTACCGACTGATAGCTATTATGCCTTATTGGGTGCATTAGTATACCTGTGTATATACTTATGATGCGAGCATGCTATCTAACAACTTATACGTCACTACTATCATCACTGCTCATCACAACCCATCGCTACTTATCGCTAACGCCACCACTCATTGCTACCAGTAATACAACTTGTTACCATATCCCTTCTCATTCTATTCCAACGTACTTTTCTTAAGTGGCTATCATTTTCATTATACCCACAAACATTACCAACCAACTTTGAACCCATCGATGTGAACTACACTTCATTTGTTTCCCGCGAGACACATACGTCTGGAAATTGTACCAACCCTTTTCGATTAAATATCAGATTTTGTTTTAGAGACGCCATTACACCTTGTTCATTCCCATTCTCCATGAAGTTCGTCACGAGTTTGTACTAGCTTACTCATCAATCATAATGTCTCTATATACTGTCAACACCCGTGCCGGACGAAGCTTTAACGCTAGAGAATTTAGTCGCAACGTTTATAATCTTGTACCTTCCTTAGACAACGTGTACTCTATAGAACTATTAAACTGAGAAGTTTTAACTTCGTGGTTGAAACAAACTGGTTATCTGACGATACAACCGAGGCAGCTACGACCAGAAGGCTATTTAAATTCCTTTCACCGATGGTAATGGTGTAAGGAGGGGAGATCAGTACACCGTCATGTTACACTAATTACTCGAAGGTCCAGAAGTACATGAGATGATAATGTCTCGCAAATCTGGCACATGTAAGTAAAGATGAATCGACATTTAAGAGATCCGAATATGTCCGGACTATTAGAGAATTTTCCTGGGGTTACCCGCCCACCCCACCGTGAAGTCGAATTTTGGATTGATTTGGTTCCAGCAGCTGCACCCATTACGCGTACAATATACGGACTTGCACCTTTAGAACTACAAGAGCTTCCCCTAGTGAAGAACATCAGGGTTGTAATGCCCTAATTTGGGACAAGCACTAGAAGGTGGGTCACATAGCCATGAATTTCTGAGTTGGAGCTCCAGTCTTGTTTGTTAAAAAGAAAGATAGGTCGATGAGGTTGTGTATCGACTACAGAGAATTGAACAAGTTGACAATCAAGAATCGGTATCCGCTACCGAGGATTGATGACTTATTTGATCAGCTACAGGGATCTAGTTGTTATTCGAAGATTGATTTGAGATCTGGGTATCACCAATTGAGAGTCAAAGAAACTGATGTCCCGAAGACAGCGTTTAGAACACGTTATGGACATTATGAGTTTACAGTGATGCCGTTTGGTTTGACGAACGCACCAGAAGTGTTCATGGATCTCATGAACCGTGTGTGTAAGCCATACCTAGATAAATTCATCATTGTGTTTATTGATTATATATTGGTGTACTCCAAGAACAAGGAAGAGCACAAATAGCATCTACGTTCGATTTTGACTATGCTTAGAGATGAGCAGTTGTATGCAAATTTCTCTAAGTGTGACTTTTAGTTACCAGAAGTACAATTTCTTGGCCATGTTGTAGGGGCCAATGGAATTCAAGTTGATCCAGCAAAGATTGAGTCGGCTAAGAATTGGGAAACTCCAAAGACGCCAACACATATTAGGCAATTTTTGGATCTAGCTGGTTACTACCGGAGATTCATCGAAGGATTCTCTAAGATCGCCCGACTATTGACCGCGTTGACTCATAAGGGTAAGAAGTATGAGTGGTTAGAACCGCAAGAGTCCGCATTTCAGTTGTTGTAGGAGAAGTTAACAACTGCACCAGTATTGTCTCTACCCGAGGGAAGTGAAGATTTTGTTATTTACTGCGATGCCTCACGTCAAGGAATGGGTTGCGTGCTTATGCAACAAAATAAGGTTATTGCCTATGGATCGCGTCAACTAAAGATTCACGAGCAGAAATACACTACGCACAACCTTGAACTAGGAGCTGTTGTCTTTACACTTAAAATGTGGAGACACTACCTGTATGGAACCAAGTTCACTATCTTCACCGACCATAAGAGTTTGCAGCACATATTCGATCAGAAACAGCTTAACATGAGACAGCGATGTTGGATGGAACTACTTAATGTTTATAACTGCGAACTACAATACCATCCCGGCAAGGCGAATGTTGTGGCGGATGCTTTAAGCCGAAAAGAGCGAGAGAGACCTCTGAGGGTTAAAGCTCTTAACATAGTTGTCCGTACGAATCTCACATCACAAATCCGCGAAGCACAACAAGAAGCCGTGAAACAAGAAAATGTCGATGTGGAATTTCTCAGAGGATTGGATAAGAAATTTGACATCAAAGAGGACGGAACACGATACTTTGCTAATCGAATCTGGGTACCAAAGTTTGGTGGATTGAGAGAACTAGTGTTGAAGGAAACACACAAGTCAAGGTACTCAATTCATCCGGGATCAGATAAAATGTACCAAGATTTGAAGGCGTTTTATTGGTGGCCAAATTTGAAAGCTGATATTGCTACCTATATCAGAAAGTGCTTGACTTGCGCTAAAGTCAAGGCTGAGCATCAGAAGCCATCAGGATTATTAACTCAACCAGAGATTCCCCAGTGGAAGTGGGAAGGTATTACCATGGACTTCATCACGAAACTGCCGAGAATGGCGGAGGTCACGATACTATTTGTTTTATCGTGGATCATCTCACTAAGTCTGCACACTTCTCACCGATAAGAGAAACTAATAAAATGGGGAAGTTGGCTCAGATCTACATTAAAGAAGTTGTCTCTAGGCATGGAGTGCCTATATAAATTATATCCGATCGCGACAGCAGATTTACTTCCAGGTTTTGGCAATCATTACAGAAAGTAATGGGGACCCGTTTAGATATGAGTACAGCATATCACCCCCAGACAGATGGCCAGAGCGACCGAACTATTCAGACTTTTGAGGACATGTTGCGAGCATGTGTCATTGATTTCGGAAACGGATGGGATAAGTATTTACCACTAGATGAGTTCTCATACAATAACAGCTACATTGCGAGCATCAAAGCTGTACCATTCGAAGCGTTGTATGGAAGGAAGTGTAGATCTCCCATTTGTTAGAGCGAATTGGGGGATAGTCAGTTGACAGGTCCTGAAATTATTCAGGAGACAACTGAGAAAGTTCTACAGATTCAGAAACGATTGAGAACGGCTCGAAGTCGTCAAAAGAGTTACATCGATGTTAGATGAAAGGATATAGAGTTCCAAGTTGGTGACAAAGTTATGCTTAAAGTATCACCTTGGAAGGGTGTTGTACGATTTGGGAAACGAGGTAAACTGAGTCCTAGATATGTTGGACCATTCAAGATAACTGAAAGAGTTGGACCGGTAGCTTACAGATTGGAACTGCCACAAGCACTCAGCGGTATTCATGACGTTTTTCATGTGTCCAATCTAAAGAAGTGCCTAGCCGAGGAGAATTTGATTATTCCTTTAGAGGAACTACGTATCGACTACAAACTTCATTTCATTAAGGAACCTGTCGAAATCTTGGGTCGTGAGGTCAAACAGCTGAAACAAATCCAAATTCCTATCGTTAAACTTTGGTGGAACACGAGAAGAGGACCAGAGTTCACGAGGGAGCATGAAGACCAGATGAGGCTGAAGTATCCACAACCGTTTCCCGAGGAAACTACTTCAGAGGATGATCACTAAAATTTTGGGACGAAATTTTCAATAACAGGTGGGTAATGTAACCACCCTGCTTTTTCCGTTACTTCCGTTAACCTTCCGTTAGTTTATTTAATGGCGATTATTTAACTTTTATGTGTTTATGTGTAATAAATGCATACTTGATCATTGGAGGGTACAATAATTAATATGGATTGATATTAATTCAAATAAATATTTCGGATAATGAAATACGATAAAAACGATACGATTTTGATAACTGCTTTTCGAGCAACGAAACGCTCGGGTTTATTTTAATAATTAATTTATTAATTATTAACTTTTTAAAAATAATTAATTTATTGGGTTTTTAATAAATTAACGTTTGGTTGTGTTTAACGATCGGTTTAGCGTTCCGGGCCTTCGATTCGACTAAACGACACTTGAAACGAGCCACGGTTACACGGAATTACAAAACACGAGCCCGGGCACTCCCCATGGGCCCCATTCGGCCGACCCCACTCCCCTCCCCCCTTATATTTTAATTTTTTGGCAACTTAGGGGACTTGTTTGTAATTAGTGATAATTAAACCCTAGTATTTAAGACTTGTTAACCTAAACACTTCTCATAACCCTCCCAAAATTGTTCCAGTCGATAGCTTTTTCCCTCTCCCTCCCTTCTTGATCGACGAGCACACCACCAACCCTAGCACCATCAAAAATTGATCTTTTGCTCAAACCTCAAACACAAATATTGTAATTTCCATCGTTCTCTACGCATAGGTGTAATCTATTTGGTGATCAAAGGTATATTTACATAAACCCTAATCTTAAAAATCTGATTTTTATTAAAGTTTCATAGTTATGTTGTCAATTGCTCAAGTCTATACGCGTACGTGTTAATTGTAATCGTTATATTGATTGTTTGATGCGTTAGGGTTTAAAAACGAATTTGTTTTTGCATGATCAGAAAAATTAAGTTTTTAAAATGTTAATTATTATGTTATATTCAGATTCCTTTCGAAAAACTATTGAGTTTAGGCTTTGGATTCGCTTGATTTCGTTTCCGGATGATCAAGTTATGCTTAATTGAAATTAACGTTGTGTTTTCGTGATTGATCAGAAATCTGGAATTGATAGACCATGAATTGGCATGTGAAACTTATACCACTGGAAATATAATTTAAAAACACTCAATTTAGATTAGGTAATCACATCGTTTGCTTATGTATAACCCGAGATATGCTTGAATTAGTGTAAAAATAGTTTTATACAGCACTTGCATGAAAATAACCTTGTATGATAAAATGTGGTAACTTCTGTGATTAAAGCTTTGCATATTTGAAATGTACACAAAATGTAATTCACCTTTCATGTAGATATCATAGGCTAATTGTACCTAGATCTTTCGGGTAATCGCGTGCGAATGTGACTAACTAAACTAGAATTGAATCTGTAAATTGCTCTCTGTTTTATACTCTGTGGATTGTGTTTATTGAATGAGCATGTAAGCTTCTGGAATATAAATTTAAACATGATATGTGACTTATTGTTAGTTTATGTCAATCTCTGAAACCTTATGCATTGGGCACAATAGAGCCGTACTTTATGTGGATTCTGATTTGAGCTGAAAAACTGAACATCCAACTTGCATGAATAAACTGTACAAATTGGCTAAAAAAATTTTTGCTATTTTTTTGATATTTGTTACTTTGACTTGTACTTGAACTATGGCTACTGGTCTTGTATCAATTGCATGTCCCTAACTCCGGTTATAGCCAAAACGAAATCAGTGCGCGGTCAGAAACTGACTGGGCAAACCGCAAATGTACCCCTTCTGATTCCTGACTTTTAATTATTGTATGAGACCCTGGCTGGACTTTTTGGAATTGATTTTAAGTATAGTTATGATCTGGAGTTTTCCATGTTTACTTGAATTTTGTACTATGAGATAATGTGCTAAGTATGCTATGTGTTCATGAACTTTGTGCACAACTATAAACTGAAATTGTGAAAATGATCATTCATGACCTGAAACGTATTGTTTGACTTATGTTTGACATGTTGACCAACATTTGACATGAACCTACTTATGTTGACTTGAGTTAATTACTTGACCAAGTTTGACTTTCGGTTTGACTTCAGTTGACTTTGTTTGACTTGCATGATATAGTTGACTTTTACTTTGAAACGCGTCGAGTCGATCAATAAGACAACTTATACTATGAAACTACACTTGATTAAGATACATATATTGACCAACCTAAATACGTATACTTAGGTTGCATTACTCGGCTATAAACCGTACAAGTTAATTGTCCACTTTTCAATCCGAGCTTTATTCAAAGGTGAGTCTACAGTCCCGCTTTTTACATGTTTTCAGGGATGAGAATACACGCTGTTATACTTACTTTAACAATTGCTTTTGTATTGACACGAGTACTATATATGCATATTAAGTTTGTTCACAAAGCCTCTAGCTTGAATACTTTTAATACCATCGGTGTAAGCACAATTTAGATGGACGGATCCGTTAGGTTGACAACCTCACCCGCTATAATAACTGTGGTGCATTTATTTTGAACATTAGATACGCTCGAACAAGTGTATAAAATTTTAGGAGGTAAAGGCGGGTATAGTGGCTTCTATACTCAGGTCATTGCTAGTATTCAGGTGCTCATATTATGCAAACGTTTTTACGACTTGGTGTTATACTTGTAAAATCTCCTGGTCAAGGATATTTAAATTATTTTTCTGATAACTGTTTTTCAGATACTATACAATGTTATTTAAAACTGTGATTTACGAACAAATGAGATAAAACTTGATATGGTATTGTCTACAAATGACTGAAGCTTGACATGGTAGTGTCAACAAACTTTTAAAACGGGAAACGGTGTCGTCTACAAACTATAACATTAAACCTTGGTGGCCTTTCACTAATAAACGTTTTCGAAATGTTAATTCTTAAACATACTGTATTGTTTACCTAAAACCTGTAGATTCACTCAACATTATTGTTGATCCGTTTTGCGTGTTTTATTCTCAGGTATTAATTACTTCTGCTGTAGAATATTGCTGTTACGTAGAAGTCAAGCCAAGCATTGGGACCAGAGTTAACATTCTGTTAAAGGAATTTTTGACGGGGTGTTACAAAACACACCAGCCACAACCAAACCTAGAAATATACCACCCACAACGAAACCAAGAAACACACCACTACCAGCCAAACCTAGAAATACACCACCTTGAACCAAACCTCCATAATAACAATTTAGAAGAGGAACAACCTGAAATACTACCTCCAAACACAGAAGAGTTTGATTTGTTTAACCATGGTGTTAAGAACGTATGTAAAATTAAAAAAAAAATAGACCATCTTTTTGAATCTGTTGTCGCATCTAGTGATTCGGATGGAGCAAAAGATGGAGACGGTGAAGATGAAGATGAAGAAGAAGAAGAAAAGCAAGATTTATTTTGGAATATGCCACCTCTTTTGAGTCAGCAAGAGCAAAAGCACGAATTTACGACCCAAATGCCAACCACATATAAGGTGTTTGATTTAATTAAAGTTCGTCAGACGTTTTTGAATAAGGAAGAATTTATAAACAATTTATTTAGAAAATGCCTTGAAGAAAACTTTCAATTCAAGCCGGTAAAGACAGACAAATCTAGATACACATCTAAATGTGTGTTGGAAAACTGTGATTGGAAATGTAGTGCTTACAAAATAAAGCACACTGAGAACTTTATGGTAAAAAAGTTGCATGACGTACACACATTGTAAAGACCCGTCCTAATCCATAAGGACGAATACAATAACATATGATTACATCGCGGGGTACTTTGACCTCTATATGATATATTTTACAAACATTGCATTCGTTTTTAAAAGACAAACTTTCATAACATCGAAAGTTGACGGCACACATACTATTTCATAATATATCCAACTATAATTGACTTAATAATAATCTTGATGAACTCAATGACTCGAATGCAACGTCTTTTGAAATATGTCATAAATGACTCCAAGTAATATCTCTAGAATGAGCAAATGCACAGCGGAAGATTTCTTTCATACCAGAGAATAAACATGCTTTAAAGTGTCAACCAAAAGGTTGGTGAGTTCATTAGTTTATCATAAATAATCATTTCATTATTTTAATAGACCACAAGATTTCATATTTCCATTTCTCATAAACATACGTCACATGCATAGAGACAAAAATCATTCATATGGATTGAACACCTGGTAACCGACATTAACAAGATGCATATAAGAATATCCCCTATCATTCCAGGAAATCCTTCGGACATGATATAAAACAATATCGAAGTACTAAAGCATCCGCTACAACGGATGGGGTTCGTTAGGCCCAATAGATCTATCTTTAGGATTCACGTCAATTAGTAGACTGGTTTACTAATTATTAGGTTATCAAGTAAAAAGGGGCATATTCGGCTTCGAGCATTCAACCATATAATGTAGTTTCAATTACTTGTGTATATTTCGTAAAACATTTATAAAAATTGCGCATGTATTCTCAGCCCAAAAATATAAAGGGTAAAAAGGTAAATGAAACTCACTCTACAATATTTTGTAGTAAAAATATTCGTACGATGAAATTGAACAATGCAGGGTTGGCCTCGGATTCACGAACCTATATCATTTATATATATTAACACATATAATGGTAATCGAACAAATATATATATATATATATATATATATATATATATATATATATATATATATATATATATATTATTAGTGATTTTAATTTTTATTTTATATCATGTGTTTTATTAATAACTTAATTAGCTACATTTATTTTTATATAGATAATTAACATTTATTACTAAAGTATTAATATGGTTAGGTTTTATGTCATAATATATAGTTTTTTATAGAAAATATTTATTTGATATATTGATAATAATACTAATAAAAATAATGATAAAATAATATTAATTATGATAAAAATTATGATAATTCTAATAATAATAAAAGTGATGCTTCTAATAATAAAAATGATAGTTTAAATAAAATGTTATTTTTGAAGGTATTTCGTATGCCCGAGAGACATATTAAACTAATGTGGCTAACATGTTATGATCCAAGTCGGGTCATACCCAATAACAAACTTACCGATACCTTATTCGTATTTGATCTTAGCGATTGGATCGTTGATTAAATACGCGACACTTGAACTTTAAGGAAAATGATTTTTTGAAATATTACTTGATGTGTATATATATAAATTATAGAATAATTTATATAACAAGAGTTTAATTATTTATAGGTTAAATAATTGACTTTGTTATGTTACATTTTATAAAAACTTGGTTTTATATATATAAATGTACATAACAAATGTATATGGAAGTTTTATAAAAGAGTTTTATAAAATTTAACTTATATAAAACTAATTTTATAAAACAAATGGGGAAGTGGCATAGGGAATGAGATACACATGCTCTAGGCTTAGATTCCTTGACCCATTATTTCCCATTTCCATATACAAGTAACATGACTCTTTGAGAAACACACACATGCAATTACACTTCAAAAAAAACTACACAAACTCCCTAAACAGGGTGCTTTTGGCAGTGAGTTTTGGTGACAAAAAGAGGGTTCTTGATTGTGTTTTGCAAGCTTATTTCAAATGTTAATAAATCCTAACCAAAGTACAAGGTGTTGGTGCAAAGTTTGGGGTATAACAACTTGAGGTTTCATTCTTTTGGAGCTCCATTCATCATCATCATCATCTTCATCATTTACCAACAAGCTTGGAGTAGGTATAAACTCTTTTCTTGCTTGTAGTTTGTAAGTATATTTCATAACTTTATCCTAATTGGGATTTAACTTTAAATGGTTAAAGATTAACATGTTCTAAAATGGTAATACTTACATGCTTCCGCTAAGTTTGATTCTCAAAATGTTTTAAGTATTATGAACTTATTAAATCCCAACAATGGTATCTAGAGCCGAAGTTGTTGAAATATGCTTCGAGATGGTTATTATACTCACTATATATTTTGCATTTTATGTACATGCATGAAAGTAAAATGCAAAAATTATAAGTTTTGGGTGGGTTACTATTTTGGCCGAATTTCATGGGTCCCAAAATGGGTTTTGGGTTGTTCCATGTTGTTCATATTTGGTTGTATGATAATGTTCACAATTTAAGCCTTGACCTTGTGTTTTGTTGAATGTTTGGTTGATTTATTATTTATTCAATTGGTTTGTAATAATATTTATTCAATTGGTTTGTAATATTATTCATTTGGTTATGTAATTTATTTTATATTTGGTATGTAAAATAGATTAGGTTGTATTTCATTTTCTAGACAAAATGTATTAGGATATATCTTGTAAAAAGATGAAGATACAAGATGAAGACTTGGAAGAACACAAGAAGAAGCATTTGGATGCAAGACTAAGTGAGAGATTTAAAATCTCCTACTTTGTGATATAACCCCTTTACCGGTGGCATTTGTTTTCGACTAAACAAATGTCTACCAAATTGGCTTGATTGTGAACATATTTGTTTTGCATGCATGGTTGTTTATTGTGTTTGTATGTTTGGTTGCTACAAGTAAATCAAAAGTTAACAACAAGCAAAATGATAATTTAATTGGTTAAATTAAACATTATTAACGACATGCAAAACGACAATTTTATTGGTTAAATTAAAAGTGGCAAAAGGACATTGATAAACGGTTATTAAGAACATGAAAAGGATCACATATATAAAATGGTTTATATCAAGTAATTGGCTTAATTACAAGACATGAAAATGGTTTTTCATAAGTACCATACACTAAATGCATGTTGGTGTATGGCATAAAAGTTTTCTTGAACTAGAATAAAGAAACCTTAAAAACCCTTTACTCACAAGGTTAACAAGTTTAACGCCATCCATTTATGTAAACACTTAAACATGTTAGGGAACTAATAATGGGATAAAGGTCACGTAACCGTTATGAGCAAACTAATATGATTAAGGTGAATTTCGCATGCTCGTGGGATAAAGGTCACCTAACCACTTGTATGTCAAATTTACACGTTTACACAAGTTGGACGACTTAATCTGGGAATCATGAACTTAGGGTCACCGAAGCATGAGGAACAAATAGGCGTTGATGGGATAAATATGCCATGCAAAAGGATTGCATGATCTCATAACTTAGAAGTTGCAAAAGGATTGCAATTGTCATATAATGACTACCTAGCTAAATCAAATGACGGGATAAAGGTCACCTAACCAAAATTTGGTTTACCGTTGGATTCTAAAATTTAATAAATATCAATTGGATTTAAAGGGTATTGATTATTAAATTAAAATTGATACTTAAACAACTTTGTTAAATTTTGTAGATGGCCGCCAATAACAACAACATTCTAAACGCACCAATCAAATTTAACAACCTATCGTTGAGGTCTATCCTCGAAAAGGAAAAACTCAACCATACGAATTTCATGTATTGGTTTCGCAATCTAAGAATTGTCCTCAAACTTGAGGATAGGGCGTATGTGTTGGAAGACCCCATTCCCGATCAACCCGACGAGGATGATATGAAAGGCATGGCTTATTGAGATAAGTATTGCACTGATTCGGTGCAAGTCGCTTGCCTTATGCTTGGGACTATGATACTCGAACTCCAAAAGGACTTCGAGCATCATTGTGCATATGACATGATCACACAATTGAAGGAGATGTTCCTTTAACAAGCTCATGTCGAGCGCTTCGAAACGGTTCGAGCGCTTCATGCATGTCGGATGGACGACTCCCAATCCGTTTCATCTTATGTCCTTAGGATGAAAAGCCTAATTGATCGAGCGAACGTTCTAAATTGCAACGTGTCTAACGAATTAGCCACGGACCTTATCCTTAATTCTTTGTCAAAAAGTTTTGACACATTCGTATTGAATTACAATATGAATGGTTGAGATAAGAGCATTGGCGAATTACATGCCATGCTTAAGTCGGCCGAAGCAAGCATGGGTAAAAGGGCTTCACCCGTGTTTATGATCAATGAAGGCGGGTCCAAAAACAATAACACTTCTAAGCCAAAGGTGGCTAAGAGGAAAGGACCCGCCTACCAAGGCAAGGGTAAGGGAAAAGGGAAGATGGTTACCCCAACCAAGAATAACAATAAGCAAAAGGTTGCTGGTAAAGCAAACCCCAAGGAAGATCCGTACTTTGGTTGCGGTGAAATGGGTCACTGGAAACGCAACTGCCCGATCTACCTGAAGGAGTTGAAAGAAAAGAGGGATGTAGGGCAAACCTCAGGTAATGTATATATGGTATACATTGAGCTTAGTATTACTTCTTCTAATATATGTGTATTAGACACAGGATGTGGAACTCACATTTGAAATTCTATGCAGGGGTTCAAAAGAAGTAAACCAGGAGCGGGAACAACAAGTCTCTTCATGGGAAATGGTGCAAAGGTGCACGTAGAAGCTCAAGGAGACTTTGTTTTAAAGCTACAAACTGGGTTGGAGCTTATTTTGAAAAATGTTTTGTATGCTCCTGATTTGACTCGAAACATTATTTCTATTTCCTATTTAAGACAATGTGGTTATGATTTTAATTTTATTGATGATGATATCCATGTTTCTTTAGATAATGTGTTCTATTTCAAGGCTTCGCCTTTGAATGGTATTTATGAATTGGTTCATGATGACACATCATACAATAGCTCAATGTTCCATGCAAACACCAAGAAACTCAAAAGGGATTTGAGTGATTCCTACTTATGGCATTGTCGCCTTCGTCACATAAACAAGAATCAAATGCATACACTTCAAAAGAATGTACTTTTGAAATCAAATGAACTAGACTCGTTTAATGTATGTGAATCTTGTTTACAAAGCAAAATGACTAAAGCACCTTTCAAAGGGACCTATGAAAGGGCTAAGGACTTATTGGGATTAATACATTCGTATGTATGTGGACCCTTTAAGCCCATGACTAGGAATGGTGAAATATAATTCGTTACTTTCATTGATGACTTCAGTCATTTCGGATATGTCTACTTGTTAAGACATAAGGACGAAACTTTTGAGCATTCAAAGAGTATCAAAACGAAGTACAAAATCAACTCAATAAGATAATCAAGGTACTTCGTACCGATAGAGGAGGTGAATACCTAAGCGATGCTTTCCAAGATCATCTTAAAAGTTGTGGGATTATCTCGCAACTCACTCCTCCTGGAACACCCCAACTTAATGGAGTTTCCGAAAGGAGGAACCGAACCCTAATGGATATGGTTTGATCAATGATGGCTAGAAGCTCATTACCTCTATCATTTTGGGGTTATTGTCTATGCTCCGTGGCTCGTATTCTAAATATGGCCCCAACCAAAAAAGTGGAACGAACTCCTCATGAGATGTGGTTTGGAAAACCTCCATCTCTGTCATACTTAAAGGTATGGGGATGTGAAGCTTATCCTAAGCGTTACGTCCCTAATAAGTTGAATGCTCGATCCACGAAGTGTATCTTCATAGGATATCTCAAGGATGATATGGGGTACTATTTCTATGATCCATCCGAGCAAAATGTATTTGTTGCTCGGAAGGCAGAATTCCTTGAAACTAAGTTCCTAATGGAAGGAAATAGTGAAAGGAAGATAGATCTTGAAGAGGTTCAAGATCAAGTAGATGATACACAATTGGTTGACACTAGCACTCAACATGAAAATATTGAGAATGATCAAATGGATGATCAAAGTATACAAGACGTTCGCAGATCTGGTAGGATTAGTAATCCTCCTGAGAGATATGGGTTTCTCATGGATGGTTGCTATGTGGTGGATTTGGGTGAACCAACAAACTACCAAGATGCCTTATCAAGGATTGATAAAGATAAATGGCAGGAAGCCATGAACGCAGATGCAATCCATGTATGACAACCAAGTTTGGGAACTTGTTGCACAACCTACTGGCTCAAGGCTAGTTGATTGTAAATGGCTATTCAAAATGAAAACCGACATACATGGAAACTTGGATACATATAAAGCTAGACTTATCGCAAAAGGTTTCACTCAAACTCAAGGGGTTGACTATGATGAAACTTTTTCGCCTGTGGCAATGCTAAAGTCTATTAGGATATTATTTGCCATTGCTGCTCATTATGATTATGAAATATGGCAAATGGATGTCAAGACCGCTTTCCTAAATGGATATCTTAAGGAAGATGTCTATATGGTTCAGCCTGAAGGTTTTGTTGATCCGAATATCCTAAAAAGGTATGCAAGTTAAAGAAGTCAATCTACGGATTGAAACAAGCATCTAGAATGTGGAATCATCATTTTAATAAAGAGGCAAAGAAATTTGGCTTCATTAATAATGGTGATGAAGCTTGTGTATACAAGAAATCTAGTGGGAGCACTGTCATGTTCCTTGTACTATATGTGGATGATATATTGTTATTTGAAAATGATATTCCGGCAATGCAAAGTGTTAAAACTTGGCTAAGTAAATGCTTCTCAATTAAGGATCTTGGAGAAGCACAATACGTTTTGGGGATTGGGATCTACAGGGATAGATCCAAGAAACTGATAGGTTTGAATCAAAGTGCATACATTGAAAAGATTTTGAAAAGGTTTAAGATGGAGAACTCTAAGAAAGGTTTGGTACCTATTCAAAAGGGAACACTTCTCAGTTCATCTCAATGCCTTACCACAAAAGATGAACAAGAGAGAATGAAGAAAGTCCCGTACGCATCTGCTATTGGGTCAATCATGTATGCAATGATATGTACTAGACCAGATGTGTCATGCGCTCTCAGCTTGACAAGTAGATACCAGAATAACTCTGGAAATAGTCATTGGATTGCGGTTAAAAGTATATTGAAATACCTTAGGAGGACTAAGGATATGTTTCTTATATACGGGTCTGGTGAAGAGGAACTCGTTGTAAAAGGTTACGTGGACGCGAGTTTCCAAACCGATCGAGATGATTCTCGATCACAATCCGATTATGTCTTCACATTAAATGGAGGTGCGGTCTCTTGGAAGAGTTCAAAACAGGATGTTGTTGCATTATCCACTACAGAGTCAGAGTACATTGTCACCTCATTGGCAGCTCAAGAAGCTGCATGGATGACGAAATTCATCGACGACTTAGGAGTAGTCCCTTCCATTCAGGACCCTCTTGAGATCTTTTGTGACAACGAGGGTGCGATTGCTCAAATCAAGGAACCTCGTACTCACAAAAAGACCCGTCACATTGAGCGGAGATTCAACTACATAAGGGATGAAGTTGAAAAGGGAAAGATATGTATTCGCAAAGTTCACACAGATCTTAATATAGTAGATCCACTCACGAAGCTCTTACATGGTGCAAAACATCAAGGGCATGTTAGTGCATTAGGGCTTCGATATTCTAGTGATTGGTTGTGACCTGTTTTATGTATTGTAATGGAACAAAGTGGTTCAAACTCATTAATATAATTATGGTGTTAATTTATTAATCTTGAGTCAGGTTCCTATTTTGTATATTTTATCCATGAATAAGTAATTATTCTAAATTCCGTTGTCGATCACATTTGTGGGAACAAGTATGAGGTTTAGACTATTATGAACTTGGATTGGTATACATTCACGGGATGAATGTGGGGCAAGGTTACAACCAAGGTTCATAGATATTTGTAGGATACAAATATTGGAAGACCCGCCCTCAAGATTTACTAAATGGAGCCTTTGTGGTTGATCACATGTAATCTTGAGTAAAGGCAAATATCATTGTATCCTCTGACCTGAGATACATATTGGGTTCGGATATATAGCAAGTATTGTACCTTGATTCTTTCCTTCGCTATTCAGAAATATAGTAGTTCATAAGGAAGAGCTCAGGTATAATGCAAGGTATATATCTAGGACGTATGTAGTTAAGATGGAATTTGTCCCTCTTATTCGTTGAGAGTCAAATGTCTAAGGCCTGATAAAGTTAAATTTAGAAGAGAGTGATTACTATGTGTCTCTTGGATTTAACATGATATCTAGGATGAAAGGATATAATGAAAGATTCACCTATTCATATTCGAGATGGGAACTCGAAAGGGATGATGTTATTGAATGGCACAAAGTCATAACATATTGGGGGTGATGGACGGTCGTTAGGTGGTATCCATCACTTGCATTAATTTCTTATGTTTCTCGTGCAAGTGGGAGATTGAAGGTATTTCGTATGCCCGAGAGACATATTAAATTAATGTGGCTAACATGTTATGATCCAAGTCGGGTCATACCCAATAACAAATTTACCGACACCTTATTCGTATTTGATCTTAGCGATTGGATCGTTGATTAAATACGCGACACTTGAACTTTAAAAAAAATGGTTTTCTGAAATATTACTTGATGTGTATATATATAAATATGGAATAATTTATATAATAAGAGTTTAATTATTTATAGGTTAAATAATTGACTTTGTTATGTTACATTTTATAAAAACTTGGTTTTATATATATAAATGTACATAACAAATGTATATGGAAGTTTTATAAAAGAGTTTTATAAAATTTAACTTATATAAAACTAATTTTATAAAACAAATGGGGAAGTGGCATAGGGAATGAGATACACATGCTCTAGGCTTAGATTCCTTAACCCATGCTTTCCCATTTCCATATATAAGTAACATGACTCTTTGAGAAACACACACATGCAATTACACTTCAAAAAAAAAAAAACTGCACAAACTCCCTCAACAGGATGCTGTTGGCCGTGAGTTTTGGTGACTAAAAGAGGGTTCTTGATTGTGTTTTGCAAGCTTATTTCAAATGTTAATAAATCCTAACCAAAGTACAAGGTGTTGGTGTAAAGTTTGGGGTTTAACAACTTGAGGTTTCATTCTTTTGGAGCTCCATTCATCATCATCTTCATCATTTACCAACAAGCTTGGAGTAGGTATAAACTCTTTTCTTGCTTGTAGTTTGTAAGTATATTTCATAACTTGATCCTAATTGGAATTTAACTTTAAATGGTTAAAGATTAACATGTTCTAAAATGGTAATACTTACATGCTTCTGCTAAGTTTGATTCTCAAAATGTTTTAAGTATTATGAACTTATTAAATCCCAACAATTTTCAATAATAATACTAATAAAAATAATAAATAATAAAAATTACTTTTAGTAATAATAATAATAATAATAATAATAATAATAATAATAATAATAATAATAATAATAATAATAATAATAATAATAATAATAATAATAATAATAATAATAACAATAATAATAATAATAGGAACTACCTTAAGGGTATAATCTCCCAAAAAAAATACAAATCTGTCCCTGCCAGGACTCGAACCTGCGACCTCCCGGTATCCCAATAACACCCTTAGCCATTGGTCCAAGTCCATTTTTCTGAATTAATTCGTAGCCCAATTATATATATCCGTTCTATCTGTCTCAGCCCAACAGAGATTAACAGGTTTCGGCCCAACAACAATTTAGAAGACTTTGGCCCAACAGCAATTTAGAAGACTTCGGCCCAACAACCATCAACATAACAGCCCAACAATAGTCTGATCCATTAAACAGATTTAGAAACAGTAACAGGCCTGTTTATATAAATGGTTGATTAATCTTTGGCTTTTCTAACGACATAGAAACAGAAATACATAACAGTAATAAAAAAAATTTACAGCATCCTCGAACAGTACTAGTGATGGTGGGTTGTGGTTTTTGTCTATTCGAATGGAAACAGGAATATAAGTAGCAGTTGGATGGTTCGGTTGTTGGTGATTGTCTTCGAAGTATAAACAGTAAATGGTGATCGACGGTTGCAGGTTTAAACATTGATTGATGATATTATATGATGGTGTTCGATGGTGTTAAACGAAAACAAACAACAGCAAAAAAAAAACGGGCAGTAGCAGTTAATCACCATCAAGCTTTTAATCACCTTCATTGTTTACATTATAACACTATTCATCGTCTTCCTCAAATCATCATCGTTATCTATTAGAATTTAGAAGCCGAAAATGCAGGTGGTGTGTTTTGGGTCTGTTTACAGCCAATAAACACAGACAGAAGCAACAGCAACTAATCACTACGATGGTTTTTGGGTTCAGTTGGGTTGATTAATCGAACAAGAAAACTAAAAAATATATATAGTTCGATGGTGTTTAATGATGGTTGCAAGTTGGTAGTATAGAGGTGGTGGTGTCTCTTGGTTGGCATGGTGATGAGTGATATTTTTAATAGGTGAGTCCTAGGTGGTGGTTGTGCAAAGTGGCGGTGGGTAAAGGTGGTTTTAAGTGATGGATGAAGAAAGAGCCTCAAGGTGGTGACAATTGATGTGGTTTCATGGTGAAAGGACATTGTTCGCCGGTGGTGGCAGCCGATGGAAACAAGGAGGAGAAATATAAAAGGGTTCTCATCTCTAACCATCCTTACCTCTGCATAACCACATATATATGGAGTATAGTTTTGTTGATTTTTACATTTAGAAATATATGTGATTTATTATAGTTTTTGAAAGTCTGAACTTTAAGATAGCTTCAAATCTTACCACATGACAAAAACTTATTTTCATCCACTTGCTTTTTAACAAATAAATTAGTCGTTGGCATCTAATAATACGAGTACTGTTGACGTCATTTTAGGAGAAATGTGAGTAATAGGTTAAAGCTTATATATATATATATATATATAATATAGATAAAGTACTGATAAAGTAACATAAATAATAAATAAATATAATAATAATAATAATTAAATTAAAATGAAATATATCGTGTGAATTGAATCATTACCAGCCTGTTAATTGTAATCTTATGCCGACAGTTTTCACGGGCTGTGTATTGTGTACTATTTGAAATTAGTGGCGTATAAAAGTCTTCAGAAAAATCCCATATTTTTAAATTAACTATATTTATTTATTTTGGTCATTATGGTATAAAATTCGATCATTAATTTATTAAATAAAAATTACATCAACTGTCCCTCTCATTTATGGGTAAAATATAAAAAGTGTTGAAACTTAACAAATAGTTCCTAAATATATTTTTAATAAGCCTAAAATTTATAGAACTCATTTTCGTATCACCGTTTATTTTAAAATTACATAAGTTTGAATTTAACTAGCTTAATATCAATCGGAACATCAAACGAGTATTACAATAATTTAATATTTATTTTTAATATACTTTATTTATATATAGAGATATATTTTAAATAATAATTATTAAAATATCCTATTTTTATTTTATTAATTTTTAATAAAACAACATATAATACTTCAAATTATATTTCGAATTATTATTTATATATACATACACACATATCTAGTTACAATTAATTGTTCGTGAATCGTCGAGAGCAGTCGAAGGTCAATTTAATATATGAACATCGTTTCAAAATTTTCTAGACTCAACATTACGTACTTTGCTTATCGTATCGAAATCATATAAAGATTAAGTTTAAATTTAGTCCAAAATTCCCGGATCGTCACAGTACCTACCCGTTAAAGAAATTTTGTCCCGAAATTTGAGTGGAATCATCATGGCTGACAATAAAAATGTTTTCAAGACGAATAAGAGTTGCAGAATGGAGTTTTATCACCATTGAATAAATTGAATAAAATGATTCAACTATTCGAAGCATACGAATGAAGCTATCACTAAATGGTGAAATGAGAAAGACAAGTTTCATCATAACTTTTGACTAGTCATGGTTGAATTCCGGAATTTAAGGGATTTAGAGAAAATTTTCATAATAAGATTTGATTCTCCGATAATTAAGGAAATAGGATCTTCTTTGATTAAATACGATAATCTGTCTCGATTGCTTTGTCTGATATTTCACTATAAATCTACTCCCTTCGTCTCCTTTATATTTTGGAGTTCCATCCTTATGTTTTCTCTTCCCGACTTTAAGTCAAGCGAATAATGGTTCAGAATTCGTAGGTACGGAGTTTCGAGTGAACATGACGAATGTTCTAAGAGAGAAATTGTAATAGCGTGATCTTGATTGGTTAAATTACCAAAATTCAAGAGAAAAGATAGAATTATCAAGAAGATATATCCTTGATATGATTGTTTATTAAATAAAATGTAAGAGTCGCGTAACATGACACATGATGACGTTATAATCTGTGAATCATTACGTTCCATTAGAAACTCAGCATGACTTACTGTAATATAATCACGTTGATCAAGTGTCATTATATTATACTAAACCATGCTTCAGTTCCCAATACTACTTCAAAAACATTCATAATTTAAGTTCGAATTTTTCAGAATTTAGAAACTAAAATAGTTTCCTTTTTATGATACATCACAGATAGTGCGAAGAGATAATTAATATCAGACGAGAATATTTATGAAAATATCCTTAGAAATATCGAAGATATTTATGATGATATTTTGGAATTTCCAAGTTCGAAGGTTGATTAAGAAAAATTTTTCGCAAGATTTTAACATGACTTCGGAACAAGATATTCTCTAAAGATTTCAACGGATCCAGAATTACCTGGATTCTTTGAATATAGGGTATGGACCTTGTATTTGTCCTTGGTCTCCTTCGTGGTTAGCTCAATCCGTTTTCCAGTTCCAACTTTTCTGAGCTTTTTCGGTATGTCGCTCTTTATTATCAAACTTTTGACTGTTTAAACAGTCTTAAGTTTTCGCTGCTTCATCAGCTTTTTCAGAATCTCAGAGATCTGATTCATAAGCTAGAGTGCTTTTCAGGAATTCAGAGATTCCGAATTGAAATTCATCAATCCAGAAGATGTACGTTATATATAGATATATAACTGTTGACATAGGAACGCTGTGAAATTCGAGAATTAATTATTAATGCTTCCCGGTATTTGGTATGGAAACTATCGTTACAAGATGTCAATGAGTACATGATAGGGTTTCAATAAATAAGTATAGTAATTTTTCAGAGAGATTTAAGCCAAGGAGCAACGAGGTTGCTGGTACGTCTGCTGGTAATATGGTGGAATATAAAAGGTTCTCCAGTAATGATTATGAAGGGGTAATCTTTTAATAAGGTTTATTCGAATGAAAAATTTAAGTTGATTTGCTGGAGCTGTGACAAAATTGGCTAATTTGTAAAAGAATTGTAATGTTATTTTCGGTAATAACAATGCCAAAGGAGCTAGCACAGATACGTGTTAAACGTTTACTCAGGTTCCAAGTGTTTTCAAGTGCATAACTATATGCATCAATCTTTTCCCGTAGATGAAGTGCGGTTGCTTCATCCTCTCGTTTGAGGTATTTTCAAGAATCATGAAAGGTTTGAACGCAGATTGTAATCGTCAAGATACAAATGAGGTTTAAGATGAAATCAAGTGGCAAACTTGAAGAATTGTTTAGTTTCATATGTTATAATCAATATTTTAATTCATTTTAATTATCCAATATTATTAGTCCACAGTCGATAGTCCACAGTTAACAGTACAATAATTTATATATAATTTAATATATAATAATCGAATTAATTAATACGTATCGTGACCCGTGTACATGTCTCAGACTCGATCACAACTCACAGTATATATATTATTGTAGAATCAACCTCAACCCTGTATAGCTAACTCGATCATTACTGCATATAGTGAAATGTCCTGTTCTTATTGATTAAAAACGTTCCATATTAATTGATTTCGTTGTGAGGTTTTGACCTCTATATGATTCGTTTTCAAAGACTGCATTCATTTTTAAAACAAACCATAACCTTTATTTCATAAATAAAGGTTTAAAAAACGTAGATTATCAAATAATGATAATCTAAAATATCCTGTTTACACACGACCATTATATAATGGTTTACAATACAAATATGTTACATCGAAATCAGTTTCTTGAATGCAGTTTTTACACAATATCATACAAACATGGACTCCAAATCTTGTCCTTATTTTAGTATGCAACAGCGGAAGCTCTTAGTATTCACCTGAGAATAAACATGCTTTAAACGTCAACAAAAATGTTGGGGAGTTATAGGTTTAACCTATATATATCAAATCGTAACAATAGACCACAAGATTTCATATTTCAATACACATCCCATACATAGATATAAAAATCATTCATATGGTGAACACCTGGTAACCGACATTAACAAGATGCATATATAAGAATATCCCCATCATTCCGGGACACCCTTCGGATATGATATAAATTTCGAAGTACTAAAGCATCCGGTACTTTGGATGGGGTTTGTTAGGCCCAATAGATCTATCTTTAGGATTCGCGTCAATTAGGGTGTTTGTTCCCTAATTCTTAGATTACCAAACTTAATAAAAAGGGGCATATTCGATTTCGATAATTCAACCATAGAATGTAGTTTCACGTACTTGTGTCTATTTTGTAAATCATTTATAAAACCTGCATGTATTCTCATCCCAAAAATATTAGATTTTAAAAGTGGGACTATAACTCACTTTCACAGATTTTTACTTCGTCGAGAAGTAAGACTTGGCCACTGGTTGATTCACGAACCTATAACAATATATACATATATATCAAAGTATGTTCAAAATATATTTACAACACTTTTAATATATTTTGATGTTTTAAGTTTATTAAGTCAGCTGTCCTCGTTAGTAACCTACAACTAGTTGTCCACAGTTAGATGTACAGAAATAAATTGATAAATATTATCTTGAATCAATCCACGACCCAGTGTATACGTATCTCAATATTGATCACAACTCAAACTATATATATTTTGGAATCAACCTCAACCCTGTATAGCTAACTCCAACATTCACATATAGAGTGTCTATGGTTGTTCCGAAATATATATAGATGCGTCGACATGATAGGTCAAAACATTGTATACGTGTCTATGGTATCTCAAGATTACATAATATACAATACAAGTTGATTAAGTTATGGTTGGAATAGATTTGTTACCAAATTTCACGTAGCTAAAATGAGAAAAATTATCCAATCTTGTTTTTACCCATAACTTCTTCATTTTAAATCCGTTTTGAGTGAATCAAATTGCTATGGTTTCATATTGAACTCTATTTTATGAATCTAAACAGAACAAGTATAGGTTTATAGTCATAAAAATAGGTTACAAGTTGTTTTTGTAAAGGTAGTCATTTCAGTCGAAAGAACGACGTCTAGATGACCATTTTAGAAAACATACTTCCACTTTGAGTTTAACCATAATTTTTGGATATAGTTTCATGTTCATAATCAAAATCATTTTCCCAGAATAACAACTTTTAAATCAAAGTTTTTCATAGTTTTTAATTAACTAACCCAAAACCGCCCGCGGTGTTACTACGACGGCGTAAATCTGGTTTTACGGTGTTTTTCGTGTTTCCAGGTTTTAAATCATTAAGTTAGCATATCATATAGATATAGAACATGTGTTTAGTTGATTTTAAAAGTCAAGTTAGAAGGATTAACTTTTATTTACGAACAAGTTTAGAATTAACTAAACTATGTTCTAGTGATTATAAGTTTAGACCTTCGAATAAGATAGCTTTATATGTATGAATCGAATGTTGTTATGAACATCATTACTACCTCAAGTTCCTTGGATAAACCTACTGTAAATGAGAAAAATAGATCTAGCTTCAAAGGATCCTTGGATGGCTTGAAAGTTCTTGAAGCAGAATCATGACACGAAAACAGTTCAAGTAAGATTTTCACTCGAAATAAGATTGTTATAGTTATAGAAATTGAATCAAAGTTTGAATATGAGTATTACCTTGTATTAGAAAGATATCTTACTGTAAATAAGAAATATTTCTTGAGGTTGGATGATCACTCTACAAGATTGGAAGTAAGCTAGCAAACTTGGAAGTATTCTTGATTTTATGAAACTAGAACTTGTAGAATTTATGAAGAACACTTAGAACTTGAAGATAGAACTTGAGAGAAATCAATTAGATGAAGAAAATTGAAGAATGAAAGTGTTTGTAGGTGTTTTTGGTCGTTGGTGTATGGATTAGATATAAAGGATATGTAATTTTGTTTTCATGTAAATAAGTCATGAATGATTACTCATATTTTTGTAATTTTATGAGATATTTCATGCTAGTTGCCAAATGATGATTCCCACATGTATTCGGTGACTCACATGGGCTGCTAAGAGCTGATCATTAGAGTGTATATACCAATAGTACATACATCTAAAAGCTGTGTATTGTACGAGTACGAATACGGGTGCACACGAGTAGAATTGTTGATGAAACTGAACGAGGATGTAATTGTAAGCATTTTTGTTAAGTAGAAGTATTTTGATAAGTGTCTTGATGTCTTTCAAAAGTTTATGAATACATATTAAAACACTACATGTATATACATTTTAACTGAGTCATTAAGTCATCGTTAGTCGTTACATGTAAGTGTTGTTTTGAAACCTTTAGGTTAACGATCTTGTTAAATGTTGTTAACCCAATGTTTATAATATCAAAAGAGATTTTAAATTATTATATTATCATGATATTATGATATACGAATATCTCTTAATATGATATATATACATTAAATGTCGTTACAACGATAATCGTTACATATATGTCTCGTTTCAAAATCATTAAGTTAGTAGTCTTGTTTTTACATATGTAGTTCATTGTTAATATACTTAATGATATGTTTACTTATCATAATATCATGTTAACTATATATATAACCATATATATGTCATCATATAGTTTTTACAAGTTTTAACGTTCGTGAATCACCGGTCAACTTGGGTGGTCAATTGTCTATATGAAACCTATTTCAATTAATCAAGTCTTAACAAGTTTGATTGCTTAACATGTTGGAAACACTTAATCATGTAAATAACAATTTCATTTAATATATATAAACATGGAAAAGTTCGGGTCACTACAGTACCTACCCGTTAAATAAATTTCATCCCGAAATTTTAAGCAGTTGGAGGTGTTGACGTATCTTCTGGAAATAAGTGCGGGTATTTCTTCTTTATCTGATCTTCTCGTTCCCAGGTGAACTCGGGTCCTCTACGAGCATTCCATCGAACCTTAACAATTGGTATCTTGTTTTGCTTAAGTCTTTTAACCTCACGATCCATTATTTCGACGGGTTCTTCGATAAATTGAAGTTTTTCGTTGATTTGGATTTCATCTAACGGAATTGTGAGATCTTCTTTAGCAAAACATTTCTTCAAATTCGAGACGTGGAAAGTGTTATGTACAGCCGCGAGTTGTTGAGGTAACTCAAGTCGGTAAGCTACTGGTCCGACACGATCAATAATCTTGAATGGTCCAATATACCTTGGATTTAATTTCCCTCGTTTACCAAATCGAACAACGCCTTTCCAAGGTGCAACTTTAAGCATGACCATCTCTCCAATTTCAAATTCTATATCTTTTCTTTTAATGTCAGCGTAGCTCTTTTGTCAACTTTGGGCGGTTTTCAACCGTTGTTGAATTTGGATGATCTTCTCGGTAGTTTCTTGTATTATCTCCTGACCCGTAATCTGTCTATCCCCCACTTCACTTCAACAAATCGGAGACCTGCACTTTCTACCATAAAGTGCTTCAAACGGCGCCATCTCAATGCTTGAATGGTAGCTGTTGTTGTAGGAAAATTCTGCTAACGGTAGATATCGATCCCAACTGTTTCCGAAATCAATAACACATGCTCGTAACATGTCTTCAAGTGTTTGTATCGTCCTTTCGCTCTGCCCATCAGTTTGTGGATGATAGGCAGTACTCATGTCTAGACGAGTTCCTAATGCTTGCTGTAATGTCTGCAAGAATCTTGAAATAAATCTGCCATCCCTATCAGAGATAATAGAGATTGGTATTCCATGTCTGGAGACGACTTCCTTCAAATACAGTCGTGCTAACTTCTCCATCTTGTCATCTTCTCTTATTGGCAGGAAGTGTGCTGATTTGGTGAGACGATCAACTATTACCCAAATAGTATCAAAACCACTTGCAGTCCTTGGCAATTTAGTGATGAAATCCATGGTAATGTTTTCCCATTTCTATTCCGGGATTTTGGGTTGTTGAAGTAGACCTGATGGTTTCTAATGCTCAGCTTTGACCTTAGAACACGTCAAACATTCTCCTACATATTTAGCAACATCGGCTTTCATACCCGGCCACCAAAAATGTTTCTTGAGATCCTTGTACATCTTCCCCGTTCCAGGATGTATTGAGTATCTGGTTTTATGAGCTTCTCTAAGTACCATTTCTCTCATATCTCCAAATTTTGGTACCCAAATCCTTTCAGCCCTATACCGGGTTCCGTCTTCCCGAATATTAAGATGCTTCTCCGATCCTTTGGGTATTTCATCCTTTAAATTTCCCTCTTTTAAAACTCCTTGTTGCGCCTCCTTTATTTGAGTAGTAAGGTTATTGTGTATCATTATATTCATAGATTTTACTCGAATGGGTTCTCTGTCCTTTCTGCTCAAGGCGTCGGCTACCACATTTGCCTTCCCCGGGTGGTAACGAATCTCAAAGTCGTAATCATTCAACAATTCAATCCACCTACGCTGCCTCATATTCAGTTGTTTCTGATTAAATATGTGTTGAAGACTTTTGTGGTCGGTATATATAATACTTTTGACCCCATATAAGTAGTGCCTCCAAGTCTTTAATGCAAAAACAACCGCGCCTAATTCCAAATCATGCGTCGTATAATTTTGCTCGTGAATCTTCAATTGTCTAGACGCATAAGCAATCACCTTCATCCGTTGCATTAATACAGAACCGAGACCTTGCTTTGATGCGTCACAATAAATCACAAAATCATCATTCCCTTCAGGCAATGACAATATAGGTGCCGTAGTTAGCTTTTCTTCAATAATTGAAACGCCTTCTCTTGTTCATCCTTCCATTCAAATTTCTTCCCTTTATGTGTTAATGCAGTCAAGGGTTTTGCTATTTTGGAGAAATCTTGAATGAATCTTCTGTAGTAACCAGCCAATCCTAAAAATTGACGTATATGCTTCGGAGTTTTTGGGGTTTCCCACTTTTCAACAGTTTCTATCTTTGACGGATCCACCTTAATACCTTCTTTGTTCACTATGTGACCGAGGAATTGAACTTCTTCCAACCAAAATGCACACTTTGAAAACTTAGCGTACAATTCTTCCTTCCTCAATACTTCTAACACCTTTCTCAAATGTTCACCGTATTCTTGGTCATTCTTTGAGTAAATAAGTATGTCATCAATGAAAACAATGACAAACTTGTCAAGGTATGGTCCACACACTCGGTTCATAAGGTCCATAAACACAACTGGTGCGTTAGTCAATCCAAACGGCATAACCATAAACTCGTAATGACCATAACGCGTCCTAAAAGCAGTTTTTGGAATATCATCCTCCTTTACTCGCATTTGATGATATCCAGAACGTAAATCGATCTTCGAATAAACCGACGAGCCTTGTAGTTGATCAAATAAGTCGTCAATTCTCGGCAGTGGATAACGGTTTTTGATGGTAAGTTTGTTCAACTCTCTGTAGTCAATACACAACCTAAATGTACCATCCTTCTTCTTGACAAACAAAACAGGAGCTCCCCATGGTGATGTGCTTGGTCGAATGAAACCACGTTCTAATAGTTCTTGCAGTTGGCTTTGCAGTTCTTTCATCTCGCTGGGTGCGAGTCTATAAGGAGAACGAGCTATTGGTGCAGCTTCTGGTACAAGATCTATTTGAAATTCAACAGATCGATGTGGAGGTAGTCCTGGTAATTCTTTCGGAAATACATCGGGAAATTCTTTTGCGACGAGAACATCATTGATGCTCTTTTCTTCAGTTTGTAGTTTCTCGACGTGTGCTAGAACAGCATAACAACCTTTTCTTATTAGTTTTTGTGCCTTCAAATTACTAATAAGATGTAGCTTCATGTTGCCCTTTTCTCCGTACACCATTAAGGGTTCTCCTTCTTCTCGTACAATGCGAATTGCATTTTTATAACATACGATCTCTGCTTTCACCTTCTTCAGCCAGTCCATGCCAACTATTACATCAAAACTCCCTAACTCTACTGGTATCAAATCAATCTTAAATATTTCGCTACCCAGTTTAATTTCTCGATTCCGGCATATATTATCTGCTGAAATTAATTTACCGTTTGCTAATTCGAGTAAAAATTTACTATCCAACGGCGTCAATGGACAACTTAATTTAGCACAAAAATCTCTACTCATATAGCTTCTATCCGCACCTGAATCAAATAAAACGTAAGCATATTTATTGTCAATAAGAAACGTACCCGTAACAAGCTCCGGGTCTTCCTGTGCCTCTGCCGCATTAATATTAAAAGCTCTTCCGCGGCCTTGTCCATTCGTGTTCTCCTGGTTCGGGCAATTTCTAATAATGTGGCCCGGTTTTCCACATTTATAACAAACTACATTGGCATAACTTGCTCCGACACTACTTGCTCCGCCATTACTCGTTCCGACACCATTTGTTCCTTTCGTTCTGTTAACCCCTGGTCCGTAGACCTCACACTTCGCCACGCTATGACCATTTCTTTTACACTTGTTGCAAAATTTGGTGCAGAACCCCGAGTGATACTTTTCACACCTTTGGCATAGCTGCTTCTGATTGTTGTTGTTGTTGCGGTTGTTATTATTGTTGGGATGATTGTTGTTGTTGTTGTTGTTGTTGTTGTTGTTGTTGTTGTTGTTGTTGTTGTTGTTGTTGTTGTTGTTGTTGTTGTTGAGTCGTTTATTGTAGTTGCGATTGATGTTGCGATTGTTGGGATAATTGTTGCGATTATTATTGTAATTGCTGTTGTTGTTGTATTTGTGATTCTTATCACCGTTTTCTTCCCACTTTCTTTTGACTTGCTTCACATTGGCCTCTTCAGCCGTCTGTTCTTTAATTCTTTCCTCAATCTGGTTCACTAGTTTGTGAGCCATTCTACATGCCTGTTGTATGGAGGTGGGCTCGTGTGAACTTATATCTTCTTGGATTCTTTCCGGTAATCCTTTCACAAATGCATCGATCTTCTCTTCCTCATCTTCGAACGCTCCCGGACACAATAGGCACAATTCTGTGAATCGTCTTTCGTACGTGGTAATATCAAATCCTTGGGTTCGTAACCCTCTAAGTTATGTCTTGAGCTTATTGACCTCGGTTCTGGGACGGTACTTCTCGTTCATCAAGTGCTTGAATGCTGACCACGGCAGTGCGTACACATCATCTTGTCCCACTTGCTCTAGATAGGTATTCCACCATGTTAATGCAGAACCTGTGAAGGTATGCGTAGCATACTTCACTTTGTCCTCTTCAGTACACTTACTTATGGCAAACACCGATTCGACCTTCTCGGTCCACCGTTTCAATCCGATCGGTCCTTCGGTTCCATCAAATTCCAAAGGTTTGCAGGCAGTGAATTCTTTGTAGGTGCATCCTACACGATTTCCTGTACTGCTAGATCCAAGGTTATTGTTGGTATGTAGCGCAGCCTGTACTGCGGCTATGTTTGAAGCTAGAAAAGTACGGAATTCCTCTTCATTCATATTTACGGTGTGTCGAGTAGTCGGTGCCATTTCCTTCAAAATATTCAAATGGAACAAGTTAATCATACAGAATATTAAGAGTAGTTAATAGTATTTCGTAGCATAATTTGAACTCATTTATAAAAGCTTTTTCTTCATATTAGCATTTTATAAGTTTAAATTCGGGTAGTACCTACCCGTTAAGTTCATACTTAGTAGCTAATATACAATTCAACTACTACAATTCTATATGAAAAACTGATTATAATAATATTTCGCGTTCAAACTTTTATACAATATTTTACAAACTTACAATACCACTTATTTTACATAAAGCATGAAATATAGCACACAATAACTTTGATACAAGATAGTTGTGAAGATAATTCTAGCTAGTACACAAGTCGTTCAGCAAAGGCAATAAAGACACGTAATTCATACGTCCAGAAACAAGTCATGCATTCTGGTTTTACTAGGACTACTTCCCATCCTTGGTCTTGTGGAACATAACCGTTATGGCCGTTGATAAGACAGCGTGTTGTAACGTCGGCAAAGGGACGAGGGTTACGTAATGACCAACAGTCTCGTAATAACCTAAAAACCTCATTTCTTACCCCAATTACCGACTCCGTCACTTGTGGGAACGTTTTGTTTAATAGTTGTAGCCCGATGTTCTTTTTCTCACTTTGGTGAGAAGCGAACATTACTAACCCGTAAGCATAGCATGCTTCTTTATGTTGCATTTTAGCCGCTTTTTCTAAATCATGAAGTCCTATATTCGGATACATTGAGTCAAAATAATTTCTTAACCCGTTGCGTAAAATAACATTTGGGTTCCCCGCAATATATGCATCAAAGTAAACACATCATAACTTATGGGTTTCCCAATGTGATATCCCCCATCTTTCAAACGAAAGTCTCTTATAAACCAAGACATTCTTGGAACGTTCTTCGAATATCTTACAAACTGATTTCGCCGTAAATAGTTGTGCCAAAGAATTCTGACCGACTCTAGACAAGATTTCATCAATCATGTCTCCGGGTAGGTCTCTTAAAATATTGGGTTGTCTATCCATTTTGTGTTTTTATACTGTAAAATAGACAAGAGTTAGATTCATAAAAAAAAATACTTATTAATACAAGCAATTTTTACATATATCATAAAGCATAAGCACACTATATTACATATATTACACCACACGAATACAACTATCTTATTCCGACTTGCTCGTTTCTTCTTCTTCAGTTTTGGTTCGTTTTGCCAAGTTTCTAGGGATATATGATGTTCCCCTAATACGAGCTGTCGTTTTCCACAACGATTTAGAAAAACCTGGTGGTTTAGAGGTTCCCGGGTCATTGTTACAACTTAAGGGCTTCGGGGGTTGACGATACATATAAAGTTCATCGGGGTTGGAATTAGATTTCTCTATTTTTATGCCCTTTCCCTTATTATTTTCTTTTGCCTTTTTAAATTCAGTTGGGGTAATTTCTATAACATCATCGGAATTCTCGTCGAAATCCGATTCATCGGAGAATTGGTAATCCTCCCAATATTTTGCTTCCTTGGCGGAAACACCATTGATCATAATTAACCTTGGTCGGTTGGTTGAGGATTTTCTTTTACTTAACCGTTTTATTATTTCCCCCACCGGTTCTATTTCCTCCTCCGGTTCCTCCTCTTCCGGTTCTGATTCTTCTTCCGGTTCTGATTCTTCTTCCGGTTCTTCTTCGGGAACTTGTGAATCAGTCCAATATATATTCCACTCTTCGTTATTATTAGGTGAGTCAATGGGATTTGTGCTAGAGGTAGACATCTATCACACAATATCAAACATGTTAAGAGATTAATATATCACATAATATATACATGTTAATAATATATAGTTTCCAACAAAAATGTTAAGCAATCATTTTTAAAGAAAACATGGTCGAAGTCCAGACTCACTAATGCATCCTAACAAACTCGATAAGACACACTAATGCAAATTTTCTGGTCCTCTAAGACCAACGCTCGGATACCAACTGAAATGTCCCGTTCTTATTGATTAAAAATGTTCCATATTAATTGATTTCGTTGCGAGGTTTTGACCTCTATATGAGACGTTTTTCAAAGACTGCATTCATTTTTAAAACAAACCATAACCTTTATTTCATAAATAAAGGTTTAAAAAGCTTTACGTAGATTATCAAATAATGATAATCTAAAATATCCTGTTTACACACGACCATTACATAATGGTTTACAATACAAATATGTTACATCGAAATCAGTTTCTTGAATGCAGTTTTTACACAATATCATACAAACATGGACTCCAAATCTTGTCCTTATTTTAGTATGCAACAGCGGAAGCTCTTAGTATTCACCTGAGAATAAACATGCTTTAAACGTCAACAAAAATGTTGGTGAGTTATAGGTTTAACCTATATATATCAAATCGTAACAATAGACCACAAGATTTCATATTTCAATACACATCCCATACATAGAGATAAAAATCATTCATATGGTGAACACATGGTAACCGACATTAACAAGATGCATATATAAGAATATCCCCATCATTCCGGGACACCCTTCGGATATGATATAAATTTCGAAGTACTAAAGCATCCGGTACTTTGGATGGGGTTTGTTAGGCCCAATAGATCTATCTTTAGGATTCGCGTCAATTAGGGTGTTTGTTCCCTAATTCTTAGATTACCAGACTTAATAAAAAGGGGCATATTCGATTTCGATAATTCAACCATAGAATGTAGTTTCACGTACTTGTGTCTATTTTGTAAATCATTTATAAAACCTGCATGTATTCTCATCCCAAAAATATTAGATTTTAAAAGTGGGACTATAACTCACTTTCACAGATTTTTACTTCGTCGGGAAGTAAGACTTGGCCACTGGTTGATTCACGAACCTATAACAATATATACATATATATCAAAGTATGTTCAAAATATATTTACAACACTTTTAATATATTTTGATGTTTTAAGTTTATTAAGTCAGCTGTCCTCGTTAGTAACCTACAACTAGTTGTCCACAGTTAGATGTACATAAATAAATCGATAAATATTATCTTGAATCAATCCACGACCCAGTGTATACGTATCTCAGTATTGATCACAACTCAAACTATATATATTTTGGAATCAACCTCAACCCTGTATAGCTAACTCCAACATTCACATATAGAGTGTCTATGGTTGTTCAGAAATATATATAGATGCGTCGACATGATAGGTCGAAACATTGTATACGTGTCTATGGTATCTCAAGATTACATAATATATAATACAAGTTGATTAAGTTATGGTTGGAATAGATTTGTTACCAATTTTCACGTAGCTAAAATGAGAAAAATTATCCAATCTTGTTTTACCCATAACTTCTTCATTTTAAATCCGTTTTGAGTGAATCAAATTAATATGGTTTCATATTGAACTCTATTTTATGAATCTAAACAGAAAAAGTATAGGTTTATAGTCGGAAAAATAAGTTACAAGTCGTTTTTGTAAAGGTAGTCATTTCAGTCGAAAGAACGACGTCTAGATGACCATTTTAGAAAACATACTTCCACTTTGAGTTTAACCATAATTTTTGGATATAGTTTCATGTTCATAATCAAAATCATTTTCCCAGTATAACAACTTTTAAATCAAAGTTTATCATAGTTTTTAATTAACTAACCCAAAACAGCCCGAGGTGTTACTACGACGGCGTAAATCCGGTTTTACGGTGTTTTTCGTGTTTCCAGGTTTTAAATCATTAAGTTAGCATATCATATAGATATAGAACATGTGTTTAGTTGATTTTAAAAGTCAAGTTAGAAGGATTAACTTTTATTTACGAACAAGTTTAGAATTAACTAAACTATGTTCTAGTGATTACAAGTTTAAACCTTCGAATAAGATAGCTTTATATGTATGAATTGAATGATGTTATGAACATCATTAATACCTCAAGTTCCTTGGATAAACCTACTGGAAATGAGAAAAATAGATCTAGCTTCAAAGGATCCTTGGATGGCTTGAAAGTTCTTGAAGCAGAATCATGACACGAAAACAGTTCAAGTAAGATTTTCACTCGAAATAAGATTGTTATAGCTATAGAAATTGAATCAAAGTTTGAATATGAGTATTACCTTGTATTAGAAAGATATCTTACTGTAAATAAGAAAGATTTCTTGAGGTTGGATGATCACTCTACAAGATTGGAAGTAAGCTAGCAAACTTGGAAGTATTCTTGATTTTATGAAACTAGAACTTGTAGAATTTATGAAGAACACTTAGAACTTGAAGATAGAACTTGAGAGAGATCAATTAGATGAAGAAAATTGAAGAATGAAAGTGTTTGTAGGTGTTTTTGGTCGTTGGTGTATGGATTAGATATAAAGGATATGTAATTTTGTTTTCATGTAAATAAGTCATGAATGATTACTCATATTTTTGTAATTTTATGAGATATTTCATGCTAGTTGCCAAATGATGGTTCTCACATGTGTTAGGTGACTCACATGGTCTACTAAGAGCTGATCATTGGAGTGTATATACCAATAGTACATACATCTAAAAGCTGTGTATTGTACGAGTACGAATACGGGTGCATACGAGTAGAATTGTTGATGAAACTGAACGAGGATGTAATTGTAAGCATTTTTGTTAAGTAGAAGTATTTTGATAAGTGTCTTGAATTCTTTCAAAAGTGTATGAATACATATTAAAACACTACATGTATATACATTTTAACTGAGTCGTTAAGTCATCGTTAGTCGTTACATGTAAGTGTTGTTTTTAAACCTTTAGGTTAACGATCTTGTTAAATGTTGTTAACCTAATGTTTATAATATCAAAAGATATTTTAAATTATTATATTATCATGATATTATAATATACGAATATCTCTTAATATGATATATATACATTAAATGTCGTTACAACGATAATCGTTACATATATGTCTCGTTTCAAAATCATTAAGTTAGTAGTCTTGTTTTTACATATATAGTTCATTGTTAATATACTTAATGATATGTTTACTTATCATAATATCATGTTAACTATATATATATAACCATATATATGTCATCATATAGTTTTTACAAGTTTTAACGTTCGTGAATCACCGGTCAACTTGGGTGGTCAATTGTCTATATGAAACCTATTTCAATTAATCAAGTCTTAACAAGTTTGATTGCTTAACATGTTGGAAACACTTAATCATGTAAATAACAATTTCATTTAATATTTAAAAACATGGAAAAGTTCGGGTCACTACATATAGAGTGTCTATGGTTATTCTAAATAATATATATAGATGCGTGGATATGATATGTCAAAACCTTGTATACGTGTCCCGATATTTAAAATGCGTAAAATAAATAACAGAAATTAAATGACGATAAATTAAAATTGCGAGAATATAAATTGCGATAATTAAATTGCAATAAATAAAATGTAATAAGGAATTAACAGTTAGCTAGAATTTTGTTAGCGTGGATTTTTAATAAGATTTCTCATAGTTAATTCGTTTGTTTCTAATAAAATTTATTTTGTCCAATATTTTCTTCATTATGCCACTTGTTGGATTCTAATAAGTCAAAATCCAAATATGAAATTGAATGAAAATTGGTTATTCTGTGGTGAACGAATTCGTATATCTGTGGATGTAAGTAGGATAGTAAATGACTGTTGAATCAGATTCGAATAATGTACAGTGTAACTTATTAATGTGAAATCTAAATATTCCTCGGGTATTACCTACCCGTTAAAATATTTTCATCGTTAACAGTTTGTACGAAAGAATTTTCAATTACAATCTTTATGAAAACATATATACATATATATTTCCTTCGGATGTAATCATGAATTTTAATGAGTTAATATGATATTAAACTCATTTGATTTACCGTTAGAACATAATTATATAATCTCTAAAACATTAGAGATTACATAATCGCCATGTCGAACTAAGATAAAATATATAGAACGATACGTAGAACGATGATTATGCTCGTGGTACAGAATGCGATATCGAGGCATATGATGTTGAAACTTGGTTTATTGGTGGTACTGTTGGTGCTGGTGATGTTGCTGAAGCTGGTAAGTTTTGCACCATATTTTCCAAGACTACAACTCGGGCGCGAAGCTCGTTGACTTCTTCCATTATTCCGGGATGATTGTCGGTCGGAACGAGCGAATGAATAAGGTTTAGAATCAGACGTAGTATGTAATCATGACGAGATATTTGGGAAATGAGGGTGAAAATGGTGTTTCGGACTAGTTCGCCGGTAAGTGTTTCAGGTTCTTCGTCAAAACATGAATTTGGTTGATGGAAAGGATCACCTTCTTTTCATCTCCATTGATTTAGTAGTCTATGAACCCACCAAATGAATTGGTTGATTCATTCTAGGACACTGTTTTCGGAGCTTAGATGAAACTTCATATCGTAATAGCTGTCGGAATTCAGGGAATTCGAACTAGTTGAGGGGTTCATCTCGTACGATCAGATGAAGGATTTTTCGATAAGGAATAGATTATAGGATGTAGATTAGTACCCTGCAATACATAATTTATATATGCATATATAAAACTAAAATCCCATAAGTTACGGAGGAATCTACGAAATATGTTAGGCAAAGTTTACAGTAACAGATATGCTAAGATATGAATTAGCAGATACGCTAAGATATGAATTTTGTCTATACACTATTCATGCAATCCAGGCAGTAAGATATGTCTAGATTAAGAATGATAAGCAAGTGATTCCCTAAGAATGATAAGCAGGAAATTTTCGACACGAAATGATAAGCAAAACTTTTGACATTCAGACACGGTCGAAGTCCAGACTCACTAATGCATCTAATCAACTATCAGTTAGACACACTAATGCAAGACCTGGTTCACTAAGACCATCGCTCTGATACCACATGTAAAGACCCGTCCTAATCCATAAGGACGAATACAATAACATATGATTACATCGCGAGGTACTTGACCTCTATATGATACATTTTACAAACATTGCATTCGTTTTTAAAAGACAAACTTTCATTACATCGAAAGTTGATGACACGCATACCATTTCATATTATATCCAACTATAATTGACTTAAAAATAATCTTGATGAACTCAACGACTCGAATGCAATGTCTTTTGAAATATGTCATAAATGACTCCAAGTAATATCTCTAGAATGAGCAAATGCACAGCGAAAGATTTCTTTCATACCTGAGAATAAACATGCTTTAAAGTGTCAACCAAAAGGTTGGTGAGTTCATTAGTTTATCATAAATATTCATTTCATTATTTAAATAGACCACAAGATTTCATATTTCCATTTCTCATAAACATACGTCCCATGCATAGAGACAAAAATCATTCATATGGATTGAACACCTGGTAACCGACATTAACAAGATGCATATAAGAATATCCCCTAGCATTCCGAGAAATCCTTCGGACATGATATAAAACAACATCGAAGTACTAAAGCATCCGCTAAAACGGATGGGGTTCATTAGGCCCAATAGATCTATCTTTAGGATTCACGTCAATTAGTAGACTGGTTTACTAATTCTTAGATTACCAAGTAAAAAGGAGCATATTCGGCTTCGATCATTCAACCATATAATGTAGTTTCAATTACTTGTGTATATTTCGTAAAACATTTATAAAAATTGCACATGTATTCTCAGCCCAAAAATATAAAGGGTAAAAAGGCAAATGAAACTCACTCTACAATATTTTGTAGTAAAAATATTCGTACGACGAAACTGAACAATGCAGGGTTGGCCTTGGATTCACGAACCTATATCATTTATATATATTAACACATATAATGGTAATCGAACAAATATATATATATATATATATATATATATATATATATATATATATATATATATATATATATTATTAGTGATTATAATTATTATTTTATATCATGTTTTTATTAATAACTTAATTAGATACATTTATTTTTATATAGATAATTAACATTTATTACTAAAGTATTAATATGGTTAGGTTTTATGTCATAATATATATTTTTATATAGAAAATCTTTATTTGATATATTGATAATAATACTAATAAAAATAATGATAAAAATAATATTAATTATGATAAAAATTATGATAATTCTAATAATAATAAAAGTGATGCTTTTAATAATAAAAATGATAGTTTAAATAAAATGTTATTTTCAATAATAATACTAATAAAAATAATAAATAATAAAAATTACTTTTAGTAATAAGGATCATAATAATAATAATAATAATAATAATGATAATAATAATAATAATAATAATAATAATAAATGATAATAACAATAATAATAACAATAGAAACTACCTTAAGGGTATAATCTCCCAAAAAAAAATACAAATCTGTCTCTGCCAGGACTCGAACCCGTGACCTCCCGGTATCCCAATAACAACCTTAGCCATCGATCCAAGTCCATTTTTCTGAATTAATTCGTAGCCCAATTATATATATCCGTTCTATCTGCCTCAGCCCAACAGATATTAATAGGTTTCGGCCCAACAGCAATTTAGAAGACTTCGGCCCAACAGCAATTTAGAAGACTTCGGCCCAACAGCAATTTAGAAGACTTCGGCCCAACAACCATCAACATAACAGCCCAACAATAGTTTGATCCGTTAAACAGATTTAGAAACAGTAACAGTCCTGTTTATATAAATGGTTGATTAATCTTTTGAAATGTCCCGTTCATATTGATTATAAATGTTCCATATTAATTGATTTCGTTGCGAGGTTTTGACTTCTATATGAGACATTTTTCAAAGACTGCATTCATTTTTAAAACAACCATAACCTTTATTTTATCAATGAAGGTTTTAAAAACATTACGTAGATTATCAAATAATGATAATCTAAAATATACTGTTTACACACGATCATTACATAATGGTTTACAATAGAAATATATTACATCGACATATGTTTCTTGAATGCAGTTTTTACACAATATCATACAAGCATGGACTCCAAATCTCGTCCTTATTTAAGTATGCAACAGCGGAAGCTCTTAGTATTCACCTGAGAATAAACATGCTTTAAACGTCAACAAAAATGTTGGTGAGTTATAGGTTTAACCTATATATATCAAATCGTAACAATAGACCACAAGATTTCATATTTCAATACACATCCCGTACATAGAGATAAAAATCATTCATATGGTGAACACCTGGTAACCGACATTAACAAGATGCATATATAAGAATATCCCCATCATTCCGGGACACCCTTCGGATATGATATAAATTTTGAAGTACTAAAGCATCCGGTACTTTGGGTGGGGTTTGTTAGGCCCAATAGATCTATCTTTAGGATTAACGTTAATTAGTAGACTGGTTCAAAAGGGGCATATTCAGCTTTGATCATTCACCCATATAATGTAGTTTCATTTACTTGTGTCTATTTCGTAAAACATTTAAAAAAATTGCGCATGTATTCTCAGTCCCAAAAATATATATTGCAAAAGCATTTAAAAAGGGAGTAATGAAACTATACTTATGGAATTTATGAAGAACACTTAGAACTTGAAGATGGAACTTGAGAGAGATCAATTAGATGAATAAAAATGAAGAATGAAAGTGTTTGTAGGTGTTTTTGGTCGTTGGTATATGGATTAGATATAAAGGATATGTAATTTTGTTTTCATGTAAATAAGTCATGAATGATTACTCATATTTTTGTAATTTTATGAGATATTTCATGCTAGTTGCCAAATGATGGTTCCCACATGTGTTAGGTGACTCACATGGTCTGCTAAGAGCTGATCATTGGAGTGTATATACCAATAGTACATACATCTAAAAGCTGTGTATTGTACGAGTACGAATACGGGTGCATACGAGTAGAATTGTTGATGAAACTGAACGAGGATGTAATTGTAAGCATTTTTGTTAAGTAGAAGTATTTTGATAAGTGTCTTGAAGTCTTTCAAAAGTGTATGAATACATATCAAAACACTACATGTATATACATTTTAACTGAGTCGTTAAGTCATCGTTAGTCGTTACATGTAAATGTTGTTTTGAAACCTTTAGGTTAACGATCTTGTTAAATGTTGTTAACTCATTGTTTATTATATCAAATGAGATGTTAAATTGTTACATTATCATGATATTATGATATATAATATATCTTAGTATGATATATATACAGTTAAATATCGTTACAACGATAATCGTTACATATATGTCTCGTTTCGAAATCTTTAAGTTAGTAGTCTTATTTTTACATATGTAGTTCATTGTTAATACACTTAATGATATACTTACTTATCATTTAATATAATTAACCAAGTGTATCAATATCTTAATATGATTCATATGTACCTAGTAAAACGTTGTTATAACGATAATCGTTATATATATCATTTCAAGTGTCTTAACTTAGTAAACTCATTTCTTATGTATATCACACATTGTTAATATACTTAGTGAGATACTTACTCATCATAATCTCATGTCAACCATATATATATGTCTATATATACCACAACATGTAGTTTTTACAAATTTGTAATGTTCGTGAATCCCCGGTTAACTTGGGTGATCAATTGTCTATATGAAATTTATTTCATTTAATCAAGTCTTAACAAGTTTGTTTGCTTAACATGTTGGAAACATTTAGTTATGTAAATATCAATCTTAATTAATATATATAAACATGGAAAAGTTCGGGTCACTACAGTACCTACCCGTTAAATAAATTTCGTCCCGAAATTTTAAGCTGTTGAAGGTGTTGAAGAATCTTCTGGAAATAGATGCGGGTATTTTTTCTTCATCTGATCTTCACGCTCCTAGGTGAACTCGGGTCCTCTACGAGCATTCCATCGAACCTTAACGATCGGTATCTTGTTTTGCTTAAGTCTCTTAACCTCACGATCCATTATTTCGACGGGTTCTTCAATGAACTGAAGTTTTTCATTGATTTGGATTTCGTCCAACAGAATAGTGAGATCTTCTCTAGCAAAACATTTCTTCAAATTTGAGACGTGGAAAGTGTTATGTACAGCCGCGAGTTGTTGAGGTAGCTCCAGTTGGTAAGCTACTGGTCCGACACGATCTATAATCTTGAATGGTCTAATGTACCTTGGATTTAGTTTCCCCCGTTTACCAAATCGAACAACGCCTTTCCAAGGTGAAACCTTAAGCATGACCATTTCTCCAATTTCAAACTCTATATCTTTTCTTTTATTGTCCACGTAGCTCTCTTGTCGACTCTGGGCGGTTTTCAATCATTGTTGAATTTGGATGATTTTCTCGGTAGTTTTTTGTATTATCTCCTGACTCGTAATCTGTCTATCCCCCACTTCACTCCAACAAATTGGAGACCTGCACTTTCTACCATAAAGTGCTTCAAACGGCGCCATCTCAATGCTTGAATGGTAGCTGTTGTTGTAGGAAAATTCTGCTAACGGTAGATGTCGATCCCAACTGTTTCCGAAATCAATAACACATGCTCGTAGCATGTCTTCAAGCGTTTGTATCGTCCTTTCACTCTGCCCATCAGTTTGTGGATGATAGGCAGTATTCATGTCTAGACGAGTCCCCAATGCTTGTTACAATATCTGTCAGAACCTTGAAACAAATCTACCATCCCTATCAGAGATAATAGAGATGGGTATTCCATGTCTGGAGATGACTTCCTTCAAATACAGTCGTGCTAACTTCTCCATCTTGTCATCTTCTCTTATTGGCAGAAAGTGTGCTGACTTGGTGAGACGATCAACTATTACCCAAATAGTATCATAACCACTTGCAGTCCTTGGTAATTTAGTAATGAAATCCATGGTAATGTTTTCTCATTTCCATTCTGGGATTTCAGGTTGTTGTAGTAGACCTGATGGTTTCTGATGTTCAGCTTTTGAAAAGACCGTCCTAATCCGGACGAAGTCCATATCGATTACAAACGATTCACAACAGTTGATTACATCGCGAGGTAGTTGACCTCTATATGATACATTTTACAAACATTGCATTCGTTTTTAAAAGACAAACTTTTGTTACAACGACAGTTGACAGACATGCATATCATTTCATAATATATCCAAATATAATTGACTTAATAATAATCTTGATGAACTCAATGACTCGAATGCAACGTCTTTTATGAATGACTCCAAGTAATATCTCTAATATGAGCAAATGCACAGCGGAAGATTTCTTTCGTACCTGAGAATAAACATGCTTTCAAGTGTCAACCAAAAGGTTGGTGAGTTCATTAGTTTAACATAAATAATCATTTCATAATATTAATAGACCACAAGATTTCATATTTCCATTTCTCATAAACATACGTCCCATGCATAGAGACAAAAATATCATTCATATGGATTGAACACCTGGTAACCAACATTCACAATTTGTATATAAAAATATCCCCATTATTCCGGGATCCTCCTTCGGACATGATATAAATTTCGAAGTACTAAAGCATCCGGTACTTTGGATGGGGCTTGTTGGGCCCGATAGATCTATCTTTAGAGTTCGCGTCAATTAGGGTGTCTGTTCTCTAATTCTTAGATTACCAGACTTAATAAAAAGGGGCATATTCGGTTTAATAATCCAAACATAGAATGTAGTTTCGATCACTTGTGTCTATTTCGTAAAGCATTTATAAAAGCAGCGCATGTATTCTCAGTCCCAAAAATATATATTGCAAAAGCATTTAAAAAGGGAATAATGAAACTCACGCATATAATTATTGTAAAACAGTTACTAAAGCATTTGCATGTATTCTCAGCCCCAAAAATATAAAGAGTAAAAGGGGAGTAAATGAAACTCACCAAATGTATTTTGTAGTAAAAATACATATAACAATACTGAACAATTGAACAATGCAAGGTTGGCCTTGGATTCACGAACCTATATCATTTGCATAATTATTAAAATATATAATGAAATCACATAATTTCATTTATTAGTATTTGTTATTTATATAATTTTAGTTATATAGAATCTATTCTAAAATCCATTAAAACTTTTACTTATTCTATATCTTACTTTATGTGTTATATTTATTTATTTTGTTTATATATATATTTAAAATGGTAAATATTTTTATATATTTATTTGTGTCAATATATCTAAATATATTATATGATCAGTATTATATTTAGAATCATTAGTTGGTTATATGTAAGTATTTATATAAATACTATTAATATGTTTGATATATTGTATATGAATATTAATGTACTTTTAGTATATGTAAAGAGAATATTTTATGTACAAAATATTTAGCTGTTAAAAATGTTAGTTTTGATAACAAGGATTTACTCATAATAATAATAATAATTTTATTGATAATGATAATACTAATAATTACATAAATGATATTAATACTAATATTAATAATAGTTCGTAATATTTTCATAATAACATTTATAATAATAATCTTAATTTTAATAGTACATCTATTGTTATTAATGATACTAATAATAACATTAATAATGATGTTACATAATAGTAAAGTGTTAGTAATATAAATCATAATCTTACTAATACCTAATAATAATAATAGTTGTTACTTACAACATATATTAGTAATATTAATAACAATAATAACTATAATATTAATATTAATAACAATAACAATAATAATCATAATCATAATAATAATAATAATAATAATCATAATAATAATAATAATAATAATAATAATAATAATAATAATAATAATAATAATAATAATAATAATAATAATAATAATAATAATAATAATAATGATAATAAATAAAAAAAATTAAAGAGTTATAACCTTGATGAAAAGCCCAAAAAAAAGAATGCCACCACCGGGACTCGAACCCAAGACCACTCGCTCACCCGCTAGCACACATATCCACTCAGCCATTTGAGTCTTTCTGATATATTAACCCGAAAATAACTATATAAAACCTATCTCTATTTGCTTATTATACCTCTTCTTCTTCGTGATGTAATCGATCAGTTGATACTTCCCATACTAGTTAATTTGTTATTTGGTTTTAAGAATTTAAATGGACACAGAAATAGTTCAAAGTGATTAAATTGAATTAAAAAAAATCAAATCAGAAGTCTGCTGTATATCACGCGATGGTAAAAAAAAAATTTGATTTTGCAAACGATCACTTTATAGACCAAAATCACAACATGAAATACCTTGCAAATCCTTCCTATAAACTGTTGGAATCGACAATTTCACTTAACTCATAACAGAAATTTTGAATTCGTTCAAGAACCAAAGTTTGACTTTTTTTATTTGAAACTTTGACTCGTGAATTTTAACTCAATCCGAAAAATTAGAAGTTGAAACTTTACAAAATGTTTGCTTGGATGATTCCTAACGAGACTGCATTACTGGATTTTGCAATTCGAATCAAAATAGAGATTTTGTAAAAATAACCCAAGAACAGAAAAAAAAATAACGGTTTCAGTTCTTTATTTTTTTTATTCAGGTTACATTCGATCAACCAAAACTGTAAGGGTTTTACTTGAAAATGATACTGAATTGACTGAATGGTTCCCCTCCAATATCATGAATTATTTGACTGACTTATAGCAAAAAGAAATCGAACATATCAATTAATCGTACCACAAAAAAAATATAAAACTAAAAAGTAGAAAAAGACATGAAACTGATTATTGTTTGTTTCTACAAATTGGAATCCTTCAGTACAAATCACACACAGTAGCTTCAACTTGATGGGGAAGTATGACAAATATTTGGATTCTTTATCAGATTTTATAATTTATATATTTAGTATTAATAAATAAATAAGTATTTTAATAAAAATAATAATCATATGGATAACAATAATAATAATTAATCATAATAATAACAACAATGATAATAATAATTATTAATAAAAATAATAGAAATGATATTATTAATTGATAAACATACTTAATATTACCAATAATAATAATAATGAATAGGGTAATAAAATAATGATAATGATAGTAAAAAAAATGGTGCTTTTTAGTAATGATAATAATAATCATAATGATACCAAAATAATATTAGTTATAATGATTTTAATGATAATGATAATGATAATAACATAATAACTTATACTTCTCTATAATAATATTAATGATAAAACTATTAATATTATCATTTATAATAAAGGTAAGGTTATTAGTATAACTTTTATATTTTTAGCTTGTAATTAGATTTAATATGTAAAATTTATATCTTATTAACTATCTAATAATTAATAAGTATATTATATATCCTATGACAACATTTACTAGTTATTGATTATTTATATAATATATAAATTATAATACCAATTATTAATAGGAATCATATACATATACATATACATATAGTTTCAGGATAATATCAAATACGTGTTATATATATATATTCATTTTAATTGTACTCAATTATTCTATTTTTATTTTTACATTTTTAATTCTAATTAAATTAAAGTGTATTTTTATTTATGCAAAGTATTATATATAATACTTTTATTTATATAAATATATATACATTTTTATTTACAGACAATAGTTCGTGAATCATCAAGAGCAGTCGAAGGTCAATTGAATATATGAACATCGTTTCAAATTTTTTTTTAGACTCAACCATTACATACTTTGCTTATCGTATCAAAATCATATAAGGATTAAGTTTAAATTTAGTCGGAAATTCCTGGGTCATCACAGTACCTACCCGTTAAAGAAATTTCGTCCCGAAATTTGAGTGAGGTCGTCATGGCTAACATTAAATATGTTTTCCTGACGTATATGAGCTGATAAATAGAGTTTTATCATTATTGAATAATTCAGATAAAATAATTCGATTATTCGAAGAGCACGAATGAAACTATCACAAAAGAGTTAAATGAATAAATGAAGTTTCGTTTTAACTTTTGACGTTGCCTTGGATTGAATTCCGAAATTCAAGGGATTCTACAGAAAATCTTAGAAATATATAAGATCTGATTCTTTGAGATTTAAGGAATTTAGGATCTCTTTAATTAAATGCGATGATCTGCCTCGATTACTCTGTCTGATATTCCCTTTATAAATTTACCTTTTCCGTTTTATTTGTTTTCACCACTTCTATACTCAATTCCCAAATTCAAAAGATTTATGAAAATGCTTAACCCTGTTCTGATCCTTGTTCTTATTCTAACTATCGCAATGATCGTTCTTCTTTTACAACTTCCACCAGAGGAGTCTGCCTTCTTCTACTTTGCCCTCGGGATTATAATGTTTTTAATTCTCCCGTGTCTTTATGTTGTGATAAACATTGATATACACGGTTTGTAATTTGTGTGTTGTTATCGGGCTTTATATTCTCTCTTATATCTCAAAGCTCTATGCTTTTGTTTTCTCTTCCCGACTTCAAGTCAAGCGAATAATGGTCCAGAATTTGTAGATATAGAGTTTCGAATGATTATAATGTTCAAAGCAGGAAGGAATGTGATAGCACGATTTGATTTTCAAATTTATCAACATCACGGAAGATAGAACCATCAAGAATACATTTTCTTGATTTGTTCAGGAGTTAAGTAGAATGAAAGAGTTATGTGACATGGCACATGATGACGTTATGATCTGTGAATCATCACGTCCCATTAGAAACTCAGCATGACTTACTGTAATATAATCACATTGATCAAGTGTCATTATATTATACTAACTCATGCATCAGTTCCCAACATTACTCCAATAACATTCATATTTTAAGCTTTAAAGTTTACAGAATATAGAAACTAACAGTTTCTATATGATGTAACACTGATAGCACGAAGAGATTAATGATTTCAGATAAGAATAGTTATAAAAATATCTCCAGAAATATGGAGGATATTTATAATGAAAGATACGATAATATCTCGGAATATCTAAGATCAGAGGATGATAGAAACTGTTATCTGCAAGGGTCTAGAGTAAGGAGCAAGATATTCGCTTAAGACTTCAGCAGGCAGTAAATTATTTGAATTCTTTGAAGTCAAACTTATTCTTTGTGATTTGTCCACGGTTTCCTTCCTAGTTTCGCATAATCCGCTTTTCGGTACTAAATTTTCTTTTTAGCGTTTCCAACAATCCATTCTTTATCATCATACTTTTGACGTTTAAGGTCGTTTATGGTTGTCTACGGTTTCTGCTGCTCCATTCAGCTGTTTCAACATTCAGAGTATTGATTTGTAGACTGAGTGCTTTTCAGAATTTCAGAATGAAAGATCATAATTCTAAGAGATGAATGTTATATGTTTACATATAACTGTTGATGTAGAAACGTTGCGAGGCTCACAATACAGATTTGCTGATTCCCGGTAATTGGTATGGCAATTCTCGTTACCAGATGTGAATGAGAATATGATGAGACTTCCATAGATAAATGTAGTGATTTGTCGGAGAGATTTAAGCCAAGGAGCAATGAGGTTGCTGGTACGTCTACTGATAATATGGTGGAATATAAAAGGTTCCCGGTAGCAACAAAAGAGCACACGTATATATCAAGGTTATAATAAGGTTGTTTAGAACGAAAAGTCGAAGTTGACTTGCTGGAGCTGTGACAAAATTGACTAATTTGAAAAGAATTGAAATGTTATTTTCGGTAAAAACAACGCCAAAGGAGATAGCATAGACACGTGTTAAACGTTTACTCAGGTTCCGAGTGTTTTCAGGTGCATAACTGTATGCATAAATCTTTCCTTCTTTAGATGAAGTGCGGTTGGTTCATCCTCTCGATTGAGGTGTTTTTCAAGAATCGTGAAACGTTTGAACCGTAGATTGTTATTGTCAAGATACAAATGAGGTTTAAGATGAAATCAAGTGGCAAACTTGAAGAATTGTTTAGTTTCATATGTTATATTCAATATTTCAATTCATTTTAATTGTCCAATGTTATTAGTCCACGGTCGATAGTCCACAGTTGACAGTCCAATAATTCATACATAGTTTAATATATAATATTCGAATTAATTAATTCATATCGTGACCCGTGTACATGTCTCAGAATCGATCACAACTCAAAGTATATATATTATTTGAGAATCAACCTCAACCCTGTATAGAGAACTCGATCATTACTGCATATAGAGTGTCTATGGTGATTCCAAATAATATATATAGATGCGTCGATATGATATGTCAAAACCTTGTATACGTGTCCCGATATTTAAAATGCGTAAAATAAATAACAGAAATTAAATAACGATAAATAAAGTGCGTAACGTAAATAAAAGAAATTAAATGACGATAAATAAAATTGTGAGAATGTAAATTGCGATAAATAAATTGCGATAAAATAAAATGTGTTACAGAATTAACAGTTAGCTAGGATCTTGTTAGCGTGGTTTCTTAACAAAATTTCATATTGTTAGTTAGTCTGTTTCTACTCAATTTTTATTGTGTCCATTATTTCTTCATTATGCTACTTGTTGGATTCTGATAGATCATAATCCAAATATGAAATTGAATGAAAAAGGGTTATTCTGCGGTGAATGGATTTGTATATCGGTGGATGTAAGTAGGATAGTATATGACCGTTGAATTAGATTCAAAGGATGTACAATGTAACTTATTATTGTGAAATCTAAATATTCCTCGGGTATTACCTACCCGTTAAAATATTTTCACCATTAACAGTTTGTACAAAAGAATTTTTAATTACAATCTTTATGAAAACATACTTAAATATATATTTTCTTCAGATGTAATTATAGATTTAATGAATCGATATGATATTAAACTCATTTGATTTACCTTTTGAACAAGAATATATAATCTCTAAAACATTAGAGTTTACATAATCATCATGTCGAACGAAGATAAATGATGTAGAACGTCATGTGGAACGATGATTATACTCGAGGTACAGAATGAGATGTCGAAGCTGGTGATGCAGATGTTGTTGTTGGTGGTACTAGTGCTGTTGGTGCTAAGGTTGGTGATGTGACTGGTGTTGGTGATACCGCTGGTGCTTGCAAACTGTGTACCGTGCTCTCTAAAGTTAACACTCGAGCTCGGAGTTCTTTAACTTCTTCTACTAACCCTGGTTGGTTATCAGTGTGGGGTAGAGATTGAATATCTTCTCTAGTTCCGTTAATGGTAGTCTCAAGACAAAAAATTCTGGAAAAAATGGTATAAACAGTGTTGCGAACAGGTTCACCGGTGAGCGGGTCGAGTACTCCAAGGTTAGGTGGTAGATTCGATTCATGATATGGAGTACCTTCTTCCCTTCTCCATAGGGTGAGTATGTCGCGAACCCACCCCCATTTTCTCCAGTAATCACGATAGTTGATTGATTGGTGTGCTCCTGTCACGCTGTCTTCGGAGTCAGAGGAACTTGGTCGATTCGTAGAGGCCATCTTACGCGATCTCAGGAATATATGAAGAGTTTAATGACAGTAATTGATAGTTGGATGGTATTCTCAATGCATAATTTACATAGATATATATAGTATCAGGATCCCTTAAATTAAGGAGAAATTTACGAGAGATATCAGACAAGGTCTACAGTAACAGATACGCTAAGATATGAATTGTCAGATACGCTAAGATATGAATTTTGTCTATACACTATTCATGCAGTCAATGCAGTAAAACGTGTCTAGACTAAGAATGATGAGCATGTAATTTCCTAAGGATGATAAGCAGATGATTTCAGACAAAAATGATAAGCAAAACTTTTGACATGCAGACACGGTCGGAGTCCAGACTTACTAATGCATCCTAACGACTTATCAGTTAGACACACTAATGCAGACCTGATTCGCTAAGACCACCGCTCTGATACCAACTGAAAAGACCCGTCCTAATCCATCCGGACGAAGTCCATATCGATTACAAATGATTCACAACAGTTGATTACATCGCGAGGTAGTTGACCTCTATATGATACATTTTACAAACATTGCATTCGTTTTTAAAAGACAAACTTTTGTTACAACGACAGTTGACAGACATGCATATCATTTCATAATATATCCAAATATAATTGACTTAATAATAATCTTGATGAACTCAACGACTCGAATGCAACGTCTTTTGAAATATGTCATGAATGACTCCAAGTAATATCTCTAATATGAGCAAATGCACAGCGGAAGATTTCTTTAGTACCTGAGAATAAACATGCTTTCAAGTGTCAACCAAAAGGTTGGTGAGTTCATTAGTTTAACATAAATAATCATTTCATAATATTAATAGACCACAAGATTTCATATTTCCATTTCTCATAAACATACGTCCCATGCATAGAGACAAAAATATCATTCATATGGATTGAACACCTGGTAACCGACATTCACAATTTGTATATAAAAATATCCCCATCATTCCGCGATCCTCCTTCGAACATGATATAAATTTTGAAGTACTAAAGCATCCGGTACTTTGGATGGGGCTTGTTGGGCCCGATAGATCTATCTTTAGAGTTCGCGTCAATTAGGGTGGCTGTTCTCTAATTCTTAGATTACCAGACTTAATAAAAAGGGGCATATTTGGTTTATTAATCCAACCATAGAATGTAGTTTCGATCACTTGTGTCTATTTCGTAAAGCATTTATAAAAGCAGCGCATGTATTCTCAGTCCCAAAAATATATATTGCAAAAGCATTTAAAAAGGGAATAATGAAACTCACGCATATAATTATTGTAAAACAGTTACTAAAGCATTTGCATGTATTCTCAGCCCCAAAAATATAAAGAGTAAAAGGGGAGTAAATGAAACTCACCAAATGTATTTTGTAGTAAAAATACATATAACAATACTGAACAATTGAACAATGCAAGGTTGGCCTTGGTTTCACGAACCTATATCATTTGCATAATTATTAAAATATATAATGAAATCACATAATTTCATTTATTAGTATTTGTTATTTATATAATTTTAGTTATATAGAATCTATTCTAAAATCCATTAAAACTTTTACTTATTCTATATCTTACTTTATGTGTTATATTTATTTATTTTGTTTATATATATATTTAAAATGGTAAATATTTTTATATATTTATTTGTGTCAATATATCTAAATATATTATATGATCAGTATTATATTTAGAATCATTAGTTGGTTATATGTAAGTATTTATATAAATACTATTAATATGTTTGATATATTGTATATGAATATTAATGTACTTTTAGTATATGTAAAGAGAATATTTTATGTACAAAATATTTAGCTGTTAAAAATGTTAGTTTTGATAACAAGGATTTACTCATAATAATAATAATAATTTTATTGATAATGATAATACTAATAATTACATAAATGATATTAATACTAATATTAATAATAGTTCGTAATATTTTCATAATAACATTTATAATAATAATCTTAATTTTAATAGTACATCTATTGTTATTAATGATACTAATAATAACATTAATAATGATGTTACATAATAGTAAAGTGTTAGTAATATAAATCATAATCTTACTAATACCTAATAATAATAATAGTTGTTACTTACAACATATATTAGTAATATTAATAACAATAATAACTATAATATTAATATTAATAACAATAACAATAATAATCATAATAATAATAATAATAATAATAATAATAATAATAATAATAATAATAATAATAATAATAATAATAATAATAATAATAATAATAATAATAATAATAATAATAATAATAATAATAATAATAATAATAATAATAATGATAATAAATAAAAAAATTAAAGAGTTATAACCTTGATGAAAAGCCCAAAAAAAAAAAAGAATGCCACCACCGGGACTCGAACCCAAGACCACTCGCTCACCCGCTAGCACACATATCCACTCAGCCATTTGAGTCTTTCTGATATATTAACCCGAAAATAACTATATAAAACCTATCTCTATTTGCTTATTATACCTCCTCTTCTTCGTGATGTAATCGATCAGTTGATACTTACCATACTAGTTAATTTGTTATTTGGTTTTAAGAATTTAAATGGACACAGAAATAGTTCAAAGTGATTAAATTGAGTTAAAAAAAATCAAATCAGAAGTCTGCTGTATATCACGCGATGGTAAAAAAAATAATAATTGATTTTGCAAACGATCACTTTATAGACCAAAATCACAACATGAAATACCATGCAAATCCTTCCTATAAACTATTGGAATCGACAATTTCACTTAACTCATAAAAGAAATTTCAAATTCGTTCAAGAACCAAAGTTTGACTTTTTTTATTTGAAACTTTGACTCGTGAATTTTAACTCAATCCGAAAAATTAGAAGTTGAAACTTTACAGAATGTTTGCTTGGATGATTCCTAATGAGACTGCATTACTGGATTTTGCAATTCGAATCAAAATCGAGATTTTGTAAAAATAACCCAAGAACAGAAAAAAAATAACGGTTTCAGTTCTTTATTTATTTTTTTTATTCAGGTTACATTCGATCAACCAAAACTGTAAGGGTTTTACTTGAAAATGATACTGAATTGACTGAATGGTTCCCCTCCAATATCATGAATTATTTGACTGACTTATAGCAAAAAGAAATCGAACATATCAATTAATCGTACCACAAAAAAAATATAAAACTAAAAAGTAGAAAAAGACATGAAACTGATTATTGTTTGTTTCTACAAATTGGAATCCTTCAGTACAAATCACACACAGTAGCTTCTACTTGATGGGGAAGTATGACAAATATTTGGATTCTTTATCAGATTTTATAATTTATATATTTAGTATTAATAAATAAATAAGTATTTTAATAAAAATAATAATCATATGGATAACAATAATAATAATTAATCATAATAATAACAACAATGATAATAATAATTATTAATAAAAATAATAGAAATGATATTATTAATTGATAAACATACTTAATATTACCAATAATAATAATAATGAATAGGGTAATAAAATAATGATAATGATAGTAAAAAAAAATGGTGCTTTTTAGTAATGATAATAATAATCATAATGAGAACCAAAATAATATTAGTTATAATGATTTTAATGATAATGATAATGATAATAACATAATAACTTATACTTCTCTATAATAATATTAATGATAAAACTATTAATATTATCATTTATAATGAAGGTAAGGTTATTAGTATAACTTTTATATTTTTAGCTTGTAATTAGATTTAATATGTAAAATTTATATCTTATTAACTATCTAATAATTAATAAGTATATTATATATCCTATGACAACATTTACTAGTTATTGATTATTTATATAATATATAAATTATAATACCAATTATTAATAGGAATCATATACATATACATATAGTTTCAGGATAATATCAAATACGTGTTATATATATATTCATTTTAATTGTACTCAATTATTCTATTTTTATTTTTACATTTTTAATTCTAATCAAATTAAAGTGTATTTTTATTTATGCAAAGTATTATATATAATACTTTTATTTATATAAATATATATACATTTTTATTTACAGACAATAGTTCGTGAATCATCAAGAGCAGTCGAAGGTCAATTGAATATATGAACATCGTTTCAAAAAAAATTTTAGACTTAACCATTACATACTTTGCTTATAGTATCGAAATCATATAAGGATTAAGTTTAAATTTAGTCGGAAATTCCCGGGTCATCACAGCTTTGACCTTAGAACACGTCAAACATTCTCCTACATATTTAGCAATATCGACTTTCATACCTGGCCACCAAAAATATTTCTTAAGATCCTTGTACATCTTCCCCGTTCCAGGATGTATTGAGTATCTGGTTTTATGAGCTTCTCTAAGTACCATTTCTCTCATATCTCCAAATTTTGGTACCCAAATTCTTTCAGCCCTATACCGGGTTCCGTCTTCCCGAATATTAAGATGCTTCTCCGATCCTTTGGGTATTTCATCCTTTAAATTTTCCTCTTTTAAAACTCCTTGTTGCGCCTCCTTTATTTGAGTAGTAAGGTTAGTGTGAATCATTATATTCATAGATTTTACTCGAATGGGTTCTCTGTCCTTTCTGCTCAAGGCGTCGGCTACCACATTTGCCTTCTCTGGGTGGTAACGAATCTCAAAGTCCTAATCATTCAACAATTCAATCCACCTACGCTGCCTCATATTCAGTTGTTTCTGATTAAATATGTGTTGAAGACTTTTGTGGTCGGTATATATAATACTTTTGACCCCATATAAGTAGTGCCTCCAAGTCTTTAATGTAAAAACAACCGCGCCTAATTCCAAATCATGCGTCGTATAATTTTGCTCGTGAATATTCAATTGTCTAGACGCATAAGCAATCACCTTCGTCCGTTGCATTAATACACAACCGAGACCTTGCTTTGATGCGTCACAATAAATCACAAAATCATCATTCCCTTCAGGCAATGACAATATAGGTGCCGTAGTTAGCTTTTTCTTCAATAATTGAAATGTCTTCTCTTGTTCATCCTTCCATTCAAATTTCTTCCCTTTATGCGTTAATGCAGTCAAGGGTTTTGCTATTTTGGAGAAATCTTGGATGAATCTTCTGTAGTAACCAGCCAATCCTAAAAATTGACGTATATGCTTCGGAGTTTTTGGGGTTTCCCACTTTTCATTGGTTTCGATCTTTATCGGGTCCACCTGGATACCTTCTTTGTTCACTATGTGACTGAGGAATTGAACTTCTTCCAACCAAAATGCACACTTTGAAAACTTAGCGTACAGTTTTTCTTTCCTCAATACTTCTAGCACTTTTCTCAAATGTTCTTCGTGCTCTTGATCATTCTTTGAGTAAATAAGTATGTCATCGATGAAAACAATGACAAACTTGTCAAGATATGGCCCACACACTCGGTTCATAAGGTCCATGAACACAGCTGGTGCATTAGTCAATCCAAACGGCATAACCATAAACTTGTAATGACCATAACGCGTCCTAAAAGCAGTTTTTGGAATATCATCCTCCTTTACTCGCATTTGATGATATCCAGAACGTAAATCGATCTTCGAATAAACTAACGAGCCTTGTAGTTGATCAAATAAGTCGTCAATTCTCGGCAGTGGATAACGGTTTTTGATGGTAAGTTTGTTCAACTCTCTGTAGTCAATACACAACCTAAATGTATCATCCTTCTTCTTGACAAACAAAACAGGAGCTCCCCATGGTGATGTTCTTGGTCGAATGAAATCACGTTCTAATAGTTCTTGCAGTTGGCTTTGCAGTTCTTTCATCTCGCTGGGTGCGAGTCTATAAGGAGCACGAGCTATTGGTGCAGCTCCTGGTACAAGATCTATTTGAAATTCAACAGATCGATGTGGAGGTAGTCCCGGTAATTCTTTCGAAAATACATCGGGAAATTCTTTTGCGATGGGAACATCATTTGTAGTGACCCGAACTTTTCCATGTTTATATATATTAATTGAGATTGATATTTACATGATTAAATGTTTCCAACATGTTAAGCAATCAAACTTGTTAAGACTTGATTAATTGAAATATGTTTCATATAGACAATTGACCACCCAAGTTGACCGGTGATTCACGAACGTTAAAACTTGTAAAAACTATATGATGACATATATATGGATATATATATAGTTAACATGATACTATGATAAGTAAACATATCATTAAGTATATTAACAATGAACTACATATGTAAAAACAAGACTACTAACTTAATGATTTTTAAACGAGACATATATGTAACGATTATCGTTGTAAAGACATTTAATGTATATATATCATATTAAGAGATATTCATACATGATAATATAATAATTTAAAATCTCATTTGATATTATAAACATTGGGTTAACAACATTTAACAAGATCGTTAACCTAAAGGTTTCAAAACAACACTTACATGTAACGACTAACGATGACTTAACGACTCAGTTAAAATGTATATACATGTAGTGTTTTAATATGTATTTATACACTTTTTAAAGACTTCAATACACTTATCAAAATACTTCTACTTAACAAAAATGCTTACAATTACATCCTCGTTCAGTTTCATCAACAATTCTACTCGTATGCACCCGTATTCGTACTCGTACAATACACAGCTTTTAGATGTATGTACTATTGGTATATACACTCCAATGATCAGCTCTTAGCAGCCCATGTGAGTCACCTAACACATGTGGGAACCATCATTTGGCAACTAGCATGAAATATCTCATAAAATTACAAAAATATGAGTAATCATTCATGACTTATTTACATGAAATCAAAATTACATATCCTTTATATCTAATCCATACACCAACGACCAAAAACACCTACAAACACTTTCATTCTTCAATTTTCTTCATCTAATTGATCTCTCTCAAGTTCTATCTTCAAGTTCTAAGTGTTCTTCATATATTCTACAAGTTCTAGTTACATAAAATCAAGAATACTTTCAAGTTTGCTAGCTCACTTCCAATCTTGTAAGGTGATCATCCAACCTCAAGAAATCTTTGTTTCTTACAGTAGGTTATCATTCTAATACAAGGTAATAATCATATTCAAACTTTGGTTCAATTTCTATAACTATAACAATCTTATTTCAAGTGATGATCTTACTTGAACTTGTTTTCGTGTCATGATTCTGCTTCAAGAACTTCGAGCCATCCAAGGATCCGTTGAAGCTAGATACATTTTTCTCTTTTCTAGTAGGTTTATCCAAGGAACTTAAGGTAGTAATGATGTTCATAACATCATTCGATTCATACATATAAAGCTATCTTATTCGAAGTTTTAAACTTGTAATCACTAGAACATAGTTTAGTTAATTCTAAACTTGTTCGCAAACAAAAGTTAATCCTTCTAACTTGACTTTTAAAATCAACTAAACACATGTTATATATCTATATGATATGCTAACTTAATGATTTAAAACCTGGAAACACGAAAAACACCGTAAAACCGGATTTACGCCGTCGTAGTAACACCGCGGGCTGTTTTGGGTTAGTTAATTAAAAACTATGATAAACTTTGATTTAAAAGTTGTTATTCTGAGAAAATGATTTTTATTATGAACATGAAACTATATCCAAAAATTATGGTTAAACTCAAAGTGGAAGTATGTTTTCTAAAATGGTCATCTAGACGTCGTTCTTTCGACTGAAATGACTACCTTTACAAAAACGACTTGTAACTTATTTTTCCGACTATAAACCTATACTTTTTCTGTTTAGATTCATAAAATAGAGTTCAATATGAAACCATAGCAATTTGATTCACTCAAAACGGATTTAAAATGAAGAAGTTATGGGTAAAACAAGATTGGATAATTTTTCTCATTTTAGCTACGTGAAAATTGGTAACAAATCTATTCCAACCATAACTTAATCAACTTGTATTGTATATTATGTAATCTTGAGATACCATAGACACGTATACAATGTTTCGACCTATCATGTCGACACATCTATATATATTTCGGAACAGCCATAGACACTCTATATGTGAATGTTGGAGTTAGCTATACAGGGTTGAGGTTGATTCCAAAATATATATAGTTTGAGTTGTGATCAATACTGAGATATGTATACATTGGGTCGTGGATTGATTCAAGATAATATTTATCGATTTATTTCTGTACATCTAACTGTGAACAACTAGTTGTAGGTTACTAACGAGGACAGCTGACTTAATAAACTTAAAACATCAAAATATATTAAAAGTGTTGTAAATATATTTTGAACATACTTTGATATATATGTATATATTGTTATAGATTCGTGAATCAACCAGTGGCCAAGTCTTACTTCCCGACGAAGTAAAAATCTGTGAAAGTGAGTTATAGTCCCACTTTTAAAATCTAATATTTTTGGGATGAGAATACATGCAGGTTTTATAAATGATTTACAAAATAGACACAAGTACGTGAAACTACATTCTATGGTTGAATTATCGAAATCGAATATGCCCCTTTTTATTAAGTCTGGTAATCTAAGAATTAGGGAACAGACACCCTAATTGACGCGAATCCTAAAGATAGATCTATTGGGCTTAACAAACCCCACCCAAAGTACCGGATGCTTTAGTACTTCGAAATTTATATCATATCTGAAGGGTGTCCCGGAATGATGGGGATATTCTTATATATGCATCTTGTTAATGTCGGTTATCAGGTGTTCACCATATGAATGATTTTTATCTCTATGTATGGGATGTGTATTGAAATATGAAATCTTGTGGTCTATTGTTACAATTTGATATATATAGGTTAAACCTATAACTCACCAACATTTTTGTTGACGTTTTAAGCATGTTTATTCTCAGGTGATTATTAAGAGCTTCCGCTGTCGCATACTTAAATAAGGACGAGATTTGGAGTCCATGCTTGTATGATATTGTGTAAAAACTGCATTCAAGAAACTTATTTTGTTGTAACATATTTGTATTGTAAACCATTATGTAATGGTCGTGTGTAAACAGGATATTTTAGATTATCATTATTTGATAATCTACGTAAAGCTTTTTAAACCTTTATTGATGAAATAAAGGTTATGGTTTGTTTTAAAATGAATGCAGTCTTTGAAAAACGTCTCATATAGAGGTCAAAACCTCGCAACGAAATCAATTAATATGGAACGTTTTTAATCAATAAGAACGGGACATTTCAGTTAGTATCCGAGCGTTGGTCTTAGAGAACCAGAATTTTGCATTAGTGTGTCTTATCGAGTTTGTTAGGATGCATTAGTGAGTCTGGACTTCGACCGTGTTTACTTGAAAAATGATTGCTTTACAAATTTTGTTGGAAACTATATATTTTTAACATGTGAATATTATGTGATATATTAATCTCTTAACGCGTTTGATATTATGTGATAGATGTCTACCTCTAGAACAAGTCTCATTGACTCACCTAATAATAATGAAGAGTCAAATATAAATTGGAATGATTCGTGGACTGATTCACAAGTTCCCGAAGAGGAACCGGAAGAAGAGTCGGAACCGGAAGAAGAATCGGAACCGGAAGAAGAATCGGAACCGGATGAAGAAATAGAACCGGTGGGGGAAATAATAAAACGGTTAAGTAAAAGAAAATCCTCAACCAATCGACCAAGGTTAATTATGGTCAATGGTGTTTCCGCCAAGGAAGCAAAATATTGGGAGGATTACCAATTCTCCGATGAATCGGATTCCGACGAGAATTCCGATGATGTTATAGAAATGACCCGGGAACCTCTAAACCACCAGGTTTTTCTAAACCAATGTGGAAAACGATGGCTCGTATTAGGGGAACATCATATATCCCTAGAAACTTGGCAAAACGAACCAAAACCGAAGAAGAAGAAATAAGCGAGTCGGAATAAGATAGTTGTATTCGTGTGGTGTAATATATGTAATATAGTGTGCTTATGCTTTATGATATATGTAAAAATTGCTTGTATTAATAAGTACTTTTTTTATGAATCTAACTCTTGTTCTATTTTACAGTATAAAAACACAAAATGGATAGACAACCCAATATTTTAAGAGACCTACCCGGAGACATGATTGATGAAATCTTGTCTAGAGTCGGTCAGAATTCTTCGGCACAACTATTTAAGGCGAGATCAGTTTGTAAGACATTCGAAGAATGTTCCAAGAATTCCTTGATTTATAAAAGGCTTTTGTTCGAAAGATGGGGGATATCACATTGGGAAATCCATAAGTTACGATGTGTTTACTTTGACGCATATATTGCGGGGAACCCAAATGCTATTTTACGCAATGGGTTAAGAAATTATTTTGACTCAATATATCCGAATATTGGACTTCGTGATTTAGAAAAAGCGGCTAACATGCAACATAAAGAAGCATGTTATTTTTACGGATTAGTAATGTTCGCTTCTCACCAAAGTGAGATCAAGAACATCGGGCTACAACTATTAAACAAAACGTTCCCACAAGTGACGGAGTCGGTAATTGGGGTAAGAAATGAGGTTTTTAGATTGTTACGGGACTATTGGACATTACGTAACCCTCGTCCCTTTGACGATGTTACAACACGCTGTCTTATCAACGGCCATAACGGTTATGTTCCACAAGACCAAGGATGGGAAGTAGTCCTAGTAAAACCAGAATGCATGACTTGTTTCTGGACGTATGAATTACGTGTCTTTATTGCCTTTGCTGAACGACTTGTGTACTAGCTAGAATTATCTTCACAACCATCTTGTATCAAATTTATTGTGTGCTATATTTCATGCTATATGTAAAATAAGCGGTATTGTAAGTTTGTAAAATATTGTGTAAAAGTTTGAACGCGAAATATTATTATAATCAGTTTTTCATATAGAATTGTAGTAGTTGAATTGTATATTAGCTACTAAGTATGAACTTAACGGGTAGGTACTACCCGAATTTAAACTTATAAAACGCTAATATGAAGAAAAAGCTTTTATAAATGAGTTCATATTATGCTACGAAATACTATTAACTACTCTTAATATTCTGTATGATTAACTTGTTCCATTTGACTATTTTGAAGGAAATGGCACCGACTACTCGACACACCGTGAATATGAATGAAGAGGAATTCCGTACTTTTCTAGCTTCAAACATAGCCGCAGTACAGGCTGCGCTACATACCAACAATAACCTTGGATCTAGCAGTACAGGAAATCGTGTAGGATGCACCTACAAAGAATTCACTGCCTGCAAACCTTTGGAATTTGATGGAACCGAAGGACCGATCGGATTGAAACGGTGGACCGAGAAGGTCGAATCGGTGTTTGCCATAAGTAAGTGTACTGAAGAGGACAAAGTGAAGTACGCTACGCATACCTTCACAGGTTCTGCGTTAACATGGTGGAATACCTATCTAGAGCAAGTGGGACAAGACGATGCGTACGCACTACCATGGTCAGCATTCAAGCACTTGATGAACGAGAAGTACCGTCCCAGAACCGAGGTCAATAAGCTCAAGACAGAACTTAGAGGGTTACGAACCCAAGGATTTGATATTACCACGTACGAAAGACGATTCACAGAATTGTGCCTATTGTGTCCGGGAGCATTCGAAGATGAGGAAGAGAAGATCGACGCGTTTGTGAAAGGATTACCGGAAAGAATCCAAGAAGATATAAGTTCACACGAGCCCGCCTCCATACAACAGGCATGTAGAATGGCTCACAAACTAGTGAACCAGATTGAAGAAAGAATTAATGAACAGACTGCTGAAGAGGCCAATGTGAAGCAAGTCAAAAGAAAGTGGGAGGAAAACGGTGATAAGAATCACCAATACAACAACAACAGCAATTACAACAATAATCGCAATAATTATCCCAACAATCGCAACATCAATCGCAACTACAACAAACGGCCCAACAACAACAACAACAACAACAACAACAACAACAACAACAACAACAACAACAGCAACTACAACAATCATCCCAACAACAATAATAACCGCAACAACAACAACAATCAGAAGCAGCTATGCCAAAGGTGTGAAAAGTATCACTCGGGGTTCTGCACCAAATTTTGCAACAAGTGTAAAAGAAATGGTCATAGCGCGGCGAAGTGTGAGGTCTACGGACCAGGGGCTAATAGAACGAAAGGAACAAATGGTGTCGGAACGAGTAATGGCGGAGCAAGTAGTGTCGGAGCGAGTTATGCCAATGTAGTTTGTTATAAATGTGGAAAACCGGGCCACATTATTAGAAATTGCCCGAACCAGGAGAACACGAATGGACAAGGCCGCGGAAGAGTTTTCAATATTAATGCGGCAGAGGCACAGGAAGACCCGGAGCTTGTTACGGGTACGTTTCTTATTGACAATAAATCTGCTTACGTTTTATTTGATTCGGGTGCGGATAGAAGCTATATGAGTAGAGATTTTTGTGCTAAATTAAGTTGTCCATTGATGCTTTGGATAGTAAATTTTTACTCGAATTAGCAAATGGTAAATTAATTTCAGCAGATAATATATGTCGGAATCGAAAAATTAAACTGGTTAGTGAAACATTTAAGATTGATTTGATACCAGTAGAGTTAGGGAGTTTTGATGTGATAATCGGTATGGACTGGTTGAAAGAAGTGAAAGCAGAGATCGTTTGTTACAAAAATGCAATTCGCATTATACGAGAAAAAGGAAAACCCTTAATGGTGTACGGAGAAAAGGGCAACACGAAGCTACATCTTATTAGTAATTTGAAGGCACAAAAACTAATAAGAAAAGGTTGCTATGCTGTTCTAGCACACGTCGAGAAAGTACAAACTGAAGAAAAGAGCATCAATGATGTTCCCATTGCAAAAGAATTTCCCGATGTATTTCCGAAAGAATTATCGGGATTACCCCCACATCGATCCGTTGAATTTCAAATAGATCTTGTACCAGGAGCTGCACCAATAGCTCGTGCTCCTTACAGACTCGCACCCAACGAGATGAAAGAACTGCAAAGCCAATTACAAGAACTTTTAGAGCGTGGTTTCATTCGACCAAGCACATCACCATGGGGAGCTCCTGTTTTGTTTGTCAAGAAGAAAGATGGTACATTCAGGTTGTGTATCGACTACCGAGAGTTGAACAAACTTACCATCAAGAACCGCTACCCACTACCGAGAATCGACGACTTATTTGATCAACTACAAGGCTAGTCTGTTTATTCAAAGATTGACTTACGTTCCGGGTATCATCAAATGCGGGTGAAAGAAGATGATATTCCAAAGACTGCTTTCAGAACACGTTACGGTCATTACGAGTTTATGGTCATGCCGTTTGGTTTAACTAATGCACCAGCTGTGTTCATGAACCTTATGAACCGAGTGTGTGGACCATACCTTGACAAGTTTGTCATTGTTTTCATTGATGACATACTTATTTACTCAAAGAATGACCAAGAACACGGTGAACATTTGAGAAAGGTGTTAGAAGTATTGAGGAAGGAAGAATTGTACGCTAAGTTTTCAAAGTGTGCATTTTGGTTGGAAGAAGTTCAATTCCTCGATCACATAGTGAACAAAGAAGGTATTAAGGTGGATCCGGCAAAGATAGAAACTGTTGAAAAGTGGGAAACCCCGAAAACTCCGAAACACATACGCCAGTTTTTAGGACTAGCTGGTTACTACAGAAGGTTCATCCAAGACTTTTCCAGAATAGCAAAACCCTTGACTGCATTAACGCATAAAGGGAAGAAATTTGAATGGAATGATGAACAAGAGAAAGCGTTTCAGTTATTGAAGAAAAAGCAAACTACGGCACCTATATTGTCATTGCCTGAAGGGAATGATGATTTTGTGATTTATTGTGACGCATCAAAGCAAGGTCTCGGTTGTGTATTAATGCAACGAACGAAGGTGATTGCTTATGCGTCTAGACAATTGAAGATTCACGAACAAAATTATACGACGCATGATTTGGAATTAGGCGCGGTTATTTTTGCATTAAAGACTTGGAGGCACTACTTATATGGGGTCAAAAGTATTATATATACCGACCATAAAAGTCTTCAACACATATTTAATCAGAAACAACTGAATATGAGGCAGCGTAGGTAGATTGAATTATTGAATGATTACGACTTTGAGATTCGTTACCACCCGGGGAAGGCAAATGTGGTAGCCGATGCTTTGAGCAGGAAGGACAGAGAACCCATTCGAGTAAAATCTATGAATATAATGATTCATAATAACCTTACTACTCAAATAAAGGAGGCGCAACAAGGAGTTTTAAAAAAGGGAAATTTAAAGGATGAAATACCCAAAGGATCGGAGAAGCATCTTAATATTCGGGAAGACGGAACCCGGTATAGGGCTGAAAGGATTTGGGTACCAAAATTTGGAGATATGAGAGAAATGGTACTTAGAGAAGCTCATAAAACCAGATACTCAATACATCCTGGAACGGGGAAGATGTACAAGGATCTCAAGAAACATTTTTGGTGGCCGGGTATGAAAGCCGATGTTGCTAAATACGTAGGAGAATGTTTGACGTGTTCTAAGGTCAAAGCTGAGCATCAGAAACCATCAGGTCTACTTCAACAACCTGAAATCCCGGAATGGAAATGGGAAAACATTACCATGGATTTCATCACTAAATTGCCAAGGACTGCAAGTGGTTTTGATACTATTTGGGTAATAGTTGATCGTCTCACCAAATCAGCACACTTCCTGCCAATAAGAGAAGATGACAAGATGGAGAAGTTAGCACGACTGTATTTGAAGGAAGTCGTCTCTAGACATGGAATACCAATCTCTATTATCTCTGATAGGGATGGCAGATTTATTTCAAGATTCTGGCAGACATTACAGCAAGCATTAGGAACTCGTCTGGACATGAGTACTGCCTATCATCCACAAACTGATGGGCAGAGCGAAAGGACGATACAAATGCTTGAAGACATGCTACGAGCATGTGTTATTGATTTCGGAAACAGTTGGGATCGACATCTACCGTTAGCAGAATTTTCCTAAAACAACAGCTACCATTCAAGCATTGAGATGGCGCCGTTTGAAGCACTTTATGGTAGAAAGTGCAGGTCTCCGATTTGTTGGAGTGAAGTGGGGGATAGACAGATTACGAGTCCGGAGATTATACAAGAAACTACCGAGAAGATCATCCAAATTCAACAACGGTTGAAAACCGCCCAAAGTCGACAAAAGAGCTACGCTGACATTAAAAGAAAAGATATAGAATTTGAAATTGGAGAGATGGTCATGCTTAAAGTTGCACCTTGGAAAGGTGTTGTTCGATTTGGTAAACGAGGGAAATTAAATCCAAGGTATATTGGACCATTCAAGATTATTGATCGTGTCGGACCAGTACCTTACCGACTTGAGTTACCTCAACAACTCGCGGCTGTACATAACACTTTCCACGTCTCGAATTTGAAGAAATGTTTTGCTAAAGAAGATCTCGCTATTCCGTTATATGAAATCCAAATCAACGAAAAACTTCAATTCATCGAAGAACCCGTCGAAATAATGGATCGTGAGGTTAAAAGAACTTAAGCAAAACAAAATACCAATTGTTAAGGTTCGATGGAATGCTCGTAGAGGACCCGAGTTCACCTGGGAGCGTGAAGATCAGATGAAGAAGAAATACCCGCATCTATTTCCATAAGATTCGTCAACACCTTCAACAGCTTAAAATTTCGGGATGAAATTTATTTAACGGGTAGGTACTGTAGTGACCCGAACTTTTCCATGTTTATATATATTAATTGAGATTGATATTTACATGATTAAATGTTTCCAACATGTTAAGCAATCAAACTTGTTAAGACTTGATTAATTGAAATATGTTTCATATAGACAATTGACCACCCAAGTTGACCGGTGATTCACGAACGTTAAAACTTGTAAAAACTATATGATGACATATATATGGATATATATATAGTTAACATGATACTATGATAAGTAAACATATCATTAAGTATATTAACAATGAACTGCATATGTAAAAACAAGACTACTAACTTAATGATTTTTAAACGAGACATATATGTAACGATTATCGTTGTAAAGACATTTAATGTATATATATCATATTAAGAGATATTCATACATGATAATATCATGATAATATAATAATTTAAAATCTCATTTGATATTATAAACATTGGATTAACAACATTTAACAAGATCGTTAACCTAAAGGTTTCAAAACAACACTTACATGTAACGACTAACGATGACTTAACGACTCAGTTAAAATGTATATACATGTAGTGTTTTAATATGTATTTATACACTTTTGAAAGACTTCAATACACTTATCAAAATACTTCTACGTAACAAAAATGCTTACAATTACATCCTCGTTCAGTTTCATCAACAATTCTACTCGTATGCACCCGTATTCGTACTCGTACAATACACAGCTTTTAGATGTATGTACTATTGGTATATACACTCCAATGATCAGCTCTTAGCAGCCCATGTGAGTCACCTAACACATGTGGGAACCATAATTTGGCAACTAGCATGAAATATCTCATAAAATTACAAAAATATGAGTAATCATTCATGACTTATTTACATGAAAACAAAATTACATATCCTTTATATCTAATCCATACACCAACGACCAAAAACACCTACAAACACTTTCATTCTTCAATTTTCTTCATCTAATTGATCTCTCTCAAGTTCTATCTTCAAGTTCTAAGTGTTCTTCATATATTCTACAAGTTCTAGTTACATAAAATCAAGAATACTTTCAAGTTTGCTAGCTCACTTCCAATCTTGTAAGGTGATCATCCAACCTCAAGAAATCTTTGTTTCTTACAGTAGGTTATCATTCTAATACAAGGTAATAATCATATTCAAACTTTGGTTCAATTTCTATAACTATAACAAACTTATTTCAAGTGATGATCTTACTTGAACTTGTTTTCGTGTCATGATTCTGCTTCAAGAACTTCGAGCCATCCAAGGATCCGTTGAAGCTAGATACATTTTTCTCTTTTCCAGTAGGTTTATCCAAGGAACTTAAGGTAGTAATGATGTTCATAACATCATTCGATTCATACATATAAAGCTATCTTATTCGAAGGTTTAAACTTGTAATCACTAGAACATAGTTTAGTTAATTCTAAACTTGTTCGCAAACAAAAGTTAATCCTTCTAACTTGACTTTTAAAATCAACTAAACACATGTTATATATCTATATGATATGCTAACTTAATGATTTAAAACCTGGAAACACGAAAAACACCATAAAACCGGATTTACGCCGTCGTAGTAACACCGCGGGCTGTTTTGGGTTAGTTAATTAAAAACTATGATAAACTTTGATTTAAAAGTTGTTATTCTGAGAAAATGATTTTTATTATGAACATGAAACTATATCCAAAAATTATGGTTAAACTCAAAGTGAAAGTATGTTTTCTAAAATGGTCATCTAGACGTCGTTCTTTCGACTGAAATGACTACCTTTACAAAAACGACTTGTAACTTATTTTTCCGACTATAAACCTATACTTTTTCTTTTTAGATTCATTAAATAGAGTTCAATATGAAACCATAGCAATTTGATTCACTTAAAACGGATTTAAAATGAAGAAGTTATGGGTAAAACAAGATTGGATAATTTTTCTCATTTTAGCTACGTGAAAATTGGTAACAAATCTATTCCAACCATAACTTAATCAACTTGTATTGTATATTATGTAATCTTGAGATACCATAGACACGTATACAATGTTTCGACCTATCATGTCGACACATCTATATATATTTCGGAACAGCCATAGACACTCTATATGTGAATGTTGGAGTTAGCTATACAGGGTTGAGGTTGATTCCAAAATATATATAGTTTGAGTTGTGATCAATACTGAGATACGTATACATTGGGTCGTGGATTGATTCAAGATAATATTTATCGATTTATTTCTGTACATCTAACTGTGAACAACTAGTTGTAGGTTACTAACGAGGACAGCTGACTTAATAAACTTAAAACATCAAAATATATTAAAAGTGTTGTAAATATATTTTGAACATACTTTGATATATATGTATATATTGTTATAGGTTCGTGAATCAACCAGTGGCCAAGTCTTACTTCCCGATGAAGTAAAAATCTGTGAAAGTGAGTTATAGTCCCACTTTTAAAATCTAATATTTTTGGGATGAGAATACATGCAGGTTTTATAAATGATTTACAAAATAGACACAAGTACGTGAAACTACATTCTATGGTTGAATTATCGAAATCGAATATGCCCCTTTTTATTAAGTCTGGTAATCTAAGAATTAGGGAACAGACACCCTAATTGACGCGAATCCTAAAGATAGATCTATTGGGCCTAACAAACCCCACCCAAAGTACCGGATGCTTTAGTACTTCGACATTTATATCATATCCGAAGGGTGTCCCTGAACGATGGGGATATTCTTATATATGCATCTTGTTAATGTCGGTTACCAGGTGTTCACCATATGAATGATTTTTATCTCTATGTATGGGATGTGTATTGAAATATGAAATCTTGTGATCTATTGTTACAATTTGATATATATATAGGTTAAACCTATAACTCACCAACATTTTTGTTGACGTTTTAAGCATGTTTATTCTCAGGTGATTATTAAGAGCTTCCGCTGTCGCATACTTAAATAAGGACGAGATTTGGAGTCCATGCTTGTATGATATTGTGTAAAAACTGCATTCAAGAAACTTATTTTGTTGTAACATATTTGTATTGTAAACCATTATGTAATGGTCGTGTGTAAACAGGATATTTTAGATTATCATTATTTGATAATCTACGTAAAGCTTTTTAAACCTTTATTGATGAAATAAAGGTTATGGTTTATTTTAAAATGAATGCAGTCTTTGAAAAACGTCTCATATAGAGGTCAAAACCTCGCAACGAAATCAATTAATATGGAACGTTTTTAATCAATAAGAACGGGACATTTCATCATTGATGCTCTTTTCTTCAGTTTGTACTTTCTCGACGTGTGCTAGAACAGCATAGCAACCTTTTCTTATTAGTTTTAGTGCCTTCAAATTACTAATAAGATGTAGCTTCGTGTTACCCTTTTCTCCGTACACCATTAAGGGTTCTCCTTCTTCTCGTACAATGCGAATTGCATTTTTATAACATACGATCTCTGCTTTCACCTTCTTCAGCCAGTCCATGCCAACTATTACATCAAAACTCCCAAACTCTACGGGTATCAAATCAATCTTAAATATTTCGCTACCCAGTTTAATTTCTTGATTCCGGCATATATAATCTGCTGAAATTAATTTACCGTTTGCTAATTCGAGTAAAAATTTACTATCCAACGGCGTCAATGGACAACTTAATTTAGCACAAAAATTTCTACTCATATAGCTTCTATCCGCACCCGAATCAAATAAAACGTAAGCAGATTTATTGTCAATAAGATACGTACCCGTTACAAGCTCCGGGTCTTCCTGTGCCTCTGCCGCATTAATATTGAAAGCTCTTCCGCGGCCTTGTCCATTCGTGTTCTGCTGGTTCGGGCAATTTCTAATAATGTGGCCCGGTTTTCCACATTTATAACAAACTACATTGGCATAACTTGCTCCGACACTACTTGCTCCGCCATTACTCGTTCCGACACCATTTGTTCCTTTCGTTCTGTTAACCCCTGGTCCATAGACCTCACACTTCGCAACGCTATGACCATTTATTTTACACTTGTTGCAAAATTTGGTGCAGAACCCCGAGTGATACTTTTCACACCTTTGGCATAGCTGCTTCTGATTGTTGTTGTTGTTGTTGCGGTTGTTATTGTTGTTGGGATGATTGTTGTAGTTGCTGTTGTTGTTGTTGTTGTTGTTGTTGTTGTTGGGTCGTTTGTTGTAGTTGCGATTGATGTTGCGATTGTTGGGATAGTTGTTGTGATTATTGTTGTAATTGCTGTTGTTGTTGTATTGGTGATTCTTATCACCGTTTTCCTCCCACTTTCTTTTGACTTGCTTCACATTGGCCTCTTCAGCCGCCTGTTCTTTAATTCTTTCCTCAATCTAGTTCACTAGTTTGTGAGCCATTCTACATGCCTGTTGTATGGAGGCGGGCTCGTGTGAACTTATATCTTCTTGGATTCTTTCCGGTAATCCTTTCACAATGTAGCGACCCCGTCAAATCGTCAAGTGACGGCGTCGTCTACGTATGGTCCCATTACATGGTTATAAGTATTTATAACAAAGTTTGACCGAAAATATGTCGCATACATTTCATAAAGGATGTTTCAATGTTTACAAAAGTAATTCCCAAGACAAGTACATAACAAAAGTTATTGTTCATATGAAACACGTGTGACATAGTTTAAAATAGCCAAAAAGACGCTCCACGTATGCAAGTATACTCGACATCCAATGCAAGTATCAAAAAGTATGTGCGGAAGCATGTATCACCTAAGTTCAAGGACCTGAGAAAAACATAGAGAATCTGTCAACGAAAACGTTGGTGAAATCATAGGTTTAAATAGGTAAATGAGTAAAAGCAAGCTGAACCACAAGAGTTGCAATATTGATAAAGTCATAGTACATTCTAAAAGTTAATATTCACTAGCACCCAATTATCAAAGCTTAACATTCCGTCCGTTGAATACCCCATAAATTAGTGCTAGAACAACACTGTTTCCCGAAAATATATTTCATCCGTAGACGGTAGCGAACCGTCAAAGATGAGGGTTGTCAACCCATATGGCCATATAACATAAGTTCTCGCTTACACCATCTGATGTAACTAATGATAATCGGATTGAGAATTTTCGTTCTAAACTCGTATGTAGAATGTTTGTTTTCCCGTTCTTGTGTTCACTTAGTTCAAAAGAATCGTTTATGTTTTCTCATCCCAAAAGTAAGTTTAAAAGAGTAAAAGTGGGACTATGATCTCACCTTGTATGCACGAACCACAAAGTACTTCGACAAGTAAACGTGCAAGAAACAATGCTAGTCTTGACCTAAACAAATAGGTTGTATCAATAACGATAGTCACGAAGGGTCAAAGATGTTCAATTAGTCCTATGGCTCGTTACGACTCGATTAATATAGCACGTGGATCAATTTGTCAAGTTTCATGCACGACACAAGTAGTTAAGCATGTTAGAACGATTGTATAATCGTTTGGTTAAGTTTGACTAAAAGTCAAACTTGGTCAAAGTCAAAGTCAACGGGGTCGGGTCGGGTGTCCGACAATTTTCTCATGATGAGAAGTCATATACGAGCTTAATAGTCAAGTTTCATGGTAAACGGGGTTATAGTAAAGCGGGAAACATTTTTGTGACATGAAAAACAAAGACAAAATGAGCTGGGCAGTATGCGCGGCGCGCTATGGGTTGCGCGGCGCGCACCCAAGTGTAAATCCTGGTCAGAACTTAACCACGAAGGCAAACATCTAGGATTTCTAATTCTGTGCGGCGCGCGGGTATATGCGCGGCGCGCAATACCTGGGAAACATGCAGTTTGCAGAAAAATGGTCCAAGTCACGAACCAAAATACAATTTAACACATCTCATGCACCGAAAACACTTAAAACGCATATCATATATCATTAGAAAGGTAATTTGACAAGGAGAATAACTAAATGCATTTACTCAATCAAAACCAAACAAACTCATATCAAAATCACCATTAATGCTCATCATTTATTACTCCAAGTTCATAAATGCCATATTATGATTCGGGAAATTAATGCACATGTGTAATACGCCGTTTTGAAGATAATCAAGCATACAATACAACTAAACGCAAACAAAACAACATGGCAATCATTCAATGCATCTAAGATTCATTTCAAGTTCATCAAACCCTAAACTAAATTCACCAAATTTCATAATCAAGTTTAGGAGGTTTCCTTAATCAAACTTTACATCAAAATAAAGCTAGTAACACTAGGAGCATAATTAAAACATGAAGTCTTAGCATCTAACAACATATAAACACTCAAATCTCAAGGTTAAGCATGTTATCTTTCAATATGAACTAGTTACATCAAAATAACAAGAACAAGCATACAAATCACATAATCATACTAGACTTGAGCCATAGACACTAATCAACAACCTTTTAACTCAAAAATCTCAAGAACACATAAAATTAGTGATTTTAGAAAGTTACTCAAAATTGATGAAATCGGTATGGAATCGAAGAGGATGTTGCAAGGATTCCAAATATGTATTTTGTTTGAATTGAAGCTTGCTAGAAATTAAATGGATGATGATTCCTTGATGTGGTGAATTGAAAGAAAATGTGAAAGTAGGAGAAGAAAAGAGAAAAGAAAATGAGAAAATGATGAGTGGATGAGGTTGAAGGTTTGACTAGTTGACCTAGTCAAATCTTTGGCCTCTTGGCAAAACTAGTCCCTCAACTTTGAATCGGGTGCGTTAAATTACCTACACAAGATATTTTGAAACGCGTATTAACGGGAGATGTTATAAACATATAACGGAGTTTGAAATAGTATAAAGGAAAAATAAACGGAAAAAGGCGGGATGTTACATTACCTACACCTTAAAAGAAATTTCGTCCCGAAATTTAAGCAGGCGTAGTAATCGTTGTTTCCTCCTCGGAATCCGACAATTCCGGAACCGGGAATAGATGAGGGTGTTTCTTTTGCATTTGATCTTCTCTTTCCCAAGTAAACTCGGGTCCCCTTTTGGCGTTCCAACGAACCTTAACAATCGGGATCCGGCTTTGTTTTAATTCCTTCTCGACGTAGTCCACAATTTCAACCGGTTCCTCCACAAAGTGGAGTTTGTCATTAATAGTGAGTTCCTCGAGAGGGACGACGATATCGGGCTCGGCAAGACATTTCTTCAAGTTAGATACATGAAAGGTAGGATGGACGGAGCTTAGTTGAGGCGGAAGATCCAAACGATACGCAACGGTCCCAACACGCTCTAAGATTTCGAAAGGACCAACATACCGTGGATTTAGTTTCCCACGTTTCCCAAAACGGATGACGCCTTTCCAAGGTGCGACTTTTAACATGACGCGGTCACCGACTTGAAATTCGAGGTCCTTGCGTCTTTTGTCGGTATAGCATTTTTGACGACTCCGGGCCGTCCGAAGCCTATCTCGGATTTGAAGAATCTTTTCGGTTGTTTCGTGAATGAGTTCGGGCCCGGAAATTTGCACGTCACCCACTTCGGCCCAACAAAGAGGAGAGCGACATTTTCGACCATATAACGCTTCAAAAGGTGCGGCCTTAATACTCGCGTGATAACTATTGTTGTAAGAGAATTCGGCGAGAGGTAAGTGATTGTCCCAAGCTTTTCCAAAATCAACAACGCAGGCTCGTAACATATCCTCTAAGGTTTGTACTGTACGTTCACTTTTCCCATCGGTTTGGGGATGATATGCGGTGTTCATGTCCAAACGCGTTCCCAACGCTTCTTGTAACGTACACCAAAATCTAGAAACGAAACGACCATCTCGGTCGGAGATAATCGATAACGGTACTCCGTGTCGGGCTACAATCTCTTTAATGTAAAGTCGTGCAAGTTTCTCTATTTTGTCGGTTTCTTTCAAGGCGAGAAAGTGCGCGGATTTGGTGAGACGGTCAACAATGACCCAAATTGTATCATAACTGCCTGACATTTTCGGTAGTTTGGTGATAAAATCCATCGTGATCCTTTCCCACTTCCATTGCGAGATCTCGGGTTGTTGAAGTAACCCGGACGGTCTTTGGTGTTCGGCTTTGACTTTAGCGCAAGTCAAACAATTGGCGACGTATCTAGCAACCTCCTTTTTGATGTTCGGCCACCAATATTGTTCTTTAAGGTCATGGTACATCTTATTGGCGCCGGGATGAATCGAGTATCGCGATTTGTGGGCTTCGTCTAGGATGAGGTTTCGTAGATCGCCATATCTAGGCACCCAAATTTTTTCGGCGTAATATCGAAGTCCGGTCTCCTTAACTTCGAATCGGGAGACGAGAATGTTTAAAAGTTCGCGTGCGATGTTGTTGTCCTTAAGAGCTTCATCTTGGGCTACCCGAATTTGGCTATTAAGGTTGGAGTGGATGGTGATATTCAAAACTCGGACACGAAGAGGCACCGCTCTTTCCTTTCGACTTAAGGCATCGGCCACTACATTAGCCTTTCCGGGGTGGTAACGAAGCTCGCAATTATAATCGTTCAAGGTCTCAATCCACCTTTGTTGTCTCATGTTTAGTTGCTTTTGATCGAAGATATGTTGGAGACTTTTGTGATCGGTAAAGATAGTACTCTTGGTACCAAGAAGATGATGTCTCCATAGCTTAAGTGCAAAGATGACGGCACCGAGTTCAAGATCATGTGTCGTGTAGTTTCGTTCGTGGACTTTGAGTTGTCGAGAGGCATAAGCAATGACTTTCTTTCGTTGCATTAATACGCATCCATAACCGTTTTTCGAGGCATCACAATATACAACAAAATCATCATTGCCTTCAGGAAGTGACAAGATAGGAGCGGTGGTTAGTTTAGTTTTCAAGATTTGGAAAGCGGTTTCTTGTTCGGATGTCCAAACGAATTTTTGTTCCTTGTGAGTTAACGCGGTTAAAGGACGAGCGATTAGGGAGAAATCCTTGATGAATTTATGATAGTATCCGGCGAGACCCAAGAATTGACGAATTTGAGTAGGAGTAGTAGGAGTCTCCCATTTACTAATGGCTTCGATTTTCGCGGGATCGACTTTAATGCCTTGATCACTTACAACATGACCGAGGAATTGAACTTCCTTCAACCAAAATTCACACTTGGAGAACTTGGCATAGAGTTGTTCTTTTCTCAAGAGTTCAAGCACGAGTCGGAGATGTTCTTTGTGTTCCTCTTCGCTTTTAGAATAGACCAAAATATCGTCAATGAACACGATAACGAATTTGTCGAGGTAAGGTTTGCACACGCGGTTCATGAGATCCATGAACACCGCCGGTGCATTTGTGAGACCAAAAGGCATGACAAAGAATTCATAACTACCATAACGAGTCCGGAAAGCGGTTTTGGAGACGTCTTCCCCCTTAACCCTTAGTTGATGATAACCCGAACGGAGATCGATTTTTGAATATACACGAGAACCTTGTAGTTGATCAAAGAGATCATCGATGCGAGGAAGGGGATATCGGTTCTTAACCGTCAATTTGTTTAGTTCACGATAATCAATGCACATTCGTAGGGATCCGTCTTTCTTCTTGACGAATAAAATCGGAGCGCCCCATGGTGAATGGCTAGGTTGAATGAAACCACAGTCAAGTAACTCTTGGATTTGACTTTGCAATTCTTGCATTTCGGATGGAGCGAGTCTATATGGTGCACGCGCTACGGGTGCAGCTCCTGGAATAAGATCGATTTGAAATTCAACCGGCCGATGAGGTGGAAGACCCGGTAATTCGTCGGGAAATACATCGGAAAAGTCACTAACAATTGGCACATCTTCGATGCGCTTTTCGTCGGCCTCGACTTTCTTAACGTGAGCAAGAATCGTGAAACAACCCTTGCGAAGTAGCTTTCGAACTTTAAGGCACGAAACGAGATTGAGTCCGGTGCAATTTTTGTCGCCATAGACAATCAATGGTTCACCATTCTCGATAGGAATTCGGATTGCATGAAGATCGCAAAGAATGTGAGATTTATTTTTGACCATCCAATTCATACCAATTATTACATCAAAACTCCCTAATTCCATGGGTATCAAGTCAATTTCAAATTCCTTACCCAAAATGTTCAAAGTACACCCCCGGTAATATGTGTCGGCACTTAAGAGTTTTCCGTCGGCCACTTCGATGGAATAAGTAGTATCTAAAGGGTGTGGTGGAGTGCAAAGGGTAGGAGCCAAAGTCTTAGACACAAAACATTTATCGGCACCCGAATCGAATAAGCAAGTGACATAAGTGTTGTTGAGAAGAAACGTACCCGTGACTAGTTCATTGTCATCTCGGGCTTCCTCGGTGTTGATGTTAAAGGCTCGGCCTCGGTTGTTGGGGTTGGCTTTCTTTTTCGGGCATTCGTTCTTATAATGGCCCGTTTGGTCACATTCGTAACAAGTGACCGTTTTTGGAGGATTGGGCCCCTTTCGAGCAACGGGGGCGGCGCTTGTGCAATTGTTGGCCCTATGACCAACACCTTGGCAACGGTGACAAACTAGCTTGTTACATTCGCCGTGATGATGCTTGTGGCATTTGTTGCAAAAAGGTAAGTTTCCGACATAACCCTTCTTGCCGTCGTTGTTGAAAGGCTTTTTGGTGAAGGTGTTGTTGTTGTAGTTGGTTGATGGAGTGGCTTCCCATTTCCTTTTGTTGCCACCCGACTTGTCCTCGGCCTTAGGAGCCGGCACTACGATTTTGTCAACCGTTTCAATTAGTTGGCGAGCCATGTTCATAGCGGCTTGATGAGTAGTGGGTTTGGATGACATCACCCCTTGTTTGATGCTCTTTGGAAGACCGAGCATGTAGAGCTCAATCCTTTGAGATTCGGGGTTAACAAGATTAGGACACATCAAGGATAGTTCGGCGAAGCGTTGATTATAAGCTTTAAGATCGTTTCCGACCGCTTTCAAAGCTCTTAGTTCTTCCTCAAGCTTTCGGGTTTCTTCGCGCGAAAAATATTCAACAATCATCTTTTCCCTTAGATCGGCCCAAGAGAGGGCATGAGCTTCATCGGTACCCACCGATTGAACATAGGTGTTCCACCATGTTAGAGCAATTCCGGAGAAAGTGTGGGTGGAGTATTTGACCTTGTCTTGGTCCCGACAACTGCTTATGCTAAAGACGGCCTCGGTTTGTTCAAACCAACGAGTAAGCACAACCGGTCCCCCGGTTCCATCATAAGTGTGAGGTTTGCACCCCATGAAAGCTTTGTAGGAGCACCCTTCGCTAGAGTTACTGGCTCCTTGGTTATTGTTGTTGTGGTTGTTGTTATTGTTGTTGTTAGACGAGTGACCGGCCATGGCCGCATCCACGGCGGTGGCTATCATGCGTTGTAAGGCTTGTTCGGGAGTTTCATTGCGTCGTACACGGCGAGGAGCCATTGTTCCTTCAAAACAAAAGAATACCGTTGGTTAGTATTCTAAATAATACTAACCGTGATATGGGATAAAGATAGAGAGAAAATTATCCTTGACCCGCCTTAAATTCTTTATGTCATAATGTCGGTATGTTCATATGAGTCACCGTAATATAATTTCCGGGAATTATATTACCCTAATTCATATGTGCATTCGACATTACATCATATAGTCAAGGTGGCGTGTCAATTAAATTATATAACGCAAGATTTAGATAGAATAAGAGTAGATATGAGTAGAAGGGTTAGAGTATAAATGCACAATTTGTCAGGTAATTCCTATGTCAAGTCTATATGCCGGTTGTAGTCTAGACTCACCAATGTACCCTATGACTTGGGGTCGACACCAATGAACTCTAAATCCCTACAACCAAGGCTCTGATACCACTTGTAGCGACCCCGTCAAATCGTCAAGTGACGGCGTCGTCTACGTATGGTCCCATTACATGGTTATAAGTATTTATAACAAAGTTTGACCGAAAATATGTCGCATACATTTCGTAAAGGATGTTTCAATGTTTACAAAAGTAATTCCCAAGACAAGTACATAACAAAAGTTATTGTTCATATGAAACACGTGCGACATAGTTTAAAATAGCCAAAAAGACGCTCCACGTATGCAAGTATACTCGACATCCAATGCAAGTATCAAAAAGTATGTGCGGAAGCATGTATCACCTAAGTTCAAGGACCTGAGAAAAACATAGAGAATCTGTCAACGAAAACGTTGGTGAAATCATAGGTTTAAATAGGTAAATGAGTAAAAGCAAGCTGAACCACAAGAGTTGCAATATTGATAAAGTCATAGTACATTCTAAAAGTTAATATTCACGAGCACCCAATTATCAAAGCTTAACATTCCGTCCGTTGAATACCCCATAAATTAGTGCTAGAACAACACTGTTTCCCGAAAATATATTTCATCCGTAGACGGTAGCGAACCGTCAAAGATGAGGGTTGTCAACCCATATGGCCATATAACATAAGTTCTCGCTTACACCATCTGATGTAACTAATGATAATCGGATTGAGGATTTTCGTTCTAAACTCGTATGTAGAATGTTTGTTTTCCCGTTCTTGTGTTCACTTAGTTCAAAAGAATCGTTTATGTTTTCTCATCCCAAAAGTAAGTTTAAAAGAGTAAAAGTGGGACTATGATCTCACCTTGTATGCACGAACCACAAAGTACTTCGACAAGTAAACGTGCAAGAAACAATGCTAGTCTTGACCTAAACAAATAGGTTGTATCAATAACGATAGTCACGAAGGGTCAAAGATGTTCAATTAGTCCTATGGCTCGTTACGACTCGATTAATATAGCACGTGGATCAATTTGTCAAGTTTCATGCACGACACAAGTAGTTAAGCATGTTAGAACGATTGTATAATCGTTTGGTTAAGTTTGACTAAAAGTCAAACTTGGTCAAAGTCAAAGTCAACGGGGTCGGGTCGGGTGTCCGACAATTTTCTCATGATGAGAAGTCATATACGAGCATAATAGTCAAGTTTCATGGTAAACGGGGTTATAGTAAAGCGGGAAACATTTTTGTGACATGAAAAACAAAGACAAAATGAGCTGGGCAGTATGCGCGGCGCGCTATGGGTTGCGCAGCGCGCACCCAAGTGTAAATCCTGGTCAGAACTTAACCACGAAGGCAAACATCTGGGATTTCTAATTCTGCGCGGTGCGCGGGTATATGCGCGGCGCGCAATACCTGGGAAACATGCAGTTTGCAGAAAAATGGTCCAAGTCACGAACCAAAATACAATTTAACACATCTCATGCACCGAAAACACTTAAAACGCATATCATATATCATTAGAAAGGTAATTTGACAAGGAGAATAACTAAACGCATTTACTCAATCAAAACTAAACAAACTCATATCAAAATCACCATTAATGCTCATCATTTATTACTCCAAGTTCATAAATGCCATATTATGATTCGGGAAATTAATGCACATGTGTAATACGCCGTTTTGAAGATAATCAAGCATACAATACAACTAAACGCAAACAAAACAACATGGCAATCATTCAATGCATCTAAGATTCATTTCAAGTTCATCAAACCCTAAACTAAATTCACCAAATTTCATAATCAAGTTTAGGAGGTTTCCTTAATCAAACTTTACATCAAAATAAAGCTAGTAACACTAGGAGCATAATTAAAACATGAAGTCTTAGCATCTAACAACATATAAACACTCAAATCTCAAGGTTAAGCATGTTATCTTTCAATATGAACTAGTTACATCAAAATAACAAGAACAAGCATACAAATCACATAATCATACTAGACTTGAGCCATAGACACTAATCAACAACCTTTTAACTCAAAAATCTCAAGAACACATAAAATTAGTGATTTTAGAAAGTACCCAAAATTGATGAAATCGGTATGGAATCGAAGAGGATGTTGCAAGGATTCCAAATATGTATTTTGTTTGAATTGAAGCTTGCTAGAAATTAAATGGATGATGATTCCTTGATGTGGTGAATTGAAAGAAAATGTGAAAGTAGGAGAAGAAAAGAGAAAAGAAAATGAGAAAATGATGAGTGGATGAGGTTGAAGGTTTGACTAGTTGACCTAGTCAAATCTGTTGCCTCTTGGCAAAACTAGTCCCTCAACTTTGAATCGGGTGCGTTAAATTACCTACACAAGATATTTTGAAACGCGTATTAACGGGAGATGTTATAAACATATAACGGAGTTTGAAATAGTATAAAGGAAAAATAAACGGAAAAAGGCGGGATGTTACACACAAACGCGTCGATCTTCTCTTTCTCATCTTCGAACGCTCTCGGACACAATAGGCACAATTCAGTGAATCGTCTTTCGTACGTGGTAATATCAAATCCTTGGGTTCGTAACCCTCTAAGTTCTGTCTTGAGCTTATTGACCTCGGTTCTGGGATGGTACTTCTCGTTCATCAAGTGCTTGAATGCTGACCACGGTAGTGCGTAAGCCTCATCTTGTCCCACTTGCTCTAGATAGGTATTCCACCATGTTAACGCAGAACCTGTGAAGGTATGCGTAGCGTACTTCACTTTGTCCTCTTCAGTACACTTACTTATGGCAAACACCGATTCGACCTTCTCGGTCCACCGTTTCAATCCGATCGGTCCTTCGGTTCCATCAAATTCCAAAGGTTTGCAGGTAGTGAATTCTTTGTAGGTGCATCCTACACGATTTCTTGCGCCGTTAGCTGCATTGCTTGATTCGGAGTTATTGTTGGTATGTAGCGCAGCCTGTACTGCGGCTATGTTTGAAGCAAGAAATGCACGAAATTCCTTTTCGCTCATATTCAAGGTGTGTCGAGTAGTCGGTGCCATTTCCTTCAAAATAGTCAAATGAAACAATTTAATCATACAGAATATTAAGAGTAGTCAATAGTATCTCGTAGCATAATATGAACTCATTTATAAAAGCTTTTTCTTCATATTAGCGTTTTATAAGTTTAAATTCGGGTACTACCTACCCGTTAAGTGTAGTGACCCGAACTTTTCCATGTTTATATATATTAATTGAGATTTATATTTACATGATTAAATGTTTCCAACATGTTAAGCAATCAAACTTGTTAAGACTTGATTAATTGAAATATGTTTCATATAGACAATTGACCACCCAAGTTGGCCGGCGATTCACGAACGTTAAAACTTGTAAAAACGACATGACGATATATATATGGATATACATATGGTTAACATGAGATTATGATAAGTAAGTATCTCCATAAGTATATTAACAATGAGTTATATACATATAAACAAGACTACTAACTTAAGGATTTCGAAACGAGACATATATGTAACGATTATCGTTGTAACGACAGTTAAATGTATATATATCATATTAAGATATATTAATATATCATAATATCATGATAATATAATAATTTAACATCTCATTAGATATAATAAACAATGGGTTAACAACATTAATTGAGATCGTTAACTTAAAGGTTTCAAAACAACACTTACATGTAACGACTAACGATGACTTAACGACTCAGTTAAAATGTATATACATGTAGTGTATTTAGATGTATTAAAATACTTTTGGAAGACTTCAAAACATATATCAAAACACTCATACTTAACGAAAATGGTTACAGTTACTTTCCCATTCTTTTCTTTCATCAAGAATTCTAGTCGTATTTTTACCCGTATTATACACAGCTTCAAAACGTACTTACTATGGGTATATACCAATAGGAACTAGCATGGGATTCCACTCTTGATTATGTCATGTATGACTAATCAATTTTAACTTCTACCATGAGCTAGTCAACTAACTAGAACTCCTTTTAACCCCACTCACCACTCACCAATTACCACTCATCATTCACTCCATTTCACTTCCAATTCTCTTTCTAATTCTCTCTCAACACACCCACACTATTATGAACGTATTTTTCCAGTAGTTAATCATCATCTTCATCAAAAATCACTTCAAGAATCAAGCTATAATCATCATAGGAAGAACACTTCAAGAACATTTCAAGAACACTTCAAAAATCCCTTCAAGTTTACTAATTTACTTCCAAGCTTTCTAACCCATTCCAAGTAATCATCTAAGATCAAGAAACCTTTGTTATATACAGTAGGTTATCTTTCTTATTCAAGGTAATATTCATATTCAAACTTTGATTCAATTTCTATAACTATAAACTATCTTAATTCGAGTAAAAATCTTACTTGAACTTGTTTTTGTGTCATGATCCTACTTCAAGAACTTTCAAGCCATCCAAGATCCTTTGAAGCTAGATCATTTATTGTCACTTCCAGTAGGTTTACCTACTAAACTTGAGGTAGTAATGATGTTCATAACATCATTCGATTCATATATATAAAACTATCTTATTCGAAGGTTTAAACTCTTAATCACTAGAACATAGTTTAGTTAATTCTAAACTTGTTCGCAAACAAAAGTTAATCCTTCTAACTTGACTTTTAAAATCAACTAAACACATGTTCTATATCTATATGATATGCTAACTTAATGATTTAAAACCTGGAAACACGAAAAACACCGTAAAACCGGATTTACGCCGTCGTAGTAACACCGCGGGCTGTTTTGGGTTAGTTAATTAAAAACTATGATAAAATTTGATTTAAAAGTTGTTATTCTGAGAAAATGATTTTTATTATGAATATGAAACTATATCCAAAAATTATGGTTAAACTCAAAGTGGAAGTATGTTTTCTAAAATGGTCATCTAGACGTCGTTCTTTCGACTGAAATGACTACCTTTACAAAAACGACTTGTAACTTATTTTTCCGACTATAAACCAATACTTTTCTGTTTAGATTCATAAAATAGAGTTCAATATGAAACCATAGCAATTTGATTCACTCAAAACGGATTTAAAATGAAGAAGTTATGGGTAAAACAAGATTGGATAATTTTTCTCATTTTAGCTACGTGAAAATTGGTAACAAATCTATTCCAACCATAACTTAATCAACTTGTATTGTATATTATGTAATCTTGGGATACCATAGACACGTATACAATGTTTTGACCTATCATGTCGACACATCTATATATATTTCGGAACAACCATAGACACTCTATATGTGAATGTTGGAGTTAGCTATACAGGGTTGAGGTTGATTCCAAAATATATATAGTTTGAGTTGTGATCAATACTGAGATATGTATACACTTGGTCGTGGATTGATTCAAGATAATATTTATCGATTTATTTCTGTACATCTAACTGTGGACAACTAGTTGTAGGTTACTAACGAGGACAGCTGACTTAATAAACTTACAACATCAAAATATATTAAAAGTGTTGTAAATATATTTTGAACATACTTTGATATATATGTATATATTGTTATAGGTTCGTGAATCAACCAGTGGCCAAGTCTTACTTCCCGACGAAGTAAAAATCTGTGAAAGTGAGTTATAGTCCCACTTTTAAAATCTAATATTTTTGGGATGAGAATACATGCAGGTTTTATAAATGATTTACAAAATAGACACAAGTACGTGAAACTACATTCTATGGTTGAATTATCGAAATCGAATATGCCCCTTTTTATTAAGTCTGGTAATCTAAGAATTAGGGAACAGACACCCTAATTGACGCGAATCCTAAAGATAGATCTATTGGGCCTAACAAACCTCATCCAAAGTACCGGATGCTTTAGTACTTCGAAATTTATATCATATCCGAAGGGTGTCCCGGAATGATGGGGATATTCTTATATATGCATCTTGTTAATGTCGGTTACCAGGTGTTCACCATATGAATGATTTTTATCTCTATATATGGGATGTGTATTGAAATATGAAATCTTGTGGTCTATTATTATGATTTGATATATATAGGTTAAACCTATAACTCACCAACATTTTTGTTGACGTTTTAAGCATGTTTATTCTCAGGTGATTATTAAGAGCTTCCGCTGTCGCATACTTAAATAAGGACGAGATTTGGAGTCCATGCTTGTATGATATTGTGTAAAAACTGCATTCAAGAAACTTATTTTGTTGTAACATATTTGTATTGTAAACCATTATGTAATGGTCGTGTGTAAACAGGATATTTTAGATTATCATTATTTGATAATCTACGTAAAGCTTTTTAAACCTTTATTGATGAAATAAAGGTTATGGTTTGTTTTAAAATGAATGCAGTCTTTGAAAAACGTCTCATATAGAGGTCAAAACCTCGCAACGAAATCAATTAATATGGAACGTTTTTAATCAATAAGAACGGGACATTTCAGTTGGTATCCGAGATTTGGTCTTAGAGAACCAGAAAATTTGCATTAGTGTGTCTTATCGAGTTTGTTAGGATGCATTAGTGAGTCTGGACTTCGACCGTGTTTTCTTTAAAAATGATTGCTTAACATTTTTGTTAGAAACTATATATTTTTAACATATGAATATTATGTGATATATTAATCTCTTAACGTGTTTGATATTATGTGATAGGTGTCTATCTCTAGAACAAGTCCCATTGACTCACCTAATAATAATGAAGAGTCAAATGTAAATTGGAATGATTCGTGGACTGATTCACAAGTTCCCGAAGAGGAACCGGAAGAAGAGTCGGAACCGGAAGAAGAATCAGAACCGGAAGAAGAATCGGAACCGGAAGAAGAAATAGAACCGGTGGGGGAAATAATAAAACGGTTAAGTAAAAGAGAATCCTCAACCAACCGACCAAGGTTAATTATGGTCAATGGTGTTTCCACCAAGGAAGCAAAATATTGGGAGGATTACCAATTCTCCGATGAATCGGATTCTGACGAGAATTCCGATGATGTTATAGAAATTACCCCAACTGAATTTAAAAATGCAAAAGAAAATAATAAGGGAAAGGGCATAAAAATAGAGAAATCTAATTCCAACCCCGATGAACTTTATATGTATCGTCAACCCCCGAAGTCCTTAAGTTGTAACAATGACCCGGGAACCTCTAAACCACCAGGTTTTTCTAAACCAATGTGGACAACGACGGCTCGTATTAGGGGAACATCATATATCCCTAGAAACTTGGCAAAACGAACCAAAACCGAACAAGAAGAAACGAGCTAGTCGGAATAAGATAGTTATATTCGTGTGGTGTAATATATGTAATATAGTGTGCTTATGCTTTATGATATATGTAAAAATTGCTTGTATTAATAAGTATTTTTTTTATGAATCTAACTCTTGTATATTTTACAGTATAAAAACACAAAATGGATAGACAACCCGATATTTTAAGAGACCTACCCGGAGACATGATTGATGAAATCTTGTTTAGAGTCGGTCAGAATTCCTCGGCACAACTATTTAAGGCGAGATCAGTTTGTAAGACATTCGAAGAACGTTCCAAGAATGCCTTGGTTTATAAAAGGCTTTCATTCGGAAGATGGGGGATATCACATTGGGAAATCCATAAGTTACGATGTGTTTACTTTGACGCATATATTGCGGGGAACCCAAATGCTATTTTACGCAACGGGTTAAGAAATTATTTTGACTCAGTATATCCGAATATAGGACTTCGTGATTTAGAAAAAGCGGCTAACATGCAACATAAAGAAGCATGTTATGCTTACGGGTTAGTAATGTTCGCTTCTCACCAAAGTGAGAACAAGAACATCGGGCTACAACTATTAACCAAAACGTTCCCACAAGTAACGGAGTCGGTAATTGGGATAAGAAATGAGGTTTTTAGGTTATTACGAGACTGTTGGTCATTACGTAACCCTCGTCCCTTTGACGACGTTACAACACGCTGTCTTATCAACGGCCATAACGGTTATGTTCCACAAGACCAAGGATGGGAAGTAGTCCTAGTAAAACCAGAATGCATGACTTGTTTCTGGACATATGAATTACGTGTCTTTATTGCCTTTGCTGAACGACTTGTGTACTAGCTAGAATTATCTTCACAACTATCTTGTATCAAAGTTATCGTGTGCTATATTTCATGCTTTATGTAAAATAAGCGGTATTGTAAGTTTGTAAAATATTGTATAAAAGTTTGAACGTGAAATATTATTACAATTAGTTTTTCATATAGAATTGTAGTAGTTGAATTGTATATTAGCTACTAAGTATGAACTTAACGGGTAGGTACTACCCGAATTTAAAATTATAAAATGCTAATATGAAGAAAAAGCTTTTATAAATGAGTTCATATTATGCTACGAAATACTATTAACTACTCTTAATATTCTGTATGATTAACTTGTTCCATTTGACTATTTTGAAGGAAATGGCACCGACTACTCGACACACCGTGAATATGAATGAAGAGGAATTCCGTACTTTTCTAGCTTCAAACATAGCCACGGTACAGGCTGCGCTACATACCAACAATAACCTTGGATCTGGCAGTACAGGAAATCGTGTAGGATGCACCTACAAAGAATTCACTGCCTGCAAACCTTTGGAATTTGATGGAACCGAAGGACCGATCGGATTGAAACGGTGGACCGAGAAGGTCGAATCGGTGTTTGCCATAAGTAAGTGTACTGAAGAGGACAAAGTGAAGTACGCTACGCATACCTTCACAGGTTCTGCGTTAACATGGTGGAATACCTATCTAGAGCAAGTGGGACAAGATGATGCGTACGCACTACCGTGGTCAGCATTCAAGCACTTGATGAACGAGAAGTACCGTCCCAGAACCGAGGTCAATAAGCTCAAGACAGAACTTAGAGGGTTACGAACCCAAGGATTTGATATTACCACGTATGAAAGACGATTCACAGAATTGTGCCTATTGTGTCCGGGAGCATTTGAAGATGAGGAAGAGAAGATCGACGCGTTTGTGAAAGGATTACCGGAAAGAATCCAAGAAGATATAAGTTCACACGAGCCCGCCTCCATACAACAGGCATGTAGAATGGCTCACAAACTAGTGAACCAGATTGAAGAAAGAATTAAAGAACAGACTGCTGAAGAGGCCAATGTGAAGCAAGTCAAAAGAAAGTGGGAGGAAAATGGTGATAAGAATCACCAATACAACAACAACAGCAATTACAACAATAATCGCAACAATTATCCCAACAATCGCAACATCAATCGCAACTACAACAAACGGCCCAACAACAACAACAACAACAACAACAACAACAACAACAACAACAACAACAACAACAACAACAACAACAACAACAACAACAACAGCAGCAACTACAACAATCATCCCAACAACAATAATAACCGCAACAACAACAACAATCAGAAGCAGCTATGCCAAAGGTGTGAAAAGTATCACTCGGGGTTCTGCACCAAATTTTGCAACAAGTGTAAAAGAAATGGTCATAGCGCGGCGAAGTGTGAGGTCTACGGACCAGGGGTTAATAGAACGAAAGGAACAAATGGTGTCGGAACGAGTAATGGCGGAGCAAGTAGTGTCGGAGCAAGTTATGCCAATGTAGTTTGTTATAAATGTGGAAAACCGGGCCACATTATTAGAAATTGCCCGAACCAGGAGAACACGAATGGACAAGGCCGCGGAAGAGTTTTCAATATTAATGCGGCAGAGGCACAAGAAGACCCGGAGCTTGTTACGGGTACGTTTCTTATTGACAATAAATCTGCTTACGTTTTATTTGATTCGGGTGCGGATAGAAGCTATATGAGTAGAGATTTTTGTGCTAAATTAAGTTGTCCATTGACGCCTTTGGATAGTAAATTTTTACTCGAATTAGCAAATGGTAAATTAATTTCAGCAGATAATATATGTCGGAATCGAGAAATTAAACTGGTTAGCGAAACATTTAAGATTGATTTGATACCAGTAGAGTTAGGGAGTTTTGATGTGATAATCGGTAGGGACTGGTTGAAAGAAGTGAAAGCAGAGATCGTTTGTTACAAAAATGCAATTCGCATTATAAGAGAAAAAGGAAAACCCTTAATGGTGTACGGAGAAAAGGGCAACACGAAGCTACATCTTATTAGTAATTTGAAGGCACAAAAACTAATAAGAAAAGGTTGCTATGCTGTTCTAGCACACGTCGAGAAAGTACAAACTGAAGAAAAGAGCATCAATGATGTTCCCATTGTAAAAGAATTTCCCGATGTATTTCCGAAAGAATTACCGGGATTACCCCCACATCGATCCGTTGAATTTCAAATAGATCTTGTACCAGGAGCTGCACCAATAGCTCGTGCTCCTTACAGACTCGCACCCAGTGAGATGAAAGAACTGCAAAGCCAATTACAAGAACTTTTAGAGCGTGGTTTCATTCGACCAAGCACATCACCGTGGGGAGCTCCTGTTTTGTTTGTCAAGAAAAAGATGGTACATTCAGGTTGTGTATCGACTACCGAGAGTTGAACAAACTTACCATCAAGAACCGCTACCCACTACCGAGAATCGACGACTTATTTGATCAACTACAAGGCTCGTCTGTTTATTCAAAGATTGACTTACGTTCCGGGTATCATCAAATGCGGGTGAAAGAAGATGATATTCCAAAGACTGTTTTCAGAACACGTTACGGTCATTACGAGTTTATGGTCATGCCGTTTGGTTTAACTAATGCACCAGCTGTGTTCATGGACCTTATGAACCGAGTGTGTGGACCATACCTTGACAAGTTTGTCATTGTTTTCATTGATGACATACTTATTTACTCAAAGAATGACCAAGAACACGGTGAACATTTGAGAAAGGTGTTAGAAGTATTGAGGAAGGAAGAATTGTACGCTAAGTTTTCAAAGTGTGCATTTTGGTTGGAAGAAGTTCAATTCCTCGGTCACATAGTGAACAAAGAAGGTATTAAGGTGGATCCGGCAAAGATAGAAACTGTTGAAAAGTGGGAAACCCCGAAAACTCCGAAACACATACGCCAGTTTTTAGGACTAGCTGGTTACTACAGAAGGTTCATCCAAGACTTTTCCAGAATAGCAAAACCCTTGACTGCATTAACGCATAAAGGGAAGAAATTTGAATGGAATGATGAACAAGAGAAAGCGTTTCAGTTATTGAAGAAAAAGCTAACTACGGCACCTATATTGTCATTGCCTGAAGGTAATGATGATTTTGTGATTTATTGTGACGCATCAAAGCAAGGTCTCGGTTGTGTATTAATGCAACGAACGAAGGTGATTGCTTATGCGTCTAGACAATTGAAGATTCATGAACAAAATTATACGACGCATGATTTGGAATTAGGCGCAGTTGTTTTTGCATTAAAGACTTGGAGGCACTACTTATATGGGGTCAAAAGTATTATATATACCGACCACAAAAGTCTTCAACACATATTTATGAAGGTATTTCGTATGCCCGAGAGACGTATTAAATTAATGTGGCTAATGTGTTATGATCCAAGTCGGGTCATACCCAATAACAAACTTACCAACACCTTAAATGTATTTAATCTTAACGATTGGGTCGTTAAATAAATACGCGACACTTAGACTTTAGAAAATCGGTTTTCTAAAATATTATTACTTGAGATAAATTATTTGGATAATTTATATGATATGGTATTAATCATTTGTAAGATTAATAGTTGTGTTATGATACATTTTATAAAAGGTTTTATAAAATGGTAATTAAATTGGAACAAGTAACATATACATGGTGGAACTTGTTTTATAAAATTTAAAAGACTATTTTATAAACATCCCCATGGGGACGGTTTTTGTGAGGACCAAGAGGTCCACCCATGCTACTTTTGTAAGTTTCAAAATGCACAAAGCCTAATGTACTTGTTCCTTGACCAAAAGATAAGAGACACATGCATTCAAACATCAAGTAAGAAAAAAATAAGCTCTCTTTCTTCCTTGTTTTAATTCTGGCCGAATTCTTCAAGCAATAGAGAGGTGACTTTGAGTTTATTGGAAGCTCATTTTCTAGTGTAACAAAATCCTAACCAATTTACAAGGTGTTGGTTATAAGTTTGGGGTATAATCCCTTGAGGTTTCACCATTAGAAGCTAGCATTCATCATCATCTTTTATTGTTGCTGCTGGCCGAAATTTTCAGCACAAAGAAGTGGGTTTCAAGCTAGATTAACAAGGGTGTTGAGGCTACCAAGTCTAGCTAACTTAGGGGTGGTGTTGGAGGATCAAAAGCTTGAAGTTCTACACTTTTGTTCATCATTCTACTACCATTTTGGACAGCCCTTAAACTTAGTTTTAAGGAGGTATAAAACTCTATCTTTTCTTGTTAATTTGTAAGCATAATATTCACAACTTGATCCAAGAAGGGATTTAACTTTAATTGGTTTAAAGATAACAAATTTGAATTGGTTATTACACGCTTCCGTTTATTATGATTCTTAAAAGGTTTTAAGATATATGAACTTGTTAAATCCCAACAATTTAATCAGAAACAAATAAATATGAGGCAGCGTAGGTGGATTGAATTATTGAATGATTACGACTTTGAGATTCGTTACCACCCGGGGAAGGCAAATGTGGTAGCCGATGCCTTGAGCAGGAAGGACAGAGAACCCATTCGAGTAAAATCTATGAATATAATGATTCATAATAACCTTACTACTCAAATAAAGGAGGCGCAACAAGGAGTTTTAAAAGAGGGAAATTTAAAGGATGAAATACCCAAAGGATCGGAGAAGCATCTTAACATTCAGGAAGACGGAACCCGGTATAGGGCTGAAAGGATTTGGGTACCAAAATTTGGAGATATGAGAGAAATGGTACTTAGAGAAGCTCATAAAACCAGATACTCAATACATCCTGGAACGGGGAAGATGTACAGGGATCTCAAGAAACATTTTTGGTGGCCGGGTATGAAATCCGATGTTGCTAAATACGTAGGAGAATGTTTGACGTGTTCTAAGGTCAAAGCTGAGCATCAGAAACCATCAGGTCTACTTCAACAACCCGAAATCCCGGAATGGAAATGGGAAAACATTACCATGGATTTCATCACTAAATTGCCAAGGACTGCAAGTGGTTTTGATACTATTTGGGTAATAGTTGATCGTCTCACCAAATCATCACACTTCCTGCCAATAAGAGAAGATGACAAGATGGAGAAGTTAGCACGACTGTATTTGAAGGAAGTCGTCTCCAGACATGGAATACCAATCTCTATTATCTCTGATAGGGATGGCAGATTTATTTCAAGATTCTGGCAGACATTACAGCAAGCATTAGGAACTCGTCTAGACATGAGTACTGCCTATCATCCACAAACTGATGGGCAGAGCGAAAGGACGATACAAACGCTTGAAGACATGCTACGAGCATGTGTTATTGATTTCGGAAACAGTTGGGATCGACATCTACCATTAGCAGAATTTTCCTACAACAATAGCTACCATTCAAGCATTGAGATGGCGCCGTTTGAAGCACTTTATGGTAGAAAGTGTAGGTCTCCGATTTGTTGGAGTGAAGTGGGGGATAGACAGATTACGGGTTCGGAGATTATACAAGAAACTACCGAGAAGATCATCCAAATTCAACAACGGTTGAAAACCGCCCAAAGTCGACAAAAGAGCTACGCTGACATTAAAAGAAAAGATATAGAATTTGAAATTGGAGAGATGGTCATGCTTAAAGTTGCACCTTGGAAAGGCATTGTTCGATTTGGTAGACGAGGGAAATTAAATCCAAGGTATATTGGACCATTCAAGATTATTGATCGTGTCGGACCAGTAGCTTACCGACTTGAATTACCTCAACAACTCGCGGCTGTACATAACACTTTCCACGTCTCGAATTTGAAGAAATGTTTTGCTAAAGAAGATCTCACTATTCCGTTAGATGAAATCCAAATCAACGAAAAACTTCAATTCATCGAAGAACCCGTCGAAATAATGGATCGTGAGGTTAAAAGACTTAAGCAAAACAAGATACCAATTGTTAAGGTTCGATGGAATGCTCGTAGAGGACCCGAGTTCACCTGGGAGCGTGAAGATCAGATGAAGAAGAAATACCCGCATCTATTTCCAGAAGATTCGTCAACACCTTCAACAGCTTAAAATTTCAGGACGAAATTTATTTAACGGGTAGGTACTGTAGTGACCCGAACTTTTCCATGTTTATATATATTAATTGAGATTTATATTTACATGATTAAATGTTTCCAACATGTTAAGCAATCAAACTTGTTAAGACTTGATTAATTGAAATATGTTTCATATAGACAATTGACCACCCAAGTTGGCCGGCGATTCACGAACGTTAAAACTTGTAAAAACGACATGACGATATATATATGGATATACATATGGTTAACATGAGATTATGATAAGTAAGTATCTCCATAAGTATATTAACAATGAGTTATATACATATAAACAAGACTACTAACTTAAGGATTTCGAAACGAGACATATATGTAACGATTATCGTTGTAACGACAGTTAAATGTATATATATCATATTAAGATATATTAATATATCATAATATCATGATAATATAATAATTTAACATCTCATTAGATATAATAAACAATGGGTTAACAACATTAATTGAGATCGTTAACTTAAAGGTTTCAAAACAACACTTACATGTAACGACTAACGATGACTTAACGACTCAGTTAAAATGTATATACATGTAGTGTATTTAGATGTATTAAAATACTTTTGGAAGACTTCAAAACATATATCAAAACACTCATACTTAACGAAAATGGTTACAGTTACTTTCCCATTCTTTTCTTTCATCAAGAATTCTAGTCGTATTTTTACCCGTATTATACACAGCTTCAAAACGTACTTACTATGGGTATATACCAATAGGAACTAGCATGGGATTCCACTCTTGATTATGTCATGTATGACTAATCAATTTTAACTTCTACCATGAGCTAGTCAACTAACTAGAACTCCTTTTAACCCCACTCACCACTCACCAATTACCACTCATCATTCACTCAATTTCACTTCCAATTCTCTTTCTAATTCCCTCTCAACACACCCACACTATTATGAACGTATTTTTCCAGTAGTTAATCATCATCTTCATCAAAAATCACTTCAAGAATCAAGCTATAATCATCATAGGAAGAACACTTCAAGAACACTTCAAGAACACTTCAAAAATCCCTTCAAGTTTACTAATTTACTTCCAAGCTTTCTAACCCATTCCAAGTAATCATCTAAGATCAAGAAACCTTTGTTATATACAGTAGGTTATCTTTCTTATTCAAGGTAATATTCATATTCAAACTTTGATTCAATTTCTATAACTATAAACTATCTTAATTCGAGTAAAAATCTTACTTGAACTTGTTTTTGTGTCATGATCCTACTTCAAGAACTTTCAAGCCATCCAAGATCCTTTGAAGCTAGATCATTTATTATCACTTCCAGTAGGTTTACCTACTAAACTTGAGGTAGTAATAATGTTCATAACATCATTCGATTCATATATATAAAACTATCTTATTCGAAGGTTTAAACTCTTAATCACTAGAACATAGTTTAGTTAATTCTAAACTTGTTCGCAAACAAAAGTTAATCCTTCTAACTTGACTTTTAAAATCAACTAAACACATGTTCTATATCTATATGATATGCTAACTTAATGATTTAAAACCTGGAAACACGAAAAACACCGTAAAACCGGATTTACGCCGTCGTAGTAACACTGCGGGCTGTTTTGGGTTAGTTAATTAAAAACTATGATAAATTTTGATTTAAAAGTTGTTATTCTGAGAAAATGATTTTTATTATGAATATGAAACTATATCCAAAAATTATGGTTAAACTCAAAGTGGAAGTATGTTTTCTAAAATGGTCATCTAGACGTCGTTCTTTCGACTGAAATGACTACCTTTACAAAAACGACTTGTAACTTATTTTTCCGACTATAAACCAATACTTTTCTGTTTAGATTCATAAAATAGAGTTCAATATGAAACCATAGCAATTTGATTCACTCAAAACGGATTTAAAATGAAGAAGTTATGGGTAAAACAAGATTGGATAATTTTTCTCATTTTAGCTACGTGAAAATTGGTAACAAATCTATTCCAACCATAACTTAATCAACTTGTATTGTATATTATGTAATCTTGAGATACCATAGACACGTATACAATGTTTCGACCTATCATGTCGACACATCTATATATATTTCGGAACAACCATAGACACTCTATATGTGAATGTTGGAGTTAGCTATACAGGGTTGAGGTTGATTCCAAAATATATATAGTTTGAGTTGTGATCAATACTGAGATATGTATACACTGGGTCGTGGATTGATTCAAGATAATATTTATCGATTTATTTCTGTACATCTAACTGTGGACAACTAGTTGTAGGTTACTAACGAGGACAGCTGACTTAATAAACTTAAAACATCAAAATATATTAAAAGTGTTGTAAATATATTTTGAACATACTTTGATATATATGTATATATTGTTATAGGTTCGTGAATCAACCAGTGGCCAAGTCTTACTTCCCGACGAAGTAAAAATCTGTGAAAGTGAGTTATAGTCCCACTTTTAAAATCTAATATTTTTGGGATGAGAATACATGCAGGTTTTATAAATGATTTACAAAATAGACACAAGTACGTGAAACTACATTCTATGGTTGAATTATCGAAATCGAATATGCCCCTTTTTATTAAGTCTGGTAATCTAAGAATTAGGGAACAGACACCCTAATTGACGCGAATCCTAAAGATAGATCTATTGGGCCTAACAAACCCCATCCAAAGTACCGGATGCTTTAGTACTTCGAAATTTATATCATATCCGAAGGGTGTCCCGGAATGATGGGGATATTCTTATATATGCATCTTGTTAATGTCGGTTACCAGGTGTTCACCATATGAATGATTTTTATCTCTATGTATGGGATGTGTATTGAAATATGAAATCTTGTGGTCTATTATTATGATTTGATATATATAGGTTAAACCTATAACTCACCAACATTTTTGTTGACGTTTTAAGCATGTTTATTCTCAGGTGATTATTAAGAGCTTCCACTGTCGCATACTTAAATAAGGACGAGATTTGGAGTCCATGCTTGTATGATATTGTGTAAAAACTGCATTCAAGAAACTTATTTTGTTGTAACATATTTGTATTGTAAACCATTATGTAATGGTCGTGTGTAAACAGGATATTTTAGATTATCATTATTTGATAATCTACGTAAAGCTTTTTAAACCTTTATTGATGAAATAAAGGTTATGGTTTGTTTTAAAATGAATGCAGTCTTTGAAAAACGTCTCATATAGAGGTCAAAACCTCGCAACGAAATCAATTAATATGGAACGTTTTTAATCAATAAGAACGGGACATTTCATTAAGTTCATACTTAGTAGCTAATATACAATTCACATACAAATATTCTTCAAACTTACAACTTCGCTATATTACATATAACATGAAATATTATACACTATGATACAGGACAATTTTGAAGATAAATCTAGTTAATACGCAAGTTGTTCAGCAAAGGAAATAAAGACACGTAATTCATAAGTCCAGAAATAAGTCATGCATTCTGGTTTTACTAATACCACTTCCCATCCTTGGTTTTGTGGAACATAACTGTTGTGACCGATAGTAAGACAATGTGTTGTAACGTCGTCAAAAGGATGAAGGTTACGTAATGACCAACAGTCTCGTAATAACCTAAAAACCTCATTTCTTACCCCAATTACCGACTCCGTCACTTGTGGGAACGTTTTGTTTAATAGTTGTAGCCCGATGTTCTTGTTCTCACTTTGGTGAGAAGTGAACATTACTAACCCGTAAGCATAACATGCTTCTTTATGTTGCATGTTAGCCGCTTTTTCTAAATCACGAAGTCCTATATTCGGATATATTGAGTCAAAATAATTTCTTAACCCGTTGCGTAAAATAGCATTTAGGTTCCCCGCAATATATGCGTCAAAGTAAACACATCGTAACTTATGGATTTCCCAATGTGATATCCCCCATCTTTCGAACGAAAGCCTTTTATAAATCAAGGCATTCTTGGAACGTTCTTCGAATGTCTTACAAACTGATCTCGCCTTAAATAGTTGTGCCGAGGAATTCTGACCGACTCTAGACAAGATTTCATCAATCATGTCTCCGGGTAGGTCTCTTAAAATATTGGGTTGTCTATCCATTTTGTGTTTTTATACTGTAAAATAGACAAGAGTTAGATTCATAAAAAAAATACTTATTAATACAAGCAATTTTTACATATATCATAAAGCATAAGCACACTATATTACATATATTACACCACACGAATACAACTATCTTATTCCGACTCGCTCATTTCTTCTTCTTCGGTTTTGGTTTGTTTTGCCAAGTTTCTAGGGATATATGATGTTCCCCTAATACGAGCCGTCGTTTTCCACATTGGTTTAGAAAAACCTGGTGGTTTACATGTTCCCGGGTTATTGTCACAACTTAAGAAATACGGGTGTTGACGATACATATAAAGTTCATCGTGTTTGGAATCAAATTTCTCTATTTTTATGCCCTTTCCCTTGTTGTTCTCTTTTGCCTTATTAAATTGTGTTGGGGTAATTTCTATAACATCATCGGAATCCTTGTCGGGATCCGATTCATCGGAGAATTGGTAATCCTCCCAATACTTTGCTTCCTTGGCGGAAACACCATTGACCATAATTAACTTTGGTCGGTTGGTTGAGGATTTTCTTCTACTTAACCGTTTTATTATTTCCCCCACTGGTTCTATTTCTTCTTCCGGTTCCGATTCTTCTTCCGGTTCCGACTCTTCTTCCGGTTCCTCTTCGGGAACTTGTGAATCAGTCCACGAATCATTCCAATTTACATTTGACTCTTCATTATTATTAGGTGAGTCAATGGGACTTGTTCTAGAGGTAGACATCTATCACATAATATCAAACACGTTAAGAGATTAATATATCACATAATATTCACATGTTAAAAATATATAGTTTCCAACAAAAATGTTAAACAATCACTTTTTAAAGAAAACACGGTCGAAGTCCAGACTCACTAATGAATCCTAACAAACTCGATAAGACACACTAATGCAAATTTTCTGGTTCTCTAAGACCAACGCTCGGATACCAACTGAAATGTCCCGTTCATATTGATTATAAACGTTCTATATTAATTGATTTCGTTGCGAGATTTTGACCTCTATATGAGACGTTTTTCAAAGACTGCATTCATTTTTAAAATAACCATAACCTTTATTTTATCAATAAAGGTTTTAAAAACATTACGAAGATTATCAAATAATGATAATCTAAAATATACTGTTTACATACGACCATTACATAATTGTTTACAATAGAAATATATTACATCGATATATGTTTCTTGAATGCAGTTTTTACACAATATCATACAAACATGGACTCCAAATCTTGTCCTTATTTTAGTATGCAACAGCGGAAGCTCTTAGTATTCACCTGAGAATAAACATGCTTTAAACGTCAACAAAAATGTTGGTGAGTTATAGGTTTAACCTATATATATCAAATCGTAACAACAGACCACAAGATTTCATATTTCAATACACATCCCATACATAGATATAAAAATCATTCATACGGTGAACACCTGGTAACCGACATTAACAAGATGCATATATAAGAATATCCCCATCATTCCGGGACACCCTTCGGATATGATATAAATTTCGAAGTACTAAAGCATCCGGTACTTTGGATGGGGTTTGTTAGGCCCAATAGATCTATCTTTAGGATTCGCGTCAATTAGTAGACTGGTTTACTAATTCTTAGGCTACCAAGCAAAATGGGCTTATTCGGCTTCGATCATTCACCCATATAATGTAGTTTCATTTACTTGTGTCTATTTTGTAAAACATTTATAAAAAATGCGCATGTATTCTCAGTCCCAACAATATATATTGCAAAAGCATTTAAAAAGGGAGTAATGAAACTATACTTATGTAATTTATGAAGAACACTTAGAACTTGAGGATGGAACTTGAGAGAGATCAATTAGATGAATAAAATTGAAGAATGAACGTGTTTGTAGGTGTTTTTGGTCGTTGGTATATGGATTAGATAAAAAGGATGTGTAATTTTGTTTTCATGTAAATAAGTCATGAATGATTACTCATATTTTTGTAATTTTATGAGATATTTCATGCTAGTTGTCAAATGATGGTTCCCACATGTGTTAGGTGACTCACATGGGCTGCTAAGAGCTGATCATTGGAGTGTATATACCAATAGTACATACATCTAAAAGCTGTGTATTGTACGAGTACGAATACGGGTGCATACGAGTAGAATTGTTGATGAAACTGAACGAGGATGTAATTGTAAGCATTTTTGTTAAGTAGAAGTATTTTGATAAGTGTATTGAAGTCTTTCAAAAGTGTATGAATACATATTAAAACACAACATGTATGTACATTTTAACTGAGTCGTTAAGTCATCGTTAGTCGTTACATGTAAATGTTGTTTTGAAACCTTTAGGTTAACGATCTTGTTAAATGTTGTTAACCCATTGTTTATTATATCAAATGAGATGTTAAATTGTTACATTATCATGATATTATGATATATAATATATCTTAGTATGATATATATACAGTTAAATGTCGTTACAATGATAATCGTTACATATATGTCTCGTTTCGAAATCTTTAAGTTAGTAGTCTTATTTTTACATATGTAGTTCATTGTTAATACACTTAATGATATACTTACTTATCATTTAACATAATTAACCAAGTGTATCAATATCTTAATATGATTCATATGTACCTAGTAAAACGTTGTTATAACGATAATCGTTATATATATCATTTCAAGTTTCTTAACTTAGTAAACTCATTTCTTATGTATATCACACATTGTTAATATACTTAGTGAGATACTTACTCATCATAATCTCATGTCAACCATATATTTATGTATATATATACCACAACATGTAGTTTTACAAATTTGTAACGTTCGTGAATCGCCGGTCAACTTGGGTGATCAATTGTCTATATGAAACTTATTTCATTTAATCAAGTCTTAACAAGTTTGATTGCTTAACATGTTGGAAACATTTAGTCATGTAAATATTAATCTTAATTAATATATATAAACATGGAAAAGTTCGGGTCACTACATCTTTGGCTTTTCTAACGACATAGAAACATAAATTTGTAACAGTAATAAAAAAAAATATTTACAGCATCCTCGAACAGTACTAGTGATGGTAGGTTGTGGTTTTTGTCTATTCGAACGGAAACAGGAATAGAAGTAGCAGTTGGATGGTTCGGTTGTTGGTGATTGTCTTTGAAGTATAAACAGTAAATGGTGATCGACGGTTGCAGGTTTAAACATTGATTGATGATATTATATGATGGTGTTCGATGGTGTTAAGCGAAAACAAACAACAGCAAAAAAAAAAAACGGGCAGTAGCAGTTAATCACTATCAAGCTTTTAATCACCTTCATTATTTACATTATAACACTATTCATCGTCTTCCTCAAATCATCATCGTTATATATTAGAATTTAGAAGCCGAAAACGCAGGTGGTGTGTTTTGGGTCTGTTTACAGCCAATAAACACAGACAGAAGCAACATCAACTAATCACTACGATAGTTGTTGGGTTCAGTTGGGTTGATTAATCGAACAAGAAAACTAAAAAAAAATATAGTTCGATGGTGTTTAATGATGGTTACAAGTTGGTAGTATAGAGGTGGTGGTGTCTCTTGGTTGGCATGGTGATGAGTGATATTTTTAATAGGTGAGTCCTAGGTGGTGGTTGTGCAAAGTGGCGGTGGGTAAAGGTGGTTTTAAGTGATGGATGAAGAAAGAGCCTCAAGGTGGTGATAATTGATGTGGTTCCATGGTGAAAGAACATGGTGCGCCGGTGGTGGCAGCCGATGGAAATAAGGAGGAGAAATATAAATGGGTTCTCATCTCTAACCATCCTTACCTCTGCATAACCACATATATGGAGTATAGTTTTGTTGATTTTTACATTTAGAAATATATGTGATTTATTATAGTTTTTAAAAGTCTAAACTTTAAGATAGCTTCAAATCTTACCACATGACAAAAACTTATTTTCATCCACTTTCTTTTTAACAAATAAATTAGTCGTTGGCATCTAATAATACGAGTACTGTTGACGTCATTTCAGGAGAAATGTGAGTAATAGGTTAAAGCTTATATATATATATAATATAGATAAAGTACTGATAAAGTAACACAAATAAATATCATAATAATAATAATAATTAAATTCAAATGAAATATATCGTGTGAATTGAATCATTACCAGCCTGTTAATTGTAATCTTATGCCGACAGTTTTCACGGGCTGTGTATCGTGTACTATTTGAAATTAGTGGCGTATAAAAGTCTTCAGAAAAATCCCATATTTTTAAATTAACTATATTTATTTATTTTGGTCATTATGGTATAAAATTCGATCATTAATTTATTAAATAAAAATTACATCAACTGTCCCTCTCATTTATGGGTAAAATATAAAAAGTGTTGAAACTTAACAAATAGTTCCTAAATATATTTTTAATAAGCCTAAAATTTATAGAACTCATTTTCGTATCACCGTTTATTTTAAAATTACATAAGTTTGAATTTAACTAGCTTAATATCAATCGGAACATCAAACGAGTATTACAATTATTTAATATTTATTTTTAATATACTTTATTTATATATAGAGATATATTTTAAATAATAATTATTAAAATATCCTATTTTTATTTTATTAATTTTTAATAGCAACAACATATAATACTTCAAATTATATTTCGAATTATTATTTATATATACATACACACATATCTATTTGCAATTAATTGTTCGTCAATCGTCGAGAGCAGTCGAAGGTCAATTGAATATATGAACATCGTTTCAAAATTTTCTAGACTCAACATTACGTACTTTGATTATCGTATCGAAATCATATAAAGATTACGTTTAAATTTAGTCGGAAATTCCCGGGTCGTCACACACATGCTCACGCACACAAATTATGGGAAACAATAAACATGCAAGAAAAAGGGTGTTGGGTAGTATTCTTATGGATTCATTCAAGTTTGCAAATCGAGAATATAAACCAAAAGTTATACGTGAGGATATAGGCAACCGGTTTGGTGTGAGCATATATTACAACCAAGCATGGAGGGCCAAGTGTCATACATTACAAATGCTTCGTGGCAGTAGTGATGACTCGTTCCGAATGCTTCCTATTTACCAACATAACATTAGGATCCACAACCCTGGAAGCGTAACTAATGTGATCACTGACATCGAAAATAAATTTCAGATGTGTTACTATTCCCTTGGCGTAGTTGTGAGTTTAAACATAATTTAATATTTATTATTCAGAAAACAAGGCGCAAGGGACGCAAGATTCATCTTGCGCCTTCAAAATCATTCGCAAGCTCGCATGCATGACCTTGCGCCTGGTTAATAAGAGTGGATACAAGACGCAAGTTTTGTCTTGCCTCTTGTGTATAGTCTTGCGCCTCGTTCATGTCAGAAGACGCAAGTTAATTCTTGCGTCTTGCGTGCTTGCTTGAATTTACTGTTTTTTATATAACATGCAGGTTCGATCATTTGTTCAATGTTGTCGTCCGATAATCATCGTCGATGGTGCGCATTTGAAGTTTGAGTACTTGGAGACTAATTTAGTTGTTGTTGTAATGGATGGTAATAATGGAATTTTGCCATTGGCTTATGAAATTGGTGAAGACGAGAAAAACGAGGTTTGGTCATGGTTTTTTGGCAATCTAAGAGATCATTTAACGAGTTGTGGTATGGGTGATCGTATGTCACAAGATGGGAAGAGTATGAATCCTGAAGATTGTTCAGATTAAATATAAATCGTTTGTGTTTGTTTCAGATTCTAACTGAAAGTGATGAACAATCGAGGTTCGTTAAATGACTTGCTTCGTTGCGTTTTTCAGCGTTCATCATGAGGTATGAATTACGATTTAATCCAAAAGTTTAGTAGTTAGATTTTCTTTATAATATGAACTTTTTGATGTTAAATGAAAACGAATACTCACGATGAGTTTTCTGAACGATTATGAAGATTTTAGCAGTTTAGAAACATCATGCATTGATATATTATCAACAAGTTGAGACAGGCTATGCTTCTTTGATTAACACTGTGCACACCAAATATTTGATGAAATGTCCAAATGGAAAAGGGCAAGTTTTGTGAATTATTTAACTTGGCAAGTTTTAATGTGTTGCATTTAGCTAAACTCGGTCAAAAGGAATCATCTTATAGTGTGCAAACTGAAGGTAGCTCTCATGTGTTACATTCACTTATATGGTGTTTGAAGAAATGAATGAGACCGACTTAGTTATATGCCTGTGGCAGGTATCCATATCTTTTACCTAAATATGAATATTTAAGATCTTATATTGACTTGTGAAATTTAATTTGATTATGTGCATGTTTTGTAGTTTGTAGCTGATTATACACAAGTGCATATGTGTAGGGTTTCAAGGCAATGAATGTGAGTTTATGAAAATACTTCATTGTTTTAGTCCAAGATTGTTAAGTTTAAATATTATTTATTTTTGAGAACCCATTTATGGGTTAAATTTAACAATTGTTTTTTTTTTTTAAAAAAATTGTTGTTTATTTGGTATTTTTTAGCTATTACAGTGGTAGAAGAATAGGGCAATTCAAAATCAAATGGTTAGATGGTTTTAACTTAAATGGGAAGAGTATGAATCCCAAAGATTGTTCAGATTAAATATAAACCGTTTGTGTTTGTTTCTTTCTTCAATTGTCTTCATTGATCTTTTATCTTACAATACAGGATTTGCTGATGGAATAACAATGCAAATAGCAAATGGCACACATTGTAGATAACACATTGTGGATGGAATACAAGGATATTGGTCCTACATTGAAAAGGGTATTGAGTATTTTGCTCGTGCGTACGGCTACCATATTCAATAATGTTCTCGTGCAGCTGCACCAACACGCCTAATTCATGTATGTTACCCTTTTGTTTTGTCATGAATAACAAATGCAACTATAATTAGAAAACTTTAAGTCCATTTATATGAAAACAGATTGTTTGTTGCATTTGAGACTACATTTTCAACAAACAGATTGTTTGAAAACATATTGTCTGAAAAAGATCGTACTAGAACAACCCAAACAGTGTAGCAGTGATTGAAATGATTCTTATTTATCAAGAGGTATTTACACACTCGTGTGTACATTATTGCTTAATTTTATGTGTATGTTTTAACTATTACTATATTGAATTAAAGTCGATTTGGAATAAAGGACTTTTTAAGATGATTTTTGATGATAATTATCATAATTTCATGATTTTGGATCTATAAAGACAGGTTGTAGTTTTAGTTTTATACTCCCTATTTGAAACAGGAATCCTGAAACGACGCCGAGAATCTTTTTTCAAAATTTTATTAATCACAATTTCAAAATCGGTAACTATCTCTTTGGCAAAATTGGCAACTGTCTTTTCGCGGTAGTCCATAAAGTAAATGTTGAGAAAAGCGACACCGAATTATAGCAAAGCGCTAATAATACTCGAAATAATGACAATAAAGGAACACCAAGATTTAACGTGGAAAACCCCAATAGGGTAAAAACCACGTGCAAGGAAAGAAACGTTTCACTAATAAGAATAATAGGAATTATACTTCTCTCTAATTACAAGGATAAGCACTAATCTTTATATCTCTTGTAATTAGGAGATTAATACTCACTAACTCTCTATTTAACTCTTTTAGTATACAATGGAGAATGTGTTTTGGGATGAGAAATGAGCATGGTTAAGGCTCATATTTATACTACTAGAAATGTGGTAGGTGAATGTGTAAGGAAGTTTACCTAGTCAAATTTGTCTACACAAGTTGTAGGTACCAACTTATTACCACAATATACATGTAGTGTTTGACCAAATGTATCAACCACCCACCTTTCACCATTAATATTTCAACAATCTCCCACTTGAAGATTTGATTGAAGCCCAATAAATCTTCACACGATAATCCTTCATTGCCAATGATGTTGCTTACGTCTCTGCTAGGCCGCATGAGGAACGACACCAAATAAACTTGTCACGGTTGATTAACTTTGTTAGAAAATCAGCCACATTATTATCTGTGACGACCCGGAAATTTTTGACTAAATTTAAACTTTATCTTTATATTATTCTGACACGATAAGCAATGTTTGTTAAGTTAAATCTCAAGAATTTTAAACTGTGTTCATACATTCATTATAACCTCGACCAAATTCCGACGATTCACGAACCGTTATATATAAATAGATATGTATATGTATATATATATTATAACTTGAGAATATTAATAAAGTATTAAACGTATAATACCTTACACGAACGTATTTGTTTCAATATGATTTTCGATGAAATTAAAAAAAATATTAAATGATTGAATTATCAGAAACATTGAATTATGATTACAAGTCTCTGTTGAGAGGTCCACTATGATTTGAGAAAATCTATTCCTCTTAACGATATTCAGAATAATTTGTAAAGCTATTTATAAATAAAAACAAAAAGTGTCATTTACGAAAGTTAGACAAAAGTTAGTGGAGAATTGGTTTCCATAATATTCTATTAATTTAGTTTCAAAAGTACAAAAAAAACGTTTTCAGTTTAAAAAGAACTTTATTATTAAAACGTATGTATGTTTTATAAATATCTAGAACCACTTTTGACAACTCATTACTTAACCAGTATGATAAAGATAACGATATTTATATTTTATTTTATTAAATATATATAATGATTTAAATTAATATTATATATACTTATACGCGTATTATATGTATATAGTTTTATACTTTTACTATACTTTAACTTTACCTTTACTTTACTTTTATTTTACTTTAACTTTAATAATTCATACTTTAATAATTCAATTTAATAATTCATACTTTAATAATTCACTTTAATAATTCATACTTTAATAATTCACTTTAATAATTCACTTTAATAATTCATACTTTAATAATTCATACTTTAATAATTCACTTTAATAATTCATTTTAATAATTCATACTTTAATAATTCACTTTAATAATTCAAAAATATGTTATAAATAGAATTCAATAGGTTTCATTATTTCATAGAAACTTGAAAATATATTTCTCTAAACTCTCTCAATCGAATTACACATATATATTTTCTTTGTATTATTTCAAGATATTATTAGTATACATAAAATATTACGACGGAGTGATGTCCGAGTGATTTCAAAATAGTTTTTGAATGAGTCGAAGCTAAGGAAATTATGGGTTATAGCTATGGAGGTGATGGTTATGGTTCATGGGTATGCTCGTGAGGTCAATCTAGTGTTTATCATCTCCGTTGCGTCTACGTACTTTCCTGCAATATTGAATCTCAATATTGATACGTGAGCACTCATAACTTAACTTTTATATATCAATAGTGTATTCCTGACTAGTGCTCGAGTATATAGGATTATGCATGCTTGTACATTCGATATTCTCCTTAGATAGGTTTGTTGAATCCTGAATTAGATACATATGCTACTGAGATAGGGTATATGATATGCATGTCATTGGAAAGCTTGCGAAAAATTAAGAACTTTTCATTTAGATATCGAATGGTTTCGATGAACGGATTAGAAGTTATAGTCAACTGAATTTTAGTATTATTGTTAAAATGATTATTATTACTATCGTCGCTATTATTTTAATAGAAATATCATTGTTATTATAAAATATCATTATTACTATTATGTTAGTATTATCATTTTATCATAATACCATTTTTAGTAAATATAAATATTGTTATAGAATAATAATAATTATTATTACAAAATAATACAACTTTTACTTATTATTATTATGATCAATATTATTTTATCAAATAAATAGGGGATACAAAGATATTCTTCACCACGCGTAATATAATTACATTAATAATACTTACCACTATAGTTTTACGATATTAAGTGAACTTTATAAATTTTACTACTTAAGATATATAAAAGTATATATTATATATAAACGTTAATATAAATTTTTATTAATAAATGACTTTTATTATTATAAAATCTAATAAATATATTTAAATATATAAAACGACTATAGTTAAGTTATATAATAAACACGTATAAATTTTAGAAGTCATTTTGGGTCAAGTTGACTTTTGCATATTAGTCTCGAGCATTAGGATTGTGGTACACTATGACTTGACCAAAAATTGTTAGACAAATATTGACCAACATATAAATATATATAATTAATATAGGTTCGTGAATCCGAGGCCAACCTTGCACTTGTTAAATGACGTTATATGTATTTTTACTACGAAATACAGTATGGTGAGTTTCATTTGCTCCCTTTTTAATTGCTTTTGCAATATATATTTTTTGGGCTGAGAATACATGCGATGTTTTATAAATGTTTTACGAAATAGGCACAAGTACTAAAACTAATTCTATGTGGGTTTAAACCAGAAATATACCCTTAGCTTGGTAACATTAAACTACTTGTCTATGTACGGTAGGCGCGAATCCTAAAGATAGATCTATTGGGCCTGACAAACCCCATCCTGACTATGGGATGCTTTAGTACTTCGAGGTTATTTTAAACACACCTGATCTGGTGTACTTAAGAGGGTAAAACATGAATGTTAAGGCTTGTTACCGGGTGCCTACAACTTATAGAATACTTTTATACACTTGCGAGTGTACATATATTTATAAACCAAAATCTTGTGGTCTATTAATATATTGAAATGATTGTTATGATAAACCTATGAACTCACCAACCTTTTGGTTGACACTTTAAAGCATGTTTATTCTCAGTTATTAAAGAAATCTTCCGCTGTGCATTAGCTCATTTTAAGGATATTACTTGGAGTCATTCATGGCATATTTTGAAAGACGTTGCATTCGAGTCATTGAGTTCATCAAGATTATTATTATGTCAATTATAGTTGAATGTATTATCAAATGGTGTGCATGCCGTCAACTTTCGTTGTAAAGAAAGTTTGTCTTTTAAAAAACGAATGCAATGTTTGTAAAATGTATCATATAGAGGTCAAATACCTCGCGATGTAATCAACTATTGTGAATCGTTTATAATATATATGAACGGGTCCTTTCATTATCAGTATGAATTTTCTGCATATCCACGGTTCCTTCTTCCACTTTCTCACGAACGAAGTGATACTGAACTCGTATATGCTTTGTCTTTGAATGAAATGCCAGATTCCTTGCAAGATGCAAGGCACTCTGGTTGTCACAAAATAGAATGATATTCTCTTGTTTATGCCCGAGTTCCTCCAACAACATCTTCAACCATACTGCCTCTTTAGTAGCTTGAGTAGCTGCTACATATTCTGCTTCTGTTGTTGACGTTGCCACAACTGACTGCAGTTTTGAAACCCAGCTTACTGTTCCACCACAAAGTTTGAAAACATATGCAGTGGTAGATTTACTTTTATCGATATCACCTGCATAATCTGAATCAACATACCCTTTGACAATAAATTCCGGTTCCCCATAACATAATGCAACATCTAAGGTTCCCTTGATGTATTTAAGGATCCTCTTTACCGCATTCCAATGCTCTTTACCAGGATTCGCCATGTACCGACTAACTACTCCCACTGCATGTGCAATGTATGGTCTTGTACATATCATTGCGAACATTAAACTTCCCACTGCTGATGCATACGGTACGCGAGACATCTCCTTCCTCTCGTATTCACTGCTAGGACACATAACGGAGGATAACTTGAGATTAGTAGGAAGTGGGGTTGAGATTGGCTTACTATCTTGCATATTGAAGCGCTGCAAGACTTTCTTCAAATAATTCTTTTGAGAAAGCCAAATCTTCCTATTATCTCTGTCTCGGTGAATTTGCATCCCGAGAATCTTGTTTGCGGCACCCAAGTCTTTCATTTCAAACTCCCTAGCTAATTGAGCCTTCAGCTCATTAATACGATCTTTGTTGGGGCCTGCAACCAACATGTCGTCTACATATAACAGCAAAATGACAAAATCATTGTCCTGAAACCTCTTGAAATATGCACAAGGGTCTGCATAAAGTCTGTTATATTCAAGGCTCATTATGAAAGAATCAAATCTCTTGTACCAGCATCTCGGCCTCTGTTTGAGACCATACAGAGATTTCTTTAACCTGCAAACCAAGTTCTTTTTTCCTTGTAGTTCAAAACCTTCTGGTTGAAGCATATAAATTTCTTTTTCAAGATTTCCATGAAGAAATGCAGTTTTCACATCTAGCTGCTCTAGATGCAAATCAAATGTAGCACACATCGCTAGAACTACTCGAATTGTCGTAAGTCGAACCACAGGATAAAATATTTCATTAAAGTCCGTACCTTCTTTCTAAGCATATCGTTTAACCACCAGTCTTGCACGATACCGCTCCACTTGATCATCGCCATTTCGCTTGATCTTATACACACATTTATTTCCAATAGGTTTTCTACCTTTCGGCTGTAGTGACCCGAACTTTTCCATGTTTATATATATTAATTGAGATTGATATTTACATGATTAAATGTTTCCAACATGTTAAGCAATCAAACTTGTTAAGACTTGATTAATTGAAATATGTTTCATATAGACAATTGACCACCCAAGTTGACCGGTGATTCACGAACGTTAAAACTTGTAAAAACTATATGATGACATATATATGGATATATATATAGTTAACATGATACTATGATAAGTAAACATATCATTAAGTATATTAACAATGAACTACATATGTAAAAACAAGACTACTAACTTAATGATTTTTAAACGAGACATATATGTAACGGTTATCGTTGTAAAGACATTTAATGTATATATATAATATTAAGAGATATTCATACATGATAATATCATGATAATATAATAATTTAAAATCTCATTTGATATTATAAACATTGGGTTAACAACATTTAACAAGATTGTTAACATAAAGGTTTCAAAACAACACTTACATGTAACGACTAACGATGACTTAACGACTCAGTTAAAATGTATATATATGTAGTGTTTTAATATGTATTTATACACTTTTGAAAGACTTCAATACACTTATCAAAATACTTCTACTTAACAAAAATGCTTACAATTACATCCTCGTTCAGTTTCATCAACAATTCTACTCGTATGCACCCGTATTCGTACTCGTACAATACACAGCTTTTAGATGTATGTACTATTGGTATATACACTCCAATGATCAGCTCTTAGTAGCCCATGTGAGTCACCTAACACATGTGGGAACCATCATTTGGCAACTAGCATGAAATATCTCATAAAATTACAAAAATATGAGTAATCATTCATGACTTATTTACATGAAAACAAAATTACATATCCTTTATATCTAATCCATACACCAACGACCAAAAACACCTACAAATACTTTCATTCTTCAATTTTCTTCATCTAATTGATCTCTCTCAAGTTCTATCTTCAAGTTCTAAGTGTTCTTCATAAATTCTACAAGTTCTAGTTACATAAAATCAAGAATACTTTCAAGTTTGCTAGCTCACTTCCAATCTTGTAAGGTGATCATCCAACCTCAAGAAATCTTTGTTTCTTACAGTAGGTTATCATTCTAATACAAGGTAATAATCATATTCAAACTTTGGTTCAATTTCTATAACTATAACAGTCTTATTTCAAGTGATGATCTTACTTGAACTTGTTTTCGTGTCATGATTCTGCTTCAAGAACTTCGAGCCATCCAAGGATCCGTTGAAGCTAGATCCATTTTTCTCTTTTCCAGTAGGTTTATCCAAGGAACATAAGGTAGTATTGATGTTCATAACATCATTCGATTCATACATATAAAGCTATCTTATTCGAAGGTTTAAACTTGTAATCACTAGAACATAGTTTAGTTAATTCTAAACTTGTTCGCAAATAAAAGTTAATCCTTCTAACTTGACTTTTAAAATCAACTAAACACATGTTCTATATCTATATGATATGCTAACTTATTGATTTAAAACCTGGAAACACGAAAAACACCGTAAAACCGGATTTACGCCGTCGTAGTAACACCGCGGGCTGTTTTGGGTTAGTTAATTAAAAACTATGATAAACTTTGATTTAAAAGTTGTTATTCTGAGAAAATGATTTTTATTATGAACATGAAACTATATCCAAAAATTATGGTTAAACTCAAAGTGGAAGTATGTTTTCTAAAATGGTCATCTAGACGTCGTTCTTTCGACTAAAAATGACTACCTTTACAAAAATGACTTGTAACTTATTTTTCCGACTATAAACCTATACTTTTTCTGTTTAGATTCATAAAATAGAGTTCCATATGAAACCATAGCAATTTGATTCACTCAAAACGGATTTAAAATGAAGAAGTTATGGGTAAAACAAGATTGGATAATTTTTCTCATTTTAGCTACGTGAAAATTGGTAACAAATCTATTCCAACCATAACTTAATCAACTTGTATTGTATATTATATAATCTTGAGATACCATAGACACGTATACAATGTTTAAACCTATCATGTCGACACATCTATATATATTTCGGAACAACCATAGACACTCTATATATGAATGTTGGAGTTAGCTATACAGGGTTGAGGTTGATTCCAAAATATATATAGTTTGAGTTGTGATCAATACTGAGATACGTATACACTGGGTCGTGGATTGATTCAAGATAATATTTAATGATTTATTTCTGTACATCTAACTGTGGACAACTAGTTGTAGGTTACTAACGAGGACAGCTGACTTAATAAACTTAAAACATCAAAATATATTAAAAGTGTTGTAAATATATTTTGAACATACTTTGATATATATGTATATATTGTTATAGGTTCGTGAATCAACCAGTGGCCAAGTCTTACTTCCCGACGAAGTAAAAATCTGTGAAAGTGAGTTATAGTCCCACTTTTAAAATCTAATATTTTTGGGATGATAATACATGCAGGTTTTATAAATGATTTACAAAATAGACACAAGTACGTGAAACTACATTCTATGGTTGAATTATCGAAATTGAATATGTCCCTTTTTATTAAGTCTGGTAATCTAAGAATTAGGGAACAGACACCCTAATTGACGCGAATCCTAAAGATAGATCTATTGGGCCTAACAAACCCCATCCAAAGTACCGGATGCTTTAGTACTTCGAAATTTATATCATATCCGAAGGGTGTCCCGGAATGATGGGGATATTCTTATATATGCATCTTGTTAATGTCGGTTACCAGGTGTTCACCATATGAATGATTTTTATCTCTATGTATGGGATGTGTATTGAAATATGAAATCTTGTGGTCTATTGTTACGATTTGATATATATAGGTTAAACCTATAACTCACCAACATTTTTGTTGACGTTTTAAGCATGTTTATTCTCAGGTGATTATTAAGAGCTTCCGCTGTCGCATACTTAAATAAGGACGAGATTTGGAGTCCATGCTTGTATGATATTGTGTAAAAAAACTGCATTCAAGAAACTTATTTTTGTTGTAACATATTTGTATTGTAAACCATTATGTAATGGTCATGTGTAAACAGGATATTTTAGATTATCATTATTTGATAATCTACGTAAAGCTTTTTAAACCTTTATTGATGAAATAAAGGTTATGGTTTGTTTTAAAATGAATGCAGTCTTTGAAAAACGTCTCATATAGAGGTCAAAACCTCGCAACGAAATCAATTAATATGGAACGTTTTTAATCAATAAGAACGGGACATTTCAGTTGGTATCCGAGCGTTGGTCTTAGAGAACCAGAATTTTGCATTAGTGTGTCTTATCGAGTTTGTTAGGATGCATTAGTGAGTCTGGACTTCGACCGTGTTTACTTGAAAAATGATTGCTTAACAAATTTTGTTGGAAACTATATATTTTTAACATGTGAATATTATGTGATATATTAATCTCTTAACGCGTTTGATATTATGTGATAGATGTCTACCTCTAGAACAAGTCCCATTGACTCACCTAATAATAATGAAGAGTTAAATGTAAATTGGAATGATTCGTGGACTGATTCACAAGTTCCCGAAGAGGAACCGGAAGAAGAGTCGGAACCAGAAGAAGAATCGGAACCGGAAGAAGAATCGGAACCGGATGAAGAAATAGAACCGGTGGGGGAAATAATAAAACGGTTGAGTAAAAGAAAATCCTCAACCAACCGACCAAGGTTAATTATGGTCAATGGTGTTTCCGCCAAGGAAGCAAAATATTGGGAGGATTACCAATTCTCCGATGAATCGGATTCCGACGAGAATTCCGATGATGTCATAGAAATTACCCCAACTGAATTTAAAAAGGCAAAAGAAAATAATAAGGGAAAGGGCATAAAAATAGAGAAATCTAATTCCAACCCCGATGAACTTTATATGTATCGTCAACCCCCGAAGTCCTTAAATTGTAACAATGACCCGGGAACCTCTAAACCACCAGGTTTTTCTAAACCAATGTGGATAACGACGGCTCGTATTAGGGGAACATCATATATCCCTAGAAACTTGGCAAAACGAACCAAAACCGAAGAAGAAGAAACAAGCGAGTCGGAATAAGATAGTTGTATTCGTGTGGTGTAATATAAGTAATATAGTGTGCTTATGCTTTATGATATATGTAAAAATTGCTTGTATTAATAAGTATTTTTTTTATGAATCTAACTCTTGTCTATTTTACAGTATAAAAACACAAAATGGATAGACAACCCAATATTTTAAGAGACCTACCCGGAGACATGATTGATGAAATCTTGTCTAGAGTCGGTCAGAATTCTTCGGCACAACTATTTAAGGCGAGATCAGTTTGTAAGACATTCGAAGAACGTTCCAAGAATGCCTTGGTTTATAAAAGGCTTTTGTTCGAAAGATGGGGGATATCACATTGGGAAATCCATAAGTTACGATGTGTTTACTTTGACGCATATATTGCGGGGAACCCAAATGCTATTTTACGCAATGGGTTAAGAAATTATTTTGACTCAATATATCAGAATATTGGACTTCGTGATTTAGAAAAAGCGGCTAACATGCAACATAAAGAAGCATGTTATGCTTACGGATTAGTAATGTTCGCTTCTCACCAAAGTGAGAACAAGAACATCGGCCTACAACTATTAAACAAAACGTTCCCACAAGTGACGGAGTCGGTAATTGGGGTAAGAAATGAGGTTTTTAGATTGTTACGGGACTGTTGGACATTACGTAACCCTCGTCCCTTTGACGACGTTACAACACGCTGTCTTATCAACGGCCATAACGGTTATGTTCCACAAGACCAAGGATGGGAAGTAGTCCTAGTAAAACCAGAATGCATGACTTGTTTCTGGACGTATGAATTACGTGTCTTTATTGCCTTTGCTGAACGACTTGTGTACTAGCTAGAATTATCTTCACAACTATCTTGTATCAAAGTTATTGTGTGCTATATTTCATGCTTTATGTAAAATAAGCGGTATTGTAAGTTTGTAAAATATTGTATAAAAGTTTGAACGTGAAATATTATTATAATCAGTTTTTCATATAGAATTGTAGTAGTTGAATTGTATATTAGCTACTAAGTATGAACTTAACGGGTAGGTACTACCCGAATTTAAACTTATAAAACGCTAATATGAAGAAAAAGCTTTTATAAATGAGTTCATATTATGCTACGAAATACTATTAACTACTCTTAATATTCTATATGATTAACTTGTTCCATTTGACTATTTTGAAGGAAATGGCACCGACTACTCGACACACCGTAAATATGAATGAAGAGGAATTCCGTACTTTTCTAGCTTCAAACATAGCCGCAGTACAAGCTGCGCTACATACCAACAATAACCTTGGATCTAGCAGTACAGGAAATCGTGTAGGATGCACCTACAAAGAATTCACTACCTGCAAACCTTTGGAATTTGATGGAACCGAAGGACCGATCGGATTGAAACGGTGGACAGAGAAGGTCGAATCGGTGTTTGCCATAAGTAAGTGTACTGAAGAGGACAAAGTGAAGTACGCTACGCATACCTTCACAGGTTCTGCGTTAACATGGTGGAATACCTATCTAGAGCAAGTGGGACAAGACGATGCGTACGCACTACCGTGGTCAGCATTCAAGCACTTGATGAACGAGAAGTACCGTCCCAGAACCGAGGTCAATAAGCTCAAGAAAGAACTTAGAGGGTTACGAACCCAAGGATTTGATATTACCACGTACGAAAGACGATTCACAGAATTATGCCTATTGTGTCCGGGAGCATTCGAAGATGAGGAAGAGAAGATCGACGCGTTTGTGAAAGGATTACCGGAAAGAATCCAAGAAGATATAAGTTCACACGAGCCCGCCTCCATACAACAGGCATGTAGAATGGCTCACAAACTAGTGAACCAGATTGAAGAAAGAATTAAAGAACAGACTGCTGAAGAGGCCAATGTGAAGCAAGTCAAAAGAAAGTGGGAGGAAAACGGTGATAAGAATCACCAATACAATAACAACAGCAATTACAACAATAATCGCAACAATTATCCCAACAATCGCAACATCAATCGCAACTACAACAAACGGCTCAACAACAACAACAACAACAGCAACTACAACAATCATCCCAACAACAATAATAACCGCAACAACAACAACAATCAGAAGCAGCTATGCCAAAGGTGTGAAAAGTATCACTCGGGGTTCTGCACCAAATTTTGCAACAAGTGTAAAAGAAATGGTCATAGCGCGGCGAAGTGTGAGGTCTACGGACCAGGGTTTAATAGAACGAAAGGAACAAATGGTGTCGGAACGAGTAATGGCGGAGCAAGTAGTGTCGGAGCAAGTTATGCCAATGTAGTTTGTTATAAATGTGGAAAACCGGGCCACATTATTAGAAATTGCCCGAACCAGGAGAACATGAATGGACAAGGCCGCGGAAGAGTTTTCAATATTAATGCGGCAGAGGCACAGGAAGACCCGGAGCTTGTTACGGGTACGTTTCTTATTGACAATAAATCTGCTTACGTCTTATTTGATTCGGGTGCGGATAGAAGCTATATGAGTAGAGATTTTTGTGCTAAATTAAGTTGTCCATTGACGCCTTTGGATAGTAAATTTTTACTCGAATTAGCAAATGGTAAATTAATTTCAGCAGATAATATATGTCGGAATCGAGAAATTAAACTGGTTAGCGAAACATTTAAGATTGATTTGATACCAGTAGAGTTAGGGAGTTTTGATGTGATAATCGGTATGGACTGGTTGAAAGAAGTGAAAGCAGAGATCGTTTGTTACAAAAATGCAATTCGCATTATACGAGAAAAAGGAAAACCCTTAATGGTGTACGGAGAAAAGGGCAACACGAAGCTACATCTTATTAGTAATTTGAAGGCACAAAAACTAATAAGAAAAGGTTGTTATGCTGTTCTAGCACACGTCGAGAAAGTACAAACTGAAGAAAAGAGCATCAATGATGTTCCCATTGCAAAAGAATTTCCCGATGTATTTCCGAAAGAATTACCGGGATTACCCCCACATCGATCTGTTGAATTTCAAATAGATCTTGTACCAGGAGCTGCACCAATAGCTCGTGCTCCTTACAGACTCACACCCAGCGAGATGAAAGAACTGAAAAGCCAATTACAAGAACTTTTAGAGCGTGGTCCAAGCACATCACCGTGGGGAGCTCCTGTTTTGTTTGTCAAGAAGAAAGATGGTACATTCAGGTTGTGTATCGACTACCGAGAGTTGAACAAACTTACCATCAAGAACCGCTACCCACTACCGAGAATCGACGACTTATTTGATCAACTACAAGGCTCGTCTGTTTATTCAAAGATTGACTTACGTTCCGGGTATCATCAAATGCGGGTGAAAGAAGATGATATTCCAAAGACTGCTTTCAGAACACGTTACGGTCATTATGAGTTTATGGTCATGCCGTTTGGTTTAACTAATGCACCAGCTGTGTTCATGGACCTTATGAACCGAGTGTGTGGACCATACCTTGACAAGTTTGTCATTGTTTTCATTGATGACATACTTATTTACTCAAAGAATGACCAAGAACACGGTGAACATTTGAGAAAGGTGTTAGAAGTATTGAGGAAGGAAGAATTGTACGCTAAGTTTTCAAAGTGTGCATTTTGGTTGGAAGAAGTTCAATTCCTCGGTCACATAGTGAACAAAGAAGGTGTTAAGGTGGATCCGGCAAAGATAGAAACTGTTGAAAAGTGGGAAACCCCGAAAACTCCGAAACACATACGCCAGTTTTTAGGACTAGCTGGTTACTACAGAAGGTTCATCCAAGACTTTTCCAGAATAGCAAAACCCTTGACTGCATTAACGCATAAAGGGAAGAAATTTGAATGGAAGGATGAACAAGAGAAAGCGTTTCAGTTATTGAAGAAAAAGCTAACTACGGCACCTATATTGTCATTGCCTGAAGGGAATGATGATTTTGTGATTTATTGTGACGCATCAAAGCAAGGTCTCGGTTGTGTATTAATGCAACGAACGAAGGTGATTGCTTATGCGTCTAGACAATTGAAGATTCACGAGCAAAATTATACGACGCATGATTTGGAATTAGGCGCGGTTGTTTTTGCATTAAAGACTTGGAGGCACTACTTATATGGGGTCAAAAGTATTATATATACCGACCACAAAAGTCTTCAACACATATTTAATCAGAAACAACTGAATATGAGGCAGCGTAGGTGGATTGAATTGTTGAATGATTACGACTTTGAGATTCGTTACCACCCGGGGAAGGCAAATGTGGTAGCCGATGCCTTGAGCAGGAAGGACAGAGAACCCATTCGAGTAAAATCTATGAATATAATGATTCATAATAACCTTACTACTCAAATAAAGGAGGCGCAACAAGGAGTTTTAAAAGAAGGAAATTTAAAGGATGAAATACCCAAAGGATCGGAGCAGCATCTTAATATTCGGGAAGACGGAACCCGGTATAGGGCTGAAAGGATTTGGGTACCAAAATTTGGAGATATGAGAGAAATGGTACTTAGAGAAGCTCATAAAACCAGATACTCAATACATCCTGGAACGGGGAAGATGTACAAGGATCTCAAGAAACATTTTTGGTGGCCGGGTATGAAAGCCGATGTTGCTAAATATGTAGGAGAATGTTTGACGTGTTCTAAGGTCAAAGCTGAGCATCAGAAACCATCAGGTCTACTTCAACAACCCGAAATCCCGGAATGGAAATGGGAAAACATTACCATGGATTTCATCACTAAATTGCCAAGGACTGCAAGTGGTTTTGATACTATTTGGGTAATAGTTGATCGTCTCACCAAATCAGCACACTTCCTACCAATAAGAGAAGATGACAAGATGGAGAAGTTAGCACGACTGTATTTGAAGGAAGTCGTCTCCAGACATGGAATACCAATCTCTATTATCTCTGATAGGGATGGCAGATTTATTTCAAGATTCTGGCAGACATTACAGCAAGCATTAGGAACTCGTCTAGACATGAGTACTGCCTATCATCCACAAACTGATGGGCAGAGTGAAAGGACGATACAAACGCTTGAAGACATGCTACGAGCATGTGTTATTGATTTCGGAAACAGTTGGGATCGACATCTACCGTTAGCAGAATTTTCCTACAACAACAACTACCATTCAAGCATTGAGATGGCACCGTTTGAAGCACTTTATGGCAGAAAGTGCAGGTCTCCGATTTGTTGGAGTGAAGTGGGGGATAGACAGATTACGGGTCCGGAGATTATACAAGAAACTACCGAGAAGATCATCCAAATTCAACAACGGTTGAAAACCGACCAAAGTCGACAAAAGAGCTACGCTGACATTAAAAGAAAGGATATAGAATTTGAAATTGGAGAGATGGTCATGCTTAAAGTTTCACCTTGGAAAGGCGTTGTTCGATTTGGTAAACGAGGGAAATTAAATCCAAGGTATATTGGACCATTCAAGATTATTGATCGTGTCGGACCAGTAGCTTACCGACTTGAGTTACCTCAACAACTCGCGGCTGTACATAACACTTTCCACGTCTCGAATTTGAAGAAATGTTTTGCTAAAGAAGATCTCACTATTCCGTTAGATGAAATCCAAATCAACGAAAAACTTCAATTCATCGAAGAACCCGTCGAAATAATGGATCGTGAGGTTAAAAGACTTAAGCAAAACAAGATACCAATTGTTAAGGTTCGATGGAATGCTCGTAGAGGACCCGAGTTCACCTGGGAGCGTGAAGATCAGATGAAGAAGAAATACCCGCATCTATTTCCAGAAGATTCGTCAACACCTTCAACAGCTTAAAATTTCGGGACGAAATTTATTTAACGGGTAGGTACTGTAGTGACCCGAACTTTTCCATGTTTATATATATTAATTGAGATTGATATTTACATGATTAAATTTTTCCAACATGTTAAGCAATCAAACTTGTTAAGACTTGATTAATTGAAATATGTTTCATATAGACAATTGACCACCCAAGTTGACCGGTGATTCACGAACGTTAAAACTTGTAAAAACTATATGATGACATATATATGGATATATATATAGTTAACATGATACTATGATAAGTAAACATATCATTAAGTATATTAACAATGAACTACATATGTAAAAACAAGACTACTAACTTAATGATTTTTAAACGAGACATATATGTAACGATTATCGTTGTAAAGACATTTAATGTATATATATAATATTAAGAGATATTCATACATGATAATATCATGATAATATAATAATTTAAAATCTCATTTGATATTATAAACATTGGGTTAACAACATTTAACAAGATCGTTAACATAAAGGTTTCAAAACAACACTTACATGTAACGACTAACGATGACTTAACGACTCAGTTAAAATGTATATACATGTAGTGTTTTAATATGTAATCATACACTTTTGAAAGACATCAAGACACTTATCAAAATACTTCTACTTAACAAAAATTCTTACAATTACATCCTCGTTCAGTTTCATCAACAATTCTACTCGTGTGCACCCGTATTCGTACTCGTACAATACACAGCTTTTAGATGTATGTACTATTGGTATATACACTCCAATGATCAGCTCTTAGCAGCCCATGTGAGTCACCTAACACATGTGGGAACCATCATTTGGCAACTAGCATGAAATATCTCATAAAATTATAAAAATATGAGTAATCATTCATGACTTATTTATATGAAAACAAAATTACATATCCTTTATATCTAATCCATACACCAACGACCAAAAATACCTACAAACACTTTCATTCTTCAATTTTCTTCATCTAATTAATCTCTCTCAAGTTCTATCTTCAAGTTCTAAGTGTTCTTCATAAATTCTACAAGTTCTAGTTACATAAAATCAAGAATACTTTCAAGTTTGCTAGCTCACTTCCAATCTTGTAAGGTGCTCATCCAACCTCAAGAAATCTTTGTTTCTTATAGTAGGTTATCATTCTAATACAAGGTAATAATCATATTCAAACTTTGGTTCAATTTCTATAACTATAACAATCTTATTTCAAGTGATGATCTTACTTGAACTTGTTTTCGTGTTATGATTCTGCTTCAAGAACTTCGAGCCATCCAAGGATCCGTTGAAGCTAGATCCATTTTTCTCTTTTCCAGTAGGTTTATCCAAGGAACTTAAGGTAGTAATGATGTTCATAACATCATTCGATTCATACATATAAAGCTATCTTATTCGAAGGTTTAAACTTGTAATCACTAGAACATAGTTTAGTTAATTCTAAACTTGTTCGCAAATAAAAGTTAATCCTTCTAACTTGACTTTTAAAATCAACTAAACACATGTTCTATATCTATATGATATGCTAACTTAATGATTTAAAACCTGGAAACACGAAAAACACCGTAAAACCGGATTTACGCCGTCGTAGTAACACCGCGGGCTGTTTTGGGTTAGTTAATTAAAAACTATGATAAACTTTGATTTAAAAGTTGTTATTCTGAGAAAATGATTTTTATTATGAACATGAAACTATATCCAAAAATTATGGTTAAACTCAAAGTGGAAGTATGTTTTCTAAAATGGTCATCTAGACGTCGTTCTTTCGACTGAAATGACTACCTTTACAAAAATGACTTGTAACTTATTTTTCTGACTATAAACCTATACTTTTTCTGTTTAGATTCATAAAATAGAGTTCAATATGAAACCATAGCAATTTGATTCACTCAAAACGGATTTAAAATGAAGAAGTTATGGGTAAAACAAGATTGGATAATTTTTCTCATTTTAGCTACGTGAAAATTGGTAACAAATCTATTCCAACCATAACTTAATCAACTTGTATTGTATATTATGTAATCTTGAGATACCATAGACACGTATACAATGTTTCGACCTATCATGTCGACACATCTATATATATTTCAGAACAACCATAGACACTCTATATGTGAATGTTGGAGTTAGCTATACAGGGTTGAGGTTGATTCCAAAATATATATAGTTTGAGTTGTGATCAATACTGAGATACGTATACACTGGGTCGTGGATTGATTCAAGATAATATTTAACGATTTATTTCTGTACATCTAACTGTGGACAACTAGTTGTAGGTTACTAACGAGGACAGCTGACTTAATAAACTTAAAACATCAAAATATATTAAAAGTGTTGTAAATATATTTTGAACATACTTTGATATATATGTATATATTGTTATAGGTTCGTGAATCAACCAGTGGCCAAGTCTTACTTCCCTACGAAGTAAAAATCTGTGAAAGTGAGTTATAGTCCCACTTTTAAAATCTAATATTTTTGGGATGAGAATACATGCAGGTTTTATAAATGATTTACAAAATAGACACAAGTACGTGAAACTACATTCTATGGTTGAATTATCGAAATTGAATATGTCCCTTTTTATTAAGTCTGGTAATCTAAGAGTTAGGGAACAGACACCCTAATTGACGCGAATCCTAAAGATAGATCTATTGGGCCTAACAAACCCCATCCAAAGTACCAGATGCTTTAGTACTTCGAAATTTATATCATATCCGAAGGGTGTCCCAGAATGATGGGAATATTCTTATATATGCATCTTGTTAATGTCGGTTACCAGGTGTTCACCATATGAATGATTTTTATCTCTATGTATGGGATGTGTATTGAAATATGAAATCTTGTGGTCTATTGTTACGATTTGATATATATAGGTTAAACCTATAACTCACCAACATTTTTGTTGACGTTTTAAGCATGTTTATTCTCAGGTGATTATTAAGAGCTTCCGCTGTCGCATACTTAAATAAGGACGAGATTTGGAGTCCATGCTTGTATGATATTGTGTAAAAAAACTGCATTCAAGAAACTTATTTTTGTTGTAACATATTTGTATTGTAAACCATTATGTAATGGTCATGTGTAAACAGGATATTTTAGATTATCATTATTTGATAATCTATGTAAAGCTTTTTAAACCTTTATTGATGAAATAAAGGTTATGGTTTGTTTTAAAATGAATGCAGTCTTTGAAAAACGTCTCATATAGAGGTCAAAACCTCGCAACGAAATCAATTAATATGGAACGTTTTTAATCTATAAGAACGGGACATTTCATCGGCAATGGCACAAGTTCCCATGTTTTATTTTTATGAAGAGCTTCAATTTCTTCCTGCATAGCCATCATCCACTGAGATGCATCTGAATGATTCAGTGCCTCGCGAAGATTTGTTGGCTCTCCTTCCTCTGTTAGAAGACAATATGCAACATTGCTTCCCATAATATAATCCGAGTGCCACCCTGGACGTTTCCTTTCCCGATTAGAAATACGAGTCGCTGGAGCTTCATCAACGACTACTTGATTTTCATCGTGCTCTGGTACTACTTCAGAAGAATCTTTATGAAATTCATTACCCACCTGTATCGGTATAGTTTCTTTTGAAGTGCTAACATCTTCAAGATCTTTGTCTTCTGTAAAGATAACATCTCTGCTGATGACTACTTTGTGGGCTGTGGGGTCCCATAAACGATACCCCTTAACTCCATCAGCATACCCCAAGAACAAACACTTTCTGGACTTTGGATCCAACTTTGTCGTTTCTTGAGAATTGTACATTGCGTACACAGGACTTCCAAATACATCAAGGTCAGAATAATCAACTAGTTTTTCAGTCCACATCTCCATCGGCGATTTCAACTCAATTGCAGTTGATGGTGACCGATTTATCACGTAACAGGCAGTACTTACTGCTTCTGCCCAGAATGATTTCCCCAAGCTTGCAGTTGCCAACATCGCCCTTATTCTATCTAATAAGGTTCTGTTCATCCGCTCTGCCACTCTGTTTTATTGAGGAGTGTATGCCGTCGTGAACTGCCTTTTGATACCTTCTTGTTTGCAGAATTTATCAAATTCATCACCAGTGTATTCTCCTCCATTATCAGTCCTTAAACACTTAATCTTTTTACCAGATTCAAGTTCAACCCACGCTTTGTAAACTTTGAAAACTTCAAACACATCTGCCTTTCTCTTGATTGGGTACACCCAACATCTCCTAGTATAATCATCAATAAATGATACAAAATACTTTGCTCCTCCTAGGGATTGAATTGGTGCTTGCCACACATCAGAGTGAACCAATTCTAGAATCAATTTACTTCTAGAATTTGATGTGTTAAACTGCAGGCGATGCTGCGTGCTGATTACACAATGCTCACAGAAAGGTAGCGATACCTTTGTAAGACCAGGAATAAGATTTCTTTCAACAAGAATCTTCATACCTTGCTCAAACATGTGTCCAAGCTTTTGATGCCATGTCATAGCAACTTTATCACTTGAACTATTCGAAGCAACAGATGCTTCCGATTCCTGTACCGTCTCGCCTTTCAGAATGTATAAATTAGCACCCACCTTTTCTCCTTTCATAAGTACAACTGCGCCTTTCTTGATTATCATGATCTTCTCATGTATCACCATCTTACAACCAAGATCATCCAATTGTCCTAAAGACAATAAGTTCTTCTTCAAACCCTCCACGTGTCGTACACCTTGAATAGTATGAACTATACCATCGTGCATCTTCAGAATGATATCTCCAATTCCAATGATCTTTAGTTCATGATCATTGCAACTATATACAGATCCTACTGAGATACGTTCATATTGTTTGAACCATTCTCTTCTAGGGGTCATGTGAAAAGTAGCTCTCGAGTCAAATAACCAGACATCAACAAATGTCTTTCTGCCTTCATTTGCTACCACTGCCTCACTAACCAAAGCAGTCCCATCATCTGAAGTGCTTGCAATGTTTCCTTGAGGATTTGAGTTATTTAAACTCCGACAATCCTTCTTCAGGTGACCTTTCTTGCCACAATTGTAGCATGTATAGGTCTTCTTCTTTTTAGACTTCGGTTTACCATGATTGTGACTCCCACTTGAACCACGTTCCGTTGATCTCCCTCCTGACACCAATAAGGCCTCCACTTGTCGTGAACCGGCATGTTTGTCCTCCTTGTTATTGCGCCGATTTTCTTCTTCTAGAATAGCAGCCGCAACTTCATCATAGACTAGATACTCCGAGAGAACATTATTGGTTAAGTTAATAATGAGTTGATCATACGAATCAGGTAGACTCTGAAGTAAAAGTTCAGCACATTCTTTTGGCTCTATATTGCAGCTTAATGAAGCAAGTTGAGAAAATAGAGTATTCAAAGAATTAATGTGCTCATTAACTGAAGTAGATTCATTCATGCGTAGCGCATAAAGTTTCCTCTTAAGGAATATCTTGTTGTGGAGTGATTTGGTCTCGTACAATTTTACGAGGTGATCCCAAATCTCTTTCGCCGTCTTCTTTTCTTCTATGCTAGACAAAACGCCATCTGCTAGTACCAGATGAAGATTTGCGATAGCCTGGCCGTCCATCTCTTCCCATTTTTCATCAGTGACTTCGGCTGAACGTCCACTGATGGCCGCCAAACACTTATCCTTTCTCAGGATAGCTTTCATCTTTAGTTTCCATAATGAGAAGTTACTCCCGTTGAACTTTTCAATTTCAAATTTCGTAGACATTGCTATAATCACAATCTTCTTTTCGACTATACTATTTTTCTGAGAAATAGTACCCGGGAACTTTTATCGAGTGAAATTAATCTTACTTATTTTCTGATGTGGACGATCCACTCCAGTAGCAACCACAGAGCATACGATAAGTAGATTAATACACACTAGATATTAGAACCTTAGATCTGATACCACTTGTTGAGAAAAGCGACACCAAATTATAGCAAACCGCTAATAATACTCGAAATAATGACAATAAAGGAACACCAAGATTTAACGTGGAAAACCCCAATAGGGTAAAAACCACGTGCAAGGAAAGAAACGTTTCACTAATAAGAATAATAGGAATTACACTTCTCTCTAATTACAAGGATAAGCACTAATCTTTATATCTCTTGTAATTAGGAGATTAATACTCACTCACTCTCTATTTAACTTTTTTAGTATACAATGGGGAATGTGTTTTGGGATGAGAAATGAGCATGGTTAAGGCTCATATTTATACTACTAGAAATGTGGTAGGTGAATGTGTAAGGAAGTTTACCTAGTCAAATTTGTCTACACAAATTGTAGGTACCAACTTATTACCACAATATACATGTGGTGTTTGACCAAATGTATCAATCACCCACCTTTCACCATTAATATTTCAACAGTAAAGATCTTCTATGTCAGTTAACTTGTCGCAAGGATTGTCGCATGCATTGAATTTTTCAACTATCTTAGCATATGCTGATGATTTGCTACCGGCTACCGGAGAATCAACTGGAGCTTTGCTAGTACTTGGGCTAGATGCCAGATCTTTTTGGATCAGAGGTGAGATATTTGTAACGGGAATGAGCATGGGATCCGACAAGGCAGCATATCGGATTTTTTTTAGAATTCTAAAATTGACCAGAATGAAAATTATCTATAGGTTAGGATTCTAGAACTCTAGAACCATAGATTATTTAGAGGTTAAGATAGAATTGTATGCATAGGTTAACGGTAGATTTGATGAACCTAGTCAATCCGATACTTTCCCTCTACTAGTATTTTCCATATGTAAACCTGAATAGTGAGGATATTATTGGACGCGAACTAGCCGAAAATAATAGACTCGCTAGTATACAACTAAGTCTTGAAACCTAGATGAGCTATGTAGCGTTCGTATATCTACCTGGTATATGAAGTTACGATTTGATGAACCTAGTCGAGTCACCCTTTTAGGTCATAATTATCAACAAATCTTGTGTTTGTTATTTACTTACTAGTTGGTCTGACTTAGTGAGTAAGTAACGAATTAAGTTCGAGTTATAAATATGTTTTCAAAGTTAATTCGAAGCTAGGGGAATTGAAGGTCCAAGTGAACACTCGTTTAATTAACTGTTGTAATCTTTATTTTTTATTATTCAAAATCTCTCTCTTAAAACCCCCCCAAAATAACTAGTTTAACTACTAGTAACGGATCTATTAAATTATCTGCTCTCTGTGGAACGAACTTTACTTACCAACTACTACGTATCTATTACTACACTGATCGGGACTAGTTGCTTGTAATGTGTGACATTATTTAGTTGTTTGTTTCGCTTTCAAATTTAAAGGTTGTTTTTCACGCATCATGCATGGACACAAAGGAAAAATATACTTGAGCTCTTCATATAATTGTCTGTAATACGTGATAGTATTTAGTTGTCTGTTTCATTTATAAATCTAAAGGTTGTTTATCAAGCATCTTGCATGAACACAAAGGAAAATTAACTTGAGCCCTTCATATAATTCTTCCAACAAATTACTAGTTTGACTCCCTATAAAAGCTCTTTTATAGTTTCACGATAACACACCGTTTACAATTCGATCATAAACATAGCATTCCCGATTTCGATCGACATGAAACAATATCCTATATATGACATTAGAGGACCGACACCACCCATTTGTCTTTCTAGAATTTATAAGCACCCGTTAACCTGTTTATGATACATGCATGCCATGGAATAGTCTTGCAATTGTGAAGCCTTTTACAACCTCCCAATATATCTGCCCACATGCTTTTAAAAACCCAATCAGGTGGCTCAAAACCAGTATCGAGATTGAAAGTTTTTACCTTCCCCGCTCCAACCCACCATTTTCCTAAGAAGCAAGGATAAACCTTCAATAACTTTTATGACTTTCTCTAGAGCTCTGAAAAGCAACATATAATATATCACATGACTCCAACGAAAATATTTTACTCCCAATACATTTAACTAAGTCAAAGATAAAAGTTGAATATAGAAGATCAACTCTCAAAAGTAACGACTACTTTTAAACGAAATCAACATATAAAATGCAGATCGTATTATCATCATATATTTTATAACAAGATATAAAAAATTATAGAATTATCGGTAACCTTCAAATCAACAGCAGAAACCTTTACATCATCACAATCATCGGTAGCCTTCACACCAACAAAAACATCTTTTGCACTAACTTCACATGAACCTCCCAATTATTAATACTCCCGATTTAAAACGAGATTTTTGAAACGACATCGAGCATCTTTTTTGGCAATTTTATCAATCACAATTTCAGAAACGCGAACTATGTCTTTGGCAGAATTATCAATTGTCTTTTTGCGGCGGTCCATAAGGTAATCAACGAGATCTTTCGTGTCAGTTTTGTCCATGCACTGCATTTTTCAACTATCTTAGCATATGTTGAAAATTTGCTACATGTTGCCAGAGAATCAACCGGAACCTTGCTAGGATTTGGGCCTGATGCCGAATTTAGTTGGATATTTGTAGGGCAAATGAGTGTGGTATCCGACAAGCCATCTGAATCATATTTTTTAGAATTCATTCTGTTTGATTTTCTAGTATTATTGAAATGAGGGAAAGCTGTATTCGTACGAATTTATTGATGGTGATCAATGACATGATCCACTTGAAAATATTTTAAAAGAATTTACACCATTGGATATCGATCCGTGTGAAGTAAATTTCAAAACGATTTGAACTCGAACCATTGGAATGGATATCGATCCGCGTAAAAATATTTTTTAAAGGATTTACACCAATGTTTATCGATCCGTGTGAAAAATAACTTTCAAAAGAATTTGAAACCGACCCTTGAATTGGATATCAATCCGCGTGAAATTGAGTTTGACACATTTATGTATTACAAATTAATGAATTAATGTTTTTAAACGAAGCACAATAATTTTTGCCAATTTTATAATACATAGTATAGTATTGTAAAATTGGCAAAAATTATTGTGCATAATCTAAATAACTTTAATTAATTATTAATTAATATATAATCCATAAATGTGTTGAACTCATTTTCACGCAAATCAATATCCAATCCAACGGTTTGGGTTCAAATCTTTTTTGAAAATTATTTAACACGGATCGATATACAACGGTGTAAATCCTTCTAAAATACTTTCACGCGGATCGGTATCCAATCCAACGATCCGAGTTCAAATCCCTCATTTCAATGCAATTTGAAAATTAGAACTCGAACAGATTTAACGGTACGGCAGTCACCCTAGTTGGAAGATAACGACTACGCAAATCCTCGAGATGGAATAATGGCAACACCATGTGCAAAAACAACTTATGCGGCATATAGTAATGTTTATAACCTGACCAAAATTCAAGCATACATCAACGGGTATGCGGCATATATTATCAATTCCAACCTGATCAGAAATCATTGAAACTTAATATTAGTTTTTCATACTCTCTTTGAAACCACATATTAATATCAAATGTAAAGTTCCACCGATAATACATACTCGTAGTTCTCTCATGTTGCCACCATCTACATGAACTTTATTAAATAGAACCACAACTGGAAAGTTTTCTGGATCTGAACGGATAGCCTACAACACATTTCTTATGCGGGTTAATTCACAAAACGAATCCGGGTATACATATGAAGCCGTAAATTTTTAAGATGTAGTCATAATACATTTTAATATGATTGACGTCTCTTATGTTTTACAACAATTTGACACGCCTCTCCATTCGTTGAAATCATAAAATAGTTGTACACATTAAGAGAAGACACTATGACAATGACATTGTAATCCGCAACACATTATAAAGCAACTACATCAGTACAAACAAACAGTACAACCATATATAATAATATAAACTAACATGAAAACGTATTAGAACACTATAGATGCTAACCTTAAAATTTATTAAAACAATAGAATCAGGTACCTACTTTGAATTTTAGAAGAGTGAAAACATAGATTATTAAAACAATAGTTAAACTTATTTAACAACCCATAGTTAGCTTTAGTTAAAACAGTAACAACATAGATGATTAAAACAGTTGTTACACCGTACTTAACAACTCAATGCAATTATATTAAAGATATATCTTACCAGATTATTGGTATAATGTTAATGTGAAGTATATGGAAAATAAACTCGGAAGAAAATCGAACTCAAAAACAACTCAATCAACTCAATGTCTGTTTACATAAAGAAAACAAACAATGATAGACTAAGTCAAGGATCCATTTGATGGTTAACACTATAATTACATTTTTAATTTAGTTGTAGCATCTCCAAGGATGATACATAAATGATACAACTAAAATATATAAAAATGGATTAGACATACCAGTATAAAAAACTCAATAAATTCAGTTCTATCAGACATTTCATCAAACACTTTTCATGCAATTTGATTTCATATACCTTGCTACACCTGAATTAATCGAATTAATAAATCAATCATAGACCTTCACATCAGTTTTCATATCGAATTATATACCAATCATAGATATTTCGATTGTTTAAAACAAAGACAAAGAACAGAAAAAGCATACCAGGCATGAAGTGATTAGATAACTGCATAGAAGAAAGACTGATTAAATCTTACATATTCAATAACGAATTTTTTTTAGTAAATAAATTGAAAGATATTCTAGAAACCGTAATCGTTATTTTGAAATTCAAAACCGTAATCGTTATTTTGTAATTCAAAACCGTAATGGTTTCAAATTTTTTAAATCAAATTGAAAGCCTGATTAAATATTTCACAGTCAGTAAAGAAATTTAAAAATTAAATTAAACTGAAAGATATTACGCAAACCATAATCGATGACTTTTTAATGATGAATTAGGGTTTTGGGTATGAGTTTTTTTCATCAACGATTGATGAAAATGTATGTGAGGATTAATAATTAGAATTGAGCATTCACCGATCGGTGTCATGATGTTGTAATATGGGTTTTATGAAACTGCGGTTGATAATCCTTTTACTATTGTTATTAGAGTTGTTAATTAGTGGAGTACACGTGGCTTAATAAGATAATTAGTGAAAATTAGTGATTTAATTGTAGAATTAAGGAGAAAAAAGATAAATGCTGAGGGCTTCTGTCTGACTGACACGTGGACATAAGCTACTGTTTTAGTTAGATGGATGATTAGAAAAAAATCATATTAATCTTTTAACTAATAAAAATTTGCATACTTAAATTCACACTTTTTTAGTGACTTGGGAAATTCAAAAAAAATCTGCACATTTTAAGCGTGCTTTCCACTCTTTTATCTGGAAACCATACGACTTTTGCAAGCTTCAAAAAACCCTAGACAAAAACATGTCTCCTCTTCCTCTTCGCTCTTCACTTCTGCTTTCAATCCAGACGATTAATCTTCTTCAATCCAAAAAATCATCATTTGCACTTTTGATTTTTACAAATGCCTCAATAACCAGACGAATTCTTCATCATTCCTTCACAGAAGCCTCAATAACAGGTTAGTATTGGATTAGTCGATTTGCCATAACTTTTACTTTTTGAAGAAATCTTCCAAATACAGTTTAGTAGATTTGATTTAGATTACTTGTGTTGTTTTATGTTTATTGAAATTATTAAAATTAAGGTTTTGATTTTTAACTTTTGTTATTTTATGATGTTTTGGGTGCTGATCAAGTTGAATGTGTGTTGATTCAAGTTGAATAGATGCTGGTTCAAAGCAGAGGTATGATACTTGCTGGTAAGTTTGTTTATCTACTAACTTTACTTTTACCAAAGTTCATTATTGAAAGTCACCATACGGTTTTGATTTGTTAAGCGGTTAACTTTGAAGATTACTTTGTTAATCAGATTTACTCTATCTATAGTATGCTTGGGTATAACAATCTTTTGTTTTTTCATCATTTTTAGAGTGTAAAGGAAACTGAAATGTCAATCTGATATTTGCAGGTTTCAAACAAAGCGTGTAGGCAATGAATGTGCGTTTATGCAAATGCTTCATTGCTTTAGTCCAAGATTTTTAAGTTTAATTAGTGTTTATTTTTGAGAACCCATTTATGGGTTAAATTTAACAATTTGTTTTTAGATTTTCTTGTTTTTTATTTGGTATTTTTTTAGCTATTAAGTGGTAGAAGACTGGGGCAATTCAAAAACAAATGGTTAGATGGTTTTAACTAAGATGGGAAGAGTACGAATCCTGAAGATTGTTCAGATTATATATAAATTGTTTGTGTTTGTTTCAGATTCTAACTGAAAGTGATGAACAATCGATGTTCATTAAATGTCTTGCTTCGTTGCGTTTTTTCAGTGTTCATCATGAGGTATGAATTACGATTTAATCCAAAAGTTTAATAGTTAGATTTTCTTTATAATATGAACTTTTTGATGTTAAATGAAAACGAATGCTCACGATGAGTTTTCTGAACGATTATGAAGATCTTAACAGTTTAGAAAGATTATGCATTGATATATTATCAACAACTTAAGACATGCTATGCTTCTTTGATTAACACTTTGCACACCAATTATTTGATGAAATGTCCAAATGGAAAAGGGCAAGTTTTATGAATTATTTAACTTGGCAAGTTTTAATGTGTTGCATTTAGCTAATCTCAGTCAAAAGGAATCGTATTATAGTTTGCAAACTGAAGGTAGCTTTCATGTGTTAGATTCACTCATAAGGTGTTTGAAGAAATGAATGAGACCGACTTAGTTATATGCCGGTGGCTGGTATCCATATCTTTTGCCTAAATATGAATATTTAAGATCTTATATTGACTTGTGAAATTTAATTTGATTATGGGCATGTTTTGTAGTTTGTAGCTGATTATACACAAGTGTAGATGTGTAAGGGTTTCAAGTTAAGTGCAGATGTGCACGGGTTTCAAGGCAATGAATGTGCGTTTATGAAAATGCTGTAGAATTAGGACTAAACACAAACAAATACAAATGAAGTTAGATGCTTAAAGTAAATGAAAGTAACCCAAGCATATGCACTCAAATCATGTGCTTTTCTGGGATATATTAACATGCTGGAAAATGACTCTATAAATAGAGTTACATGGAAAATAAAATAACAAAAAGCACACTTACAATAAAGCCACAATATGCTCCACTACTACTATGACAGAAATAAAGCCACAATATGAGAAATAAATAAACAACCACCAACCCACTTATTCATTTAAGGAAATATAAAAGATAAAGATGGTGACTATGGGTTGGTCTACTAGCTTTGTCATGATGATGTTGCCAATTTTAACACTCCCCATCAACATCAAGAATCTTCATCCCTAGCTGACAACAAAATTGTTCAAACTTGTTGCCAACTAAACTCTTTGTGAATACGTCTGCTACTTGATCATTTATCTTGACATGATTTAACTGAATTTCCCCCTTCAACACTTTTTCTCTTATAAAATGATAATGTACCTCCACATGCTTAGTTCTAGCATGGAAAACGGGATTATCAGCCAATCGAATAGTTGACAGATTATCACAGTAGAGCTGAACTTTATAATCAACTTATTGATGTAATTCAGCTAGAAGTTGCACAAGCCACGTACTTTCCTGAGCTGCCATTGCAGCTGCACGATACTCAGCTTCAGTTGTCGAATGTGACACTGTAGGTTGTCTTTTGCTGCACCACGAAACTGCTCCATTACCAAGCAAGAACACGAATCAAGTAGTTGACCTTCGTGTATCAAGATCTCCTGTATAATCAGCATCACAAAATCCAACTAGCTTGCAATCTCCTCCTTTCTTAAACATAACTCCACGTCCAAGTGAACCCTTAACGTACCTTAAGATGCGACGAACAACCTTTAAATGAGGTTTCTTTGGTTCTTGAATGTAACGACTCATCACGCTGATTGCAAACGAGATGTCGGGCCTAGTTAATGATAGATAAATCAAAATGCCCACTAGTTGTCTATACATTGTTCCATCTTCAAGGTCATTACCCTTATGAGCACACACTTTGAAATTTGACTCTAGAGGTGTTGAAATAGGTTTGCACTGAAGCATCCTAAACTTGTTCAAAAGATCCACTGAATATTTAGTTTGATGAAGTAAAATACCTTCATCACTGCAATCAAGTTCCAAACCAAGAAAGTGCTTGAGTTGCCCTAGATCCTTCATTTGGAAATGAATAGATAGATTGTTTCTAATTTGAGCAATCTCTTCTTCCCAATCACCTGTAATGATAAGATCGTCCACATATACTAGTACTACTGCTAGCTTCTTTTCAATTAGTTTGACAAATAAACTTGATTCAGCTGCAGTTACCACATAATCGCTATGAGTAAGGAATTCAGAAATTTTACCATACCATGCTCTTGGTGCTTGCTTTAGCCCATAGAGTGCCTTCCTTAGTTTGCACACATACTCCGAATGGTGATTACTTTGAAACCCCATTGGTTGATTCATGTAAATTTCTCGGTCTAACTCCCCATGCAAAAACGCAACTGTAAGAGCTAATAATACTCGAACAGTTCTAAGCTTAGAAACTGGACTGAACGTCTCTTCATAATCTAGTCCATATTGTTGTGAAAAACCCCGAGCTACCAAACGTGCCTTGTATCTTTCAATCGATCCATTCGCACGATGTTTTATTTTGTACACCCACTTGCAAGAGATTGGCTTCACATCAGCAGGCTTTGGTACAAGATCCCAGGTATGATTTTGCTTTAATGCCTCGATTTTTTCCTTCATAGCTTTGAGCCATTCAGCATTAGATACCGCGTCTTTAAAAGATTCAGGTTCAATTTCTTTCTCTTCAGTTACTATAGCTGCATTAGCATACTTGGGATTTAGCTTCCTGTTTCTTGTTGATCTTCTTGGTGTTTGTGATGTTTCTTGTTCTTCAAATTGTTGATGTAAACCAGTGGTCCAAAGATCATTTTCTTCAACTACTTTGTCATCATTGATAGCCTTTGCTTCTTCAGATATGAGTTGAATTGTTGACCCATTTTGCTCTTCATTATCCACATCGTCATGTGGTAATTTTTCATTACTAGAGGTCCACCAAAATGAAGCTTCATCAAACACCACATTTCGTGATGTATAACACTTTCCTGACGTCAGATCACAACACCTCCATCCTTTTTGATGATTATCGTAACCTAGAAAAATGCACCGAATGGCTTTCTTCTCCATTTTACTGCGTAAGTGATCAGGAATGAACACATAACATACACATCCGAAAACACAAAAATAACTAACCGACGGCTTAGTTTTCCATAATTTTTCGAAGGGTAATTGATACGCTAACCGTTGTTGAGGAAGTCGATTCACAACAAAAGCACCAGTTTGCATGGCTTCTGCCCAGAAATGTCTGGGGATATTCTTTGCATGCATCATACTTCTACACACCTTGGCAAGATGTCTGTTCTTCTGTTCCGATACACCATTTTGTTGAGGTGTATTTGGGCAAGTAAGATGATAACGAATTTTGCATTCTCGAAGGTAGTTTGAGAACTCACTCGAAACATATTCGCCACCATTATCTGTACGAATGCATTGCACAGATTCATGGAGCTCTGATTCTGCTTCTTCCTTAAACATCTTGAATTTTGTTAAAGTGTCAGATTTATTCTTCATAAAATACACCCATACGTACCTTGAAAAATCGTCTATAAATGTCACCATATACTTCATTCCACCCATTGATGCTTGTTTGACAGGACCAAAAACATCTGAGTGAACTAGCTCAAGTACCTTCTTTGCCTTAAACTTGGAATCATCAAATGGCAATTGGTGTGCTTTACCGAATTGGCAACCTGCACATACTACATCCTTTCGAACTTCAAGTTCAAGAAGACCCTTGAGCATCGATTTCTTCATCATCATGTCCAACTTATCATAGCCAACATGACTTAGACGCATATGCCATAGATCTAACAGTTTCACTCTTCCTTGTCTTGTCCATGTATGCTACCTCAGCCGACATAACATAGACCGATTCTTTCCTTTTTCCCATCATGACAGGCTCTCATATAACCTGTATTTTCTCATAAACTTTTACATCTTCAAGACCAAATAGAACAAACTGACCCGATGAAGTAGCTTGTGAAACAGAGAAAAGGTTTTTCTTCAACCCGGGAACATGATAGACATTTTTCAAAGGAACTTCAGTTTCACCTTGTGAAGATGTGATAACAATATTACAAATATGAGCTATAGGGAGCTTAGAGTTATTTGTTGTCAACACAACTCTATTACCTTTGTACTTTACCATATTTTGGAGCTTTTCTCTACCTCCGGTCATATGGTTTGTACAACCAGAATCAACAATCCAATCACAATCATTATCGAACTGTGTGGATTTTGTAGCAGTCAGTGAGAAATCTTCTTCTTCTATTTCCACCAGTGCCTCGGCGTCCCACTCATCTTCACTTTTAGATTGAGCAGTGTTGCTTTCTTCTACCTTCTTTGAACGACAATCCCTTGCCAGGTGCCCCTTTTTACCACAATTATAGCACGTTGGTCTATATTTTTTTTTCCATTAACACGATTTGTTTGTCCGTCTTGAGAACTTTTTCCATCATCAAGTTGTTTTCCTTTGACATCGGTCTTCTTTGATCCACTGTTATTTGGTTGCTTCGATTTCCACTTGCTCTTGTTAACATAGAGGGCTTCTTCTTCATTCTTTGATGAAACTCATCCCATTTGTTTTGTCAATGCTTCTTATCCAGCAAGTAGATTTTCGAACTCTACAATTGATGGTTGTGTTTGCCATCCTTGTACAGATGCAACAAAGCTTTGAAATTCTGCCTTCAAGCCATGGATGATTATTCGTTTCATCCTAGCTTCACCTATTCGAGCCTTTGGATCCAACTCTGAGATTTCGCGACATATAGATTTCACCTTGTAGAAATATTGTGAAATCGACATGTCCCTTTGTGCCACAGATAATAATTCACTCTCCAAAAGTTGGAGCCTTGTGTCGTTTTTTCTTGGAAAATAGCTTGGTGAACGTATCTCATGCTTCCTTTGGTGTTGCTGCTTCCCGAATGTGCTCTAGCACATCTTAATCGACCGTTGTTTTTAACACAAACATGGCCTTTCCAGCTTTTACTCTCCATTTTCTTAAAACTTCATTGTTGTCTTCTGTTGTCGGTTGTTGAATGTCATTACCATTCACAACCTCCCACAAATCTTGTCCTTGCATGTAAGACATTATACATGTGGACCAAGAATTGTAGTTCTGATTGTTTAACTTCTTAATTCCTCCAACAACTTGTAGATCACCCATTATAGAAATGGCCAGCTCTGATACCAGATGTAGAATTAGGACTAAACACAAACAGATACAAATGAAGTTAGATGCTTAAAGTAAATGAAAGTAACACAAGCATATGCACTCAAATCATGTGCTTTTTTGGGATATATTAACATGCTGGAAAATGACTCTATAACTAGAGTTACATGGAAAATAAAATAACAAAAAGCACACTTACAATAAAGCCACAATATGCTCCACTACTACTGTGACAGAAATAAAGCCACAATATGAGAAATAAATAAACAACCACCAACCCACTTATTCATTTAAGGAAATATAAAAGATAAAGATGGTGACTATGGGTTGGTCTACGGGCTTTGTCATGATGATGTTGCCAATTTTAACAAATGCTTCATTGTTTTAGTTCAAGATTGTTAAGTTTAAATATTATTTATGTTTGAGAACCCATTTACGGGTTAAATTTAACGACTGTTTTTTTAAAAAAAAATTTTGTTGTTTATTTGGTATTTTTGTAGCTATTACAGTGGTAGAAGAATAGGGCAATTCAAAATCAAATGGGAATTGAAGGTCCAAGTGAACACTCGTTTAATTATCTGTTGTAATCTTTATTTTTTATTATTCAAAATCTCTCTCTTAAATACCCCCCAAAATAACTAGTTTAACTACTAGTAACGGATCTATTAAATTATCTGCTCTCTGTGGAACGAACTTTACTTACCAACTATCTATTACTACACTGATCGGGACTAGTTTCTTGTAATGTGTGACATTATTTAGTTGTTTGTTTCGTTTTCAAATTTAAAGGTCGTTTATCACGCATCATGCATGAACACAAAGGAAAATATACTTGAGCTCTTCATATAATTGTCTGTAATACGTGATAGTATTTAGTTGTCTGTTTCATTTATAAATCTAAAGGTTGTTTATCAAGCATCTTGCATGAACACAAAGGAAAATTAACTTGAGCCCTTCATATAATTCTTCCAATAAATTACTAGTTTGACTCCCTATAAAAGCTCTTTTATAGTTTCACGATAACTCACCGTTTACAATTCGATCATAAACATAGCATTCCCAATTTCGATCGACATGAAACAATATCCTATATATGACATTAGAGGACCGACACCACCCATTTGTCTTTCTATAATTTATAAGCACCCGTTAACCTGTTTATGATACGCTACATGCCATGGAATAGTCTTGCAATTGTGAAGCCTTTTACAACCTCCCAATATATTTGCCCACATGCTTTTAAAAACCCAATCAGGTGGCTCAAAACCAGTATCGAGATTGAAAGTTTTTACCTTCCCCGCTCCAACCCACCATTTTGTTAGACATAACATAAACATCATGTAATTCATTAATTTAATATAAATATTAATACATAAGGGATTAGGATTACTTGTGTTGAGAGAAGATGAAACCATAAGAACACAACTAGGATGTTTGATCTTCTACTTGATCCTCTCATTTAGTGATGAACTTAGAGTAATTGTAATGTGTTGTTGTGTACATAGAGGTGAAGAATGAGCCTCTATTTATAGGAGAGGTCAAGGAGGGATCAACTCCAAATATTAAAGAGTATGCAACTTAATAGTCTCCCATCAAGATTAGTTAAGTGCATTCATTATGGTATTTAAGTATGATCATAAAAGACAACATGTCAAGAGTCTTGTAATCTCACCATATCAATAAGATGGTGACTTGTTATTAATAATGATATCTTGTGATCTCACCATATCAATAAGATGGTGACTTGTTATTAATAGGTTAGGACACACTAATGTAGGAGTAATAAATAAGTCTAACATTCTCCCACTTGGCCGTATACCTATTAATGTTTTGTATAAATTTGGCCAATTAATTGATTTAATAATTAATCGTCATTAGGTAGAATTAGTAACGCAAATCAATATAGTCACATGTATCATTTTTTGATACAGGAACCCTATCAATTATACAGTTAGTCATTCACATAATTCATAATTCTCATAATCCATAATGAATTTGAATGGTGATTAGAACATAAGTGGTAACCAACAAAAACCATTCATAATAATGATCCATTAATAATCGTTTGTTAATAATATCTCATAATGTGCACAATATAGAGAATAAAAAACTTCAACATGATGTGGATAAAACATAATAAAAAAGAACCTAATCCTTAAATAAGGTTATTACATAATCCCATGCTGGCAACATGCTCTAGAAAGAGCTTGGGAGGTAAACTTTTAGTAAGTGGATCAGCCAACATGTCATTAGTGAGTACGTACTCAATGGCAATGCTCTTTTCTTCATCTCTTTCTCGAACGTACAAGTACTTAGTGTCGAGATACAAACCGGATCCACTAGAACTAGTGCTATTTGAGAAACTAACAGCAGCACTATTGTCACAGTATAGTGACTATAGTCTAATGGGTCATGATATGGAGTCAACCACCTTAAGTTCGGAAATTAAGTTCTTGAGCAAAATAGCGTGGCTAGTAGTGTGATAGCATGCAACATACTCAACCATCATGGTAGAAGTGGTGGTTAATTCTTGCTTATGACTCTTCAATGAAATAGGACCCCCTGAAAGCATAAAAATGTACCCTGAAGTGGATTTCTTATCGTCCTTACATTTGGCAAAATCAGAGTCCGAGTAACCCATAACTTCAAGGTTATCCATTCTTCGATAAGTCAACATTAAATCCTTGGTTCCTTGAAGATATCGCAAAACCTTTTTGGCTGCTTTCCAATGATCCATTCCTGGATTGGATTGATAACGTCCAAACATGCCCGTTATGTAAGCGATATCAGGACGCGTACAAACTTGAGCTTAAACAAGACTTCCAATAATCGAAGCATACGGTATAAGTCTCATCTCTTCGCGTTCCAACTCATTTTTAGGACATTGAAATGAGCCAAAACGATCACCCTTAATAACAGGGGCAACTGATGGTGAGCAATTATGCATTTTGTATTTCTTAAGGACTTTTTCAATATATGCCCTTTGTGACAAATTCAAAATGCCACGAGACCTATCTCAGTGGATTTCAATGCCAATTACGTAAGAGGCTTCCTTGAGATCCTTCATGTTAAAATTGCTTGAAATGAATCTTTTGGTCTCATACAATATATCTTTATCATTACATGCCAAAAGAATATCATCAACGTATAATACCAGGATAGCAAATTTGCTCCCATTGATCTTAAGGTATATACATTGATCCACTGCATTTTTCTTGAACTGAAACTTATCAATAACTTCATGAAATTTCAGATACCATTGTCGAGAAGCTTGCTTTAACCCATATATGGTTTTCTTTCAATTTACAAACCATGTGTTCCTTGCCTTGAACCTTAAAACCTTCGGGTTGTGTCATATAGACATCTTCATGCAAGTTACCATTTAAGAATGTAGTTTTAACATCCATTTGATGCAATTCCAAATCATAATGAACTACTACAGCCCTAACGATCCTTAATTATTCTTTTATGGAAACAGGAGAAAAAGTTTCATTATAATCTATTCCTTCCTTTTGAGTGTAGCCTTTAGCAACCAGTCGTGCTTTATATCGTTCAATGTTGCCTTTTTGGCCTAGTTTTGTCTTATAAACCCACTTACACCCAACAGGTTTTGCACCATTGGGTAATTCTGTAAGTTCCCAGACATCATTTATTTTCATCGACTTCAACTCGTCATGCATGGCTTCAAGCCAATGAGTTGATTGATTGCTCGTAATGGATTCTTTATAGGAAGTAGGATCTTCAACTTTGCTTAAGTCATAGTCAATCTCATTTAGGTAGACTACGAAATCATCATAGTTGACAGATCTTCTAGCTCTCATAGATTTTCGTAATGGTTGTTGAGTATCGGGTTCATGATTTTCTTCATCATCATGTGTTTGTTCGTTGATGATGGGAGTGTCATGTGGTAACTCATTATGTTGTGATTCATTAACAACAGGGACACCATCCTCATTTTGAGCTAATGATGGTGTGGTTATCATGTGCTGTGGTAATGGAATATCAGACTTATGAGTGTTTACACTCTCTTCAAGTTCAATATTTCTTCCCCCACTCCCACTATTTTCACCATTCTCAATGAACTCAACATTTCTTGATTCGACAATTCTTGTAGTATGATTAGGGCAATAAAACTGATAACCTTTACTACGTTCGGGATATCTGATAAAATAACAACTAATAGTTTTGGAGTCGAGTTTCTTTATTTGAGGATTGAAAATTTTAACCTTTACTGGACGACCCCATACCCTAAGATAGTTCAAGTTAGGTGTCCTTCCAGTCCAAAGTTCAAACGGTGTTTTAGGAACAGACTTGGAAGGCACTCTATTTAGGATATGAGTGGATTTTTTTAATGCCTCACTCCATAAGTACTTTGGGAGACTTGAATTACAAATCATACTTCGAACCATATCCATAAGGGTTCGGTTACGCCTTTCGGCAACACCATTTTGTTGTGGTGTTTTCGGCATAGTAAATTGATTTATAATTCCATGTTCACGACAAAATAAGGCAAATGGACCAGGGCTTTGTCCAATATCAGAGTGTTTACCATAATACTCTCCACCCCTATTCGATCTCACAATCTTAATCTTGCATTTAAGTTGATTTTCAACTTCATTCTTATAGATTTTGAAAACATCAAGAGATTCAGATTTTTCCTTAATCAAGTAAACATAAGTATAACGAGAATAGTCATAAATGAAAGTGATAAAATACTTATGTCCTCCTATATCAGTGATGAAAGGTCCACAAATGTCAGTGTGAATAATTTCAAGAAGTTCTTTAGTTCTTGTGGACCCTTTCTTATTTGTTTTCACAAATTTTCTCTTAACACATTCAATACATTGGCTATAATCTGAAAAATCTAGAGTAGGGAGAATTCCTTCTTTAGTTAGACGTTGAATTCTATCTTTTGATATGTGACCAAAACGTTTATGCCACAATCTTGAGGAATTTTCATTTTCTAGTTTTTTCCTTTTTCCATTAGTGATTACATTTACGTCCATGGTCATTAGGGATTCCGCAAAGTTGTTATCTAAATGAAGCTTATAGAGGTCATTTTCTAATGAACCAGTACCGACAACATGAGAATCAAAATACACTTCCAAACAATTATGCCCAAACTTAAAATCATAACCAAAACGATCAAGTTTAGAAACAGAAATAAGGTTCCGAGTCATTAATGGAACATAAAGTGTATTATTGATGTTAAAGCGAAGGGGTATAAAATACTATTAATTTTTACTAGGAAATACTATTAAATACGATACAATTTTTACACAAGTTATTTATTTATTTATAGAGTGGATATACCTAAACTTTTCTACAATACTTATAGGCAGTGTACCTAATCGTACAGTAGTGTAGTTTTTAGTAAGTCTGGTTCGTTCCACAGGGAGCTAGCCAAGTTTAACGCTATATTTTTAAAACTATATTTGTAAATATATATATAAATAAGTAGTATTATTATTATAAAAGGGGGTTTTTACCGTTTAATGACTGGTTTGTCGATTTTAAAACTTTAGTCGCAGTTAAAACCTAATGTAAAATATTAAAAATAAATATAACTTAATTTTAAGCGTAAAGTAAATAACGATAATGAAATTGCGATAAATAAAAGTGCGATAAATAAAATGACGATAAATAAAATTGCGATAATTAAAAAGTACGATAATTAAAATGACAATAAATTAAAGTGCGATAATTAAAAGTGCAATTAAATATGAAATAAAGGAATTATGCTTATTTAAACTTTCGTAATCATGATGTTTGACGTGTAGATTTTAGTTTATTACCATGGGTTAATTGTCCTTTGTCCTGGATTATTCAATATGTCCGTCTGGTTTTTGTCCATAACAATCCATCAGTCATAAATATAAAGTGCGAGTGTCCTCGTCAAATTATTCTTATATTCGAAGACAAATATTCTAACTAATTGGGGACTTAAACTATAATTATACCAATTTTCCGTGTATATAATTCACCCTTGTTTTAATAAGTCCATTGACTATTAATCCATTCCCGTGTCCGGTTAAATGAACGATTATTAGTACTTATAAATATCCCGCCCATCGTGTCCGATCGAGTGTATAGGTTATTTATAGGTACGTCCAATTGTAAATCTTTATATTAAATTAACAAACAATCATTTAATTAAATAAATATAAAGCCCATTAATAGCCCATAGTCTAATTTTCACAAGTGTCGTTCTTTTGTCCAAACCCCAATTATGGTACAAAGCCCAATTACCCCGTCTTTAATATTTTAGCCCAACATCATGATTACTTCGGCTTAAATAAGCATAATAATAACTTAGCTACGAGACATTAATTTAAAAAGGTTGAACATAACTTACAATGATTAATAATAGCGTAGCGTTACACGGACAGAATTTCGACTTACACACTTACAACATTCTCTAACATACCCTTATTATTATTAAAATTAAAATTAAAATTAAAATTATAATATATATATATATATATATATATATATATATATATATATATATATATATATATATATATATATATATATAATACGTTGAGAGAAAAGAAGAGAAAAAGATATATAAAGTTCGGCTGAAAACTGCGAAATTTATAGATGTGGCCAGCATATTGTAGAGACCCGTCCTAATCCACCTGGACTAAGTCTTCAGCAGATGGTCCCATTGCGAGGTACTGACCTCTATATGCCATGAACGACTCCATGAAATATCTTTAAAATGAGCAAATGCACAACGGAAGATTTCTTTCATACCTGAGAATAAACATGCTTTAAAGTGTCAACCAAAAGGTTGGTGAGTTCATAAGTTTATCATAAAACAATAAATTTCATCATCTTGGTAGACCACAAGATTTAAATCCTGCATGGTACAAATGGGCCCGAATCCTATACCCACCTGTAATGTACATGCGATATCTTTTAAATACAGTACACCTTTCTCGTGTACGAAATCATCTTTCATAAATCTTAGTAACCGTACACATATCTTGTGCACAAAAATAACATACACATAACCTGTGTATAAAATCATTCTCTCAATACATAACATTCACTTTTCATTACTTTCATAGCTTGGCTTGGTAAACGACCTTAACATATAATGCGTATAATAATATCCCCAAAACAGAACATCTCGTCTGTATAATAATCATATAAACTTCGAAGTACTAAACACCACGCCCACTAGCCCTTTCGTCTAGTGCACATTCTGGGTGGGGGTGTTAAACCTAGTACCTACCTTTAGGATTCGCGTGAATTAGGGCCATACCCGTTTCTAATTCTTAGGTTACCAAGCAATAATAATCAGGGGAAAAATATTCACAACAATTAGTGGCAATTATCAAGTCCACATAATTCAATAATAATCCACAGAACTTCTGTCTGCATAATAATTCATTCGAGGAATGTTTTGCTTGTGTCTATCTCGTCAAACATTTATAAAAGCATTTCATGTATTCGCAGTTCAAAATATATTTCAAAAAAATATTTAATAAAGCAGTTGTAAAAACAGCGCATGTATTCTCAGTCCCAAAATTGTAAAGAGTAAAAGGGAGCAAATGAACTCACAATACGATATTTTGTAGTAAAAATATGCATACGACTGAACTGAACAATGCAGGGTTGGCCTTGAATTCATGAACCTATATCGAGTATATATATTAACACATATAATAATAATTAACTAAGTTTATATAATGTATTAAGATTAATATCTTTAGGTATAATTATTTTAATACTTATAGTAGGTTATATTATATATAAGATAGATAATTAGTTAATATATAAAAACATAGTAACTTGTAATATTAGTTATATTTATGTTATATGTAATAATTATTAATAATATTTGTTGTAATAAAAATGATAATACTATTAGTAATTTTAGTAATAATAAATAATGATAGTAATAATAATAATGTAAAAATAATAATCATAATAATAATGATAGTAATAATAATAATAATACTAATAATAATAATAATAATAATAATAATAATAATAATAATAATAATAATAATAATAATAATAATAATAATAATAATAATAATAATATATTAATAATAATAATTAAAAGAAGAATAGGAGTAGACTACCTTTAAATCAAGCTTTAAAAACAATAACGCCATCCCTCTGGTTCGAACTCGCGACCTCACATTAATCAGGCAACACCCCACACCACTCTTCTAACTAAGCTTTTTCTGATTTCAATCTCAGCCTAATACCATTTAACCTCATCTTCCGGCCCAAGTAACAATTTATATAGTTAAACAGCCCAACATAAACTGGACATCTCAACAGCCCGATTCTGATTAAGTTGGGTCCAAGGTTTAAGATCTTTTGATGCTTGAAGCAAAAAGTCAAAATCCCAAAAAAAAAATTAAAGGTTTCGGTGCTAGGTCTTTTTTTTTTTTTTAACAACCGAACTTTCCACCTAACTAGCACTCAACATTATCATCATTATGTCCCATCAATTGTAAATCATTGTAGGTAGGGTTCGAATAATAGAAAAAAGAAACGAGGCATAGCAGCATCAATATATAGTTATATCAGGTAACATAAAATCATATCATCATCGCTAATCATATTCACTCTTTACTCGTTCTTTTCATCAATATAGTAGAAGAAATAGGAGGCAACAACATCAGCAATTTAACATCACAGGTTGGTGTTTGTTTGATAGTTCGAACAAGAAGGAAAAGAGGAAAAAAATAATAATGGCAACAACCATGGTTACAACATGATGATGGTTTTATGTGGTAGTGTCCCTTGAAGACGATGGTATTATTGTGATCAATGAAACAGAAAACAACAAATAAACAATTCGATGATGTTTGATTCTTGGGCTTTCGAATCAGAAATAAAGAGTAAACAGAAATGACTAGTTGCAGCAATAGTAGCATAACAATGATCGAGTGATGGTGGTCTAATGATGAAGAAGAAGGTGGCGGTGGTTGCACAAGTCGACAGTAGCTTTAGCATATTAATGGCGAATGGTTGGGGATTGACATGGTGATGGTTGGGGTGGTGACTAGTGGTGGTTTCGATGGTGATAAATGGAAACAGAAACTGTACCGGCTGCAGTAGCAAATATGGTGGTGGAGATGGTTTTAAAGTTGTGGTGGTGTTGGATACCGTGGGGATTCACGGCTGTTATGGTGGTGGTTTTGGTTTGAGTATGATGAAGTTGTGATCGAACTAAAAGAAATCGAATATTAGGTTATTAGATCAATAGAAATCCTAAGTGGGTTTTGATAAATACAAGTTCTCACAAGTTCTTAAATCAAAGAATGGTTTATAGTTTGGTATTCTAATAAACAGAAAAATAGAATACAAGCAATAGCCATTTTAATGATCTTGATGATGGTTTTTTTTATGTGTAGGTTAAGGTGGTGGTCGTTTATTGTGGCAACGATGGTGTTGGGTTTTTAGATGGTGCTCAAGAGTGAGTCCACCAAGATGAGATACGATTCAGGGATTGGTTCATTAAAGCTGTTATTGTTTAGTTGCTAGCTTGAGCACATATATATCGATATATAGAGAGAAAGAGATGAGAAAGAGATGTTAGCTGTAAAGTAAAACATGAATTGAGTAATATTCATGTACCTATATTTTACATATATTAAATTTTATTATTGTAATCACATACATCACTTATAGAAACTTGTGATTTGGAATGGAATGAAAAAGTGATGCAATTATCAATTAGCCACAGTTATTTCTAACCAATTTATCAATTAAGCATAGTTATAAACTAGTGTTGATCGATTAGTTGTAAGTAGGAAATAAAGTGGGTTTGGTGTTCGTTGAAAGTGATGAAGGGTGGATGAATTTTTAGACAGTAATCAGAAATGGAGACAACTTGTTTTTCATATAAAACTAAGACATATATATAATATGGATAATTTAAACTTTTAAAAGTAGTAAGTTTAAGTGGTGTTGAAGTAGGTTCCATGTATTAGTTATCATCATCTATATTATGTATAAAAAAAATAATTCAATCAGTATTATAAATTAAAAAGGTACAATAGAATATATATATAGTATAATATAAGTATCTATTGGTGTGTCTCTATCAACAAGAAAGAAAAAAAATAAAGTGCCCAATTTGATTGATATGTTGGTACGTGGAAAAAAAATTTCGTGACAAGTTGTTTAATGCCGACCCTATTTCACGGACTGAATATAGTTAAATATACTAGGGCCATTCGCATAAGTGATTTACGCAAGAAACAATGAGATAAATTTAGGAAGAGTGGATGTATTGGTACATTAAAGCCATACTTTCACACAAAAGTCAGATTATTGATTAAACAACTTTTGTAATATCTAGGTCCACTTTCATTATACACTCAAATACTGTTTTTAATCATAACCTGGTCACTTTCAGCATTAAACAAACTTAATGCACCTTCATGGAATTATTGTAAGGTAAGTAAGGTTACGAATACAGTCAAACACTTCAGATTTCTCTCACAACGAAAGGGTATCATATACACCTAAACAAATTTGTTTGTTGTTAAATTCCTTTAATAAAATCGAAAGGAAAAAAAACGAGTATTACTACGTTAAAAATTATATTCGAACCCATTTATAATCAATATACTATATATATAAATACGTTTTAATAATACATTTTATCACATAATTAAATATATCAAATATATTTTGAAACAAATAAGTTTAAAGTATAACATTATACATTTAATAATTTGTTAATGTTTTCAAGTTAATTTTATACATTTATACTTATATATATACATATCTATTTACAATTTGTTATTGTTTGTGAATCGTCGAGAGCAGTCGAAGGTCAAATGAATACATGAAAACAAATTTAAAATTTTTGAGACTCCAACATTACAGACTTTGCTTATCGTATCGAAACCATATAAAGATTAAGTTTAAATTTGGTTGGAAATTTCCAGGTCGTCACAGTACCTGCCCGTTAAAGAAATTTCGTCCCAAAATTTGAGTGAGGTGGTCATGGCTAACAATAAAAATGTTTTCATGATGAATATGAGTTGATAAATAGAGTTTTATCATCATTGATTAATATAGATAAAACAATTCGATAATTCGAAGCGTACGAATGAAGCTATCACTAAATAGTAAAATAAAGAGGTAGAGATTCGTCTTATCTTTTGATGTAGTCACTGTTGAATTTAGGAAAAATAAGGTTCGTCTTCACTTTTGACGTTGTCTCGATTGAATTCCGGAATTCAAGGGATTTAAAGAAAATCTATGAAATCTATAAGATCTGATTCTTCGAGATTTATGGAAAATTAGGATCCTCTTTAATTTAATGCGATTATCTGTCTCAATTGCTTTGTCTGGTATCTTCTCTATAAATGAACTTCTTTCATTCCATTAATTTCACCACTCCAATTCTTTCTTTCTCGATCCATACTTTCAAAAGATTGTGAAAATGCTTAATCCAGTTCTGATCCTTGTCCTCATCCTTACTATCGCAATATTCATTCTCCTTTTCCAACTTTCACCAGAGGAATCTGCTTTCTTCTACTTCGCCCTTGGGGTTATAGTATTTTTAATTCTCCCGTGTCTTTATGTTTCGATAAACATTGACATACACGGTTTGTAATTTCGGTGTTGTTGTTGGGCTTTATATTTTCCTCTATGTATTGGAACTTCATACTTTTGTTTTCTCTTCCCGACTTTAAGTCAAGCGAATAATGGTCCAGAATTCGTAGATATAGAGTTTCGAATGATTATAATGTTCTAAGCAGGAAGGAACGTGATAGCACGATTTGATTTTCAAATTTATCAACATCACGGAAGATAGAACCATCAAGATTACATTTTCTTGATATGTTTAGAAGTTAAGTAGAATGATAGAGTTATGTAACATGGCACATGATGATGTTATAATCTGTGAATCATCACGTTCCATTAGAAATTCAGCATGAATTACTGTAATATAATCACGTTGGCCAAGCGCCATTATATTATACTAACTCATGCTTCAATTCTCAACACTTCTCCACAATTCATTCATAATTTATGCTTAGATTTTACAGAAGTTTCCAATACAATGGAATACAGAAAACATAAAGAGGTAGCTAATTTCGGACAAGAATATTTATGAAAATATCCTCAGAAATATCAAAGATATTTATGATGATATTTTGGAGTTTTCTAAGTTCGAAGGTGGATGAAGAAAGATTTTCCGCAAGATTTTAACATAACTTCGGAACAAAATGTTTAAAATAATTATAGCGTTAAACCTGTTTACTGTATCCCTGTGGAACAAACCAGACTTGCTAAAAACTACACTACTGTACGATTAGGTACACTGCCTATAAGTGGTGTAGCAAGGTTTAGGTATATCCATTCAATAAATAAATAAATAACTTGTGTAAAATTGTATCATATTTAATAGTATTTCGTAGTAAATATATAACTATTTCATATACACCTCGCTTGACATCAGGTGCAAAGAAGATCAAAACGATTGAGCTGCAGTTTTTGGGTTCGGGTGATGTTTATCGTGTTTCAGTGATGTTTATCGTGTTTCAGTGATGTTTGTCATGAAACGCGACAGTACTGGAAAGTTATAAAGTGTACCGAAACGGGACAGATGTGGAAGAAGGGGATGTCTGAAGGTGTCGCGTTTGAATGTGGTTTGTCGCAATACGCGACAAGATGTCGCGAAACGCGACAATGTTCGTATTCAACAAGTAATCTAGATTGTTCTTATTTCGTTTTTTTGCCCTATATAAACCTCATATGAAACCTGCATTATATACCTACGAAAAATATAATAAAATCCTCTTTGTTTGGCCGTGGATTAAACCAACTCGTTTGATTTAAACGATTGGATATAATCACGTTAATTCCTTGTTCTTTAAGTTTCTCATTCTTATCTTTATTTGTGTTGAATTATTTGTTTGTTGCATGGTGGGTTTGATAACTAGGGTTATCAAGTTCTTGTTAGGTCTCACCTAGATTTCCTAACAAGTGGTATCTAGAGCACAAGGTTTACGTGTTACCTGGAGCAATGGCAGATAAAGACACAATAAAGATAGATAAGTTTAATGGGTCAGATTTTAGCTTCTGAAAGATGCAGATCGAAGACGTGTTATATCAGAAGGGTTTATATCAGCCGATCACTGGTGATAAAACTAAAGAGATGAAGCAAGAGGAGTGGGATCTCCTGGATAGAAAAGCACTTGGAGTAGTTTGGATTTCTCTGGCCAAGAATGTCGCCTACAACATCGTGACTAAAACCATGACTAAAGGAGTGTTTACTTCTTTGTCAAATATGTACAAGAAACCCTCGGCTTTAAATAAAGTCTTCTTGATCAGGCAGCTTGTTAATACAAAGATGAAAGAAGGATCTTCTGCATCAAATCATGTTAATGAATTCAATCTGATTTTGACTCGTCTTAAATCAGTTGATGTTTAATTTGAAGATGAGTTGGAAGCCTTGTTTCTTTTGTCATCGTTACCCGAGAGTTGGTCTGGCACGGTTACATCAGTTAGTGGTTCATCTGGAACTACTAAGTTGACGTTTGAAGGGATCCGTGATTTAATTCTCAGTGAGGGAATTAGAAGAAAAGATTGTGGAAATTCGAGTTCTCTTTTAAATGCATCTGGCAGATCTAGGGGTAGAAGTAGAAGCAAGATAAGATCTAAAAGAGATCCATCTCAGGGAAGAAACGTTGTTTGTTGGAATTGTCAGCAAGTCGGTCACTTTAGATCGCAGTGCCTGGGTGTGAAGACGGGTGAGAGCACATCGGCGGTGATTGAAGATGCTTTGATTTGCCATGAGGAGTTTCTTGACGAATCTTTTATTTTTAGATTCGGGTGCCTCGTATCATGCGTCCCCTACATGAACGAGATGTTTAATTTCAGGCGGTATTCAGGTAGAGTTCGAGTTGCAAACGGGAATCTACTTGAGATTGCAGGTATTAGTGATCTTGCTATAAAACACTTAGATTATATTTGGATCTTGAGAAACGTGAGGTTCGTTCCCAAGCTCGCGAAAAGATTAATTTCAGTTGGGCAGTTGGATGATGAAAATTGTCATGTTTCGTTTGGAGATCAAAGGTGGAGAGTGTCTAAAGGCGGTCGGACCATTGCTTTTGGGGTAAAAAGGGGAACCATGTATATGGTTGAGATTCCTATTGAGGAATGGCTAGGTGAGCTAGTAGGTGCTAAAAATCCTAGCATGCTTGAACTTTCTGATTTTGTTGAGGGATCTTGTTTGAGTAGGAGCTCAGGAAGACTTGGAACTAGTGGGGAATCGGCTTTGAGTGGGAGTGTTGAAGCCATTAAACAGTTTGGTCGATTAAGAAGCACTAGAGATTTCGAGACATCGGTTAGATCACCTCCAATGGAAACTATGTTGCAATTAACCGGTGAAGATAAACGAGATATTCTTGTGGGAGTCATTGGTGTTACAACATCCGTACAGTGGGAGTTGACTCGGGTTAAAGAATTAGGTTAGTCTGAATTTGTGCTCACGTATGTGGTCAGTGTTCCAACGGTGAAAGGTAAAGTGGTAAGGTGGAGGATCAAGGATGTGGTAGTGTTCTCTCATGAGTATCGTGATGGTTGTGTCCACGTGTTTGTTCTACCATGTAGTCTATTCTTTGTTGAAAAGATAGATCGAGTAGCTGGTTTTGTGTACGGATGGATCACTTGGGTGATGGGGTTAATAGAGTCAGGTCGGACTCCGACCCGGTATCTCATAGTCTAGTGAGATGATTGCCAGAAACATAGAGGATTTGGGTTATATTGGTCCCAAGCGAGTAACGGTGATTCGATTGTAGCTCAGTTTAAAGGTGTCGAAAGTCTTCCTTCCCATGGCGTGGAAGTGCGGCGTGTCCCGGGTTTGTTTATCCGGCGGTATTGTTTAAAAGGGGTTACAGTCAGGAAATTAAATTGCTGCTGTGGGATGATGTTTGTAGATTACATTTCTTGACAAGTTGAGGTACTCTTTATCGAAAGCTGCTAGCTTGATGGTTAGAGTGTGCGTGTCCCAAGAAGTTTTTCTTGGCGGTATAGAAGGGTACGTTCAAGAGTTGAAGTGTTGATCGAGTACATGTTAAGGTTGGGTTTTGTTCTCCTTTGAGTGGGAGAATTGTTGGGTGCAAAGAAGATCAAAATGATTGAGCTGCAATTATCGGGTTCGGGTCATGTTTATCGTGTTTCAGTGATGTTTATCGTGTTTCAGTGATGTTTGTCGTGAAACGCGACAGTACTGGAAAGTGATAAAGTGTACCGAAACGAGATATATGTGGCAGAAGGGGATGCCTGAAGGTGTCGCGTTTGAAGCTGTTTTGTCGCGTTTGAATGTGGTTTGTCACGATACGCGACAAGGTTTCGCGAAACGCGACAATGTTCGTATTCAGCAAGTAATCTAGATTGTTCCTATTTCGTTTTTTACCCTATATAAACCCTCATATGAAACCTGCATTATATACCTACGAAAAATATAATAAAATCCTCTTTGTTTGGCCGTGGATTAAACCAATTCGTTTGATTTAAACGATTGGATATAACCACGTTAATTCCTTGTTCTTTACGTTTCTCGTTCTTATCTTTATTTGTGTTGAATTAATTGTTTGTTGCACGGTGAGTTTGATAACTAGGGTTATCAAGTTCTTGTTAGGGCTCACCTAGATTTCCTAACAAACTGCAATAACTTCTAAATAATAGAGATCAGTTTTTCGTAGTTCTATAGATTTTTATAGTGACAACAAAAAAAATCATGATACACAAAACACAATTTTATTTGAACATTCTTCAATTCACCCATTAAGCTTTTTGACCTGATGAAAAAAATAGATACGTTAAGAAGAACCAAGAGAATACATACACACAAATATACCTTCTACAATAATCATAATTCATGCATGTTTAACAACATTTATATTACACTAGTAATCACAACTTTTATATATATATATATATATATATATATATATATATATATATATATATATATATATATATATATATATATATATATATATATATATATATATATATATATATATATATATATATATATATATATATAGGGGCAGGATCAATGGGAAAGTAACCAATCGGGGGGAAGTGGGGGGAAGCAAAATTTTAATTTTTTTTTTCATTTTTTTTTGAAAAAAATTTTCCGACATCAAGATCACACAAAAATATGAACATTTAGAAGAGACACTTCGTGATGAATGTTATTATTTAGGCGGGAAAACGATCGACAAAAATAACATTCAAGATAATATTGTTCGTGAAGAATGTGAACGTTTTTTTTTCCATGTTTTGTGAAGTAAAAATTTAGCCCGATTTAGAGTTTAGAGTTTAGGGTTTAGGGTTTAGGGTTTGGTGTTTTGGGTTTATTCCATAAACTCAAAACACCAAACCCTAAACCCTAAACCCTAAACCCTAAACTCTAAACCGTTCGTGTTAAAAACTCAATCTAAATCCTAAATCTAAACCCTAAATCTAAATCCTAAACCCTAAATTTCTAAACCCTAATATCTAAACTCTATAAACCCTAATATCTAAACCCTAATATCTAAACCCCAATAGCTAAAATCTCAAAATACGCTCGAAAAACACGATAATTGTTATATATATTACTTCTTCGAGCGTTTTCCCGCCAAAATAAAAACATTTATCACAAAGTGTCTCTACTAAATGTTCATATTTTCATCTCATCTATAATGTTCGTGAACAAAGTTTTTTCAAAAAATGAAAAAAAAAAGTTTTTGCTTCCCCCCGCTTCCCCCCGAATGGTTACTTCCCTCTTGATCCTACCACTATATATATATATATATATATATATATATATATATATATATATATATATATATATATATATATATATATATATATATATATATATATATATATATATATATATATATATATATATATATAGAGAGAGAGAGAGAGAGAGAGAGAGAGATACAGAAATAATCAAGAGGGACGCACTTTTTTGGGGGGAAGTAATTTTTTTTTCATTTTTTTCGAATTTTTTTTTCAGGCATCAAGATCACATGAAAATATGAACATTTAAAAAAGACACTTTGTGATGAATGTTATTATTTTAGCGGTAAAATGCTCGAAGAAAAAAATGAAAACATTCAATGCATTGAATGTTTTGATTCTGAGTTTTTTTTAAGAGGTTAGAAATTAGGGTTTAGAAATTAAGGGGTTAAAAATTAGGGTTTAGCTATTAGGGTTTAGAAATTAAGGTTTTGGATTTAGAAATTAGGGTCTAGGGTTTAGAAATTAGGGTTTAGATTGAATATTTTAACACGAACGGTTTAGAGTTTTGGGTTTAGGGTTTTGGGTTGAGGGTTTACGGAGTAAACCCGAAATCCCTAAACCCTAAACCCTAAACTCTAAATCGGGTTAATTTCGAAAAAAACATTTCACACAAGATGAAAACAAAATGATGCAAATAAACTCAGCAGCAAAACATTCAATGCATTGAATGTTTTTATTTTTTTTCTTCGGGCATTTTTCCGCCAAAATAATGACATTCATCACAAAGTTTCTTTTTTAAATGTTCATATTTTCATCTAATATATAATGTTCGTGAACAAAGTTTTTACAAAAAACGAAAAGATCAAAAAAAAAAGTTTGCTTCCCCCCAAAAAAGTGCTTCCCTCTTGATTATGACCATATATATATATATATATATATATATATATATATATATATATATATATATATATATATATATATATATATATATATATATATATATATATGTATGTATACTAGTGAAATGACCCGTGGAATCACGGGTTTGTATAAATGAAACTGTTTAACGATGTGTTTTATGTATTAAGTGAACGTAAATGCTAAAGTGATTTAGTTTAATGACCCGTGAAACCACATATTTTGACTAAGAAACTTGTCATTGTTTTTACAAACATATTGACGAAACGTGATTTATAGTATCCGTAGACTATCAACTAAGAGAAATTAACAACAATAATAAAAAATTCCAGTCAGCTAAAGATATATAAAGATCTCTAATAGTGATCACATAATGTATTCTCACCTTATAGTAGCTTTATACTGTTGAGAATTAGATGATTAGCATGTATTGATTATGGTAGTTAATATTGTGACAACCCAGAAATTTCCGACCAAATTTAAACTTAATCTTATTATGATTCCGATACGATAAGCGAAATTGTAAAGTTGAGTCTCAAAAATCTTGAAACAATTTACATGAATGCATTTGACCTTCGACCATTCCCGACGATTCACGAATAATTAATTGTAAATAGATATGTGTGTGTATATATATATAAATAATAAACTGAAATATAATTTGAAGTATTATACGTTGTTGTTATTATAATTAATAACATAAAAAAGGATATTATAAAAATTATTATTTAAAATATATCTATATATATAAATAAAGTATATTAAAAATAAATATTAAATGATTGTAGTACTCATTTGGTGTTCCGATTGATATTAAGTAAGTTAAATCCAAACTTATATGATTTTAAAATAAACGATGATTCAAAAATGAGTTTTATAAATTTTAGGCTTATTAATAATATATTTAGAAGTTGTTTGTTAAATTTTAAAACTTTTTATATTTTACTTGGGGTTGAGAGTGAATAATTAATGTAATTTTTAATTAATAGTTAATGATTGAACTTTATACCATAAGGACCAAAATAAATAAATATATTTAATTTAAAAGCTTGGGATTTTTCGGAAGACATCTTATCCATCACTAATTAACAATGGAGTACGATTTAGCACTCCATGAGAATGAATATGTCCAAAGTACCGGCGGCTAAACTATTTCCTATATTCTTTGATTACTGTGTTACTCTAAATCATTGCACGATTAATTTATATTAATATAATATTATTATTATAATTATAATTAGTGTAGTACGGATATATATATATATATATATATATATATATATATATATATATATATATATATATATATATATATATATATATATATATATATATATATATATATATATATATATATATAAAATATAATATTATTATTATAATTAGTGTAGTACGTATATATATATATATATATATATATATATATATATATATATATATATATATATATATATATATGTATATATGTTTGTCTGCAAGTAATATTAGATATATTCTTTTGAAGATTATGATCATAAATCTACCAATTACCTGCTATATATATATACAGACATATTCTTATGCAATTCATTAAGGGTGAAAGTGAATTACTGCACTTGTTTGAATGTGTTTGTCAAAAATTTGATTCTGTTTCATTTCACAACCAACTAGGTAATAATATTTATTATACAAATAAATCTATCTATCCTATATATAAGACATATACATAAAGAGAGGTAGATAACAATCACCACCACCAACTAAATTCTCCTACTACATCACTCGCCTAGCACCTCTTCCATTATTGAACCGCCACCATGATAACCACGACATCATCACCCTAAACCGTCGACAATCAAACACCTTCATCAACCTTCATCATAAACCACCCAAACATATCACCATAGTAACCGAAACCACCATTGTGCTGCATTTTTTTTCTAGTTCCTATAAACCGAGAACAAACACCACAAACCCTTTTCCAACTCTATATTTTTTTTTATGTTTAACGGAATCACCACCACCACCTTTTATCATCAAACACCACCACTTCTCTTCTACCTCTCACTGATTCTGTTTCTATTCTATTTCAACCACCACGAGACCCATTAATACTTCACATTCTTGATTCTCATTCGTAACAACCACCTATTGCTCGGTTAATCTTGCTTCTTTTACGCTATAGCTACCGTATTATTTCTGTTTAAATCTAAAAAAAACTATTATTGTTTTACCTTTGTTTCTGTTTCTTTTAGACGTTTAAATATATTACTATATTCCTTACTGGCCGACAAGCAATAGATAAAGATGAACCCCCCACTTGTGTTATAAAAGAAAAATCTATATTAAATTTCGCTGCATGTTTAGTAATTTATCGAAGTGGGACAGTTTATTTATTCATACTACGATTGGGATGTGATCCAACTAAAAAGAATTCACGTGAAATGGACTGGATTAGGTTGTTATCGGATCACGAGTTAAGTTTGCTAATTGGGATGTTTTCCTTAGTTTGTTGGGTAGAATTGAAACCGGGTCAATTACTATTAGATAATTTGCACTTGAACCACAATTGGGTTTCATGATACAATAATCAAATTAATGAAATGAAATGGTTGGGCTTCTGTTTAGTGGACTGGGTATTTGAAACAAGTTTGGAAATAGGAATCGATGGTGAGTTAGTGAATATGTGATAATGCTAAAAACGAACATATATTTCATAGCATTATTCCTCAAGAAAGACAAGCTTTTAGTTGCAATTGTCCTATTTACAAGTGATTCTCGTTTAAATAATAAAAAGATGAAGATAAAAGACAGATTCGACGAATTGAAGGCGCAAACGACCAAAAAGCTCAAAAGTACAAAAGACAATCAAAGAGGTTCCAATTATCGATAAGAAACGTCTCAAAATTACAAGAGTACAAGATTCAAAACGCAAAGTACAAGATATTAAATTGTACGCAAGGACGTTCGAAAATCCGGAACCAGGACCAGAGTCAACTCTCAACGCTCGACGCAACGGACTAAAAATTACAAGTTAACTATGTATATAAATATAATATAATATATAATTAATTCTTAAAATTAATATATATATTATAATATATTTATAAATCGTCGGCAAACAAAGACCCAAAGCTGGGTGAGCTGTAATTTCAAACTCCGCGAGTTGCGGAGTTTGAAGGCAAAAAATTACGCGACTCGCGGAGTCCCCCTGGACGAAAATTCCTATAAAAGCCAGCGAATTCTGATCGTAAAAGGATCCTAAAAAAATCTCTCTTTCTCTATATGTATACATAAATATTTATATTTATATTTTAATTTTAATTTTAATCCTAATAATAAGGGTATGTTAGCGAATGTTGTAAGGGTGTAAGTCGAAATTCTGTCCGTGTAACGCTACGCTATTTTTAATCATTGTAAGTTATGTTCAACCTTTTTACATTAATGTCTCGTAGCTAAGTTATTATTATGCTTATTTAAAACGAAGTAATCATGATGTTGGGCTAATTACTAAAATTGGGTAATTAGGCTTTGTACCATAATTGGGGTTTGGACAAAAGAACGACACTTGTGGAAATTAGACTATGGGCTATTAATGGGCTTTATATTTGTTTAACTAAATGATAGTTTGTTAATTTTAATATAAAGATTTACAATTGGACGTCCCTATAAATAACCATATACACTCAATCGGACACGATGGGCGGGATATTTATATGTACGAATAATCGTTCATTTAACCGGACACGGGAATGGATTAATAGCCACTAGAATTATTAAAACAGGGGTGAAGTTATGTACAAGGACACTTGGCATAATTGATAACAAAGTATTAAAACCTTGGGTTACAATCAGTCGACATCCTGGTGTAATTACTAAACAAAGTATTAAAATCTTGTTACAGTTTAAGTCCCCAATTAGTTGGAATATTTTACTTCGGGTATAAGGATAATTTGACGAGGACACTCGCACTTTATATTTATGACTGATGGACTGTTATGGACAAAAACCAGACGGACATATTAAATAATCCAGGACAAAGGACAATTAACCCATGGGCATAAAACTAAAATCAACACGTCAAACATCATGATTACGGAAGTTTAAATAAGCATAATTCTTTTATTTCATATTTAATTTCCTTTATTTTATATTTAATTGCACTTCTAATTATCGCACTTTTATTTTTTGTTATTGTATTTAATTGCACTTTTAATTATCGTACTTTTTAATTATCGCAAGTTTATTTTATCGCACTTTTATTTATCGCAATTTCATTATCATTATTTACTTTACGCTTTAAATTATGTCTTTTATTTATTTAATATTTTACATTTTGTTTTAACTGCGACTAAAGTTTTTAAAATCGACAAACCGGTCATTAAACGGTAAAAACCCCCCTTTATAATAATAATATTACTTATATATATATTTGTATTTTTATAAAATAAAACTAATATAACGTTAAGCTTTGATTAAAAGATTCCCTGTGGAACGAACCGGACTTACTAAAAACTACACTATTGTACGATTAGGTACACTGCCTATAAGTGTTGTAGCAAGGTTTAAGTATATCCATTCTCTAAATAAATAAATATCTTGTGTAAAATTGTATCGTATTTAATAGTATTTCCTTGTAAAATTTAATAGTATTTTATACCCCTTAGCTTTAACATCAAGTATTTTTGGCGCCGCTGCCGGGGAACTCAATTTCTAGCTTAAAAGCCGGAAGCACAACGCTAATATAAAAAAAAAAGATTTTTATTTTTAGTTTACTTTTGTAAAAATACGTTTTAAATATTCGAAAACATAAAAAGAAAACAAAAATATAAATATTTTTAAGAGTTTGTTAAATATTTAAGTTTTATAAAGTTTCTTTATTTTTATTTTATAAAAAAATATAAGTTTTATTTAAATATTTTGTTTTTATTAAAACATAAAAAAACCAAAAATATATATATATATATAAATCTAGTTTTAAGATTTTTATTTATAAAATTATAAAGTATTTTATTTCTATTTTAGTTTTTTAAGATAAGTTTTATTTAAATTATATAGATATATTAATTAAATTAAAAACAGAAAAAAAAATAATTACGTCGAAAACTGAAACGAAACAGCCTGTCATCTGAAAGTTCGAACTCCGCGACTCGCGGAGTTGGTTGCCAGGTGGAGCCGCAACTCGCGGAGTTCTCCCTGACGTGCCTGACAGAACCCTAATCAGCATTTATTACGGAGTAATTATTATTATTAATTTTTAATTAAACCCTAATTAGTTTTGTTAATTTATTATTAAGTTTAGTTTATTTATTTAATTTGTATATTTAGTTTATTTAGTTTAATTAAATTGTAAAATTAATAGTTTTAATAAATAAATAATATAAAAATAATATTTTTATAAAAATTATACTTTATACAACTTTTAGTGTATTTTTATATTTTGTCCCTTTTTAATTGTTTTAGCGTAATATTTGTATTTTTCGCTCATATTTAGTTTTAAACATAAGTTTTTGCCATAGTATTTTTACTTCTAGATTTTTAGGCTTTGCCGTAAAATCCCTTAAGTGCTTTTTCTTTAGACTAAGATTTAAGTGCTTTAAAATTTTGCTACGCCTTTTTAAGTTTTAGTTTCTTTTTAAGTTATTTCCATTTGGGATATAGTTTTACTTGTAAGCTTTAATATTTTTAGACGCCTTTTACCTATGTATCAATTATCATTCCAATTAGTAATCTCAATTTGCGATTATAATTTTAAGTTAGTGATAGTAATAAGGTTGGGTTAGTCGAGTGTTTTTAAGTTCTATAAGTCATTTTTTTTATTATTTCTTATTTTTCGACGCCTTTTATTTTTTCGATCTTTTCTTTTTCGACCTTTTTCGACGCACTCTTTTTCTTTCTTATTTCTCGCTATTCTAGTTTTAGGACATAGATTTTTTTATCTACTTCTTATCTATACTTCTTAAAATTACGAAAATTTATTTTAAGTGGTTAAATTGATAGACATCAAAATTTTCTGGTTCGTAGTAATAGTTGGATTTGTATGTGGACCGGGTTATTGGAGCCAAACAGTCCTCAATTATATTGAGACCAAATGAATCCTGCCCCTCTGCTGCATCTTTTGGCTATTCGAAACGTGGGCAAAATCAGAAAAGTCTATTAATTGGATAACTTATATAATTTTTCTTTCCTTTTAAAAACTAATAGGATATTCAGTGAATGCACCGAGCAAGACGTTCACCAGCTTTTGTACGTTCACCACCTGTAACTAGATCAAGACATTTAGCAAATATTACCGCCGTTGATTTTTCTTTAGAATCGTCATCCAGTCAACCAAGTACTCCAATTCAAATTTCCGATAATCCATTTTTTGAAACCGACCTCACAATTGAGAATCCGGAGAATATTGTAACATCCCGCCTTTTTCCGTTTACTTTTCCGTTTAACTATTTAAATCCCGTTATATGTTTATAACATCTCCCGTTAATACGTGTTTTAAAAATATCTCGTCTAGGTAATTCACGCACCCGCAACCGAACTTGAGGGACTAGTTTCGCCAAAATGCCAAAGAGGTGACTAGCCTTTGACTAGTCAACCCCCACCCCCATCTTTTCTTTTTCATTTTCCCTTTTCTTCTTCTACTTCCATATTTTCTCTCAATTTCTCAAACAAGGAATCATCATCTAAATCCAAGCTAGCGGGTGTCTTGCAAAACAAATTACATATTTGAAATCCTTGCAACTTCCTCTTCGATTCCATACCGACTTCATCAAGTTTGGGTAACTTTCTAAAATTACTAGATTTTGTGTTCTTGATATTTTTGAACTTATAAAGTTGTTAATTAGTGTCTATGGCTCAATTCTAACATGAATATATGATTTATATGCTCGATTTCATTATTTGAAGTAACTAGCTTGAGTATGAACTTTGGTGTGTTTGATTTGGTGATTTGGTTGTTTGAATGTTGTTAAATGTTATAAATGCATGTATTAAATGTGTTCCTAGTATCACTAGCTTCAAATTGATGTGTAGGTTGCTTGAGAAAACTCCATAAACTTGATTAGTGATTTTGGTGAATTCGGGTTAGGGTTTGATAAGCTTGAAATGAATATTTGATGCATTGAATGACATGAATTGTAGTTAGTAAGTAGTTAGTTGTATTGTATGCTCGATTACCTACAAAAAGGCATGTTATATGTATGCATTAAATGCCCGAATCATAAATGTGCACTTATCAAATTTGTGTATTAAATGTGTGCATTAATTGATCATTTACTTTGGAAAGCCGATTGTTACAAATAACATTTTTGGTTGGTGAAATGTATTTAGTTGTGTTCTTTGTCAAATTACCTTTCTAACGATATAAGATACGAGTTCTAAGTATTAGCGGTTTGCGAGTTATGCTTGAAAGTGTTTGGAATTGAGACTTGGACATTTGAGACTGACCAGGTACCAGTTCCCGTGTATTGTCGCGGCGCGACAATTTGGGGCCGCGGCGCGGCCTAAGCCGTGTCCAGTTTCTGACCTCTTTGGTCAAAATACGAAAAATGTTTGGCACACTATGGACCTCCGATTCACATGAGACTTGTTCTAACATGCTTATATATGAATAAAAACCTCAGAAAAATAGTTCGGGACCCGACCCGAACGTGTTGACTTTCGTTGACTTTGACCGACCAAAGTTTGACTTTTTGTCAAACTTAACCAAATGATTATGCAACCTTCCTAACTTGTTTCTGTACTTGTATCTTGCATGAAACTTGACAATTTGATTCACATGCTACATAATCGAGTCGTAACGAGCCATAGGACTAATTAAACATCTTTGACCTATCGTGTTTACCGTTATTGATACGACCTATTGGTTTAGGTCAAGACTAGCACTATCCTTCGCACACGTTACTTTGTGAAGTACTTTTCATACGTGTACTCAAGGTGAGATCATAGTCCCATCCTTCAAACAACTTTTATGCTTTAAACTATGGGATGAGAAACATATACGTATCATACTTTTACACTTTGAACACAAGTACAAAAACGAACATTCCACGTACGGGTTTGAACAAAAAGCCTCAATTCAATTATCATTAGTTACACTTGCAGGGTGTAAACGTGAACTTATATTATGTGATCACATGGGCTTGACGAGCCTCATTCGGACGGTTCGCTACCGTTAGCGGATGAAATATATTTTCGGGTCTAGTGTATGTTCTAACACTACGCGAAGGGTGCAAAACAGTTAAGTTTGATAATTGGGTGCCCGCGAAACAAATAACAACTTTGGAATGCAAATGATTTAGATAATCATATTATATTAAATCTTGTGGTTCAAATGCAACGTTTACTAAAACACCTATGATTTCACCAACGTTTTCGTTGACAGTTTTCTATATGTTTTCTCAGGTCCTTGAAAGCTACTTGATACATGCTTCCGCACTCTTTTTGATACTTGCTTGGATGTCGAGTATACATGCATAGATGGAGCGTCTTTTGACTACTTTAAATTGTGTCGCATAGGTTTCATTCGTACGTTAAACATTGTAATGTAACTAGTCTTTCGAACTACATTTGTAAACTTGAAACATCCTTTTTCTTATAAAATAAATGCGACATATTTTGGTCAAAAGTCATAATAAAGACTTATGACCACGCAACGGGACCGAAGTAGTCGGCGCCGTCAAACATGATTTGGTCGGGTCGCTACAGATATTCAGGGACAATTCATAGATCCTGAACCATTAATTTTTCCTCCGGAACCACCAATCATTCAAACAGAGATTGTTGAGGAACGAACCATTAAATCAGAATCCTCTAGTGATTCAGATTCAACAAATTCAATTATGGAGAATCTGGAACCTTTAAGTATGGAAGACCGAATGAGAGCTAAACGCACTGGCCAAGGTCACGCAATTACTCATCCAGACATTAATGCGCCAGATTATGAAATCAAAGGACAAATTCTACATATGGTGACTAATCAATGCCAATTTAGTGGTGCGCCGAAGGAAGATCCAAATGAACATCTTCGTACCTTTAATAGGATCTGCACACTATTTAAAATAAGAGAAGTTGAGGATGAACAGATATATCTCATGTTATTTCCCTGGACTTTAAAGGGAGAAGCCAAAGATTGGTTGGAATCGTTACCTGAAGGGGCGATTGATACATGGGACGTTTTAGTTGAAAAATTTCTTAAACAATTCTTTCCTGCATCTAAAGCCGTAAGACTTCAAGGAGAAGTTGTTACGTTCACACAGAAGCAAAATGAAACTCTATATGAGGCGTGGACAAGATTTGGAAAGTTATTAAGAGGATGTCCGCAACATGGTTTAGACACCTGTCAAATAGTACAAATATTCTACCAAGGATGAGACATCACTACAAGAAAAGACATCGATATAGCAGCTGGTGGTTCTATTATGAAGAAAACCAAAACTGATGCTTACAAAATTATTGATAACACTGCTTCCCACTCACATGAGTGGCACCAAGAAAAAGATATCGTTAGATCATCTAAAACAGCTAGAGCCGATTCTAGCCATGACTTAGATTCCATTTCTGAAAAGATAGATGCTGTCGAGAGACGAATGAAAAAGATGACTAAAGATATCCACTCAATATGAATTAGTTGTGAACAGTGTGGAGGACCACATTTGACAAAAGATTGTCTCAGTATTGAACTAACAATGGAACAAAGAGAGAATGTTTCATATCTAAACCAAAGGCCTGGAAATAATTATCAGAATAATTATCAACCTCCAAGAATAATTTACAATCAAAACCAGAATTATAATCGAAATATTCCATACAACAACCAACAAGGTCCTAACAATCAACAAGTATCCAATAATACTTACAATCAGCAAAGACCTAATTTTCAAAACAAACCACCACAAACCGATGATAAAAAGCCGAAATTAGAAGATATGATGACAAAGCTAGTTGAAACTCAAACGCAGTTTTTCACATCTCAAAAACAAACTAATGAACAAAATGCTCAAGCATTTAGAAATCAACAAGCTTCTATTCAAAACTTGGAACAAGAAGTAAGTAACCTAGCAAGGTTAATAGGTGAAAGAAAACCAGGAAGTTTACCTAGTGATACAAATGCTAACCCCCGGAATGAAACAGCTAAAGCCATTACCACAAGAAGTGGTACAACACTTAAACCACCTGAAATACCTGTAACTTCTGATGAAGCTATTCCTACTCCACAAGAACCACAACCTGATCAAGATAAGGAAAAAAAACCGGTAGTTGAAAAGGTTAATGAAGATAACACAGTTAAGGCTAAACCTTATGTTAAACCATACCAACCACCACTTCCTTACCCGAGTAAGATGAAAAAAGAGAAACTTGAAGCCGAGCAATCCAAATTCTTGGATATGTTTAAACAAATAAATGTAAATCTTCCTTTCATTGATGTGATTTCAGGAATGCCTAGATATGCTAAATTTCTGAAAGATCTAATCTCTAATAGAAAGAAAATGGAAGAACTCTCGGCTGTTACTATGAATGCTAATTGTTCAGCAGTGCTGTTGAATAAGATACCAGAAAAATTATCTGATCCAGGAAGTTTCACAATTCCATGTTTTCTGGGTAGTCTTAGTTCAATAGAAGCATTGTCAGACTTAGGTGCTAGTATAAATTTAATGCCGTATTCATTATACGCTAAACTAGACCTTGGAGAATTGAAACCAACAAGAATAAGTATACAACTAGTCGATAGATCAATAAAATATTCTAGAGGGATAATTGAGAACATGCTAGTTAAAGTTGGTACTTTAGTATTTCCAGTAGATTTTGTTGTTCTGGACATGGAAGAAGATTCTCAAGTTCCTCTCATATTAGGAAGACCATTCTTAAACACGGCTAAAGCAATGATAGACGTGTTCGGTAAGAAATTGACCCTAAGTATAGAGGCTGAGAGTGTTACCTTTTCAGTTGATAGAGCAATGCAACAACCGCAATCTGCAGATGATACATGTTATTATATTCAAACTATAGATTCACATGCAGAATTATTAGAAGAATTTCCAGAATTACAAGGAACAGGAGAATGTTCTTTAGGAGAAGGAACTGAACCAATTGATGAAGTTGAAATGTTAGCTACACTAATAGCTAATGGATATGAACCAACAACAGAAGAAATTCAAATGCTAAAAGAAGAAGACAGATATCGATATAAATCATCGATAGAAGAACCTCCAACATTAGAGTTAAAGCCACTTCCAAACCATTTGGAGTACGCTTATTTACATGGTGAATCTGAATTACCTGTAATAATATCGTCTTCTCTTACTAAAAATGAGAAATCACAACTCATTTCTGTGTTGAAAGCTCATAAACCAGCCATTGCATGGAAGATTCATGATATTAAAGGAATAAGTCCTTCGTATTGCACACATAAAATCCTTATGGAAGAAGGTCATAAAACGTATGTGCAACGCCAACGAAGACTAAATCCGAATATGCAAGATGTTGTTAAAAAAGAAATAATTAAACTGCTAGATGCAGGTTTAATTTATCCAATTTCTGATAGTCCATGGGTAAGCCCAGTTCAATGCGTGCCTAAGAAGGGTGGCATGACTGTCATTACAAATGAAAAAAATGAGCTTATTCCTACTAGGACTGTAACAGGATGGCGTATGTGTATTGATTATAGAAAATTAAATGACGCCACCAGAAAAGATCACTTTCCCTTACCTTTTATTGATCAAATGTTGGAAAGATTAGCCGTAAACAGTTACTATTGTTTTCTTGATGGATTCTCCGGATATTTTCAAATTCCAATAGCACCCGAAGATCAAGAGAAAACCACGTTCACGTGCCCTTATGGTACTTTTGCTTACAAACGCATGCCATTTGGACTTTGCAACGCCCCTGCAACCTTTCAAAGGTGCATGATGGCGATTTTTCACGACATGATAGAAGAATGCATGGAAGTTTTCATGGATGACTTTTCAGTCTTCGGTGATACATTTGAATCATGTTTAGCTAATCTTGAACGAATGCTGATTAGATGCGAACAATCAAATCTAGTACTTAATTGGGAGAAATGCCATTTCATGGTTAAAGAAGGCATCGTTCTTGGACATAAAATTTCAAAAGAAGGAATTGAAGTGGATAGAGCTAAAGTAGATGTAATTGCTAAACTTCCACATCCCACCAATGTTAGAGGAGTTAGGAGTTTTCTAGGGCATGCCGGTTTTTACCGACGTTTCATAAAATATTTTTCTAAAATTGCCACTCCTATGAATAAACTCCTAGAAAAGGGTGCTCCATTCATCTTTTCTTATGAATGCATCAAATCTTTTAATATTCTTAAAGAGAAACTCACTAATGCGCCGATCATGATAACACCGAATTGGAATTTACCGTTTGAACTAATGTGCGTTGCAAGTGATTTTGCAATGGGAGCCGTTTTAGGACAAATGATTGAAAAACGATTTCAACCTATATATTATGCTAGTAAGACGTTACAAGGAGCACAAACGAATTACACAACTACTGAAAAAGAACTCCTTGCTATTGTCTTTGCTTTTGACAAATTTCGTTCATATCTCGTTCTAGCAAAAACGGTGGTCTATACTGACCATTCTGCTCTTAGATACCTATTTTCGAAACAAGATGCTAAACCAAAATTAATCCGTTGGATCTTACTCTTACAAGAGTTCGATATTGAAATCCGAGATAAAAGAGGAGCAGAAAATCTCGCCGCTGATCATCTTTCTCGTCTTGAAAATCCCGAATTAGAAGTTCTAAATGAATCGGCTATACAAGACAACTTTCCTGATGAATATCTATTGAAGATAGATTATAATGAAATTCCATGGTTTGCAGACTATGCAAACTATTTAGTATGTGGATTCCTTGAAAAAGGATTATCGTACCAAAAACGAAAGAAATTCTTCAGTGATATAAAACACTATTTCTGGGAAGATCCACATCTGTTTAAAAGTTGTCCAGATGAAATAATACGCCGATGTGTATTCGGAGATGAAGCTAGTAAAATTTTAAACCATTGTCACACATGACCAACAGGAGGGCATTATGGGCCTCAACTAACAGCAAGAAAAGTTTATGATGCTGGATTCTATTGGCCTACAATTTACAAAGACGCACACCTTCTTTGCAAATCCTGTGATGCATGTTAAAGAGCCGGAAAAATAAGTCAACGTGATGAAATTCCACAAAATGTCATTCAAGTATGTGAAGTATTTGACATTTGGGGTATTGACTTTATGGGTCCATTTCCAAAATCTCATAATAATCTCTATATTCTCGTAGCCATTGATTATGTATCTAAATAGGCGGAAGCACAAGCTCTCCCAACTAACGATGCACGAGTTGTAGTCAACATTTTAAAACGTCTTTTTGCAAGGTTTGGAACACCGAAAGCTTTAATAAGTGATCGGGGAACTCATTTCTGTAATAATCAACTTGAGAAAGTTCTTAAAAGATATGGAGTAACTCATAAAATCTCCACTGCTTATCATCCACAAACAAGTGGACAAGTTGAAAATACCAACCGAGCTTTAAAACGTATTCTAGAAAACACCGTAGGATCAAATCCGAAGGAATGGTCCATTAAATTGGAGGATGCACTCTGGACTTTTAGAACAGCCTACAAAACTCCAATTGGAACCACACCTTTTAGAGTTGTTTATGGAAAAGCATGTCATCTTCCAGTAGAAATTGAACACAAAGCATTTTGGGCTTTGAAGACATGTAATCTTGATTTACATGAAGCTGGACGTCTACGGTTAAGTCAATTAAATGAATTAGAAGAATAAAGACAAGAAGCATACGAAAATTCGTTGATATATAAGGAAAGAACGAAGAAATGGCATGATAAAAGAATCAGAAGTTCAAAAGAATTCAAAGAAGGAGACAGAGTTCTTCTTTTCAATTCACGATTCAAGCTATTTCCTGGAAAATTGAAATCAAGATGGTCTGGACCATTCATAGTCAAAAGAGTTTTCCTATATGGAACAGTAGAGTTAATAAATTCAAATGAGATTGAATTTAAAGTTAATGGTCACAGAGTTAAACATTACATAGATAGTCCGATGGAAGTTGACAACGAAGTTAATCACAATTTCGATACCACAGCTAACTAAGAGTGGGGAGAATCAAGTCTTTAAAGGATAATATGTATTTCTGTTAGAGTTAGAATTTCTGTTTTCGTGTAGTTCTCGAAAATGGAACCCGAATGGTCTTTCCCTAGCAGACCCTAAAGAACTAGTCTTCTCCCCCCATTCTGAATTTTTATTTTTTTTAGGTTTTTACGAAATGAAGACTGCCTGTGAACTAAACCATGGTCTAATTCTACACGCTTTGATCACTAAACGTAATAATGACACACTTCTGAGTGAAATAGTATCAGTAATCAGAGAAAGATTGGACGGAGTAAGAAAAGAATCCAGATGCGAAGATAATAAGTTACAATTTGGTAAAGAAAAATCAAAATCCGCAGCGAAAAGTAGAGCACGACACCTAGAAAGATGTCACAAATGCGGAAAATGGTCACATGGAGGTAAATGTTCAAATAATCAAACCTATTCAAACATCGAATTTGTTACTTTATGCAGAGATGGACCGTTCATATGTTTAGAAGAAAAAACACTGAATGCTCGAGGTTACGCTTATGTAGCTATGGAAAACCAATTAAACCGACTATCTTATGAGTGGGATAGATCGTATCACTAAGAATACTATCTCACAGGTAAGTCTGTACAGTTTTTATTTTTTTTATTTTTATTTTTAACCTTTTGATAATAAACACTAATTTGTTCACTATAAAGTATTAAATTGGTATTGAATAAAATTAGGTTTGGCGACCGAAATTATTGATATCATACAAAAATTTATTACATCACTGCGAAATTTAACGTTTATTCTTAAGGTATAAATATCTTTAATCAATCAACCCAAAATATTTTAAAAATTCGTCATGAGTTAAATTAGGTCATGGAACCGAAATTACTTTACCGAAAAGAGGGGCGCATATTTTTGATAATATTTGATTGATTAAAGTGGGATAAAAGCCAAAAAGATTTTTAATTTTATTTTTACCATGTTTTTAAAATTAATATATAAATCTTAAATTAATATTGTGAACTTTGTAAGATCAATATATTTAAGTTTGTCAATATTTGAAAAAATTAATATTTTTAAGTTTGTATGTATAACAACAAAATTAAATATAAGTTTGGTGTGAATTTATAATATGAATTTTTAATTAAGTTTGGTGTGAATTTAAAATTTTATGCATTTTAAATTTAAGTTTGGTGTGAATTTAAAAACAAAAATTTAATTTATTTCGCTAAGTTAAAAATATGTTTTTTAAAATTCGTCGTAAGTTGAAGACTAGGTCTTTGAACCGAAATTGCTTTACCCGAGGGAGGGACGAGAACTTTTATTATCATTATTTTTAATCTTATTGAATTAAAGTATGCCAAAAACATTAAAAAAACCCAAAAAAAAAATCTTTGCTTTTAAAACCGCGCTTTAAATTGACAAATTTTAAAATTTTGTCAAAGAACGGACTAGGACATCGATCCGAAACGACCTCATCCTAAAACAAAGGAAAACAAAATTTTAAATTTATTTTATATTTGTTATAAGTTAAGGATTATTAAAAAAAAAAAAAAAAAAGCACCGCGTCTCGCGGAGTTTGCAATGGCCAAATGCCGCGACTCGCGGAGGATGTAAAATACAGAAAAAAATAAAAGGGACCAAACAGATCAGTCTGCACACACCACACACCCACAAATAACTGCGAAAAACACCCGAAAAATCACACAAAAATCGAATTTTTTCACCAAAAATCATCAAATCTTTTACTAAAATCATGTTGAGAAGGATGCTATCAAGGAATTACTCAAGAAAAACGGTAAATTTCTACACCTAAACACCATTTAATCCGAAAATTAGTGTTCTTGAGCAATTTTATACCCATTTCGATTTTGATGCTTTTTAGTGTAATTATGCTTAAATTGCTTGTGTATTATGCTTGTATAACCTAGATTGATGCTATTTAACATGATTAGAAGCCTTAAACTTCAAATTTTGAGTAATCTAGGGTTTGTGTTCTTGAGCAATTTGGGGCTTTTTGATATAAACAGGTTATGACCGATTTTTGTCATGAATTGTTGCTAAATTAAGTAGTGTAACATATTTAGGTAGTTAAATGATCCAAACTTTGAGCCTAAACATGATTTTGAGAATTAAAGTGGACTTTTTCAAGTCTAAAATTCATGAACTTGATTTTTAAGAGATAATGCCATTTGAAATTTGTTTAATTGCTAGTAATGATTATTTTGACATGTTATTTGAGTTGAATGCTTATGAACTTGGCGAACATTTTCGTATATGCTTATTTGAAAAAGTGTAGATTTGATAAAAATATGAAAATGAGCTTAAGTTTGATATAAATTGAACATGTCATTGTAATTATTTTGATTGATGATTTTGTTGACACTAATGCATATTTGGATGCACAAAAATTGTGTTTGATGTGTTTTGCAGACTGAAAGGGGTGAATCTTCATCCCAAGCTCGCAATGCTCCTCCCGAGAATGCGAAACAACAGGATGTTGATAGCTATTATAAACAAGATATACCTCATCCAGTTATGACATTTTCAGATATGCACTTGGAAGAGTTGCACCCGAATTTGAGATTTGACAGACGTTGGATAGATTATCCAAAATACCAAAGGGGCTTGCATACTCTTCATTCTAAAGTTGTTGAAGTACCTAGGGTAATAGAATGGGGACCATTAGAAGCTGTAGAATTGGCCGGGCCAATTAGAGAATTACTGACACAGAGGTATGGTAATTCTACTTTTAACGATTGGGTACGATTATTCAGCATGCGTAGACCTGTATATAAAGTATGGTGTGAAGAATTATTGTGTAGTATAGAAATAAATGATCGGGTAGTTAGTTTAACCGATCGATCTTTTATTAGATTTTTGTTAGGAGGTTCGATGCGCCACATGTCTCTACTAGACATGGCTCAGGCCTTACGTATATATACGCCTGAGGAGTTAGCATCTGCCGATTGTAGAGGGTTGATATTGAACGGTAGGAAAATTGATGAAAATTTTGATACGCATGGTGTATGGAGTCAAATGACTAGCCATCACCGATTTAAAGGGGGAAATTACTCTTATTTGGATATAGATAGAGCAGAGTTAAGAGTAATTCATAGGTTTTTAGCCAATTCGATTACACAACGAGGTAAGAATAAGGAAAAGGTAAATGAACAGAATTTGTGTTACCACATGTGTGTTCGAGACCCACAAAGCGCTGTAAGTATACCTTATTGTGTGGGTTATTATTTATCAGCTATGGTTAGGGGGATGAGACCGCATAGCATAATAGGAGGTGGTATATTTATTACTTTGATTGATGAATATCTCGGTGTGGATATAAGTCGGGGGGGGGGATTATTAGTCGAAGAACCAGAACCCCGCGATATAATAGGTTTAAATGTATACCACGGTGCGAAGATTTTGAAGAGGCGAAATAACGCCGCAGTACAATACCATGGTAGACATCCACAGGTTGAGAGAAACCAACAGCCAGGTAATGTGGGAGGGGGAAATGAAATGACAGAAATGCAAAGGTTTATAGCTTCACAAGAGTATGAAAATGCTAGACATCGAGCATTTGAAGATTGGCAAGTTCATCAAAACCAAATCATAGCTCATTGCCAACATGTAGGTAGAAACTATATTCCTACTCAATCGCCCGTATTTCCTCCCTGGTCTATAGAGATCCAACCACCGTATCCTACGTATAACCCAGTCGAAGCATTCTATAACACATACGGTTATGCATGGAACCCCTACTGGTATCAGTATCATCCCTAGTCTACTTAGTTTTATTTATTTTATTATTTGTAATGTTAATACATTTAATACTTATGTTAATATTGTAATAGTTTTAATAATTTTCTAACTTTTATTATTAGATTTTAATAATTTTTGAATGTGGGGTAATATACCAAACTTCAAAAATATGTATATATGTTTGCAGTTTATCTTATGTACACAACAGGGTAAAATAACGCATTTTCAAAGACTGGCATTAAGTTCAGCAAAAGCAACTAATTTTGACGACAAGATGCAAAATATATGTGAAATAACAACAAGACGAAAAGAACAAATGATGTGCACCATTTATCATTCAACACAAACAACAATATGTTTGGAAACTTTGGTAAAATTTAATCATTTCTACGCTAATCACCCTCAATAATTTAAATTGTTACTGATTTCTTGCAAATGAGGGCATTGCAAGATCTTAAGTGTGGAAAGGGGTTAAATTCTTTCGGATTTTAAAAATTTTTATCTTAAACACTTGGTTATCATTAAAAATACTAGTGAAGTAGTAGTTGTATTAGAATCTAGTGCTCTCTGATAATAAAGAACAACCCTAGTCTTATATACTGACTACCCAATTCTAGTAAAAATTTTCAATTAAATGAACTCAAAATCATGTTTATACATATTTATGAACGATAAAACTAGGTGTTAACACCGAAATTATTGTTACCTTGGAAAGGACATAAATTGAGAAACAAACCAAAATGTTAGAATTCATTTAAAATGGAATAGAAGACAATAAAAAGGAAAATAAAAGCCAAGTGTGGGAAAATTTACCAAGTTATTTTAAACATATGTCACATATTTCTATAACAAATAACTGAAAATACTTTTGCTTTGGACTAAACTAAACTGTTTTACCCGATGAAAGAAAAGAAGAGATGGATCTACACGATGAATCAATTCCATCATTAAAAGGAAGTAGAGTCTTCCGAAAAAGAAACGCGCTTCTTGATTTAGGTCAGGAAGTTGTCGTCCAGACCAGCTGTAGGTTGATGAAAAATCTAGAAAAGTCATCTCTAAAATCAGCAGGAAATCCACGGACCTCAGCATAAAACAGGGTCGCCAAGTGGTCAGATTTATCCTAACCATGAGAAGGATTTATCTCGTACAATGGGGGGGCACCGTGCAAATTAGCTTGATAAGACTAATGAATCAGATCCCCAGAAAGGATAATCTCCTTAAAGATTTAAAATCAGCTTATAAGCCTGATATTACTCAATCCTTGAGATTGACCTTAAAGATTGAGAATTCAAACTCATGGAATTCAATGATATCTAAACTCGAGCTTGAACGAGAAAAATATTTTAATCAAATTACAAACCGATTTGTTTTCTGAAAACCCATTTTCAATGCGTTCATTACCATTGAACGTAAAATCCTAGGAATTCACCTGGAATTCATTAGGTCACCTGAACCAAATCGGGTGTCAACCGTAAGAACGGTGGTTGCATAGCATGGTCAAAGACAGGACCTTGTGCCAGACCGAAAAATCATAAGGGTGAGCTTTACTATTGCCCCTACCAAGGATAGTAATTGCGTCCGACACGTTATAGACCATAATTAAAAGCATGTCAGGGGACATTGCCTTAACAGTTGCTTGTTCAACGCTTTCCTTTACAACCGGACGGTAGTTTACCGAAAGGTAATATACGGAGCAAGTATACTGGACGTGTTGCTTTCCTAATACATGGTTAGCAAGTGGGTGACACAAAACCGCAAGTTTTGAGCTAAAATTTTCAAATCTGAAACCCACCAAACCCACAAAAAGAATTTGCAAACACCGGTGAAGGGTTATTCCGGAAAACTTATCTAGGATAAAAGCTAGATTGAATTTTCAAAAAGATCAAATGTTTTCATAAAGATCCAATTTCCTTAAAGGATCTAAATTTTATAGTCATGTGGAACTATAAACCACATCGTTACTACCATTGTTTATACCGCCGTAAAGAAATCACTGATGTACAAAGTGTGAAGAATAAAGAAGTGATTCTAGTATTTCAAGACTATATTGCTTGAGGACAAGCAACGCTCAAGTGTGGGAATATTTGATAATGCTAAAAACGAACATATATTTCATAGCATTATTCCTCAAGAAAGACAAGCTTTTAGTTGCAATTGTCCTATTTACAAGTGATTCTCGTTTAAATAATAAAAAGATGAAGACAAAAGACAGATTCGACGAATTGAAGACGCAAACGACCAAAAAGCTCAAAAGTACAAAAGACAATCAAAGAGGTTCCAATTATCGATAAGAAACGTCTCAAAATTACAAGAGTACAAGATTCAAAACGCAAAGTACAAGATATTAAATTGTATGCAAGGACGTTCGAAAATCTGGAACCGGGACCAGAGTCAACTCTCAACGCTCGACGCAACGGACTAAAAATTACAAGTTAACTATGTATATAAATATAATATAATATATAATTAATTAATTCTTAAAATTAATATATATATTATAATATATTTATAAATCGTCGGCAAACAAAGAGCCAAAGCTGGGTGAGCTGTAATTTCAAACTCTGCGAGTTGCGGAGTTTGAAGGCAAAAAATTACGCGACTCGCGGAGTCCCCCTGGACGAAAATTCCTATAAAAGCCAGCGAATTCTGATCGTAAAAGGATCCTAAAAAAATCTCTCTTTCTCTATATGTATACATAAATATTTATATTTATATTTTAATTTTAATTTTAATTTTAATTTTAATCCTAATAATAAGGGTATGTTAGCGAATCTTGTAAGGGTGTAAGTCGAAATTCTGCCCGTGTAACGCTACGCTATTTTTAATCATTGTAAGTTATGTTCAACCTTTTTACATTAATGTCTCGTAGCTAAGTTATTATTATGCTTATTTAAAACGAAGTAATCATGATGTTGGGCTAATTACTAAAATTGGGTAATTAGGCTTTGTACCATAATTGGGGTTTGGACAAAAGAACGACACGTGTGGAAATTAGACTATGGGCTATTAATGGGCTTTATATTTGTTTAACTAAATGATAGTTTGTTAATTTTAATATAAAGATTTACAATTGGACGTCCCTATAAATAACCATATACACTCAATCGGACACGATGGGCGGGATATTTATATGTACGAATAATCGTTCATTTAACCGGACACGGGAATGGATTAATAGCCACCAGAATTATTAAAACAGGGGTGAAGTTATGTACAAGGACACTTGGCATAATTGATAACAAAGTATTAAAACCTTGGGTTACATTCAGTCGACATCCTGGTGTAATTATTAAACAAAGTATTAAAATCTTGTTACAGTTTAAGTCCCCAATTAGTTGGAATATTTAACTTCGGGTATAAGGATAATTTGACGAGGACACTCGCACTTTATATTTATGACTGATGGACTGTTATAGACAGAAACCAGATGGACATATTAAATAATCCAGGACAAAGGACAATTAACCCATGGGCATAAAACTAAAATCAACACGTCAAACATCATGATTACGGAAGTTTAAATAAGCATAATTCTTTTATTTCATATTTAATTTCCTTTATTTTATATTTAATTGCACTTCTAATTATCGCACTTTTATTTTTTGTTATTGTATTTAATTGCACTTTTAATTATCGTACTTTTTAATTATCACAAGTTTATTTTATCGCACTTTTATTTATCGCAATTTCATTATCATTATTTACTTTACACTTTAAATTAAATCTTTTATTTATTCAATATTTTACATTTTGTTTTAACTGCGACTAAAGTTTTTAAAATTGATAAACCGGTCATTAAACGGTAAACCCCCCTTTATAATAATAATAATACTTATATATATATTTGTATTTTTATAAAATAAAACTAATATAGCGTTAAGCTTTGATTAAAAGATTCCCTGTGGAACGAACCGGACTTACTAAAAACTACACTACTGTACGATTAGGTACACTGCCTATAAGTGTTGTAGCAAGGTTTAAGTGTATCCATTCTCTAAATAAATAAATATCTTGTGTAAAACTGTATCGTATTTAATAGTATTTCCTTGTAAAATTTAATAGTATTTTATACCCCTTAGCTTTAACATCAATATGTTTCTTTTGTTTCACGCTTTTGCTTGAGGGGATGCATAAGAAGACGTAATGGTGTTGGTGGTCGTATTAGGAAAGAAATGATGATAATACAAATTAAAGATGATGATAGTTGATTATGATCATTATGATTATTATTATGATATAGGAATAAAAGAGATGATTATGATTAAGATATGATTTTGTTCATAGTTATTAATGATGATGATAATGAAACACGTTTATTATGATGATGATGTTAAAGATGATCATGATGAGGAGATACGTATAATATTGCTGATGATTACGATGATAACGGGTTATGATGTATTTGATGATGATCCGAATTAATATTGATTAGGAAGAGAAGAATTAGGGAAGCAGAAACATATAAGCCAAATAGAATTGTTATGGGGATTTCATCAAAAAAAGTGTGATCAGAGGAGTAGTTAAGGATGTTATCGGGTTAGCGGGACGTCGCGGATTCAAACCCGGACTTGGGCATTTTTTAGGGCTACTCCTTTGAGGTAGTTATTATTAATACTCTTATTATTATTATTATTTCATTATTATTATTATTATTATTATTGTTATTATTATTTATTATTGATTGTTATTAAGTAATTATTATTATTACTAATATATTAGAAATAAGATTTTTAGTATAACTAATATTATTATCATTATTATTATTACTATTAAAATATATAGTATTGTTATGATTAATATGACTATTAAAATTTCTATTAAAATCATCAGTTTTATTAAAAGTACCATTATTATTTAAAATATTATTTTTATGAAAACTAACATTTTATCTTATCCTTATTATCTTTTCTATTAAAATTATTATTATTACTAACATTACTTTTATTTTTAGTATTATTATTAAAGCTATTAATATCAGTGATAATGCTAAAAACGAACATATATTTCATAGCATTATTCCTCAAGAAAGACAAGCTTTTAGTTGCAATTGTTCTATTTACAAGTAATATTCATTTAAATAATAAAAGGTGAAGACAAAAGACAGATTCGACGAATTGAAGACGCAAACGACCAAAAAGCTCAAAAGTACAAAATACAATCAACGAGGTTCCAATTATTGATAAGAAACGTCTCAAAATTACAAGAGTACAAGATACAAAACAAAAAGTACAAGATATAAAATTGTACGCAAGGACGTTCGAAAATCCGGAACCGGGACCAGAGTCAACTCTCAACGCTCGATGCAACGGACTAAAAATTACAAGTCAACTATGCACATAAATATAATATAATATTTAAATAATTCTTATAATTATTTAATATATTATATTTATTTATAAAACCGTCAGCAGAAGAAAACAACCAAATGTGAGCCTCCCCAGCTGGCCATGCGATCGCATGGCCTTAAAGAGCAAAGCTCATGCGATCGCATGAGCTCCTTTTTCAGTTCACAGGCCTATAAATTCGCAGTTTGGTGAACGTAAAATCCATCTATCTTTCTCTTCTCCATTCATACGTAATATTTATATTTATAATTTATATTTTAATTTTAATTTTAATTATAATTCTAATAATAAGCGTATTTTAGCGAATGTTGTAAGGGTGTAAGTCGAAATTCTGTCCGTGTAACGCTACGCTATTTTTAATCATTGGAAGTTATGTTCAACCTTTTTAATTTAATGTCTCATAGCTAAGTTATTATTATGCTTATTTAATCCGAAGTAATCATGATGTTGGGCTAATTACTAAAATTGGGTAATTGGGCTTTGTACCATAATTGGGGTTTGAATAAAAGAACGACACTTGTGGAAATTAGACTATGGGCTATTAATGGGCTTTATATTTGTTTAACTAAATGATAGTTTGTTAATGTCAATATAAAGATTTACAATTGGGCGTCCCTATAAATAACCATTTACACTCGATCGGACACGATGGGCAGGGTATTTATATGTACGAATAATCGTTCATTTAACCGGACACGGGAATGGATTAATAGCCACTAGAATAATTAAAACAGGGGTGAAATTATGTACAAGGACACTTGGTATAATTGATAACAAAATATTAAAACCTTGGGTTACACTCAGTCGACATCCTGGTGTAATTATTAAACAAAGTATTAAAATCTTGTTACAGTTTAAGTCCCCAATTAGTTGGAATATTTAACTTCGGGTATAAGAATAATTTGACGCGGACACTCGCACTTTATATTTATGACTGATGGACTGTTATGGACAAAAACCAGACGGACATATTAAATAATCCAGGACAAAGGACAATTAACCCATGGGCATAAAACTAAAATCAACACGTCAAACATCATGATTACGGAAGTTTAAATAAGCATAATTCTTTTATTTCATATTTAATTTCCTTTATTTTATATTTAATTGCACTTCTAATTATCACATTTTTATTTATTGTTATTGTATTTAATTGCACTTTTAATTATCGTACTTTTTAATTATCGCAAGTTTATTTTATCGCACTTTTATTATTCGCAATTTCATTATCGTTATTTACTTTACGCTTTAATTTAAGTCTTGTATTTATTTTTAATATTTTACATTTGGTTTTAACTGCGACTAAAGTTTTAAAATCGACAAACCGGTCATTAAACGGTAAAAACCCCCCTTTATAATAATAATAATATTACTTGTATATATATTTGTATTTTTATAAAAGTAAACTAATATAGCGTTAAGCTTTGTTTAAAGATTTTCCCTGTGGAACGAACCGGACTTACTAAAAACTACACTACTGTACGATTAGGTACACTGCCTATAAGTGTTGTAGCAAGGTTTAAGTATATCGATTCTATAAATAAATAAATATCTTGTGTAAAATTGTATCGTATTTAATAGTATTTCCTTGTAAAATTTAATAGTATTTTATATACACCTCGCGACACATCAAGTTATTTTTGGCGCCACTGCCGGGGAATCAATCTAGCTTAAAAGCCGGAAGCGCAACGCTAATATATAAAAAAAAAAGATTTTTATTTTTAGTACGCTTTTGTAAAAACACGTTTTAAATATTCAAAAATATTAAAAGAAAAACAAAAATATAAATATTTTTTTTTAGAGTTTGGTAAATATTTAAGTTTTATAAAGTTTCTTTATTTCTATTTCTTTTAGTTTGTAAAAATATAAGTTTTATTTAATTAATAAATATATTTTATATTTTACAGCAAAAACAGAAAAAAAAAATTAAAACTCGAGTCCGGTACTGTAGCAGCCCACTCTGTGGCCCGAAACCCTAGCCCATGCGATTGCATGGCCGGATTGTTTAGGACTCATGCGATCGCATGAGCCCATCTGACACGCCAGACTGCAACTGCATTAATTACGGAGTATATTTTAATTATTATTATTATTAAAACCCTAATTAGGGTTTATTAGTTAATTAATATATTAATTTAGTTTTATTTATTATTTGTATTATTTAGTTTAATTAGTTTAATTAAATTGTAAAATTAATAGTTTTATAAAATATATAATATAAAAATAATATTTTTATAAAAATTGTAATTTTTACAACTTTTTATATATTTTTATATTTTGTCCCTTTTTAATTGTTTTAGCGTAATATTTGTATTTTTCGCTCATATTTAGTTTTAAACTTAGTTTTTTGCCATAGTTATTTTTACTTCTAGATTTTTAGGCTTTGCCGTAAAATCCCTTAAGTGCTTTTTCTTTAGACTAAGATTTAGGTGCTTTAGAATTTTGCGACGCCTTTTTAAGTTTTAGTTTCTTTTTAAGTTATTTCCATTTGGGATTTAGTTTTTCCTGTAAGCTTTAATATTTTTAGACGACTTTTTCCTATGTATCAATTATCATTCCAATTAGTAATCTCAATTTGCGATTATAATTTTAAGTTAGTTGTAGTAATAAGGTTAGGTTAGTCAAGTGTTTTTAAGTGTTATAAGTTTCTTTTATTTTTCCGTCACCTTTTATTTTTCAACCATTTTTCTTTTTCGACCTTTTTCCGACGCGCTCTTTTTCTTTCTTATTTCTCGCTATTCTAGTTTTAGGACATAGATTTTTATTCTACTTCTTATCTAAATTTCTTAAAATTATGAAAATTTATTTTAAGTGGTTAAATTAATAGACATCAAAATTTTCTGGTTCGTAGTAATAGTTGGATTTGTACGTGGACCGGGTTATTGGAGCCAAACAGTCCTCAATTATATTGAGACCAAACGAATCCTGCCCCTCTACTGCATCTTTTGGCTATTCGAAACGTGGGAAAAATCAGAAAAGTCTATTGATTGGATAACTTATTATAATTTTTCTTTCCTTTTAAAAACTAATAGGATATTCAGTGAATGCACCGAGCAAGACGTTCACCACCTTTTGTACGTTCACCACCTGTAACTAGATCAAGACATTTAGCAAATATTACCACCATTGATTTTTCTTTAGAATCGTCATCCAGTCGACCAAGTACTCCAGTTCAAATTTCCGATAATCCATTTTTTGAACCCGACCTCACAATTGAGAATTCGGAGAATATTCAGGAACGATTCATAGATCCTGAACCACTAAACTTTCCTCCGGAACCACCAATCATTCAAACAGAGATTATTGAGGAAATAACCATTAAATCAGAATCCTCTAGTGATTCCGATTCAACAAATTCAATTATGGAGAATCTGGAACCTTTAAGTATGGAAGACCGAATGAGAGCTAAACGCACTGGCCAAGGTCACGCAATTACTCATCCAGACATTAATGCGCCAGATTATGAAATCAAAGGACAAATTCTACACATGGTGACTAATCAATGCCAATTTAGTGGTGCGCCGAAGGAAGATCCAAATGAACATTTACGTACCTTTAATTGGATCTGCACACTATTTAAAATCCGAGAAGTGGAGGATGAACAGATATATCTCATGTTATTTCCCTGGACTTTAAAGGGAGAAGCCAAAGATTGGTTGGAATCGTTACCTGAAGGGGCGATTGATACATGAGATGTTTTAGTTGAAAAATTTCTTAAACAATTCTTTCCTGCATCTAAAGCCGTAAGACTTCAAGCAGAAATTGTTACGTTCACACAGAAGCTGAATGAAACTCTATATGAGGCGTGGACTAGATTTGGAAAGTTGTTAAGAGGATGTCCGCAACATGGTTTAGACACCTGTCAAATAGTACAAATATTCTACCAAGGATGCGACATCACTATAAGGAAAGACATAGATATAGCATCTGGTGGTTCTATTATGAAGAAAACCGAAACTGATGCTTACAAAATTATTGATAACACTGCTTCCCACTCACATGAGTGGCACCAAGAAAAAGATATCGTTAGATCATCTAAAGCAGCTAGAGCCGATTCTAGCCATGACTTAGATTCTATTTCCGCAAAGATAGATGCTGTCGAGAGATGAATGGAAAAGATGACTAAAGATATTCACTCAATACGAATTAGTTGTGAGCAGTGTGGAGGACCACATTTGACAAAAGATTGTCTTAGTATTGAATTAACAATGGAATAAAGAGAGAATATTTCATACATAAACCAAAGACCTGGAAATAATTATCAGAATAATTATCAACCGCCAAGACCGATTTACAATCAAAACCAGAATTATAACAGAAATATTCCATACAACAACCAACAAGGTCCTAGCAATCAACAAGTATCCAATAATACTTACAATCAGCAAAGACCTAATTTTCAAAACAAACCACCACAACAAACCGATGATAAAAAGCCGAATTTAGAAGATATGATGACGAAGCTAGTTGAAACTCAAACGCAGTTTTTCACATCTCAGAAACAAACCAATGAACAAAATGCTCAAGCATTTAGAAATCAACAATTCAAAATCTGGAACAAGAAGTAAGTAACCTAGCAAGGTTAATAGGTGAAAGAAAACCGGGAAGTCTACCTAGTGATACAAACGCTAACCCCCGAAATGAAACAGCTAAAGCTATTACCACAAGAAGTGGTACAACACTTAAACTACCTGAAATACCTGTAACTTCTGATGAAGCTATTCCTACTCCACAAGAACCACAACCTGATCAAGATAAGGAAAAAGAACTGGTAGTTGAAAAGGTTAATGAAGATAACACAGTTAGGGCTAAACCTTATGTTAAACCATACCAACCACCACTTCCTTACCCGAGTAAAATAAAGAAAGAGAAACTTGAAGCCGAGCAATCCAAATTCTTGGATATGTTTAAACAGATAAATGTAAATCTTCCTTTCATTGATGTGATTTCAGGAATGCCTAGATATGTTAAATTCTTGAAAGATCTAATCTCAAATAGAAAGAAAATGGAAGAACACTCGGCTGTTACCATGAATGCTAATTGTTCAGCAGTGCTGTTGAATAAGATACCAGAAAAACTATCTGATCCAGGAAGTTTCACAATTCCATGTTTTCTGGGTAGTCTTAGTTCAATAGAAGCATTAGCAGATTTAGGTGCTAGTATAAATTTAATGCCGTATTCACTATACGCTAAACTAGACCTTGGAGAATTGAAACCAACTAGAATAAGCATACAACTAGCCGATAGATCAATAAAATATCCTAGAGGGATAATGGAGAACATGCTAGTTAAAGTTGGTACTTTAGTATTTCCAGTAGATTTTGTTGTTCTGGACATGGAAGAAGATTCTCAAGTTCCTCTCATATTAGGAAGACCATTCTTAAACACGGCTAAATCAATGATAGACGTGTTCGGTAAGAAATTGACCCTAAGTATAGAGGATGAGAGTGTTACCTTTTCAGTTGATAGAGCAATGCAACAACCACAATCTGCAGATGATACATGTTATTATATTCAAACTATAGATGCACATGCAGAATTATTAGAAGAATTTCCAGAATAACAAGGAACAGGAGAATGTTCTTTAGGAGAAGGTAATGAACCAATTGATGAAGCTGAAATATTAGCTACACTTATAGCTAATGGATATGAACCAACAACAGAAGAAATTCAAATGCTAAAAGAAGAAGACAGATATCGATATAAATCATCGATAGAAGAACCACCGAAATTAGAGTTAAAGCCACTTCCAAACCATTTGGAATACGCTTATTTACATGGTGAATCTGAATTACCTGTAATAATATCGTCTTCTCTTACTGAAAATGAGAAATCATAACTCATTTCTGTGTTGAAAGCTCATAAACCAGCCATTGCATGGAAGATTCATGATATTAAAGGAATAAGTCCTTCGTATTGCACACATAAAATCCTTATGGAAGAAGGTCATAAAACGTATGTGCAATGCCAACGAAGACTAAATCCTAATATGCAAGATGTAGTTAAGAAAGAGATTATTAAACTGCTAGATGCAGTTCTAATTTATCCAATTTCTGATAGTCCATGGGTAAGCCCAGTTCAATGCGTACCTAAGAAGGGTGGCATGACTGTCATTACAAATAAGAAAAATGAGCTTATTCCTACTAGAACTGTAACATGATGGAGTGTGTGCATTGATTATAGAAAATTAAATGACGCCACCAGAAAAGATCACTTTCCCTTACCTTTCATTGATCAAATGTTGGAAAGATTAGCCGGAAATAGTTACTATTGTTTTCTAGATGGATTTTCCGGATATTTTCAAATTCCAATAGCACCCGAAGATCAAGAGAAAACCACATTCACGTGCCCTTATGGTACTTTTGCTTACAAACGCATGCCATTTGGACTTTGTAACGCCCCTGCAACCTTTCAAAGGTGTATGATGACGATTTTTCATGACATGATAGAAGAATGCATGGAAGTTTTCATGGATGACTTTTCAGTCTTCGGTGATACATTTGAATCATGTCTAGTTAATCTGGAACGAATGCTTATTAGATGCGAACAATCAAATCTAGTACTTAATTGGGAGAAATGCCATTTTATGGTTAAAGAAGGTATCGTTCTTGGACATAAAATTTCAAAAGAAGGAATTGAAGTGGATAGAGCTAAAGTAGATGTAATTGCTAAACTTCCACATCCCACAAATGTTAGAGGAGTTAGGAGTTTTCTAGGGCATGTCGGTTTTTACCGACGTTTCATAAAAGATTTTTCTAAAATTGCCACTCCTATGAATAAACTCCTAGAAAAGGATGCTCCATTCATCTTTTCAGATGAGTGTATCAAATCTTTTAATATTCTTAAAGAGAAACTCACTAATGCGCCGATCATGATAACACCAAATTGGAATCTACCATTTGAACTAATGTGCGATGCAAGTGATTTTGCAATGGGAGCCGTTTTAGGACAAAGGATTGAAAAACGATTTCAACCTATATATTATGCTAGTAAGACGTTACAAGGAGCACAAACGAACTATACAACTACTGAAAAAGAACTCCTTGCTATTGTCTTTGCTTTTGACAAATTTCGATCATATCTCGTTCTAGCAAAAAAGGTGGTCTATACCTACCATTCTGCTCTTAGATACCTATTTTCGAAACAAGATGCTAAACCAAGATTAATCCATTGGATCTTACTCTTACAAGAGTTTGATATTGAAATCCGAGATAAAAGAGGAGCAGAAAATCTCGCCGCTGATCATCTTTCTCGTCTTGAAAATCCCGAATTAGAAGTTCTAAATGAATCGGCCATACAAGACAACTTTCCTGATGAATATCTATTGAAGATAGATTATAATGAAATACCATGGTTTGCAGACTATGCAAACTACTTAGTTTGTGGATTCCTTGAAAAAGGATTATCGTACCAAAGACGAAAGAAATTCTTCAGTGATATAAAACACTATTTTTGGGAAGATCCACATTTGTTTAAAAGTTGTCCCGATGGAATAATACGCCGATGTGTATTTGGAGATGAAGCTAGTAAAATATTAAACCATTGTCACACAGGACCAACAGGAGGGCATTATGGGCCTCAACTAACAGCAAGAAAAGTTTATGATGCTGGATTCTATTGGCCTACAATTTACAAAGACTCACACCTTTTTTGCAAATCCTGTGATGCTTGTCAAAGGGCCGGAAAAATAAGTCACCGTGATGAAATGCCACAAAATGTCATCCAAGTATGTGAAGTATTTGACATTTGGGGTATTGACTTTATGGGTCCATTTTCAAAATCTCATAATAATCTATATATACTCGTAGCCATTGATTATGTATCTAAATGGGCGGAAGCACAAGCTCTCCCAACTAACGATGCACGAGTTGTAGTCAACTTTTTAAAACGTCTTTTTGCAAGGTTTGGAACACCGAAAGCTTTAATAAGTGATCGGGGTACTCATTTTTGTAATAATCAACTTGAGAAAGTTCTTAAAAGATATGGAGTAACTCATAAAATCTCCACCGCATATCATCCACAAACAAGTGGACAAGTTGAAAATACCAACCGAGCTTTAAAACATATTCTAGGGAAAACCGTAGGATCAAATCCGAAGGAATGGTCCATTAAATTGGAGGATGCACTCTGGGCTTTTAGAACAGCCTACAAAACTCCAATTGGAACCACACCTTTTAGACTTGTTTATGAAAAAGCATGTCATCTTCCAGTAGAAATTGAACACAAAGCATTTTGGGCTTTGAAGACATGTAATCTTGATTTACATGAAGCTGGACGTCTACGGTTAAGTCAACTAAACGAATTAGAAGAATTAAGACATGAAGCATACGATAATTCGTTAATCTATAAGGAAAGAACGAAGAAATGGCATGATAAAAGAATCAGAAGTTTAAAAGAATTTAAAGAAGGAGACAGAGTTCTTCTTTTCAATTCACGATTCAAGCTATTTCCTGGAAAATTGAAATCAAGATGGTCTGGACCATTCATAGTTAAAAGAGTTTTCCCATACGGAACGATAGAATTAATAAATTCAAATGGGATTGAATTTAAAGTTAATGGTCACAGAGTTAAACACTACATAGATAGTCCGATGGAAGTCGACAACGAAGTTAATCACGATTTCAACACCACAGCTAACTAAGTGTGGGGAGAATCAAGTCTTTAAAGGATAATATGTATTTCTGTTAGAGTTAGATTGTCTGTTTTCATGTAGTTCTCGAAAATGGAATCCGAATGGTCTTTCCCTAGCAGACCCTAAAGAACTAGTCTTCTCCCCCCATTCTGAATTTTTATTTTTTTTAGGAAATGAAGACTGCCTGTGAACTAAACCATGGTCTAATGCTACATGCTTTGATCACTAAACGTAATAATGACACACTACCGAGTGAAATAGTATCAGTAATCAGAGAAAGATTGGACAGAGTTAGAAAAGAATCCAGATGCGAAGATAATAAGTTACAATTTGGTAAAGGAAAATCAAAATCCGCAGCGAAAAGAAGAGCACGACACCTAGAAAGATGTCACAAATGCGGAAAATGGTCATATGGAGGTAAATGTTCAAATAATCAAACCTATTCAAATACCGAATTTGTTACTTTATGCAGAGACGTACCGTTCATATGTTTAGAAGAAAAAACACTGAATGCTCGAGGTTACGCCTATGTAGCTATGGAAAACTAATTAAACCGACTATCTTATGAATGGGATAGATCATATAACTAAGAATACTATCTCACAGGTAAGTCTGTACAGTTTTTTTTTTTTTTAACCTTTTGATAATAAACGCTAATTTGTTTGCTATAAAGTATTAAATTGGTATTGAATAAAATTAGGTTTGGCGACCGAAATTATTGATATCATACAAAAATTTATTACATCACTGCGAAATTTAACGTTTATTCTTAAGGTATAAATATCTTTAATCAATCAACACAAAATATTTCAAAAATTCGTCATGAGTTAAATTAGGTTTTGGAACCGAAATTACTTTACCGAAAAGAGGGGCGTATATTTTTGATAATATTTGATTGATTAAAGTGGGATAAAAAGCCAAAAAGATTTTTAATTTTATTTTTACCATGTTTTTAAAATTAATATATAAATCTTAAATTAATATTGTAAACTTTGTAAAATCAATATATTTAAAATTGTAAATATTTGAAAAATTAATATAAGTTTGGTGTGAATTTATAATATGAATTTTTAAATTAAGTTTGGTATGAATTTTTAATTTTTAAAATATGAATTTTTAATTTTATGCATTTCAAATTTTAAGTTTGGTGTGAATTTTTAATATTAATTTTGAATTTTATATTTAAGTTGTTTGAATTTAAAAACAAAAATTTACTTTATCTCATTAAGTTAAAAATATGATTTTTAAAATTCGTCGTAAGTTGAAGACTAGGTCTTTGAACCGAAATTGCTTTACCCGAGGGAGGGACGAGAACTTTTATTATCATTATTTTTAATCTTATTGAATTAAAGTAAGCCAAAAAACATTAAAAAAACCCAAAAAAAATCTTTACTTTTAAAAACCGCGCTTTGATTTGACAAATTTTAAAATTTTGTCGAGGGACAGACTAGGACAACGATCCGAAACGCCCTCGCTCCTAAAGGAAAACAAAATTTTTAAAATTTAATTAATTATAAGTTTTATAAAGTATAAGGTTTTATAAAAAAAAAAAAAAAAAAAAAAATCAGAAATCACTGTAGCCGGCACCCCATGCGATCGCATGGGGTTTGCACTTGGAACCCATGCGATCGCATGGGGACCAAATGCAGGCCTGATACATACAGCAGTTCGGTTCTGCCTCACCACAAACACACACATACATTCACGAAACTCACCCAAAAATTCACCAATTTTCGCCATTTTTCCACCGTAATTCATCAAATTTCTTTCTCTAATCATGCCTAGATTCTCATTCTTCAGCAAATTGGTAAAAATTACACCCCTAAACTCTATAAATTCCTAGTTTTTGTGATAATTACCAATTTTTTTACCTAATGCAATTTTGTTAATTTCTAGTGTAATTAGTGTTAAATTGTTAGTATTTTATGCATGTATAACCTAGATTGATGCTATTTAACATGATTTGAAACCAAAAACTTCAAAATTTTTAGAAATCTAGGGTTTGTGTTCTTGAGCAATTTGGGGCTTTTTGATATAAACAGGTTATGGCCGATTTTTGTCATGAATTATTGCTAAATTGAGTAGTGTAACATGTTTAGATAGTTAAATGATCCAAACAATGATCCTAAACATGATTTTTGGAGATTAAAGTGGACTTTTTAAGTCCAAAATTCATGAACTTGATTAATTTGATGTAATTGCCATTTGAGACTTATTTAATTATTAGTAATGACTATTTTGACATGTTATTTGAGTTAAATGCTTATGAATTTTGTATACATTTTCATATGTGCTTATTTGAAAAATTTAGAATTGTGAAAAATTGTGAAAATGTGTATAAGTTTAATTTTGATTTAACATGTTATAGTGATTGTTTTAAGTTGTTATTTTGCTAACACTAATGCATATTTGAATGTACAAATTATATGTTTAATGTGTTTTGCAGAAAGCCGATACTGGAGGTTCAGGAGCATCATCATCTAGACGACCAGTACCAGCACCAGAACCAGAACCAGAACCAGAAATGCAACACGAACAAGAACCACAACAGGAACAACAACAACACATACCTTATTATGATCCGGTACAGTTTGTTGATGAATTCATAGTATTCCCAATGAGGCCGCCAGTAGAATTCCCAACGATTCCTGAGCACACTCTACATCCTAATCTTAGATTTGATAGAAGATGGAGAGATTACGAGACATATCAAAGGAACAAATTCAAATTGGTAACAAAAAATGTAGAGGTGCCAAGGGTAATCGATTGGGCCCCTTTGGAAACGGTCCATCTAGCTGACCGTGTTAGACAGCTTTTAGTTCAAAGGTATGGCAGTTCTTCTTTTACAGATTGGGAACATCTTTTCACCATTCGTAGACCTGTATATAAGGAATGGTGTGTTGAGTTGATGAGTACTGTATCACTTGATACAAATATAGTTAGAATAGATGATAGAAGATTTCTTAGGTTTATCCTTGGCGGTAGGATGTACAGAATGTCCATGCTGGACATGGCCAGGGCCTTACAGATATATACTCCTGGTGAGTTGCTATTACCCGATTGTACAAACTTGATTCATTATGGTGAACGGGTAGATAGTAACTTTGACGCCGACGCCATTTGGAGGCGTATGTCACATTTTGATGTTTTTACACGAGCAGGAGGACACTCCTATACACATATTGACAGAGCCGAGCTTCGTATTATTCATAGATTTTTGGCTAACTCGATTACACAAAGAGGTCATAATAAAGAAAAAATTACCTTATATGATTTATTCTACCTAAAGTGTATTCGGGATTCTAGAAGCTTTGTCAATATCCCTTACTGTGTTGTTTTTTATTTATCTAAAATGATAGAGGGAATGCAGGACGGGAGTATAATAGGAGGAGGTATTTTTGTTACTCTTATTGGAGAGTATTTAGGTGTTGATAGGAACCAAGGGGGTCCATTACAGATTTGTAGAGAACAGGTTGAGCCCTTAGGATTGAAAGTTTATGTGGGTGCTAAGGTATTGAAAAGTAGACGTAACCAGGCAGTACCCTATGAGGGATCTCATCCTCAGGTAGAGAGAGGCTCAGACGAGGAAATGGAGGAGGCGGAAGACATTAGGGATGTCTTTCGAGATGCTATTCTTGACGTCCACGTTCGTATAGATGAGGAAGCAATGACGAACGCGGCAAGACATAGTATGTATGAGCAGTGGAACTCCGAGCGAGTATACGAGGATTATAGGCGACGCCAACACGATAGCTGGTTAGTTCATCAGCACCAAATCATGAGCCAGCTATCATATCAGGTACCAAATAACTATGTACCTACGCGACCGGCTCATTTTCCGCCACATAGCCCCGATATCTGACCACCCTTTAACCGGTATGACTATAACCAAGCCTATCAAAACACCTATAACCAACAATGGAACCCACCTGACGAGATGAACTGGAAACCATATCCAGACTGATTTAGTTCCATTTGGTTATTTTTATGATTTTTATGTTTTTATCTTTTGACTTTTTCATGTTTAAACTTATGTTATTGGATATATTTGTGTAATTTTTATTATTTTATTATTATTGTGTACTAATATTTCATATTTAGAATTTGAAAGTGGGATATTAAGTCCCATTTCAAATTGCCATGCATGATTATATTTGCATGTATGTATATTGTCGATTGTACAAAACAGGGTAAAACAGCGCATTTTCAAAGACTGTCATTAAGTTCAGCAAAAGCTACTAATTTTGACGACAAGATGACAAATAAATGTGATGTAACAACAGACGAAATGAACAAATGATATGCACCATTTATCATTCAGTAAACAAACGCCAATATGTTTGGAAACTTTGGTAAAATTTAATCATTTCTACGCTAATCACCCTCAATAATTTAAATTGTACTGATTTCTTGCAAATGAGGGCATTGCAAGATCTTAAGTGTGGGAAGGGGTTAAATTCTTTCGGATTTTTAAAATTTTTATCTTTATACACTTGGTTACCATTAAAAATACTAGTAACGTAGTAGTTGTATTAGAATCTAGTGCTCTCTGATAATAAAGAACAGCTCTAGTCTTATATAGTGACTACCCAATTCTAGTAAAATTTTCAATTAAATGAACTCAAAATCATGTTTATACATATTTATGAACGATAAAACTAGGTGTTAACACCGAAATTATTGTTACCTCGGAAAGGACATAAATTGAGAAACAAACCAAAATGTTAAAATTCATTTAAAATGGAATAGAGAACAATAAAAAGGAAAATAAAAGCCAAGTGTGGGAAAAATTATCAAGTTATCTTAAACATATGTCACATATTTCTGTAACAAATAACTGAAAATACTTTTGCTTTGGACTAAACTAAACTATTTTACCCGATGAAAGAAAAGAAGAGATGGATCTACACGATGAATCAATTCCATCATTAAAAAGAAGTAAAGTCTTCCTAAAAAGAAACGCGCTTCTTGAGTTAGGTCATGAAGTTGTCGTCCAGAACAGCTGTAGGTTGACGAAAAACCTAGAAAAGTCATCACTAAAATCAGCAGGAAATCCACTGACCTCAGCATTAAACAGGGTCGCCAAGTGGTCAGATTTATCCTAACCATGAGAAGGATTTATCTCGTAAAATGGGGGGGCACCGTGCAAATTAGCTGGATAAGACTAATGAATCAGATCCCCAGAAAAGATAATCTCCTTAAAGATTAAAAATCAGCTTTTAAGCCTGATATTACTCAATCCTAGAGATTGACCTTAAAGATTGAGAATTCAAACTCATGGAATTCAATGATATCTAAACTCGAGCTTGAACGAGAAAATATTTTGATCAAAATTTAAAAACCGATTTGTTTTCTGAAAACCCTATTTTCAATGCGTTCATTACCATTGAACGTAAAATCCTAGGAATTCACCTGGAATTCATTAGGTCACCTGAACCAAATCGGGTGTCAACCATAAGAACGGTGGTTGCATAGTGGTCAAAGACAGGACCTTGTGCCAAACCTAAAAATTATAAGGGTGAGCTTTACTATTGCTCCTACAAAGGATAGTAATTGCGTCCGACACGTTAAAGACCATAATTAAAAGCATGTCAGGGGACATTGCCTTAACAGTTGCTTGTTCAACGCTTTCCTTTACAACCGGACGGTAGTTTACCGAAAGGTAATATACGGGACAAGTAAACTGGACGTGTTGCTTTCCTAATACAAGGTTAGTAAGTGGGTGACACAAAACCATAAGTTTTGAGCTAAAATTTTCAAATCTGAAACCCGCCAAGCCCACAAAAATATTTTGCAAACACCGGTGAAGGGTTATTCCGGAAAACTTATCTAGGGTAAAAACTAGATTTAATTTTCAAAAGATCAAATGTTTTCATAAAGATCCAATTTCCTTAATGGATCTAAATTTTTATAGTCATGTGGGACTGTAAACCATATCGTTACTACCATTGTTTATACCGCCGTATAGAAATCACTGATGTACAAAGTGTGAAGAATAAAGAAGTGATTCTAGTATTTCAAGATGATATTGCTTGAGGACAAGCAACGCTCAAGTGTGGGAATATTTGATAATGCTAAAAACGAACATATATTTCATAGCATTATTCCTCAAGAAAGATAAGCTTTTAGTTGCAATTGTTCTATTTACAAGTAATATTCGTTTAAATAATAAAAGGTGAAGACAAAAAACAGATTCGATGAATTGAAGACGCAAACGACCAAAAAGCTCAAAAGTACAAAATACAATCAACGAGGTTCCAATTATTGATAAGAAACATCTCAAAATTACAAGAGTACAAGATTCAAAACAAAAAGTACAAGATATTAAATTGTACGCAAGGACGTTCAAAAATCCGGAACCGGGACCAGAGTCAACTCTCAACGCTCGACGCAACAGACTAAAAATTACAAGTCAACTATGCACATAAATATAATATAATATTTAAATAATTCTTATAATTATTTAATATATTATATTTATTTATAAAACCGTCGGCAGAAGAAAACAACCAAATGTGAGCCTCCCCAGCTGGCCATGCGATCGCATGGCCTTGAAGAGCAAAGCTCACGCGATCGCATGAGTTCCTTTTTCAGTTCACAGGCCTATAAATTCGCAGTTTGGTGAACGTAAAATCCACCTATCTTTCTCTTCTCCATTCATACGTAATATTTATATTTATAATTTATATTTTAATTTTAATTTTAATTATAATTCTAATAATAAGGGTATTTTAGCGAATGTTGTAAGGGTGTAAGTCGAAATTCTGTCCGTGTAACGCTACGCTATTTTTAATCATTGTAAGTTATGTTCAACCTTTTTAATTTAATGTCTCATAGCTAAGTTATTATTATGCTTATTTAATCCGAAGTAATCATGATGTTGGGCTAATTACTAAAATTGGGTAATTGGGCTTTGTACCATAATTGGGGTTTGGATAAAAGAACGACACTTGTGGAAATTAGACTATGGGCTATTAATGGGCTTTATATTTGTTTAACTAAATGATAGTTTGTTAATGTCAATATAAAGATTTACAATTGTGCGTCCCTATAAATAACCATTTACACTCGATCGGACACGATGGGCAGGGTATTTATATGTACGAATAATCGTTCATTTAACCGGATACGGGAATGGATTAATAGCCACTAGAATAATTAAAACAGGGGTGAAATTATGTACAAGGACACTTGGTATAATTGATAACAAAATATTAAAACCTTGGGTTACACTCAGTCGACATCCTGGTGTAATTATTAAACAAAGTATTAAAATCTTGTTACAGTTTAAGTCCCCAATTAGTTGGAATATTTAACTTCGGGTATAAGAATAATTTGACGAGGACACTCGCACTTTATATTTATGACTGATGGACTGTTATGGACAAAAACCAGACGGACATATTAAATAATCCAGAACAAAGGACAATTAACCCATGGGCATAAAACTAAAATCAACACGTCAAACATCATGATTACGGAAGTTTAAATAAGCATAATTCTTTTATTTCATATTTAATTTCCTTTATTTTATATTTAATTGCACTTCTAATTATCGCATTTTTATTTATTGTTATTGTATTTAATTGCACTTTTAATTATCGTACTTTTTAATTATCGCAAGTTTATTTTATCGCACTTTTATTATTCGCAATTTCATTATCGTTATTTACTTTACGCTTTAATTTAAGTCTTGTATTTATTTTTAATATTTTACATTTGGTTTTAATGCGACTAAAGTTTTAAAATCGACAAACCGGTCATTAAACGGTAAAAACCCCCCTTTATAATAATAATATTACTTGTATATATATTTGTATTTTTATAAAAGTAAACTAATATAGCGTTAAGCTTTGTTTAAAGATTTTCCCTGTGGAACGAACCGGACTTACTAAAAACTACACTACTGTACGATTAGGTACACTTCCTATAAGTGTTTTAGCAAGGTTTAAGTATATCCATTCTATAAATAAATAAATATCTTGTGTAAAATTGTATCGTATTTAATAGTATTTCCTTGTAAAATTTAATAGTATTTTATACACACCTCGCGACACATCAATCAGTATCATTACTAAATCTAATTACTTTTAATATTATTATTATTATCATAAAAAGATACAAATTTTTATTTATTATTATTGATATTATTTTACCAAATAAATAACTATATAAGAATATTTTTAAAACATATCACATAACAACATTAATATTTTCATAATAAATACTAATTATTTATCTAATGTATATAAAATAAAGTATAGTTAATTTAATTATTAATGAAACATACAAGTTACTGAAATAACAATTAATAATAATATCTAAACTTGTTCGATTACAAGTATATGCTTTAATAGATATATGAATAATATAGGTTCGTGAATCCGAGACCAACCCTAGATTTGTTCAATGACGTCATATGTATTTTTACTACAAAATAATGTATGATGAGTTTCATTTGCTCCCTTTTTAAATGCTTTTGCAATATATATTTTTGGGACTGAGAATACATGCGCTGCTTTTATAAATGTTTTACGAAATAGACACAAGTAATCAAAACTACATTATATGGTTGGATTATTAAACCGAATATCGCCCTTCAAGTCTGGTAACCTAAGAATTAGGGAAATGGCCCCTAATTGACGCGAATTCTAAAGATAGATCTATTGGGACTAACAACCCCCCATTCAGGTTATGGATGGCTTTAGTACTTCGAGATTATTATACAGACGAGAGGTTCTGTTTGGGGATATTCTATGCATTAAGTTAATGTCGGTTACCAGATGTTCAATCTATATGAATGATTTTTATCTCTATGCCGTGCAAAATGCTTGATATGAGATTTTATTTATTAGAAATGAAAATAAAAATCTTGTGGTCTATTAAAAATGATGAAATGAATATTGACGATAAACTAATGAACTCATCAACCTTTTGGTTGACACTTTAAAGCATGTTTATTCTCAGGTATGAAAGAAATCTTCCGCTGTGTATTTGCTCATTTTAGAGATATTACTTGGAGTCATTCATGACATATTTCAAAAGACGTTGCATTCGAGTCTTTGAGTTCATCAAGATCAATATTAAGTCATTCATAGTTTGGATATATCATGAAAGGATATGCATATCTGTCAAGTTTCGATGTAAGGGAAGTTTGTCTTTTAAAAAAGAATGCAATGTTTGTAAAATGTATCATATAGAGGTCAGAACCTCGCAATGAAACCAAATGTTGAAGACTTCGTCCAGATGGATTAGGACGAGTCGTTATAGGTGGTATCAGAGTGGTGGTCGTAGCGAACCAGGTCTTGCATTAGTGTGTCTAACTAGTAGTTGTTAGGATGCATTAATGAGTCTGGACTTCGACCTAGTAGTTGTTACGTTATATTAATGAGTCTGGACTTGAACCTGGTCCGCATGTCAAAAGTTTTGCTTAATGTTCTTTGTCGAAAAATTTCTACCTATCATTTTCAGTCTCGACACGTCTTATTGCAATTATTGCATTAGATGATGTATAGACAAATTCATATCCCATCACATTAAATCTTGTCTGACACGTTTCCTTGATTTCCTCCGTAATCCACGAGATCTTTGGAAGTATGTATAGATATTCTATATATAATTAGAATATCATTCGATATCCGAAAATCAATTCATATCAAAATCCTTTAACTGATCGTAAGAGATGGATCCTACACCTAGCTTGGATTCCATTAGTTCCGGAAGCAATTTTGAAATGTATATTGAAGTAGACTCTGAAGTCAATGAACTCGAAGTGCCTCAACCATTTAGCTATTTTTCTTTCTGGAAGAGATGGGGGTGGGTCCGAGACTTACTCACTCGATGGAGAAATGAAGAAGGCGAACCCTACCGTGAACCAAACTTACCACCTAACATCGAAGAAAATGATGTACTCACCGGTGAACCTATGCGCAACACTGTTTTCACCCTTCTTGCCAAAATGTTCCACCTCGAAGGTCGCATTACTGCAATCTCAGAAAATATTCAACCTCTACTTCCGAATACCAATCAAAGGGGAATATTAGAAGAAGTTAGGGAACTTCGAATTGATAATCAAGGTTTATCGAATCAGATGAGTGGGTGGATAGAAATGATAGAGGGTAGGATAGAAACCCTGACAAGAATGGTGCGTGATTTACAAGCTATACTTATTACACCAACAGTACCACCAACATCTGTACCGGTAGCAGTAGTACCACTAACAACAACACCCGCATCCCAAGCCTCAATTTCAAAATCTGTGCCACGAATATCAAAATCATACACACCATAAATACCATGGAGTACCAACAACAATGAACGATGAAGTATTGATCCATAACTTCATTGAAGAAATATTCTGCGAAGAATATGTGGTTCCTAATAATTAACGATGAAGTATTGATCCATAACCTCATTAATATTCTGCGAAGAATATGTGGTTCCTAATAGTTTTAGACATTACTTATTATGTGAACGTTTTTTTTCCATGTTTTGTGAAGTAAAAATTTAGCCCGATTTAGAGTTTAGGGTTTAGGGTTTAGGGTTTGGTGTTTTGGGTTTATTCCATAAACTCAAAACACCAAACCCTAAACCCTAAACCCTAAACCCTAAACCCTAAACTCTAAACCGTTCGTGTTAAAAACTCAATCTAAATCCTAAATCTAAACCCTAAATCTAAATCCTAAACCCTAAATTTCTAAACCCTAATATCTAAACTCTATAAACCCTAATATCTAAACCCTAATATCTAAACCCCAATAGCTAAAATCTCAAAATACGCTCGAAAAACACGATAATTGTTATATATATTACTTCTTCGAGCGTTTTCCCGCCAAAATAAAAACATTTATCACAAAGTGTCTCTACTAAATGTTCATATTTTCATCTCATCTATAATGTTCGTGAACAAAGTTTTTTCAAAAAATGAAAAAAAAAAGTTTTTGCTTCCCCCCGCTTCCCCCCGAATGGTTACTTCCCTCTTGATCCTACCACTATATATATATATATATATATATATATATATATATATATATATATATATATAGAGAGAGAGAGAGAGATACAGAAATAATCAAGAGGGACGCACTTTTTTGGGGGGAAGTAATTTTTTTTTCATTTGTTTCGAATTTTTTTTTCAGGCATCAAGATCACATGAAAATATGAACATTTAAAAAAGACACTTTGTGATGAATGTTATTATTTTAGCGGTAAAATGCTTGAAGAAAAAAATGAAAACATTCAATGCATTGAATGTTTTGATTCTGAGTTTTTTTTAAGAGGTTAGAAATTAGGGTTTAGAAATTAAGGGGTTAAAAATTAGGGTTTAGCTATTAGGGTTTAGAAATTAAGGTTTTGGATTTAGAAATTAGGGTCTAGGGTTTAGAAATTAGGGTTTAGATTGAATATTTTAACACGAACGGTTTAGAGTTTTGGGTTTAGGGTTTTGGGTTGAGGGTTTACGGAGTAAACCCGAAATCCCTAAACCCTAAACCCTAAACTCTAAATCGGGTTAATTTCGAAAAAAACATTTCACACAAGATGAAAACAAAATGATGCAAATAAACTCAGCAGCAAAACATTCAATGCATTGAATGTTTTTATTTTTTTTCTTCGGGCATTTTTCCGCCAAAATAATGACATTCATCACAAAGTGTCTTTTTTAAATGTTCATATTTTCATCTAATCTATAATGTTCGTGAACAAAGTTTTTACAAAAAACGAAAAGATCAAAAAAAAAAGTTTGCTTCCCCCCAAAAAAGTGCTTCCCTCTTGATTATGACCATATATATATATATATATATATATATATATATATATATATATATATATATATATATATATATATATATATATATATATATATATATATATATATATATATATATATATATATATATATTCACTAGTATACATACATATATATATATATATATATATATATATATATATATATATATATATATATATATATATATATGTATGTATACTAGTGAAATGACCCGTGGAATCATGGGTTTGTATAAATGAAACTGTTTAACGATGTGTTTTATGTATTAAGTGAACGTAAATGCTAAAGTGATTTAGTTTAATGACCCGTGAAATCACATATTTTGACTAAGAAACTTGTCATTGTTTTTACAAACATATTGACGAAACGTGATTTATAGTATCCGTAGACTATCAACTAAGAGAAATTAACAACAATAATAAAAAATTCCAGTCAGCTAAAGATATATAAAGATCTCTAATAGTGATCACATAATGTATTCTCACCTTATAGTAGCTTTATACTGTTGAGAATTAGATGATTAGCATGTATTGATTATGGTAGTTAATATTGTGACAACCCAGAAATTTCCGACCAAATTTAAACTTAATCTTATTATGATTCCGATACGATAAGCGAAGTTGTAAAGTTGAGTCTCAAAAATCTTGAAACAATTTACATGAATGCATTTGACCTTCGACCATTCCCGACGATTCACGAATAATTAATTGTAAATAGATATGTGTGTGTATATATATATAAATAATAAACTGAAATATAATTTGAAGTATTATACGTTGTTGTTATTATAATTAATAACATAAAAAAAAGGATATTATAAAAATTATTATTTAAAATATATCTATATATATAAATAAAGTATATTAAAAATAAATATTAAATGATTGTAGTACTCATTTGGTGTTCCGATTGATATTAAGTAAGTTAAATCCAAACTTATATGATTTTAAAATAAACGATGATTCAAAAATGAGTTTTATAAATTTTAGGCTTATTAATAATATATTTAGAAGTTGTTTGTTAAATTTTAAAACTTTTTATATTTTACTTGGGGTTGAGAGTGAATAATTAATGTAATTTTTAATTAATAGTTAATGATTGAACTTTATACCATAAGGACCAAAATAAATAAATATATTTAATTTAAAAGCTTGGGATTTTTCGGAAGACTTCTTATCCATCACTAATTAACAATGGAGTACGATTTAGCACTCCATGAGAATGAATATGTCCAAAGTACCGGCGGCTAAACTATTTCCTATATTCTTTGATTACTGTGTTACTCTAAATCATTGCACGATTAATTTATATTAATATAATATTATTATTATAATTATAATTAGTGTAGTACGGATATATATATATATATATATATATATATATATATATATATATATATATATATATATATATATATATATAATATAATATTATTATTATAATTATAATTAGTGTAGTACGTATATATATATATATATATATATGTTTGTCTGCAAGTAATATTAGATATATTCTTTTGAAGATTATGATCATAAATCTACCAATTACCTGCTATATATATATACAGACATATTCTTATGCAATTCATTAAGGGTGAAAGTGAATTACTGCACTTGTTTGAATGTGTTTGTCAAAAATTCGATTCTGTTTCATTTCACAACCAACTAGGTAATAATATTTATTATACAAATAAATCTATCTATCCTATATATAAGATATATACATAAAGAGAGGTAGATAACAATCACCACCACCAACTAAATTCTCCTACTACATCACTCGCCTAGCACCTCTTCCATTATTGAACTGCCACCATGATAACCACGACATCATCACCCTAAACCGTCGACAATCAAACACCTTCATCAACCATCATCATAAACCACCCAAACATATCACCATAGTAACCGAAACCACCATTGTGCTGCATTTTTTTTTCTAGTTCCTATAAACCGAGAACAAACACCACAAACCCTTTTCCAACTCTATATTTTTTTTTATGTTTAACGGAATCACCACCACCACCTTTTATCATCAAACACCACCACTTCTCTTCTACCTCTCACTGATTCTGTTTCTATTCTATTTCAACCACCACGAGACCCATTAATACTTCACATTCTTGATTCTCATTCGTAACAACCACCTATTGCTCGGTTAATCTTGCTTCTTTTACGCTATAGCTACCGTATTATTTCTGTTTAAATCTAAAAAAAACTATTATTGTTTCACCTTTGTTTCTGCTTCTTTTAGATGTTTAAATATATTACTATATTCCTTACTGGCCGATAAGCAATAGATAAAGATGAACCCCCCACTTGTGTTATAAAAGAAAAATCTATATTAAATTTCGCTGCATGTTTAGTAATTTATCGAAGTGGGACAGTTTATTTATTCATACTACGATTGGGATGTGATCCAACTAAAAAGAATTCACGTGAAATGGACTGGATTAGGTTGTTATCGGATCAAGAGTTAAGTTTGCTAATTGGGATGTTTTCCTTAGTTTGTTGGGTAGAATTGAAACCGGGTCAATTACTATTAGATAATTTGCACTTGAACCACAATTGGGTTTCATGATACAATAATCAAATTAATGAAATGAAATGGTTGGGCTTCTGTTTAGTGGACTGGGTATTTGAAACAAGTTTGGAAATAGGAATCGATGGTGAGTTAGTGAATATGTGATAATGCTAAAAACGAACATATATTTCATAGCATTATTCCTCAAGAAAGACAAGCTTTTAGTTGCAATTGTCCTATTTACAAGTGATTCTCGTTTAAATAATAAAAAGATGAAGACAAAAGACAGATTCGACGAATTGAAGGCGCAAACGACCAAAAAGCTCAAAAGTACAAAAGACAATCAAAGAGGTTCCAATTATCGATAAGAAACGTCTCAAAATTACAAGAGTACAAGATTCAAAACGCAAAGTACAAGATATTAAATTGTACGCAAGGACGTTCGAAAATCCGGAACCAGGACCAGAGTCAACTCTCAACGCTCGACGCAACGGACTAAAAATTACAAGTTAACTATGTATATAAATATAATATAATATATAATTAATTCTTAAAATTAATATATATATTATAATATATTTATAAATCGTCGGCAAACAAAGACCCAAAGCTGGGTGAGCTGTAATTTCAAACTCCGCGAGTTGCGAAGTTTGAAGTCAAAAAATTACGCGACTCGCGGAGTCCCCCTGGACGAAAATTCCTATAAAAGCCAGCGAATTCTGATCGTAAAAGGATCCTAAAAAAATCTCTCTTTCTCTATATGTATACATAAATATTTATATTTATATTTTAATTTTAATTTTAATTTTAATCCTAATAATAAGGGTATGTTAGCGAATGTTGTAAGGGTGTAAGTCGAAATTCTGTCCGTGTAACGCTACGCTATTTTTAATCATTGTAAGTTATGTTCAACCTTTTTACATTAATGTCTCGTAGCTAAGTTATTATTATGCTTATTTAAAACGAAGTAATCATGATGTTGGGCTAATTACTAAAATTGGGTAATTGGGCTTTGTACCATAATTGGGGTTTGGACAAAAGAACGACACTTGTGGAAATTAGACTATGGGCTATTAATGGGCTTTATATTTGTTTAACTAAATGATAGTTTGTTAATTTTAATATAAAGATTTACAATTGGACGTCCTTATAAATAACCATATACACTCAATCGGACACGATGGGCGGGATATTTATATGTACGAATAATCGTTCATTTAACCGGACACGGGAATGGATTAATAGCCACTAGAATTATTAAAACAAGGGTGAAGTTATGTACAAGGACACTTGGCATAATTGATAACAAAGTATTAAAACCTTGGGTTACATTCAGTCGACATCCTGGTGTAATTACTAAACAAAGTATTAAAATCTTGTTACAGTTTAAGTCCCCAATTAGTTGGAATATTTTACTTCGGGTATAAGGATAATTTGACGAGGACACTCGCACTTTATATTTATGACTGATGGACTGTTATGGACAAAAACCAGACGGACATATTAAATAATCCAGGACAAAGGACAATTAACCCATGGGCATAAAACTAAAATCAACACGTCAAACTTCATGATTACGGAAGTTTAAATAAGCATAATTCTTTTATTTCATATTTAATTTCCTTTATTTTATATTTAATTGCACTTCTAATTATCGCACTTTTATTTTTTGTTATTTTATTTAATTGCACTTTTAATTATCGTACTTTTTAATTATCGCAAGTTTATTTTATCGCACTTTTATTTATCGCAATTTCATTATCATTATTTACTTTACGCTTTAAATTAAGTCTTTTATTTATTTAATATTTTACATTTTGTTTTAACTGCGACTAAAGTTTTTAAAATCGACAAACCGGTAATTAAACGGTAAAAACCCCCCTTTATAATAATAATATTACTTATATATATATATTTGTATTTTTATAAAATAAAACTAATATAACGTTAAGCTTTGATTAAAAGATTCCCTGTGGAACGAACCGGACTTACTAAAAACTACACTATTGTACGATTAGGTACACTGCCTATAAGTGTTGTAGCAAGGTTTAAGTATATCCATTCTCTAAATAAATAAATATCTTGTGTAAAATTGTATCGTATTTAATAGTATTTCCTTGTAAAATTTAATAGTATTTTATACCCCTTAGCTTTAACATCAAGTATTTTTGGCGCCGCTGCCGGGGAACTCAATTTCTAGCTTAAAAGCCGGAAGCACAACGCTAATATAAAAAAAAAGATTTTTATTTTTAGTTTACTTTTGTAAAAATACGTTTTAAATATTCGAAAACATAAAAAGAAAACAAAAATATAAATATTTTTAAGAGTTTGTTAAATATTTAAGTTTTATAAAGTTTCTTTATTTTTATTTTATAAAAAAATATAAGTTTTATTTAAATATTTTGTTTTTATTAAAACATAAAAAAACCAAAAAAAATATATATATATAAATCTAGTTTTAAGATTTTTATTTATAAAATTATAAAGTATTTTATTTCTATTTTAGTTTTTTAAGATAAGTTTTATTTAAATTATATAAATATATTAATTAAATTAAAAACAGAAAAAAAAATAATTACGTCGAAAACTGAAACGAAACAGCCTGTCATCTGAAAGTTCGAACTCCGCGACTCGCGGAGTTGGTTGCCAGGTGGAGCCGCAACTTGCGGAGTTCTCCCTGACGCGCCTGACAGAACCCTAATCAGCATTTATTACGGAGTAATTATTATTATTAATTTTTAATTAAACCCTAATTAGTTTTGTTAATTTATTATTAAGTTTAGTTTATTTATTTAATTTGTATATTTAGTTTATTTAGTTTAATTAAATTGTAAAATTAATAGTTTTAATAAATATATAATATAAAAATAATATTTTTATAAAAATTATACTTTATACAACTTTTAGTGTATTTTTATATTTTGTCCCTTTTTAATTGTTTTAGCGTAATATTTGTATTTTTCGCTCATATTTAGTTTTAAACATAAGTTTTTGCCATAGTATTTTTACTTCTAGATTTTTAGGCTTTGCCGTAAAATCCCTTAAGTGCTTTTTCTTTAGACTAAGATTTAAGTGCTTTAAAATTTTGCTACGCCTTTTTAAGTTTTAGTTTCTTTTTAAGTTATTTTCATTTGGGATATAGTTTTACTTGTAAGCTTTAATATTTTTAGACGCCTTTTACCTATGTATCAATTATCATTCCAATTAGTAATCTCAATTTGCAATTATAATTTTAAGTTAGTGATAGTAATAAGGTTGGGTTAGTCGAGTGTTTTTAAGTTCTATAAGTCATTTTTTTTATTATTTCTTATTTTTCGACGCCTTTTATTTTTTCGATCTTTTCTTTTTCGACCTTTTTCGACGCACTCTTTTTCTTTCTTATTTCTCGCTATTCTAGTTTTAGGACATAGATTTTTTTATCTACTTCTTATCTATACTTCTTAAAATTACGAAAATTTATTTTAAGTGGTTAAATTGATAGACATCAAAATTTTCTGGTTCGTAGTAATAGTTGGATTTGTATGTGGACCGGGTTATTGGAGCCAAACAGTCCTCAATTATATTGAGACCAAACGAATCCTGCCCCTCTGCTGCATCTTTTGGCTATTCGAAACGTGGGCAAAATCAGAAAAGTCTATTAATTGGATAACTTATATAATTTTTCTTTCCTTTTAAAAACTAATAGGATATTCAGTGAATGCACCGAGCAAGACGTTCACCAGCTTTTATACGTTCACCACCTGTAACTAGATCAAGACATTTAGCAAATATTACCGCCGTTGATTTTTCTTTAGAATCGTCATCCAGTCAACCAAGTACTCCAATTCAAATTTCCGATAATCCATTTTTTGAAACCGACCTCACAATTGAGAATCCGGAGAATATTGTAACATCCCGCCTTTTTCCGTTTACTTTTCCGTTTAACTATTTAAATCCCGTTATATGTTTATAACATCTCCCGTTAATACGTGTTTTAAAAATATCTCGTCTAGGTAATTCACGCACCCGCAACCGAACTTGAGGGACTAGTTTCGCCAAAATGCCAAAGAGGTGACTAGCCTTTGACTAGTCAACCCCCACCCCCATCTTTTCTTTTTCATTTTCCCTTTTCTTCTTCTACTTCCATATTTTCTCTCAATTTCTCAAACAAGGAATCATCATCTAAATCCAAGCTAGCGGGTGTCTTGCAAAACAAATTACATATTTGAAATCCTTGCAACTTCCTCTTCGATTTCATACCGACTTCATCAAGTTTGGGTAACTTTCTAAAATCACTAGATTTTGTGTTCTTGATATTTTTGAACTTATAAAGTTGTTAATTAGTGTCTATGGCTCAATTCTAACATGAATATATGATTTATATGCTCGATTTCATTATTTGAAGTAACTAGCTTGAGTATGAACTTTGGTGTGTTTGATTTGGTGATTTGGTTGTTTGAATGTTGTTAAATGTTATAAATGCATGTATTAAATGTGTTCCTAGTATCACTAGCTTCAAATTGATGTGTAGGTTGCTTGAGAAAACTCCATAAACTTGATTAGTGATTTTGGTGAATTCGGGTTAGGGTTTGATAAGCTTGAAATGAATATTTGATGCATTGAATGACATGAATTGTAGTTAGTAAGTAGTTAGTTGTATTGTATGCTCAATTACCTACAAAAAGGCATGTTATATGTATGCATTAAATGCCCGAATCATAAATGTGCACTTATCAAATTTGTGTATTAAATGTGTGCATTAATTGATCATTTACTTTGGAAAGCCGATTGTTACAAATAACATTTTTGGTTGGTGAAATGTATTTAGTTGTGTTCTTTGTCAAATTACCTTTCTAATGATATAAGATACGAGTTCTAAGTATTAGCGGTTTGCGAGTTATGCTTGAAAGTGTTTGGAATTGAGACTTGGACATTTGAGACTGACCAGGTACCAGTTCCCGTGTATTGTCGCGGCGCGACAATTTGGGGCCGCGGCGCGGCCTAAGCCGTGTCCAGTTTCTGACCTCTTTGGTCAAAATACGAAAAATGTTTGGCACACTATGGACCTCCGATTCACATGAGACTTGTTCTAACATGCTTATATATGAATAAAAACCTCAGAAAAATAGTTCGGGACCCGACCCGAACGTGTTGACTTTCGTTGACTTTGACCGACCAAAGTTTGACTTTTTGTCAAACTTAACCAAATGATTATGCAACCTTCCTAACTTGTTTCTGTACTTGTATCTTGCATGAAACTTGACAATTTGATTCACATGCTACATAATCGAGTCGTAACGAGCCATAGGACTAATTAAACATCTTTGACCTATCGTGTTTACCGTTATTGATACGACCTATGGGTTTAGGTCAAGACTAGCACTATCCTTCGCACACGTTACTTTGTGAAGTACTTTTCATACGTGCACTCAAGGTGAGATCATAGTCCCATCCTTCAAACAACTTTTATGCTTTAAACTATGGGATGAGAAACATATACGTATCATACTTTTACACTTTGAACACAAGTACGAAAACGAACATTCCACGTACAGGTTTGAACAAAAAGCCTCAATTCAATTATCATTAGTTACACTTGCAGGGTGTAAACGTGAACTTATATTATGTGATCACATGGGCTTGACGAGCCTCATTCGGACGGTTCGCTACCGTTAGCGGATGAAATATATTTTCGGGTCTAGTGTATGTTCTAACACTACGCGAAGGGTGCAAAACAGTTAAGTTTGATAATTGGGTGCCCGCGAAACAAATAACAACTTTGGAATGCAAATGATTTAGATAATCATATTATATTAAATCTTGTGGTTCAAATGCAACGTTTACTAAAACACCTATGATTTCACCAACGTTTTCGTTGACAGTTTTCTATATGTTTTCTCAGGTCCTTGAAAGCTACTTGATACATGCTTCTGCACTCTTTTTGATACTTGCTTGGATGTCGAGTATACATGCATAGATGGAGCGTCTTTTGACTACTTTAAATTGTGTCGCATAGGTTTCATTCGTACGTTAAACATTGTAATGTAACTAGTCTTTCGAACTACATTTGTAAACTTGAAACATCCTTTTTCTTATAAAATAAATGCGACATATTTTGGTCAAAAGTCATAATAAAGACTTATGACCACGCAACGGGACCGAAGTAGTCGGCGCCGTCAAACATGATTTGGTCGGGTCGCTACAGATATTCAGGGACAATTCATAGATCCTGAACCATTAATTTTTCCTCCGGAACCACCAATCATTCAAACAGAGATTGTTGAGGAACGAACCATTAAATCAGAATCCTCTAGTGATTCAGATTCAACAAATTCAATTATGGAGAATCTGGAACCTTTAAGTATGGAAGACCGAATGAGAGCTAAACGCACTGGCCAAGGTCACGCAATTACTCATCCAGACATTAATGCGCCAGATTATGAAATTAAAGGACAAATTCTACATATGGTGACTAATCAATGCCAATTTAGTGGTGCGCCGAAGGAAGATCCAAATGAACATCTTCGTACCTTTAATAGGATCTGCACACTATTTAAAATAAGAGAAGTTGAGGATGAACAGATATATCTCATGTTATTTCCCTGGACTTTAAAGGGAGAAGCCAAAGATTGGTTGGAATCGTTACCTGAAGGGGCGATTGATACATGGGACGTTTTAGTTGAAAATTTTCTTAAACAATTCTTTCCTGCATCTAAAGCCGTAAGACTTCAAGGAGAAATTGTTACGTTCACACAGAAGCAAAATGAAACTCTATATGAGGCATGGACAAGATTTGGAAAGTTATTAAGAGGATGTCCGCAACATGGTTTAGACACCTGTCAAATAGTACAAATATTCTACCAAGGATGCGACATCACTACAAGAAAAGACATCGATATAGCAGCTGGTGGTTCTATTATGAAGAAAACCAAAACTGATGCTTACAAAATTATTGATAACACTGCTTCCCACTCACATGAGTGGCACCAAGAAAAAGATATCGTTAGATCATCTAAAACAGCTAGAGCCGATTCTAGCCATGACTTAGATTCCATTTCTGCAAAGATAGATGCTGTCGAGAGACGAATGGAAAAGATGACTAAAGATATCCACTCAATATGAATTAGTTGTGAACAGTGTGGAGGACCACATTTGACAAAAGATTGTCTCAGTATTGAACTAACAATGGAACAAAGAGAGAATGTTTCATATCTAAACCAAAGGCCTGGAAATAATTATCAGAATAATTATCAACCTCCAAGAATAATTTACAATCAAAACCAGAATTATAATCGAAATATTCCATACAACAACCAACAAGGTCCTAACAATCAACAAGTATCCAATAATACTTACAATCAGCAAAGACCTAATTTTCAAAACAAACCACCACAAACCGATGATAAAAAGCCGAAATTAGAAGATATGATGACAAAGCTAGTTGAAACTCAAACGCAGTTTTTCACATCTCAAAAACAAACTAATGAACAAAATGCTCAAGCATTTAGAAATCAACAAGCTTCTATTCAAAACTTGGAACAAGAAGTAAGTAACCTAGCAAGGTTAATAGGTGAAAGAAAACTGGGAAGTTTACCTAGTGATACAAATGCTAACCCCCGGAATGAAACAGCTAAAGCCATTACCACAAGAAGTGGTACAACACTTAAACCACCTGAAATACCTGTAACTTCTGATGAAGCTATTCCTACTCCACAAGAACCACAACCTGATCAAGATAAGGAAAAAAAACCGGTAGTTGAAAAGGTTAATGAAGATAACACAGTTAAGGCTAAACCTTATGTTAAACCATACCAACCACCACTTCCTTACCCGAGTAAGATGAAAAAAGAGAAACTTGAAGCCGAGCAATCCAAATTCTTGGATATGTTTAAACAAATAAATGTAAATCTTCCTTTCATTGATGTGATTTCAGGAATGCCTAGATATGCTAAATTTCTGAAAGATCTAATCTCTAATAGAAATAAAATGGAAGAACTCTCGGCTGTTACTATGAATGCTAATTGTTCAGCAGTCCTGTTGAATAAGATACCAGAAAAATTATCTGATCCAGGAAGTTTCACAATTCCATGTTTTCTGGGTAGTCTTAGTTCAATAGAAGCATTGGCAGACTTAGGTGCTAGTATAAATTTAATGCCGTATTCATTATACGCTAAACTAGACCTTGGAGAATTGAAACCAACAAGAATAAGTATACAACTAGTCGATAGATCAATAAAATATCCTAGAGGGATAATTGAGAACATGCTAGTTAAAGTTTGTACTTTAGTATTTCCAGTAGATTTTGTTGTTCTGGACATGGAAGAAGATTCTCAAGTTCCTCTCATATTAGGAAGACCATTCTTAAACACGGCTAAAGCAATGATAGACGTGTTCGGTAAGAAATTGACCCTAAGTATAGAGGCTGAGAGTGTTACCTTTTCAGTTGATAGAGCAATGCAACAACCGCAATCTGCAGATGATACATGTTATTATATTCAAACTATAGATTCACATGCAGAATTATTAGAAGAATTTCCAGAATTACAAGGAACAGGAGAATGTTCTTTAGGAGAAGGAACTGAACCAATTGATGAAGTTGAAATGTTAGCTACACTAATAGCTAATGGATATGAACCAACAACAGAAGAAATTCAAATGCTAAAAGAAGAAGACAGATATCGATATAAATCATCGATAGAAGAACCTCCAACATTAGAGTTAAAGCCACTTCCAAACCATTTGGAGTACGCTTATTTACATGGTGAATCTGAATTACCTGTAATAATATCGTCTTCTCTTACTAAAAATGAGAAATCACAACTCATTTCTGTGTTGAAAGCTCATAAACCAGCCATTGCATGGAAGATTCATGATATTAAAGGAATAAGTCCTTCGTATTGCACACATAAAATCCTTATGGAAGAAGGTCATAAAGCGTATGTGCAACGCCAACGAAGACTAAATCCGAATATGCAAGATGTTGTTAAAAAAGAAATAATTAAACTGCTAGATGCAGGTTTAATTTATCCAATTTCTGATAGTCCATGGGTAAGCCCAGTTCAATGCGTGCCTAAGAAGGGTGGCATGACTGTCATTACAAATGAAAAAAATGAGCTTATTCCTATTAGGACTGTAACAGGATGGCGTATGTGTATTGATTATAGAAAATTAAATGACGCCACCAGAAAAGATCACTTTCCCTTACCTTTTATTGATCAAATGTTGGAAAGATTAGCTGTAAACAGTTACTATTGTTTTCTTGATGGATTTTCCGGATATTTTCAAATTCCAATAGCACCCGAAGATCAAGAGAAAACCACGTTCACGTGCCCTTATGGTACTTTTGCTTACAAACGCATGCCATTTGGACTTTGCAACGCCCCTGCAACCTTTCAAAGGTGCATGATGGCGATTTTTCACGACATGATAGAAGAATGCATGGAAGTTTTCATGGATGACTTTTCAGTCTTCGGTGATACATTTGAATCATGTTTAGCTAATCTTGAACGAATGCTGATTAGATGCGAACAATCAAATCTAGTACTTAATTGGGAGAAATGCCATTTCATGGTTAAAGAAGGCATCGTTCTTGGACATAAAATTTCAAAAGAAGGAATTGAAGTGGATAGAGCTAAAGTAGATGTAATTGCTAAACTTCCACATCCCACCAATGTTAGAGGAGTTAGGAGTTTTCTAGGGCATGCCGGTTTTTACCGACGTTTCATAAAATATTTTTCTAAAATTGCCACTCCTATGAATAAACTCCTAGAAAAGGGTGCTCCATTCATCTTTTCAGATGAATGCATCAAATCTTTTAATATTCTTAAAGAGAAACTCACTAATGCGCCGATCATGATAACACCGAATTGGAATTTACCGTTTGAACTAATGTGCGTTGCAAGTGATTTTGCAATGGGAGCCGTTTTAGGACAAATGATTGAAAAACGATTTCAACCTATATATTATGCTAGTAAGACGTTACAAGGAGCACAAACGAATTACACAACTACTGAAAAAGAACTCCTTGCTATTGTCTTTGCTTTTGACAAATTTCGTTCATATCTCGTTCTAGCAAAAACGGTGGTCTATACTGACCATTCTGCTCTTAGATACCTATTTTCGAAACAAGATGCTAAACCAAAATTAATCCGTTGGATCTTACTCTTACAAGAGTCCGATATTGAAATCCGAGATAAAAGAGGAGCAGAAAATCTCGCCGCTGATCATCTTTCTCGTCTTGAAAATCCCGAATTAGAAGTTCTAAATGAATCGGCTATACAAGACAACTTTCCTGATGTATATCTATTGAAGATAGATTATAATGAAATTCCATGGTTTGCAGACTATGCAAACTATTTAGTATGTGGATTCCTTGAAAAAGGATTATCGTACCAAAAACGAAAGAAATTCTTCAGTGATATAAAACACTATTTCTGGGAAGATCCACATCTGTTTAAAAGTTGTCCAGATGAAATAATACGCCGATGTGTATTCGGAGATGAAGCTAGTAAAATTTTAAACCATTGTCACACATGACCAACAGGAGGGCATTATGGGCCTCAACTAACAGCAAGAAAAGTTTATGATGCTGGATTCTATTGGCCTACAATTTACAAAGGCGCACACCTTCTTTGCAAATCCTGTGATGCATGTCAAAGAGCCGGAAAAATAAGTCAACGTGATGAAATTTCACAAAATGTCATTCAAGTATGTGAAGTATTTGACATTTGGGGTATTGACTTTATGGGTCCATTTCCAAAATCTCATAATAATCTCTATATTCTCGTAGCCATTAATTATGTATCTAAATGGGCGGAAGCACAAGCTCTCCCAACTAACGATGCACGAGTTGTAGTCAACATTTTAAAACGTCTTTTTGCAAGGTTTGGAACACCGAAAGCTTTAATAAGTGATCGGGGAACTCATTTCTGTAATAATCAACTTGAGAAAGTTCTTAAAAGATATGGAGTAACTCATAAAATCTCCACTGCTTATCATCCACAAACAAGTGGACAAGTTGAAAATACCAACCGAGCTTTAAAACGTATTCTAGAAAACACCGTAGGATCAAATCCGAAGGAATGGTCCATTAAATTGGAGGATGCACTCTGGACTTTTAGAACAGCCTAAAAAACTCCAATTGGAACCACACCTTTTAGACTTGTTTATGGAAAAGCATGTCATCTTCCAGTAGAAATTGAACACAAAGCATTTTGGGCTTTGAAGACATGTAATCTTGATTTACATGAAGCTGGAAGTCTACGGTTAAGTCAATTAAATGAATTAGAAGAATAAAGACAAGAAGCATACGAAAATTCGTTGATATATAAGGAAAGAACGAAGAAATGGCATGATAAAAGAATCAGAAGTTCAAAAGAATTCAAAGAAGGAGACAGAGTTCTTCTTTTCAATTCACGATTCAAGCTATTTCTTGGAAAATTGAAATCAAGATGGTCTGGACCATTCATAGTCAAAAGAGTCTTCCTATATGGAACAGTAGAGTTAATAAATTCAAATGAGATTGAATTTAAAGTTAATGGTCACAGAGTTAAACATTACATAGATAGTCCGATGGAAGTTGACAACGAAGTTAATCACAATTTCGATACCACAGCTAACTAAGTGTGGGGAGAATCAAGTCTTTAAAGGATAATATGTATTTCTGTTAGAGTTAGAATTTCTGTTTTCATGTAGTTCTCGAAAATGGAACCCGAATGGTCTTTCCCTAGCAGACCCTAAAGAACTAGTCTTCTCCCCCCATTCTAAATTTTTATTTTTTTTAGGTTTTTACGAAATGAAGACTGCCTGTGAACTAAACCATGGTCTAATTCTACACGCTTTGATCACTAAACGTAATAATGACACACTTCTGAGTGAAATAGTATCAGTAATCAGAGAAAGATTGGACGGAGTAAGAAAAGAATCCAGATGCGAAGATAATAAGTTACAATTTGGTAAAGAAAAATCAAAATCCGCAGCGAAAAGAAGAGCACGACACCTAGAAAGATGTCACAAATGCGGAAAATGGTCACATGGAGGTAAATGTTCAAATAATCAAACCTATTCAAACATCGAATTTGTTACTTTATGCAGAGATGGACCGTTCATATGTTTAGAAGAAAAAACACTGAATGCTCGAGGTTACGCTTATGTAGCTATGGAAAACCAATTAAACCGACTATCTTATGAGTGGGATAGATCGTATCACTAAGAATACTATCTCACAGGTAAGTCTGTACAGTTTTTATTTTTTTATTTTTATTTTTAACCTTTTGATAATAAACACTAATTTGTTCACTATAAAGTATTAAATTGGTATTGAATAAAATTAGGTTTGGCGACCGAAATTATTGATATCATACAAAAATTTATTACATCACTGCGAAATTTAACGTTTATTCTTAAGGTATAAATATCTTTAATCAATCAACCCAAAATATTTTAAAAATTCGTCATGAGTTAAATTAGGTCATGGAACCGAAATTACTTTACCGAAAAGAAGGGCGCATATTTTTGATAATATTTGATTGATTAAAGTGGGATAAAAGCCAAAAAGATTTTTAATTTTATTTTTACCATGTTTTTAAAATTAATATATAAATCTTAAATTAATATTGTGAACTTTGTAAGATCAATATATTTAAGTTTGTCAATATTTGAAAAAATTAATATTTTTAAGTTTGTATGTATAACAACAAAATTAAATATAAGTTTGGTGTGAATTTATAATATGAATTTTTAATTAAGTTTGGTGTGAATTTAAAATTTTATGCATTTTAAATTTAAGTTTGGTGTGAATTTAAAAACAAAAATTTAATTTATTTCGCTAAGTTAAAAATATGTTTTTTAAAATTCGTCGTAAGTTGAAGACTAGGTCTTTGAACCGAAATTGCTTTACCCGAGGGAGGGACGAGAACTTTTATTATCATTATTTTTAATCTTATTGAATTAAAGTATGCCAAAAACATTAAAAAAACCCCAAAAAAAAATCTTTGCTTTTAAAACCGCGCTTTAAATTGACAAATTTTAAATATTTGTCAAAGAACGGACTAGGACATCGATCCGAAACGACCTCATCCTAAAACAAAGGAAAACAAAATTTTAAATTTATTTTATATTTGTTATAAGTTAAGGATTATTAAAAAAAAAAAAAAAAAAAAAAAAGCACCGCGTCTCGCGGAGTTTGCAATGGCCAAATGCCGCGACTCGCGGAGGATGTAAAATACAGAAAAAAATAAAAGGGACCAAACAGATCAGTCTGCACACACCACACACCCACAAATAACTGCGAAAAACACCCGAAAAATCACACAAAAATCGAATTTTTTCACCAAAAATCATCAAATCTTTTACTAAAATCATGTTGAGAAGGATGCTATCAAGGAATTACTCAAGAAAAACGGTAAATTTCTACACCTAAACACCATTTAATTCGAAAATTAGTGTTCTTGAGCAATTTTATACCCATTTCGATTTTGATGCTTTTTAGTGTAATTATGCTTAAATTGCTTGTGTATTATGCTTGTATAACCTAGATTGATGCTATTTAACATGATTAGAAGCCTTAAACTTCAAATTTTGAGTAATCTAGGGTTTGTGTTCTTGAGCAATTTGGGGCTTTTTGATATAAACAGGTTATGACCGATTTTTGTCATGAATTGTTGCTAAATTAAGTAGTGTAACATATTTAGGTAGTTAAATGATCCAAACTTTGAGCCTAAACATGATTTTGAGAATTAAAGTGGACTTTTTCAAGTCTAAAATTCATGAACTTGATTTTTAAGAGATAATGCCATTTGAAATTTGTTTAATTGCTAGTAATGATTATTTTGACATGTTATTTGAGTTGAATGCTTATGAACTTGGCGAACATTTTCGTATATGCTTATTTGAAAAAGTGTAGATTTGATAAAAATATGAAAATGAGCTTAAGTTTGATATAAATTGAACATGTCATTGTAATTATTTTGATTGATGATTTTGTTGACACTAATACATATTTGGATGCACAAAAATTGTGTTTGATGTGTTTTGCAGACTGAAAGGGGTGAATCTTCATCCCAAGCTCGCAATGCTCCTCCTGAGAATGCGAAACAACAGGATGTTGATAGCTATTATAAACAAGATATACCTCATCCAGTTATGACATTTTCAGATATGCACTTGGAAGAGTTGCACCCGAATTTGAGATTTGACAGACGTTGGATAGATTATCCAAAATACCAAAGGGGCTTGCATACTCTTCATTCTAAAGTTGTTGAAGTACCTAGGGTAATAGAATGGGGACCATTAGAAGCTGTAGAATTGGCCGGGCCAATTAGAGAATTACTGACACAGAGGTATGGTAATTCTACTTTTAACGATTGGGTACGATTATTCAGCATGCGTAGACCTGTATATAAAGTATGGTGTGAAGAATTATTGTGTAGTATAGAAATAAATGATCGGGTAGTTAGTTTAACCGATCGATCTTTTATTAGATTTTTGTTAGGAGGTTCGATGCGCCACATGTCTCTACTAGACATGGCTCAGGCCTTACGTATATATACGCCTGAGGAGTTAGCATCTGCCGATTGTAGAGGGTTGATATTGAACGGTAGGAAAATTGATGAAAATTTTGATACGCATGGTGTATGGAGTCAAATGACTAGCCATCACCGATTTAAAGGGGGAAATTACTCTTATTTGGATATAGATAGAGCAGAGTTAAGAGTAATTCATAGGTTTTTAGCCAATTCGATTACACAACGAGGTAAGAATAAGGAAAAGGTAAATGAACAGAATTTGTTTTACCACATGTGTGTTCGAGACCCACAAAGCGCTGTAAGTATACCTTATTGTGTGGGTTATTATTTATCAGCTATGGTTAGGGGGATGAGACCGCATAGCATAATAGGAGGTGGTATATTTATTACTTTGATTGCTGAATATCTCGGTGTGGATATAAGTCGGGGGGGGGGGGGGGATTATTAGTCGAAGAACCAGAACCCCGCGATATAATAGGTTTAAATGTATACCACGATGCGAAGATTTTGAAGAGGCGAAATAACGCCGCAGTACAATACCATGGTAGACATCCACAGGTTGAGAGAAACCAACAGCCAGGTAATGTGGGAGGGGGAAATGAAATGACAGAAATGCAAAGGTTTATAGCTTCACAAGAGTATGAAAATGCTAGACATCGAGCATTTGAAGATTGGCAAGTTCATCAAAACCAAATCATAGCTCATTGCCAACATGTAGGTAGAAACTATATTCCTACTCAATCGCCCGTATTTCCTCCCTGGTCTATAGAGATCCAACCACCGTATCCTACGTATAACCCAGTCGAAGCATTCTATAACACATACGGTTATGCATGGAACCCCTACTGGTATCAGTATCATCCCTAGTCTACTTAGTTTTATTTATTTTATTATTTGTAATGTTAATACATTTAATACTTATGTTAATATTGTAATAGTTTTAATAATTTTCTAACTTTTATTATTAGATTTTAATAATTTTTGAATGTGGGGTAATATACCAAACTTCAAAAATATGTATATATGTTTGCAGTTTATCTTATGTACACAACAGGGTAAAATAACGCATTTTCAAAGACTGGCATTAAGTTCAGCAAAAGCAACTAATTTTGACGACAAGATGCAAAATATATGTGAAATAACAACAAGACGAAAAGAACAAATGATGTGCACCATTTATCATTCAACACAAAAAACATTATGTTTGGAAACTTTGGTAAAATTTAATCATTTCTACGCTAATCACCCTCAATAATTTAAATTGTTACTGATTTCTTGCAAATGAGGGCATTGCAAGATCTTAAGTGTGGAAAGGGGTTAAATTCTTTCGGATTTTAAAAATTTTTATCTTAAACATTTGGTTATCATTAAAAATACTAGTGAAGTAGTAGTTGTATTAGAATCTAGTGCTCTCTGATAATAAAGAACAACCCTAGTCTTATATACTGACTACCCAATTCTAGTAAAAATTTTCAATTAAATGAACTCAAAATCATGTTTATACATATTTATGAACGATAAAACTAGGTGTTAACACCGAAATTATTGTTACCTTGGAAAGGACATAAATTGAGAAACAAACCAAAATGTTAGAATTCATTTAAAATGGAATAGAGGACAATAAAAAGGAAAATAAAAGCCAAGTGTGGGAAAATTTACCAAGTTATTTTAAACATATGTCACATATTTCTATAACAAATAACTGAAAATACTTTTGCTTTGGACTAAACTAAACTGTTTTACCCGATGAAAGAAAAGAAGAGATGGATCTACACGATGAATCAATTCCATCATTAAAAGGAAGTAGAGTCTTCCGAAAAAGAAACGCGCTTCTTGATTTAGGTCAGGAAGTTGTCGTCCAGACCAGCTGTAGGTTGATGAAAAATCTAGAAAAGTCATCTCTAAAATCAGCAGGAAATCCACGGACCTCAGCATAAAACAGGGTCGCCAAGTGGTCAGATTTATCCTAACCATGAGAAGGATTTATCTCGTACAATGGGGGGGCACCGTGCAAATTAGCTTGATAAGACTAATGAATCAGATCCCCAGAAAGGATAATCTCCTTAAAGATTTAAAATCAGCTTATAAGCCTGATATTACTCAATCCTTGAGATTGACCTTAAAGATTGAGAATTCAAACTCATGGAATTCAATGATATCTAAACTCGAGCTTGAACGAGAAAAATATTTTAATCAAATTACAAACCGATTTGTTTTCTGAAAACCCATTTTCAATGCGTTCATTACCATTGAACGTAAAATCCTAGGAATTCACCTGGAATTCATTAGGTCACCTGAACCAAATCGGGTGTCAACCGTAAGAACGGTGGTTGCATAGCATGGTCAAAGACAGGACCTTGTGCCAGACCGAAAAATCATAAGGGTGAGCTTTACTATTGCCCCTACCAAGGATAGTAATTGCGTCCGACACGTTATAGACCATAATTAAAAGCATGTCAGGGGACATTGCCTTAACAGTTCCTTGTTCAACGCTTTCCTTTACAACCGGACAGTAGTTTACCGAAAGGTAATATACGGAGCAAGTATACTGGACGTGTTGCTTTCCTAATACATGGTTAGCAAGTGGGTGACACAAAACCGCAAGTTTTGAGCTAAAATTTTCAAATCTGAAACCCACCAAACCCACAAAAAGAATTTGCAAACACCGATGAAGGGTTATTCCGGAAAACTTATCTAGGATAAAAGCTAGATTGAATTTTCAAAAAGATCAAATGTTTTCATAAAGATCCAATTTCCTTAAAGGATCTAAATTTTATAGTCATGTGGAACTATAAACCACATCGTTACTACCATTGTTTATACCGCCGTAAAGAAATCACTGATGTACAAAGTGTGAAGAATAAAGAAGTGATTCTAGTATTTCAAGACTATATTGCTTGAGGACAAGCAACGCTCAAGTGTGGGAATATTTGATAATACTAAAAACGAACATATATTTCATAGCATTATTCCTCAAGAAAGACAAGCTTTTAGTTGCAATTGTCCTATTTACAAGTGATTCTCGTTTAAATAATAAAAAGATGAAGATAAAAGACAGATTTGACGAATTGAAGACGCAAACGACCAAAAAGCTCAAAAGTACAAAAGACAATCAAAGAGGTTCCAATTATCGATAAGAAACGTCTCAAAATTACAAGAGTACAAGATTCAAAACGCAAAGTACAAGATATTAAATTGTACGCAAGGACGTTCGAAAATCTGGAACCGGGACCAGAGTCAACTCTCAACGCTCGACGCAACGGACTAAAAATTACAAGTTAACTATGTATATAAATATAATATAATATATAATTAATTCTTAAAATTAATATATATATTATAATATATTTATAAATCGTCGGCAAACAAAGAGCCAAAGCTGGGTGAGCTGTAATTTCAAACTCCGCGAGTTGCGGAGTTTGAAGGCAAAAAATTACGCGACTCGCGGAGTCCCCCTGGACGAAAATTCCTATAAAAGCCAGCGAATTCTGATCGTAAAAGGATCCTAAAAAAATCTCTCTTTCTCTATATGTATACATAAATATTTATATTTATATTTTAATTTTAATTTTAATTTTAATTTTAATCCTAATAATAAGGGTATGTTAGCGAATCTTGTAAGGGTGTAAGTCAAAATTCTGCCCGTATAACGCTACGCTATTTTTAATCATTGTAAGTTATGTTCAAACTTTTTACATTAATGTCTCGTAGCTAAGTTATTATTATGCTTATTTAAAACGAAGTAATCATGATGTTGGGCTAATTACTAAAATTGGGTAATTAGGCTTTGTACCATAATTGGGGTTTGGACAAAAGAACGACACGTGTGGAAATTAGACTATGGGCTATTAATGGGCTTTATATTTGTTTAACTAAATGATAGTTTGTTAATTTTAATATAAAGATTTACAATTGGACGTCCCTATAAATAACCATATACACTCAATCGGACACGATGGGCGGGATATTTATATGTACGAATAATCGTTCATTTAACCAGACACGGGAATGGATTAATAGCCACTAGAATTATTAAAACAGGGGTGAAGTTATGTACAAGGACACTTGGCATAATTGATAACAAAGTATTAAAACCTTGGGTTACATTCAGTCGACATCCTGGTGTAATTATTAAACAAAGTATTAAAATCTTGTTACAGTTTAAGTCCCCAATTAGTTGGAATATTTAACTTCGGGTATAAGGATAATTTGACGAGGACACTCGCACTTTATATTTATGACTGATGGACTGTTATAGACAGAAACCAGACGGACATATTAAATAATCCAGGACAAAGGACAATTAACCCATGGGCATAAAACTAAAATCAACACGTCAAACATCATGATTACGGAAGTTTAAATAAGCATAATTCTTTTATTTCATATTTAATTTCCTTTATTTTATATTTAATTGCACTTCTAATTATCGCACTTTTATTTTTTGTTATTGTATTTAATTGCACTTTTAATTATCGTACTTTTTAATTATCACAAGTTTATTTTATCGCACTTTTATTTATCGCAATTTCATTATCATTATTTACTTTACACTTTAAATTATGTCTTTTATTTATTCAATATTTTACATTTTGTTTTAACTGCGACTAAAGTTTTTAAAATTGACAAACCGGTCATTAAACGGTAAAAACCCACCTTTATAATAATAATAATACTTATATATATATATTTGTATTTTTATAAAATAAAACTAATATAGCGTTAAGCTTTGATTAAAAGATTCCCTGTGGAACGAACTGGACTTACTAAAAACTACACTACTGTACGATTAGGTACACTGCCTATAAGTGTTGTAGCAAGGTTTAAGTGTATCCATTCTCTAAATAAATAAATATCTTGTGTAAAACTGTATCGTATTTAATAGTATTTCCTTGTAAAATTTAATAGTATTTTATACCCCTTAGCTTTAACATCAATATGTTTCTTTTGTTTCACGCTTTTGCTTGAGGGGATGCATAAGAAGACGTAATGGTGTTGGTGGTCGTATTAGGAAAGAAATGATGATAATACAAATTAAAGATGATGATAGTTGATTATGATCATTATGATTATTATTATGATATAGGAATAAAAGAGATGATTATGATTAAGATATGGTTTTATTCATAGTTATTAATGATGATGATAATGAAACACGTTTATTATGATGATGATGTTAAAGATGATCATGATGAGGAGATACGTATGATATTGCTGATGATTACGATGATAACGGGTTATGATGTATTTGATGATGATCCGAATTAATATTGATTAGGAAGAGAAGAATTAGGGAAGCAGAAACATATAAGCCAAATAGAATTGTTATGGGGATTTCATCAAAAAAAGTGTGATCAGAGGAGTAGTTAAGGATGTTATCGGGTTAGCGGGACGTCACGGATTCAAACCCGGACTTGGGCATTTTTTAGGGCTACTCCTTTGAGGTAGTTATTATTAATACTCTTATTATTATTATTATTTCATTATTATTATTATTATTATTGTTATTATTATTTATTATTGATTGTTATTAAGTAATTATTATTATTACTAATATATTAGAAATAAGATTTTTAGTATAACTAATATTATTATCATTATTATTATTACTATTAAAATATATAGTATTGTTATGATTAATATGACTATTAAAATTTCTATTAAAATCATCAGTTTTATTAAAAGTACCATTATTATTTAAAATATTATTTTTATGAAAACTAACATTTTATCTTATCCTTATTATCTTTTCTATTAAAATTATTATTATTACTAACATTACTTTTATTTTTAGTATTATTATTAAAGCTATTAATATCAGTGATAATGCTAAAAACGAACATATATTTCATAGCATTATTTCTCAAGAAAGACAAGCTTTTAGTTGCAATTGTCCTATTTACAAGTGATTCTCGTTTAAATAATAAAAAGATGAAGACAAAAGACAGATTCGGCGAATTGAAGACGCAAACGACCAAAAAGCTCAAAAGTACAAAAGACAATCAAAGAGGTTCCAATTATCGATAAGAAACGTCTCAAAATTACAAGAGTACAAGATTCAAAACGCAAAGTACAAGATATTAAATTGTACGCAAGGACGTTCGAAAATCTGGAACCGGGACCAGAGTCAACTCTCAACGCTCGACGCAACGGACTAAAAATTACAAGTTAACTATGTATATAAATATAATATAATATATAATTAATTCTTAAAATTAATATATATATTATAATATATTTATAAATCGTCGGCAAACAAAGAGCCAAAGCTGGGTGAGCTGTAATTTCAAACTCTGCGAGTTGCGGAGTTTGAAGGCAAAAAATTACGCGACTCGCGGAGTCCCCCTGGACGAAAATTCCTATAAAAGCCAGCGAATTCTGATCGTAAAAGGATCCTAAAAAAATCTCTCTTTCTCTATATGTATACATAAATATTTATATTTATATTTTAATTTTAATTTTAATTTTAATTTTAATCCTAATAATAAGGGTATGTTAGCGAATCTTGTAAGGATGTAAGTCGAAATTCTGCCCGTGTAACGCTACGCTATTTTTAATCATTGTAAGTTATGTTCAAACTTTTTACATTAATGTCTCGTAGCTAAGTTATTATTATGCTTATTTAAAATGAAGTAATCATGATGTTGGGCTAATTACTAAAATTGGGTAATTAGGCTTTGTACCATAATTGGGGTTTGGACAAAAGAACGACACGTGTGGAAATTAGACTATGGGCTATTAATGGGCTTTATATTTGTTTAACTAAATGATAGTTTGTTAATTTTAATATAAAGATTTACAATTGGACGTCCCTATAAATAACCATATACACTCAATCGGACACGATGGGCGGGATATTTATATGTACGAATAATCGTTCATTTAACCAGACACGGGAATGGATTAATAGCCACTAGAATTATTAAAACAGGGGTGAAGTTATGTACAAGGACACTTGGCATAATTGATAACAAAGTATTAAAACCTTGGGTTACATTCAGTCGACATCCTGGTGTAATTATTAAACAAAGTATTAAAATCTTGTTACAGTTTAAGTCCCCAATTAGTTGGAATATTTAACTTCGGGTATAAGGATAATTTGACGAGGACACTCGCACTTTATATTTATGACTGATGGACTGTTATAGACAGAAACCAGACGGACATATTAAATAATCCAGGACAAAGGACAATTAACCCATGGGCATAAAACTAAAATCAACACGTCAAACATCATGATTACGGAAGTTTAAATAAGCATAATTCTTTTATTTCATATTTAATTTCCTTTATTTTATATTTAATTGCACTTCTAATTATCGCACTTTTATTTTTTGTTATTGTATTTAATTGCACTTTTAATTATCGTACTTTTTAATTATCACAAGTTTATTTTATCGCACTTTTATTTATCGCAATTTCATTATCATTATTTACTTTACACTTTAAATTATGTCTTTTATTTATTCAATATTTTACATTTTGTTTTAACTGCGACTAAAGTTTTTAAAATTGACAAACCGGTCATTAAACGGTAAAAACCCACCTTTATAATAATAATAATACTTATATATATATATTTGTATTTTTATAAAATAAAACTAATATAGCGTTAAGCTTTGATTAAAAGATTCCCTGTGGAACGAACTGGACTTACTAAAAACTACACTACTGTACGATTAGGTACACTGCCTATAAGTGTTGTAGCAAGGTTTAAGTGTATCCATTCTCTAAATAAATAAATATCTTGTGTAAAACTGTATCGTATTTAATAGTATTTCCTTGTAAAATTTAATAGTATTTTATACCCCTTAGCTTTAACATCAATATGTTTCTTTTGTTTCACGCTTTTGCTTGAGGGGATGCATAAGAAGACGTAATGGTGTTGGTGGTCGTATTAGGAAAGAAATGATGATAATACAAATTAAAGATGATGATAGTTGATTATGATCATTATGATTATTATTATGATATAGGAATAAAAGAGATGATTATGATTAAGATATGGTTTTATTCATAGTTATTAATGATGATGATAATGAAACACGTTTATTATGATGATGATGTTAAAGATGATCATGATGAGGAGATACGTATGATATTGCTGATGATTACGATGATAACGGGTTATGATGTATTTGATGATGATCCGAATTAATATTGATTAGGAAGAGAAGAATTAGGGAAGCAGAAACATATAAGCCAAATAGAATTGTTATGGGGATTTCATCAAAAAAAGTGTGATCAGAGGAGTAGTTAAGGATGTTATCGGGTTAGCGGGACGTCACGGATTCAAACCCGGACTTGGGCATTTTTTAGGGCTACTCCTTTGAGGTAGTTATTATTAATACTCTTATTATTATTATTATTTCATTATTATTATTATTATTATTGTTATTATTATTTATTATTGATTGTTATTAAGTAATTATTATTATTACTAATATATTAGAAATAAGATTTTTAGTATAACTAATATTATTATCATTATTATTATTACTATTAAAATATATAGTATTGTTATGATTAATATGACTATTAAAATTTCTATTAAAATCATCAGTTTTATTAAAAGTACCATTATTATTTAAAATATTATTTTTATGAAAACTAACATTTTATCTTATCCTTATTATCTTTTCTATTAAAATTATTATTATTACTAACATTACTTTTATTTTTAGTATTATTATTAAAGCTATTAATATCAGTGATAATGCTAAAAACGAACATATATTTCATAGCATTATTTCTCAAGAAAGACAAGCTTTTAGTTGCAATTGTCCTATTTACAAGTGATTCTCGTTTAAATAATAAAAAGATGAAGACAAAAGACAGATTCGGCGAATTGAAGACGCAAACGACCAAAAAGCTCAAAAGTACAAAAGACAATCAAAGAGGTTCCAATTATCGATAAGAAACGTCTCAAAATTACAAGAGTACAAGATTCAAAACGCAAAGTACAAGATATTAAATTGTACGCAAGGACGTTCGAAAATCTGGAACCGGGACCAGAGTCAACTCTCAACGCTCGACGCAACGGACTAAAAATTACAAGTTAACTATGTATATAAATATAATATAATATATAATTAATTCTTAAAATTAATATATATATTATAATATATTTATAAATCGTCGGCAAACAAAGAGCCAAAGCTGGGTGAGCTGTAATTTCAAACTCTGCGAGTTGCGGAGTTTGAAGGCAAAAAATTACGCGACTCGCGGAGTCCCCCTGGACGAAAATTCCTATAAAAGCCAGCGAATTCTGATCGTAAAAGGATCCTAAAAAAATCTCTCTTTCTCTATATGTATACATAAATATTTATATTTATATTTTAATTTTAATTTTAATTTTAATTTTAATCCTAATAATAAGGGTATGTTAGCGAATCTTGTAAGGATGTAAGTCGAAATTCTGCCCGTGTAACGCTACGCTATTTTTAATCATTGTAAGTTATGTTCAAACTTTTTACATTAATGTCTCGTAGCTAAGTTATTATTATGCTTATTTAAAATGAAGTAATCATGATGTTGGGCTAATTACTAAAATTGGGTAATTAGGCTTTGTACCATAATTGGGGTTTGGACAAAAGAACGACACGTGTGGAAATTAGACTATGGGCTATTAATGGGCTTTATATTTGTTTAACTAAATGATAGTTTGTTAATTTTAATATAAAGATTTACAATTGGACGTCCCTATAAATAACCATATACACTCAATCGGACACGATGGGCGGGATATTTATATGTACGAATAATCGTTCATTTAACCGGACACGGGAATGGATTAATAGCCACTAGAATTATTAAAACAGGGGTGAAGTTATGTACAAGGACACTTGGCATAATTGATAACAAAGTATTAAAACCTTGGGTTACATTCAGTCGACATCCTGGTGTAATTATTAAACAAAGTATTAAAATCTTGTTACAGTTTAAGTCCCCAATTAGTTGGAATATTTAACTTCGGGTATAAGGATAATTTGACGAGGACACTCGCACTTTATATTTATGACTGATGGACTGTTATAGACAGAAACCAGACGGACATATTAAATAATCCAGGACAAAGGACAATTAACCCATGGGCATAAAACTAAAATCAACACGTCAAACATCATGATTACGGAAGTTTAAATAAGCATAATTCTTTTATTTCATATTTAATTTCCTTTATTTTATATTTAATTGCACTTCTAATTATCGCACTTTTATTTTTTGTTATTGTATTTAATTGCACTTTTAATTATCGTACTTTTTAATTATCACAAGTTTATTTTATCGCACTTTTATTTATCGCAATTTCATTATCATTATTTACTTTACACTTTAAATTAAGTCTTTTATTTATTCAATATTTTACATTTTGTTTTAACTGCGACTAAAGTTTTTAAAATTGACAAACCGGTCATTAAACGGTAAAAACCCCCCTTTATAATAATAATAATACTTATATATATATTTGTATTTTTATAAAATAAAACTAATATAGCGTTAAGCTTTGATTAAAAGATTCCCTGTGGAACGAACCGGACTTACTAAAAACTACACTACTGTACGATTAGGTACACTGCCTATAAGTGTTGTAGCAAGGTTTAAGTGTATCCATTCTCTAAATAAATAAATATTTTGTGTAAAACTGTATCGTATTTAATAGTATTTCCTTGTAAAATTTAATAGTATTTTATACCCCTTAGCTTTAACATCAATATGTTTCTTTTGTTTCACGCTTTTGCTTGAGGGGATGCATAAGAAGACGTAATGGTGTTGGTGGTCGTATTAGGAAAGAAATGATGATAATACAAATTAAAGATGATGATAGTTGATTATGATCATTATGATTATTATTATGATATAGGAATAAAAGAGATGATTATGATTAAGATATGGTTTTGTTCATAGTTATTAATGATGATGATAATGAAACACGTTTATTATGATGATGATGTTAAAGATGATCATGATGAGGAGATACGTATGATATTGCTGATGATTACGATGATAACGGGTTATGATGTATTTGATGATGATCCGAATTAATATTGATTAGGAAGAGAAGAATTAGGGAAGCAGAAACATATAAGCCAAATAGAATTGTTATGGGGATTTCATCAAAAAAAGTGTGATCAGAGGAGTAGTTAAGGATGTTATCGGGTTAGCGGGACGTCGCGGATTCAAACCCGGACTTGAGCATTTTTTAGGGCTACTCCTTTGAGGTAGTTATTATTAATACTCTTATTATTATTATTATTATTATTTCATTATTATTATTATTATTATTGTTATTATTATTTATTATTGATTGTTATTAAGTAATTATTATTATTACTAATATATTAGAAATAAGATTTTTAGTATAACTAATATTATTATCATTATTATTATTACTATTAAAATATATAGTATTGTTATGATTAATATGACTATTAAAATTTCTATTAAAATCATCAGTTTTATTAAAAGTACCATTATTATTTAAAATATTATTTTTATGAAAACTAACATTTTATTTTATCCTTATTATCTTTTCTATTAAAATTATTATTATTACTAACATTACTTTTATTTTTAGTATTATTATTAAAGCTATTAATATCAGTGATAATGCTAAAAACGAACATATATTTCATAGCATTATTTCTCAAGAAAGACAAGCTTTTAGTTGCAATTGTTCTATTTACAAGTAATATTCATTTAAATAATAAAAGGTGAAGACAAAAGACAGATTCGACGAATTGAAGACGCAAACGACCAAAAAGCTCAAAAGTACAAAATACAATCAACGAGGTTCCAATTATTGATAAGAAACGTCTCAAAATTACAAGAGTACAAGATTCAAAACAAAAAGTACAAGATATTAAATTGTACGCAAGGACGTACGAAAATCCGGAACCGGGACCAGAGTCAACTCTCAACGCTCGATGCAACGGACTAAAAATTACAAGTCAACTATGCACATAAATATAATATAATATTTAAATAATTCTTATAATTATTTAATATATTATATTTATTTATAAAACCGTCGGCAGAAGAAAACAACCAAATGTGAGCCTCCCCAGCTGGCCATGCGATCGCATGGCCTTGAAGAGCAAAGCTCATGCGATCGCATGAGCTCCTTTTTCAGTTCACAGGCCTATAAATTCGCAGTTTGGTGAACGTAAAATCCATCTATCTTTCTCTTCTCCATTCATAGGTAATATTTAAATTTATAATTTATATTTTAATTTTAATTTTAATTATAATTCTAATAATAAGGGTATTTTAGCGAATGTTGTAAGGGTGTAAGTCGAAATTCTGTCCGTGTAACGCTATGCTATTTTTAATCATTGGAAGTTATGTTCAACCTTTTTAATTTAATGTCTCATAGCTAAGTTATTATTATGCTTATTTAATCCGAAGTAATCATGATGTTGGGCTAATTACTAAAATTGGGTAATTGGGCTTTGTACCATAATTGGGGTTTGAATAAAAGAACGACACTTGTGGAAATTAGACTATGGGCTATTAATGGGCTTTATATTTGTTTAACTAAATGATAGTTTGTTAATGTCAATATAAAGATTTACAATTGGGCGTCCCTATAAATAACCATTTACACTCGATCGGACACGATGGGCAGGGTATTTATATGTACGAATAATCGTTCATTTAACCGGACAAGGGAATGGATTAATAGCCACTAGAATAATTAAAACAGGGGTGAAATTATGTACAAAGACACTTGGTATAATTGATAACAAAATATTAAAACCTTGGGTTACACTCAGTCGACATCCTGGTGTAATTATTAAACAAAGTATTAAAATCTTGTTACAGTTTAAGTCCCCAATTAGTTGGAATATTTAACTTCGGGTATAAGAATAATTTGACGCGGACACTCGCACTTTATATTTATGACTGATGGACTGTTATGGACAAAAACCAGACGGACATATTAAATAATCCAGGACAAAGGACAATTAACCCATGGGCATAAAACTAAAATCAACACGTCAAACATCATGATTACGGAAGTTTAAATAAGCATAATTCTTTTATTTCATATTTAATTTCCTTTATTTTATATTTAATTGCACTTCTAATTATCGCATTTTTATTTATTGTTATTGTATTTAATTGCACTTTTAATTATCGTACTTTTTAATTATCGCAAGTTTATTTTATCGCACTTTTATTATTCGCAATTTCATTATCGTTATTTACTTTACGCTTTAATTTAAGTCTTGTATTTATTTTTAATATTTTACATTTGGTTTTAACTGCGACTAAAGTTTTAAAATCGACAAACCGGTCATTAAACGGTAAAAACCCCCCTTTATAATAATAATATTACTTGTATATATATTTGTATTTTTATAAAAGTAAACTAATATAGCGTTAAGCTTTGTTTAAAGATTTTCCCTGTGGAACGAACCGGACTTACTAAAAACTACACTACTGTACGATTAGGTACACTGCCTATAAGTGTTGTAGCAAGGTTTAAGTATATCCATTCTATAAATAAATAAATATCTTGTGTAAAATTGTATCGTATTTAATAGTATTTCCTTGTAAAATTTAATAGTATTTTATATACACCTCGCGACACATCAAGTTATTTTTGGCGCCGCTGCCGGGGAATCAATCTAGCTTAAAAGCCGGAAGCGCAACGCTAATATATAAAAAAAAAGATTTTTATTTTTAGTACGCTTTTGTAAAAACACGTTTTAAATATTCAAAAATATTAAAAGAAAAACAAAAATATAAATATTTTTTTTTAGAGTTTGGTAAATATTTAAGTTTTATAAAGTTTCTTTATTTCTATTTCTTTTAGTTTGTAAAAATATAAGTTTTATTTAATTAATAAATATATTTTATATTTTACAGCAAAAACAGAAAAAAAAAATTAAAACTCGAGTACGGTACTGTAGCAGCCCACTCTGTGGCCCGAAACCCTAGCCCATGCGATCGCATGGCCGGATTGTTTAGGACTCATGCGATCGCATGAGCCCATCTGACACGCCAGACTGCAACTGCATTAATTACGGAGTATATTTTAATTATTATTATTATTAAAACCCTAATTAGGGTTTATTAGTTAATTAATATATTAATTTAGTTTTATTTATTATTTGTATTATTTAGTTTAATTAGTTTAATTAAATTGTAAAATTAATAGTTTTATAAAATATATAATATAAAAATAATATTTTTATAAAAATTGTAATTTTTACAACTTTTTGTATATTTTTATATTTTGTCCCTTTTTAATTGTTTTAGCGTAATATTTGTATTTTTCGCTCATATTTAGTTTTAAACTTAGTTTTTTGCCATAGTTATTTTTACTTCTAGATTTTTAGGCTTTGCCGTAAAATCCCTTAAGTGCTTTTTCTTTAGACTAAGATTTAGGTGCTTTAGAATTTTGCGACGTCTTTTTAAGTTTTAGTTTCTTTTTAAGTTATTTCCATTTGGGATTTAGTTTTTCCTGTAAGCTTTAATATTTTTAGACGACTTTTTCCTATGTATCAATTATCATTCCAATTAGTAATCTCAATTTGCGATTATAATTTTAAGTTAGTTGTAGTAATAAGGTTAGGTTAGTCAAGTGTTTTTAAGTGTTATAAGTTTCTTTTATTTTTCCTTCACCTTTTATTTTTCAACCATTTTTCTTTTTCGACCTTTTTCCGACGCGCTCTTTTTCTTTCTTATTTCTCGCTATTCTAGTTTTAGGACATAGATTTTTATTCTACTTCTTATCTAAATTTCTTAAAATTATGAAAATTTATTTTAAGTGGTTAAATTAATAGACATCAAAATTTTCTGGTTCGTAGTAATAGTTGGATTTGTACGTGGACCGGGTTATTGGAGCCAAACAGTCCTCAATTATATTGAGACCAAACGAATCCTGCCCCTCTACTGCATCTTTTGGCTATTCGAAACGTGGAAAAAATCAGAAAAGTCTATTGATTGGATAACTTATTATAATTTTTCTTTCCTTTTAAAAACTAATAGGATATTCAGTGAATGCACCGAGCAAGACGTTCACCACCTTTTGTACGTTCACCACCTGTAACTAGATCAAGACATTTAGCAAATATTACCACCATTGATTTTTCTTTAGAATCGTCATCCAGTCGACCAAGTACTCCAGTTCAAATTTCCGATAATCCATTTTTTGAACCCGACCTCACAATTGAGAATCCGGAGAATATTCAGGAACGATTCATAGATCCTGAACCACTAAACTTTCCTCTGGAACCACCAATCATTCAAACAGAGATTGTTGAGGAACGAACCATTAAATCAGAATCCTCTAGTGATTCCGATTCAACAAATTCAATTATGGAGAATCTGGAACCTTTAAGTATGGAAGACCGAATGAGAGCTAAACGCACTGGCCAAGGTCACGCAATTACTCATCCAGACATTAATGCGCCAGATTATGAAATCAAAGGACAAATTCTACACATGGTGACTAATCAATGCCAATTTAGTGGTGCGCCGAAGGAAGATCCAAATGAACATTTACGTACCTTTAATTGGATCTGCACACTATTTAAAATCCGAGAAGTGGAGGATGAACAGATATATCTCATGTTATTTCCCTGGACTTTAAAGGGAGAAGCCAAAGATTGGTTGGAATCGTTACCTGAAGGGGCGATTGATACATGAGATGTTTTAGTTGAAAAATTTCTTAAACAATTCTTTCCTGCATCTAAAGCCGTAAGACTTCAAGCAGAAATTGTTACGTTCACACAGAAGCCGAATGAAACTCTATATGAGGCGTGGACTAGATTTGGAAAGTTGTTAAGAGGATGTCCGCAACATGGTTTAGACACCTGTCAAATAGTACAAATATTCTACCAAGGATGCGACATCACTATAAGGAAAGACATAGATATAGCAGCTGGTGGTTCTATTATGAAGAAAACCGAAACTGATGCTTACAAAATTATTGATAACACTGCTTCCCACTCACATGAGTGGCACCAAGAAAAAGATATCGTTAGATCATCTAAAGCAGCTAGAGCCGATTCTAGCCATGACTTAGATTCGATTTCCGCAAAGATAGATGCTGTCGAGAGATGAATGGAAAAGATGACTAAAGATATTCACTCAATACGAATTAGTTGTGAGCAGTGTGGAGGACCACATTTGACAAAAGATTGTCTTAGTATTGAATTAACAATGGAACAAAGAGAGAATATTTCATACATAAACCAAAGACCTGGAAATAATTATCAGAATAATTATCAACCGCCAAGACCGATTTACAATCAAAACCAGAATTATAACAGAAATATTCCATACAACAACCAACAAGGTCCTAGCAATCAACAAGTATCCAATAATACTTACAATCAGTAAAGACCTAATTTTCAAAACAAACCACCACAACAAACCGATGATAAAAAGCCAAATTTAGAAGATATGATGACGAAGCTAGTTGAAACTCAAACGCAGTTTTTCACATCTCAGAAACAAACCAATGAACAAAATGCTCAAGCATTTAGAAATCAACAATTCAAAATCTGGAACAAGAAGTAAGTAACCTAGCAAGGTTAATAGGTGAAAGAAAACCGGGAAGTCTACCTAGTGATACAAACGCTAACCCCCGAAATGAAACAGCTAAAGCTATTACCACAAGAAGTGGTACAACACTTAAACTACCTGAAATACCTGTAACTTCTGATGAAGCTATTCGTACTCCACAAGAACCACAACCTGATCAAGATAAGGAAAAAGAACTGGTAGTTGAAAAGGTTAATGAAGATAACACAGTTAGGGCTAAACCTTATGTTAAACCATACCAACCACCACTTCCTTACCCGAGTAAAATGAAGAAAGAGAAACTTGAAGCCGAGCAATCCAAATTCTTGGATATGTTTAAACAGATAAATGTAAATCTTCCTTTCATTGATGTGATTTCAGGAATGCCTAGATATGCTAAATTCTTGAAAGATCTAATCTCAAATAGAAAGAAAATGGAAGAACACTCGGCTGTTACCATGAATGCTAATTGTTCAGCAGTGCTGTTGAATAAGATACCAGAAAAACTATCTGATCCAGGAAGTTTCACAATTCCATGTTTTCTGGGTAGTCTTAGTTCAATAGAAGCATTAGCAGATTTAGGTGCTAGTATAAATTTAATGCCGTATTCACTATACGCTAAACTAGACCTTGGAGAATTGAAACCAACTAGAATAAGCATACAACTAGCCGATAGATCAATAAAATATCCTAGAGGGATAATGGAGAACATGCTAGTTAAAGTTGGTACTTTAGTATTTCCAGTAGATTTTGTTGTTCTGGACATGGAAGAAGATTCTCAAGTTCCTCTCATATTAGGAAGACCATTCTTAAACACGGCTAAATCAATGATAGACGTGTTCGGTAAGAAATTGACCCTAAGTATAGAGGATGAGAGTGTTACCTTTTCAGTTGATAGAGCAATGCAACAACCACAATCTGCAGATGATACATGTTATTATATTCAAACTATAGATGCACATGCAGAATTATTAGAAGAATTTCCAGAATTACAAGGAACAGGAGAATGTTCTTTAGGAGAAGGTAATGAACCAATTGATGAAGCTGAAATATTAGCTACACTTATAGCTAATGGATATGAACCAACAACAGAAGAAATTCAAATGCTAAAAGAAGAAGACAGATATTGTGATGACCCGAAAATTTTTGACTTATTTAAACCAATTCTCTATACGGTTTATTATTTTAACACGCTAAACAAAGTCTGTTAGATTGAGTCTCAAAATTTTAGAACTGTTTCATATATACAATTACTTTTGATTACTCTCGACGATTCATGAACAATTATATGTATGTATATATATATGCACAAGTAAAAACGACTTTCCTACAGTAAAACCCTATTTGTTACAGTAAAAATTACTTTGCTACAGTAAAACACAATTTGCTACAGTAAAACACAATTTGCTACAATTTGCTACTATTTGATGTCGACGAACTAGCAAACAAAAACAGAAAAGGCAGCCATGCGATCGCATGGCAAAAACACTGAAAACTCATGCGATCGCATGAGCTACAGTAAATCGAAAAGTACTATAAAATGTCAGTTTTGCTCGACGAAATTCTTCATAATTATTTATGTACGTAAATTTTAATTTATAATTATAATTATAATTTTAATTTAAGTTAATAATAATAAAGTATATTCGAGGGTGTTTTAATTCGGGTTTCAAACCGCTTTAAGCTAAGGAAATATTGGGTATTGTTTGGGGTATTGTTCTTGAATCCAAGGCCAACCAGACAGTCATCTACCGTCATTACGTCTACGCAATTTGCCTACAATATTGAGTCTCAATATTGAACTGTGAGTTATAGTCTCCCTTTTTAAATGCTTTAAATATTTTTGGGCTGAGAATACATGCAATTTATTTTAAACGCAATAAGACACAAGTACATACAAAATTCTACACTGAGTTAAACCGAAAATCCCTTAGCTTTGGTAACTAGTAGCTGCCAGTACATAGGATATGGACTGGTGGGCGCGAATAATTGTATATGGATCCATAGGGCTTGACATCCCCGTCCGAGCTAGAGCGCTAGCCTTTTAACGGACGTATGTTATTTGATTTTAAGACACGTTGGTTTGCGTGTATTAAAACGAATGGGGTAATTATCACTATAGCGTTAAGTTTAGTTACCAGGGTGCTCTGTTACGTAGAATCTATTGATAAACTTTTGATGAAATCTTGTGGTCTATCTTTATATATGTTTATGACTCGAGCAATTAAACCTATAACTCACCAACATTCGTGTTGACTTTTTTAGCATGTTTTATTCTCAGGTCCTTAGAATGCTTCCGCTGTGATGTGCTTGTTGCCTGCATGGAGTCTCTCATGCTTTGTACAAAGTTTATTGCATTCAAAATAAAACTGCGTTGTGTAATAAATAACTGGACTGTGATGTCAACCTGTAAATTAAAGACTTATGTATTTCGGGGTTTTGCTTATACCTAAGCACTCGCCCACATGTTTATAACTTTCTATGTTTAGAAAGTCACTTATTTTAATGAATGCAATATTTTATCAAAACGTATCATATAGAGGTCAAAACCTCACTGTGGAATCAATGATTAACGTGCCGCGTCAATAGCGATTTTGACGGGTCGTTACAGATATCGATATAAATCATCGATAGAAGAACCTCCGAAATTAGAGTTAAAGCCACTTCCAAACCATTTGGAATACGCTTATTTACATGGTGAATCTGAATTACCTGTAATAATATCGTCTTCTCTTACTGAAAATGAGAAATCATAACTCATTTCTGTGTTGAAAGCTCATAAACCAGCCATTGCATGGAAGATTCATGATATTAAAGGAATAAGTCCTTCGTATTGCACACATAAAATCCTTATGGAAGAAGGTCATAAAACGTATGTGCAATGCCAACGAAGACTAAATCCTAATATGCAAGATGTAGTTAAGAAAGAGATTATTAAACTGCTAGATGCAGTTCTAATTTATCCAATTTCTGATAGTCCATGGGTAAGCCCAGTTCAATGCGTACCTAAGAAGGGTGGCATGACTGTCATTACAAATGAGAAAAATGAGCTTATTCCTACTAGAACTGTAACATGATGGCGTGTGTGCATTGATTATAGAAAATTAAATGACGCCACCAGAAAAGATCACTTTCCCTTACCTTTTATTGATCAAATGTTGGAAAGATTAGCCGGAAATAGTTACTATTGTTTTCTAGATGGATTTTCCGGATATTTTCAAATTCCAATAGCACCCGAAGATCAAGAGAAAACCACATTCACGTGCCCTTATGGTACTTTTGCTTACAAACGCATGCCATTTGGACTTTGTAACGCCCCTGCAACCTTTCAAAGGTGTATGATGGCGATTTTTCATGACATGATAGAAGAATGCATGGAAGTTTTCATGGATGACTTTTCAGTCTTCGGTGATACATTTGAATCATGTCTAGTTAATCTGGAACGAATGCTTATTAGATGCGAACAATCAAATCTAGTACTTAATTGGGAGAAATGCCATTTTATGGTTAAAGAAGGTATCGTTCTTGGACATAAAATTTCAAAAGAAGGAATTGAAGTGGATAGAGCTAAAGTAGATGTAATTGCTAAACTTCCACATCCCACCAATGTTAGAGGAGTTAGGAGTTTTCTAGGGCATGCCGGTTTTTACCGACGTTTCATAAAATATTTTTCTAAAATTGCCACTCCTATGAATAAACTCCTAGAAAAGGGTGCTCCATTCATCTTTTCAGATGAATGCATCAAATCTTTTAATATTCTTAAAGAGAAACTCACTAATGCGCTGATCATGATAACACCGAATTGGAATTTACCGTTTGAACTAATGTGCGTTGCAAGTGATTTTGCAATGGGAGCCGTTTTAGGACAAAGGATTGAAAAACTATTTCAACCTATATATTATGCTAGTAAGACGTTACAAGGAGCACAAACGAACTATACAACTACTGAAAAAGAACTCCTTGCTATTGTCTTTGCTTTTGACAAATTTTGATCATATCTCGTTCTAGCAAAAACGGTGGTCTATACCGACCATTCTGCTCTTAGATACCTATTTTCGAAACAAGATGCTAAACCAAGATTAATCCGTTGGATCTTACTCTTACAAGAGTTTGATATTGAAATCCGAGATAAAAGAGGAGCAGAAAATCTCGCCGCTGATCATCTTTCTCGTCTTGAAAATCCCGAATTAGAAGTTCTAAATGAATCGGCCATACAAGACAACTTTCCTGATGAATATCTATTGAAGATAGATTATAATGAAATACCATGGTTTGCAGACTATGCAAAATACTTAGTTTGTGGATTCCTTAAAAAAGGATTATCGTACCAAAGACGAAAGAAATTCTTCAGTGATATAAAACACTATTTTTGGGAAGATCCACATTTGTTTAAAAGTTGTCCCGATGGAATAATACGCCGATGTGTATTTGGAGATGAAGCTAGTAAAATATTAAACCATTGTCACACAGGACCAACAGGAGGGCATTATGGGCCTCAACTAACAGCAAGAAAAGTTTATGATGCTGGATTCTATTGGCCTACAATTTACAAAGACTCACACCTTTTTTGCAAATCCTGTGATGCTTGTCAAAGGGCCGGAAAAATAAGTCACCGTGATGAAATGCCACAAAATGTCATCCAAGTATGTGAAGTATTTGACATTTGGGGTATTGACTTTATGGGTCCATTTCCAAAATCTCATAATAATCTATATATACTCGTAGCCATTGATTATGTATCTAAATGGGCGGAAGCACAAGCTCTCCCAACTAACGATGCACGAGTTGTAGTCAACTTTTTAAAACGTCTTTTTGCAAGGTTTGAAACACCGAAAGCTTTAATAAGTGATCGGGGTACTCATTTTTGTAATAATCAACTTGAGAAAGTTCTTAAAAGATATGGAGTAACTCATAAAATCTCCACCGCATATCATCCACAAACAAGTGGACAAGTTAAAAATACCAACCGAGCTTTAAAACATATTCTAGGGAAAACCGTAGGATCAAATCCGAAGGAATGGTCCATTAAATTGGAGGATGCACTCTGGGCTTTTAGAACAGCTTACAAAACTCCAATTGGAACCACACCTTTTAGACTTGTTTATGAAAAAGCATGTCATCTTCCAGTAGAAATTGAACACAAAGCATTTTGGGCTTTGAAGACATGTAATCTTGATTTACATGAAGCTGGACGTCTACGGTTAAGTCAACTAAACGAATTAGAAGAATTAAGACATGAAGCATACGATAATTCGTTAATCTATAAGGAAAGAACGAAGAAATGGCATGATAAAAGAATCAGAAGTTTAAAAGAATTTAAAGAAGGAGACAGAGTTCTTCTTTTCAATTCACGATTCAAGCTATTTCCTGGAAAATTGAAATCAAGATGGTCTGGACCATTCATAGTTAAAAGAGTTTTCCCATACGGAACGATAGAATTAATAAATTCAAATGGGATTGAATTTAAAGTTAATGGTCACAGAGTTAAACACTACATAGATAGTCCGATGAAAGTCGACAACGAAGTTAATCACGATTTCAACACCACAGCTAACTAAGTGTGGGGAGAATCAAGTCTTTAAAGGATAATATGTATTTCTGTTAGAGTTAGATTGTCTGTTTTCATGTAGTTCTCGAAAATGGAATCCGAATGGTCTTTTCCTAGCAGACCCTAAAGAACTAGTCTTCTCCCCCCATTCTGAATTTTTATTTTTTTTAGGAAATGAAGACTGCCTGTGAACTAAACCATGGTCTAATGCTACACGCTTTGATCACTAAACGTAATAATGACACACTACCGAGTGAAATAGTATCAGTAATCAGAGAAAGATTGGACAGAGTTAGAAAAGAATCCAGATGCGAAGATAATAAGTTACAATTTGGTAAAGGAAAATCAAAATCCGCAGCGAAAAGAAGAGCACGACACCTAGAAAGATGTCACAAATGCGGAAAATGGTCATATGGAGGTAAATGTTCAAATAATCAAACCTATTCAAATACCGAATTTGTTACTTTATGCAGAGACGTACCGTTCATATGTTTAGAAGAAAAAACACTGAATGCTCGAGGTTACGCCTATGTAGCTATGGAAAACCAATTAAACCGACTATCTTATGAATGGGATAGATCATATAACTAAGAATACTATCTCACAGGTAAGTCTGTACAGTTTTTATTTTTTTTTTAACCTTTTGATAATAAATGCTAATTTGTTTGCTATAAAGTATTAAATTGGTATTGAATAAAATTAGGTTTGGCGACCGAAATTATTGATATCATACAAAAATTTATTACATCACTGCGAAATTTAACGTTTATTCTTAAGGTATAAATATCTTTAATCAATCAACACAAAATATTTCAAAAATTCGTCATGAGTTAAATTATGTTTTGGAACCGAAATTACTTTACCGAAAAGAGGGGCGTATATTTTTGATAATATTTGATTGATTAAAGTGGGATAAAAAGCCAAAAAGATTATTAATTTTATTTTTACCATGTTTTTAAAATTAATATATAAATCTTAAATTAATATTGTAAACTTTGTAAAATCAATATATTTAAAATTGTAAATATTTGAAAAATTAATATAAGTTTGGTGTGAATTTATAATATGAATTTTTAAATTAAGTTTGGTGTGAATTTTTAATTTTTAAAATATGAATTTTTAATTTTATGCATTTCAAATTTTAAGTTTGGTGTGAATTTTTAATATTAATTTTGAATTTTATATTTAAGTTGTTTGAATTTAAAAACAAAAATTTACTTTATCTCATTAAGTTAAAAATATGATTTTTAAAATTCGTCGTAAGTTGAAGACTAGGTCTTTGAACCGAAATTGCTTTACCCGAGGGAGGGACGAGAACTTTTATTATCATTATTTTTAATCTTATTGAATTAAAGTAAGTCAAAAACATTAAAAAAACCCAAAAAAAATCTTTACTTTTAAAAACCGCGCTTTGATTTGACAAATTTTAAAATTTTGTCGAGGGACAGACTAGGACAACGATCCGAAACGCCCTCGCTCCTAAAGGAAAACAAAATTTTTAAAATTTAATTAATTATAAGTTTTATAAAGTATAAGGTTTTATAAAAAAAAAAAAAATCAGAAATCACTGTAGCCGGCACCCCATGCGATCGCATGGGGTTTGCACTTGGAACCCATGCGATCGCATGGGGACCAAATGCAGGCCTGATACATACAGCAGTTCGGTTTTGCCTCACCACAAACACACACATACATTCACGAAACTCACCCAAAAATTCACCAATTTTCGCCATTTTTCCACCGTAATTCATCAAATTTCTTGCTCTAATCATGCCTAGATTCTCATTCTTCAGTAAATTGGTAAAAATTACACCCCTAAACTCTATAAATTCCTAGTTTTTGTGATAATTACCAATTTTTTTACCTAATGCAATTTTGTTAATTTCTAGTATAATTAGTGTTAAATTGTTAGTATTTTATGCATGTATAACCTAGATTGATGCTATTTAACTTGATTTGAAGCCAAAAACTTTAAAATTTTTAGAAATCTAGGGTTTGTGTTCTTGAGCAATTTGGGGCTTTTTCATATAAACAGGTTATGGCCGATTTTTGTCATGAATTATTGCTAAATTGAGTAGTGTAACATGTTTAGATAGTTAAATGATCCAAACAATGATCCTAAACATGATTTTTGGAGATTAAAGTGGACTTTTTAAGTCCAAAATTCATGAACTTGATTAATTTGATGTAATTGCCATTTGAGACTTGTTTAATTATTAGTAATGACTATTTTGACATGTTATTTGAGTTAAATGCTTATGAATTTTGTATACATTTTCATATGTGCTTATTTGAAAAATTTAGAATTGTGAAAATGTGTATAAGTTTAATTTTGATTTAACATGTTATAGTGATTGTTTTAAGTTGTTATTTTGCTAACACTAATGCATATTTGAATGCACAAATTATATGTTTAATGTGTTTTGCAGAAAGCCGATACTGGAGGTTCAGGAGCATCATCATCTAGACGACCAGCACCAGCACCAGAACCAGAACCAGAAATGCAACACGAACAAGAACCACAACAGGAACAACAACAACAGCCTGATCAGCACATACCTTATTATGATCCGGTACAGTTTGTTGATGAATTCATAGTATTCCCAATGAGGCCGCCAGTAGAATTCCCAACGATTCCTGAGCACACTCTATATCCTAATCTGAGATTTGATAGAAGATGGAGAGATTACGAGACATATCAAAGGAACAAATTCAAATTGGTAACAAAAAATGTAGAGGTGCCAAGGGTAATCGATTGGGCCCCTTTGGAAACGGTCCATCTAGCTGACCGTGTTAGACAGCTTTTAGTTCAAAGGTATGGCAGTTCTTCTTTTACAGATTGGGAACATCTTTTCACCATTCGTAGACCTGTATATAAGGAATGGTGTGTTGAGTTGATGAGTACTGTATCACTTGATACAAATATAGTTAGAATAGATGATAGAAGATTTCTTAGGTTTATCCTTGGCGGTAGGATGTACAGAATGTCCATGCTGGACATGGCCAGGGCCTTACAGATATATACTCCTGGTGAGTTGCTATTACCCGATTGTACAAACTTGATTCATTATGGTGAACGGGTAGATAGTAACTTTGACGCCGACGCCATTTGGAGGCGTATGTCACATTTTGATGTTTTTACACGAGCAGGAGGACACTCCTATACACATATTGACAGAGCCGAGCTTCGTATTATTCATAGATTTTTGGCTAACTCGATTACACAAAGAAGTCATAATAAAGAAAAAATTACCTTATATGATTTATTCTACCTAAAGTGTATTCGGGATCCTAGAAGCTTTGTAAATATCCCTTACTGTGTTGTTTTTTATTTATCTAAAATGGTAGAGGGAATGCAGGACGGGAGTATAATAGGAGGAGGTATTTTTGTTACTCTTATTGGAGAGTATTTAGGTGTTGATAGGAACCAAGGGGGTCCATTACAGATTTGTAGAGAACAGGTTGAGCCCTTAGGATTGAAAGTTTATGTGGGTGCTAAGGTATTGAAAAGTAGACGTAACCAGGCAGTACCCTATGAGGGATCTCATCCTCAGGTAGAGAGAGGCTCAGACGAGGAAATGGAGGAGGCGGAAGACATTAGGGATGTCTTTCGAGATGCTATTCTTGACGTCCACGTTCGTATAGATGAGGAAGCAATGACGAACGCGACAAGACATAGTATGTATGAGCAGTGGAACTCCGAGCGAGTATACGAGGATTATAGGCGACGCCAACACGATAGCTGGTTAGTTCATCAGCACCAAATCATGAGCCAGCTATCATATCAGGTACCAAATAACTATGTACCTACGCGACCTGCTCATTTTCCGCCACATAGCCCCAATATCCGACCACCCTTTAACCGGTATGACTATAACCAAGCCTATCAAAACACCTATAACCAACAATGGAACCCACCTGACGAGATGAACTGGAAACCATATCCAGACTGATTTAGTTCCATTTGGTTATTTTTATGATTTTTATGTTTTTATCTTTTGACTTTTTCATGTTTAAACTTATGTTATTGGATATATTTGTGTAATTTTTATTATTTTATTATTATTGTGTACTAATATTTCATATTTAGAATTTGAAAGTGGGATATTAAGTCCCATTTCAAATTGCCATGCATGATTATATTTGCATGTATGTATATTGTCGATTGTACAAAATAGGGTAAAACAGCGCATTTTCAAAGACTGTCATTAAGTTCAGCAAAAGCTACTAATTTTGACGACAAGATGACAAATAAATGTGATGTAACAACAGACGAAATGAACAAATGATATGCACCATTTATCATTCAGCAAACAAACGCCAATATGTTTGGAAACTTTGGTAAAATTTAATCATTTCTACGCTAATCACCCTCAATAATTTAAATTGTACTGATTTCTTGCAAATGAGGGCATTGCAAGATCTTAAGTGTGGGAAGGGGTTAAATTCTTTCGGATTTTTAAAATTTTTATCTTTATACACTTGGTTACCATTAAAAATACTAGTAACGTAGTAGTTGTATTAGAATCTAGTGCTCTCTGATAATAAAGAACAGCTCTAGTCTTATATAGTGACTACCCAATTCTAGTAAAATTTTTCAAAATTTTCAATTAAATGAACTCAAAATCATGTTTATACATATTTATGAACGATAAAACTAGGTGTTAACACCGAAATTATTGTTACCTCGGAAAGGACATAAATTGAGAAACAAACCAAAATGTTAAAATTCATTTAAAATGGAATAGAGAATAATAAAAAGGAAAATAAAAGCCAAGTGTGGGAAAAATTACCAAGTTATCTTAAACATATGTCACATATTTCTGTAACAAATAACTAAAAATACTTTTGCTTTGGACTAAACTAAACTATTTTACCCGATGAAAGAAAAGAAGAGATGGATCTACACGATGAATCAATTCCATCATTAAAAAGAAGTAAAGTCTTCCTAAAAAGAAACGCGCTTCTTGAGTTAGGTCATGAAGTTGTCGTCCAGACCAGCTGTAGGTTGACGAAAAACCTAGAAAAGTCATCACTAAAATCAGCAGGAAATCCACTGACCTCAGCATTAAACAGGGTCACCAAGTGGTCAGATTTATCCTAACCATGAGAAGGATTTATCTCGTAAAATGGGGGGGCACCGTGCAAATTAGCTGGATAAGACTAATGAATCAGATCCCCAGAAAGGATAATCTCCTTAAATATTAAAAATCAGCTTTTAAGCCTGATATTACTCAATCCTAGAGATTGACCTTAAAGATTGAGAATTCAAACTCATGGAATTCAATGATATCTAAACTCGAGCTTGAACGAGAAAATATTTTGATCAAAATTTAAAAACCGATTTGTTTTCTGAAAACCCTATTTTCAATGCGTTCATTACCATTGAACGTAAAATCCTAGGAATTCACCTGGAATTCATTAGGTCACCTGAACCAAATCGGGTGTCAACCATAAGAACGGTGGTTGCATAGTGGTCAAAGACAGGACCTTGTGCCAAACCTAAAAATTATAAGGGTGAGCTTTACTATTGCTCCTACAAAGGATAGTAATTGCGTCCGACACGTTATAGACCATAATTAAAAGCATGTCAGGGGACATTGCCTTAACAGTTGCTTGTTCAACGCTTTCCTTTACAACCGGACGGTAGTTTACCGAAAGGTAATATACGGGACAAGTAAATTGGACGTGTTGCTTTCCTAATACAAGGTTAGCAAGTGGGTGACACAAAACCATAAGTTTTGAGCTAAAATTTTCAAATCTGAAACCCGCCAAGCCCACAAAAATATTTTGCAAACACCGGTGAAGGGTTATTCCGGAAAACTTATCTAGGGTAAAAACTAGATTTAATTTTCAAAAGATCAAATGTTTTCATAAAGATCCAATTTCCTTAATGGATCTAAATTTTTATAGTCATGTGGGACTGTAAACCATATCGTTACTACCATTGTTTATACCGCCGTATAGAAATCACTGATGTACAAAGTGTGAAGAATAAAGAAGTGATTCTAGTATTTCAAGATGATATTGCTTGAGGACAAGCAACGCTCAAGTGTGGGAATATTTGATAATGCTAAAAACGAACATATATTTCATAGCATTATTCCTCAAGAAAGACAAGCTTTTAGTTGCAATTGTTCTATTTACAAGTAATATTCGTTTAAATAATAAAAGGTGAAGACAAAAAACAGATTCGATGAATTGAAGACGCAAACGACCAAAAAGCTCAAAAGTACAAAATACAATCAACGAGGTTCCAATTATTGATAAGAAACATCTCAAAATTACAAGAGTACAAGATTCAAAACAAAAAGTACAAGATATTAAATTGTACGCAAGGACGTTCAAAAATCCGGAACCGGGACCAGAGTCAACTCTCAACGCTCGACGCAACAGACTAAAAATTACAAGTCAACTATGTACATAAATATAATATAATATTTAAATAATTCTTATAATTATTTAATATATTATATTTATTTATAAAACCGTCGGCAGAAGAAAACAACCAAATGTGAGCCTCCCCAGCTGGCCATGCGATCGCATGGCCTTGAAGAGCAAAGCTCATGCGATCGCATGAGTTCCTTTTTCAGTTCACAGGCCTATAAATTCGCAGTTTGGTGAACGTAAAATCCACCTATCTTTCTCTTCTCCATTCATACGTAATATTTATATTTATAATTTATATTTTAATTTTAATTTTAATTATAATTCTAATAATAAGGGTATTTTAGCGAATGTTGTAAGGGTGTAAGTCGAAATTCTGTCCGTGTAACGCTATGCTATTTTTAATCATTGTAAGTTATGTTCAACCTTTTTAATTTAATGTCTCATAGCTAAGTTATTATTATGCTTATTTAATCCGAAGTAATCATGATGTTGGGCTAATTACTAAAATTGGGTAATTGGGCTTTGTACCATAATTGGGGTTTGGATAAAAGAACGACACTTGTGGAAATTAGACTATGGGCTATTAATGGGCTTTATATTTGTTTAACTAAATGATAGTTTGTTAATGTCAATATAAAGATTTACAATTGTGCGTCCCTATAAATAACCATTTACACTCGATCAGACACGATGGGCAGGGTATTTATATGTACGAATAATCGTTCATTTAACCGGACACGGGAATGGATTAATAGCCACTAGAATAATTAAAACAGGGGTGAAATTATGTACAAGGACACTTGGTATAATTGATAACAAAATATTAAAACCTTGGGTTACACTCAGTCGACATCCTGGTGTAATTATTAAACAAAGTATTAAAATCTTGTTACAGTTTAAGTCCCCAATTAGTTGGAATATTTAACTTCGGGTATAAGAATAATTTGACGAGGACACTCGCACTTTATATTTATGACTGATGGACTGTTATGGACAAAAACCAGACGGACATATTAAATAATCCAGGACAAAGGACAATTAACCCATGGGCATAAAACTAAAATCAACACGTCAAACATCATGCTTACGGAAGTTTAAATAAGCATAATTCTTTTATTTCATATTTAATTTCCTTTATTTTATATTTAATTGCACTTCTAATTATCGCATTTTTATTTATTGTTATTGTATTTAATTGCACTTTTAATTATCGTACTTTTTAATTATCGCAAGTTTATTTTATCGCACTTTTATTATTCGCAATTTCATTATCGTTATTTACTTTACGCTTTAATTTCAGTCTTGTATTTATTTTTAATATTTTACATTTGGTTTTAATGCGACTAAAGTTTTAAAATCGACAAACCGGTCATTAAACGGTAAAAACCCCCTTTATAATAATAATATTACTTGTATATATATTTGTATTTTTATAAAAGTAAACTAATATAGCGTTAAGCTTTGTTTAAAGATTTTCCCTGTGGAACGAACCGGACTTACTAAAAACTACACTACTGTACGATTAGGTACACTGCCTATAAGTGTTTTAGCAAGGTTTAAGTATATCCATTCTATAAATAAATAAATATCTTGTGTAAAATTGTATCGTATTTAATAGTATTTCCTTGTAAAATTTAATAGTATTTTATACACACCTCGCGACACATCAATCAGTATCATTACTAAATCTAATTACTTTTAATATTATTATTATTATCATAAAAAGATACAAATTTTTATTTATTATTATTGATATTATTTTACCAAATAAATAACTATATAAGAATATTTTTAAAACATATCACATAACAACATTAATATTTTCATAATAAATACTAATTATTTATCTAATGTATATAAAATAAAGTATAGTTAATTTAATTATTAATGAAACATACAAGTTACTGAAATAACAATTAATAATAATATCTAAACTTGTTCGATTACAAGTATATGCTTTAATAGATATATGAATAATATAGGTTCGTGAATCCGAGACCAACCCTAGATTTGTTCAATGATGTCATATGTATTTTTACTACAAAATAATGTATGATGAGTTTCATTTGCTCCCTTTTTAAATGCTTTTGCAATATATATTTTTGGGACTGAGAATACATGCGCTGCTTTTATAAATGTTTTACGAAATAGACACAAGTAATCAAAACTACATTATATGGTTGGATTATTAAACCGAATATCGCCCTTCAAGTCTGGTAACCTAAGAATTAGGGAAATGGCCCCTAATTGACGCGAATTCTAAAGATAGATCTATTGGGACTAACAACCCCCCATTCAGGTTATGGATGGCTTTAGTACTTCGAGATTATTATACAGACGAGAGGTTCTGTTTGGGGATATTCTATGCATTAAGTTAATGTCGGTTACCAGATGTTCAATCTATATGAATGATTTTTATCTCTATGCCGTGCAAAATGCTTGATATGAGATTTTATTTATTAGAAATGAAAATAAAAATCTTGTGGTCTATTAAAAATGATGAAATGAATATTGACGATAAACTAATGAACTCATCAACCTTTTGGTTGACACTTTAAAGCATGTTTATTCTCAGGTATAAAAGAAATCTTCCGCTGTGCATTTGCTCATTTTAGAGATATTACTTGGAGTCATTCATGACATATTTCAAAAGACGTTGCATTCGAGTCTTTGAGTTCATCAAGATCAATATTAAGTCATTCATAGTTTGGATATATCATGAAAGGATATGCATATCTGTCAAGTTTCGATGTAAGGGAAGTTTGTCTTTTAAAAACGAATGCAATGTTTGTAAAATGTATCATATAGAGGTCAGAACCTCGCAATGAAACCAAATGTTGAAGACTTCGTCCAGATGGATTAGGACGAGTCGTTATAGGTGGTATCAGAGTGGTGGTCGTAGCGAACCAGGTCTTGCATTAGTGTGTCTAACTAGTAGTTGTTAGGATGCATTAATGAGTCTGGACTTCGACCTAGTAGTTGTTACGTTATATTAATGAGTCTGGACTTGAACCTGGTCCGCATGTCAAAAGTTTTGCTTAATGTTCTTTGTCGAAAAATTTCTACCTATCATTTTCAGTCTCGACACGTCTTATTGCAATTATTGCATTAGATGATGTACAGACAAATTCATATCCCATCACATTAAATCTTGTCTGACACGTTTCCTTGATTTCCTCCGTAATCCACGAGATCTTTGGAAGTATGTATAGATATTCTATATATAATTAGAATATCATTCGATATCCGAAAATCAATTCATATCAAAATCCATTAACTGATCGTAAGAGATGGATCCTACACCTAGCTTGGATTCCATTAGTTCCGGAAGCAATTTTGAAATGTATATTGAAGTAGACTCCGAAGTCAATGAACTCGAAGTGCCTCAACCATTTAGCTATTTTTCTTTCTGGAAGAGATGGGGGTGGGTCCGAGACTTACTCACTCGATGGAGAAATGAAGAAGGCGAACCCTACCGTGAACCAAACTTACCACCTAACATCGAAGAAAATGATGTACTCACCGGTGAACCTATGCGCAACACTGTTTTCACCCTTCTTGCCAAAATGTTCCACCTCGAAGGTCGCATTACTGCAATCTCAGAAAATATTCAACCTCTACTTCCGAATACCAATCAAAGGGGAATATTAGAAGAAGTTAGGGAACTTCGAATTGATAATCAAGGTTTATCAAATCAGATGAGTGGGTGGATAGAAATGATAGAGGGTAGGATAGAAACCCTGACAAGAATGGTGCGTGATTTACAAGCTATACTTATTACACCAACAGTACCACCAACATCTGTACCGGCAGCAGTAGTACCACTAACAACAACACCCGCATCCCAAGCCTCAATTTCACAATCTGTGCCACGAATATCAAAATCATACACACCATAAATACCATGGAGTACCAACAACAATGAACGATGAAGTATTGATCCATAACTTCATTGAAGAAATATTCTGCGAAGAATATGTGGTTCCTAATAATTAACGATGAAGTGTTGATCCATAACCTCATTAATATTCTGCGAAGAATATGTGGTTCCTAATAGTTTTAGAGATTACTTATTATAGCTCAAATCGAAAATCATATGAGTTTAATATCATATTAACTCATTAAATCTATGATTACATCTGAAGAAAATATATATGTATATATGTTTTCATAAAGATTGTAATTAAAAATTCTTTCGTACAAAGTGTTAATAGTGAAAATATTTTAACGGGTAGGTAATACCCGAGGAATATTTAATTTTCACATTAATAAGTTACACTGTACATTCTTCAAAATTTGATTCAACGGTCATTTACTATCCTACTTACATTCACAGATATACGAATCCGTTCACCACAGAATAACCATTTTCATTCAATTTCATATTTGAATTGTGATTTACCAGAATCCAACAAGTGGCATAATGAAAAAAATATTGGACAAAATAAAATTTGTTAGAAACAAACAATTTAACTATGAGAAAAATTTTGTTAATAATCCACGCTAACTGTTCCCAGCTAACTGTTCCTAATTCTCTGTTACATTTTAATTATCACAATTTAATTATCGCAATTTTAATTCTCGCAATTTTATTTATCGTCATTTAATTTCTGCTATTTATTTTATGCACTTTAAATGTCGCGACACGTATACAAGGTTTTGACATATCATATCGACGCATATATATATATATATATATATATATATATATATATATATATATATATATATATATATATATATATATATATATATATTATTTGGAATAACCATAGACACTCTATATGTGGTAATGCTCAAGTTAGCTATACATGGTTGCGGTTGATTCTAAAATAATATATATACTTTGAGTTGTGATCGAGTCTGAGACATGTACACGGGTCACGATACGTATTAATTAATTCGAATATTATATATTAAACTATATATGAATTATGGAGTTACTAATTGTGGACTGCTAACTATGGACTGCCAAAATTCGACAATTAAAATGAATTAAAATATTGATTATAACATATGAAACTAAACAATTCTTCAAGTTTGCCACTTGATTTCATCTTAAACCTCATTTGTATCTTGATGATTACAATCTGCGTTCAAATCTTTCATGATTCTTGAAAACACCTCAATCGAGAGGATGAATCAACCGCAGTTCTTCTACGGAAGAAAAGATTAATGCATATAGTTATGCACCTAAAAACAATCAGAACTTGAGTAAACGTTTAACACGTAGCTGTGCTAATTCTTTTAGCGTTGTTATTACCCAAAATTACTTTACAATCCCTTTTCAAGGTAGCCAATTTTGCCACAGCTCCAACAAGTCAACTTCGACTTTTCGTTTGAAATAACCATATTATAACCTTGATATATATGCGTACTCTTTTATTGTTACCAGAGAACCTTTTATATTCCACCACATTAGCAGTAAACTTACCAGCAACTTCATTACTCATTGGCTTAAGTCTCTCTGAAGAACCATTATATTTGTTCATTAAAACCCTATCATATACTTATTCGCATCTTATAACGAGAATTGCCATATCAATTACCGAGAATTAGCAATCAGTATTTCGAATCTCGCAGCATGTCTACTTCAACAGTTATATGTATACATTTAATCTTTATTATGATCTTCCATTCTAAAAATTCTGGAAAGTATCCAGTCTGTGAATCAATACTCGGAATGTTGATAAAGCTGAATGAAGCAGCAAAATCTATAGATGACTTTAACAGTCAAAAGTTGATGATAAAGAAGGATACGTTGAAAAAGCTCAAAAGAAAATTTAGTACTGAAAAAAAGGGATTGAGCAAATCATGAAAGAGGCTGTGGACAAATCACAAAGACTAAATTTGCCTTCAAAGAATCCAAATGATTCAGTATCTGCTGAAGTCAATAACGAATACCTTGCTCCTGACTCTAAACCTTTGTGAACAAATCTTCTTCATCATCCATCGATATTAGAAATTCTAAGATATCATCGTATCTTTCATTAAAAATATCCTCGATATTTCTGAAGATATTTTCATAACTAATGTTATCTGAAATCATTTACCTCTTCGTGATATCAGTGTTACATCAGAAAGAAAACTGTTTTAGTTTCTAAATTCTAAAGAATTCGAACTTAAATTATGAATGTTTTTGAAGTAGTGTTGGAAATTGAAGCATGGGTTAGTATAATATAATTACTCTTGGCCAACATGATTATATTACAGTAAGTCATGCTAAATTTCTAATGGAACGTGATGATGGTTCACAGATCATACCCTCATTATGTGCCATGTTACATAACTCTTTCATTCTATTTAATCTCTAAACATATCAAGAAAATATTTCTTGATAGTTCTATCTTTTTCGTATTCTGGTAATTTGAAAAATCAAGATTGTGTCATTACAATTTCCTTATTAGAACATTAACTATGTTCATTCCGAAATTCATAACTACGAATTCTGGACCATTACTTGTTGTACTTAGAGTCGAGAAGAGAATAAAAAGGCAAAGAGCTCCGAGATATAAGGGAAAATATAAAGCCCAATGAAAACACCGAAATTATAAATTGTGTAGATCAATGCGTATAGCAACATAAAGACACGGGAGAATGAAAAACACTATAAACCCAAGGAAATAGTAGAAGTAAACAGCTTTCTCCGGTGTCAGATGAAAAAGAAGAATGACAGATACAAAGGTCAAGAATATATCCAGAATTAGAACTGGGTGGAGCATATTGACGAATATTGTAGAAATATGAATTGGGGAATAAGTATAGAAGATGGGAGTGTAGAAATAATGGAACGACAGAGGTTCATTTATAGTGGGAATACTAGACAGAGCAATCGAGACAGATGATCGCTTTTAATTAAAAAGATCCTAATTTCCTTAAATCTTGAAGAATCAAATCTTATATAGATTTTGAAGATTTTCATTAAATTCCTTGAATTCCGGAAATCAACCGTGACTACGTCACCGGTTAAGACGAACTTGCATCATTTCACTCTTTTATGATAGCTTCATTCATACTATTCACATAAACGAGTTGATTTATCCATATTACTCTATGGTAATAAAACTCTATCTATCAACTCATAATCATCATGAAAACATTCTTATTGTCAGCCATGACGACCTTGATCAAATTTCGGGACGAAATTTCTTTAACGGGTAGGTACTGTGACGACCCGAAAATTTCCGACCAAATTTAAACTTAATCTTATTATGATTCCGATACGATAAGCGAAGTTGTAAAGTTGAGTCTCAAAAATCTTGAAACAATTTACATGAATGCATTTGACCTTCGACCATTCCCGACGATTCACGAACAATTAATTGTAAATAGATGTATGTGTATATATATAAATAATAAACTGAAACATAATTTGAAGTATTATACGTTGTTGTTATTATAATTAATAACATAAAAAAATAGGATATTAAAATAATTATTATTTAAAATATATCTATATATATAAATAAAGTATATTAAAAATAAATATTAAATGATTGTAGTACTCATTTGGTGTTCCGATTGATATTAAGTAAGTTAAATCCAAACTTATATGATTTTAAAATAAACGGTGATTCAAAAATGAGTTTTATAAATTTTAGGCTTATTAATAATATATTTAGAAGTTGTTTGTTAAATTTTAAAACTTTTTATATTTTACTTGGGGTTGGGAGTGAATAATTAATGTAATTTTTAATTAATAGTTAATGATTGAACTTTATACCATAAGGACCAAAACAAATAAATATATTTAATTTAAAAGCTTGGGATTTTTAATTACTTGGGGTTGGGCTTGCGTTGTTGATTTTGGAAAAGCTTGGGACAAGCACTTACCTCTCGCCGAATTCTCCTACAACAATAGTTATCACGCGATTATAAAAGCCGCCCCATTCGAAGCGTTATATGGCCGAAAATACCGTTCTCCTCTTTGTTGGGCCGAAGTAGGCGACGTACAAATCACCGGACCTGAACTCATTCATGAAACCACCGAGAAGATCGTTCAAATCCGAGATAGGCTTCGGACGGCCCGGAGTCGTCAAAAGTGCTATACCGACAAAAGACGCAACGACCTTGAATTTCAAGTCGGTGACCGCGTCATGTTAAAAGTCGCACATTGGAAAGGTGTCATTCGTTTTGGAAAATGTGGGAAATTAAATCCGCGGTATATTGGTCCTTTCAAAATCTTGGAGCGTATTGGAACCGTTGCTTATCGTTTAGTTCTTCCGCCCCAATTGAGCTCCGTTCATCCTACCTTCCATGTATCTAACTTGAAAAAGTGTCTTGCCTAACCCGATATCGTCATCCCTCTCGAGGAACTTACTATTGATGACAAACTTCATTTTGTGGAAGAACCGGTTGAAATTGTGGACACCTCCATCAAGACATTGAAATAAAGCCGAATCTCGATTGTCAAGGTTCGTTGGAATGCCAAAAGAGGACCCGAGTTTACTTGGGAAAGTCAAGATCGGATGCAAAAGGAATACCCTCACTTATTCTCGATTCCGGAAACGCAAAATTTCGAGGAAGAAACAACGACTACTACGCCTACTTAAATTTCGGGACGAAATTTCTTTTAAGGAGTAGGTAATGTAACATCCCGCCTTTTTCCGTTTACTTTTCCGTTTAACTATTTAAATTCTGTTATATGTTTATAACATCTCCCGTTGATACGCGTTTTTAAAATATCTCGTTTAGGTAATTCACGCACCCGCAACCGAACTCGAGGGACTAGTTTCGCCAAAGAGCCAAAGAGGTGACTAGCATTTGACTAGTCAACCCCACCTCCTTTCTTTTTCATTTTCATTTTCCTTTTCTTTCACTACTTCTCCATTTTCTTTCAATTATCCATTTCAAAGAATCATCATCTAAATCCAAGCTAGCGGGTGTCTTGCAAAACAAATTACATATTTGGAATCCTTGCAACTTCCTCTTCGATTCCATACCGATTTCATCAAGTTTGGGTAACTTTCTAAAATCACTAGATTTTGTGTTCTTGATGTTTTTAACTTATAAAGTTGTTAATTTGTGTCTATGGCTCAAGTCTAACATGAATATATGATTTATATGTTTGATTTTGTTATTTGAAGTAACTAGCATGAACATAAACTTTGGTGTGTTTGATTTGGTGATTTGGTTGTGTGGATGATGTTAAATGTTATAAATGCATGTATTAAATGTGTTCCTAACATCACTAGCTTCAATTTGATGTGTAGGTTATTTTAGAAAACTTCATAAACATGATTAGTGATTTTGATGTTGTTGGTTAGGGTTTGATAGAATTGAATGTGAACATTTAATGTATTGAATGCCATGAATTGTGGTTGGTAAGTGGTTAGTTAGATCGTATGCTTGATTACCTACGAAACGGCGTGTCATATGTATGCATTTAATTCCCAAATCCTATTTTGTGCATTTATGAACTTGAGTACTAATTGAGCATTAAATGTTTGAAAGTCAGTTATTGCAAATGATGTTTTTGGTTGATGAAATGTGTTTAGTTGTGTTCTTTGTCAAATTAGCTTTCCAACGATATAAAATGCGTGTCATAAGTGTTTACGGTTTGTGATTTGTGTTTGATCGAAGTTCGGAAAAAGACTTGAACAATTGAAACCAACAAGGCACCAGCACACGTTATGTGCCGCGGCGCGGCAAGCCTATGTCGCGGCGCGACATAAGGCGTGTCCAGGTTCTGACCTCCTTGGTCAAAATAAGAAAAATGTTTGGCACGTTATGGACCTCCGATTCACATGAGACTTGTTCTAACATGCTTATATATGAATAAAAACCTCAGAAAAATAGTTCGGGACCCGACCCGAACGTGTTGACTTTTTCGTTGACTTTGACCGACCAAAGTTTGACTTTTTGTCAAACTTAACTAAATGATTATGCAACCTTCCTAGCTTGTTTCTATACTTGTATCTTGCATGAAACTTGACAAATTGATTCACATGCTACATAATCGAGTCGTAACGAGCCATAGGACTAATTGAACATCTTTGACCTATCGTGTTTACCGTTATTGATACGACCTATTTGTTTAGGTCAAGACTAGCATTATCCTTTGCACACGTTACTTTGTGAAGTACTTTTCATATGTGCACTCAAGGTGAGATCATAGTCCCATCTTTCAACAACTTTTACGCTTTAAACTATGGGATGAGAAACATATACGTATCATACTTTTACACTTGAACACAAGTACGAAAACGAACATTCCACGTACGGGTTTGAACAAAAATCCTCAATTCAATTATCATTAGTTACACTTGCAGGGTGTAAACGTGAACTTATATTATGTGATCACATGGGCTTGACGAGCCTCATTCGGACGGTTCGCTACCGTTAGCGGATGAAATATATTTTCGGGTCTAGTGTATGTTCTAACACTACGCAAAGGGTGCAAAATAGTTAAGTTTGATAATTGGGTGCCCGCAAAACAAATAACAACTTTGGAATGCAAATGATTTTGATAATCATATTATATTAAATCTTGTGGTTCAAATGCAACATTTACTAAAACACCTATGATTTCACCAATGTTTTCGTTGACAGTTTTCTATATGTTTTCTCAGGTCCTTGAACGCTACTTGATACATGCTTCCGCACTCTTTTTGATACTTGCTTGGATGTCGAGTATACATGCATAGTTGGAGCGTCTTTTGACAACTTTTAAATTGTGTCGCATAGGTTTCATTCGTACGTTAAACTTTGTAATGTAACTAGTCTTTGAACTACTTTTGTAAACTTGAAACATCCTTTTACTTATGAAATGAATGCGACATATTTTGGTCAAACGTCATGTTAAAGACTTATGACTACGTAACGGGACCTAAGTAGTCGGCGCCGTCAAACATGATTTGGTCGGGTCGCTACACTATAAACCGAGAACAAACACCACAAACCCATTTCCAACTCTATATTTTGTTTTTTATGTTTAACGGAATCACCACCACCACCTTTTATCATCAAACACCACCACTTCTCTTCTACCTCTCACTGATTCTGTTTCTATTCTATTTCAACCACCACGAGACCCATTACTACTTCACATTCTTGATTCTCATTCGTAACAACCACCTATTGCTCGATTAATCTTGCTTCTTTTACGCTATAGCTACCGTATTTGTTTCACCTTTGTTTCTGCTTCTTTTAGACGTTTAAATACATTACTATATTCCTTACTGGCAGACAAGCAATAGATAAAGATGAACCCCCCACTTGTGTTATAAAAGAATAATCTATATTAAATTTCGCTGCATGTTTAGTAATTTATCTAAGTGGGGCGGTTTATTTATTCATACTGCCACCATGATAACCACGACATCATCACCCTAAACCGTCGACAATCAAACACCTTCATCAACCATCATCATAAACCACCCAAACATATCACCATAGTAACCGAAACCACCATTGTGCTGCATTTTTTTTTCTAGTTCCTATAAACCGAGAACAAACACCACAAACCCATTTCCAACTCTATATTTTTTTTTTATGTTTAACGGAATCACCACTACCACCTTTTATCATCAAACACCACCACTTTTCTTCTACCTCTCACTGATTCTATTTCTATTCTATTTCAACCACCACGAGACCCATTAATACTTCACATTCTTGATTCTCATTCGTAACAACCACCTATTGCTCGATTAATCTTGCTTCTTTTACGCTATAGCTACCGTATTATTTCTGTTTAAATCTAAAGAAAACTATTATTGTTTCACTTTGTTTCTGATTCTTTTAGACGTTTAAATATATTACTATATTCCTTACTGGCCGACAAGCAATAGATAAAGATGAACCCCCCACTTGTGTTATAAAAGAAAAATCTATATTAAATTTCACTGCATGTTTAGTAATTTATCGAAGTGGGGCGGTTTATTTATTCATACTACGATTGGGATGTGATCCAACTAAAAAGAATTCACGTGAACTGGACTGGATTAGGTTGTTATCGGATCACGAGTTAAGTTTGCTAATTGGGACGTTTTCCTTAGTTTGTTGGGCAGAATTGAAACCGGGTCAATTACTATTAGATAATTTGCACTTGGGCCACAATTGGGTTTCATGATACAATAATCAAATTAATGAAATGAAATGGTTGGGCTTCTGTTTAGTGGACTGGGTATTTGAAACAAGTTTGGAAATAAGAATCATTGGTGAGTTAGTGAATATGTTTCTTTTGTTTCACGCTTTTGGTTGAGGGGATGCATAAGAAGACGTAATGGTGTTGGTGGTCATATTAGGAAAGAAATGATGATAATACGGATTAAAGATGATGATAGTTGATTATGATCATTATGATTATGATTATGATATAGGAATAAAAGAGATGATTATGATTAAGATATGGTTTTGTTCATAGTTATTAATGATGATGATAATGAAACACGTTTATTATGATGATGATGTTAAAGATGATCATGATGAGGAGATACGTATGATATTGCTGATGATTACGATGATAACGGGTTATGATGTATTTGATGATGATCCGAATTAATATTGATTAGGAAGAGAAGAATTAGGGAAGCAGAAACATATAAGCCAAATAGAATTGTTATGGGGATTTCATCAGAAAAAGTGTGATCAGAGGAGTAGTTAAGGATGTTATCGGGTTAGCTGGACGTCGCGGGTTCAAAACCGGACTTGGGCATTTTTTTAGGGCTACTCCTTTGAGGTAGTTATTACTAATACTCTTATTATTATTATTATTTCATTATTATTATTATTATTATTATTATTATTATTATTATTATAATTATTATTATTATTATTATTATTATTATTATTATTATTATTATTATTATTATTATTATTATTATTATTATTATTATTATTGTTATTATTATTTATTATTGATTGTTATTAAGTAATTATTATTATTACTAATATATTAGAAATAAGATTTTTAGTATAACTAATATTATTATCATCATTATTATTACTATTAAAATATATAGTATTGTTATGATTAATATGACTATTAAAATTTCTATTAAAATCATCAGTTTTATTAAAAGTACCATTATTATTTAAAATATTATTTTTATGAAAACTAACATTTTATCTTATCATTATTATCTTTTCTATTAAAATTATTATTATTACTAACATTACTTTTATTTTTAGTATTATTAGCAAAGCTATTAATATCAGTATCATTACTAAATCTAATTACTTTTAATATTATTATTATTATTATCATAAAAAGATACAAATTTTTATTTATTATTATTGATATTATTTTACCAAATAAATAACTATATAAGAATATTTTTAAAACATATCACATAACAACATTAATATTTTCATAATAAATACTAATTATTTATCTAATGTATATAAAATAAACTATAGTTAATTTAATTATTAATGAAACATACAAGTTACTGAAATAACAATTAATAATAATATCTAAACTTGTTCGATTACAAGTATATGCTTTAATAGATATATGAATAATATAGGTTCGTGAATCCGAGACCAACCATACATTTGTTCAATGACGTCATATGTGTTTTTACTACAAAATACAGTATGGTGAGTTTCATTTGCTCACTTTTTAAATGCTTTTACAATATATATTTTGGGGACTGAGAATACATGCGCTGCTTTTATAAATATTTTACGAAATAGACACAAGTAATCAAAACTACATTATATGGTTGGATTATTAAACCGAATATCGCCCTTCAAGTCTGGTAACCTAAGAATTAGGGAAATGGCCCCTAATGTGATGACCCGGGAATTTCCGACCAAAATTAAACTTAATCTTTATATGGTTTTGACATGATAAGCAAAAACCTGTAATGTTGAGTCTCGAAAGTTTTGGAATTATATTCATGTAAAAAATTACCCTTTGACCATGCCTGACGATTCACGAACAACCAATTGTAAATAGATATGTAAATATATATATATGTATATATTATAACTTTAATACATTATTTAGGAATGTTCGTTTTACTCACTTAACAAAATTAATAACGGATAATTATATAAATAAAAAATGGAAAATTAATATATGTAATATACGAGTATTGTAATGAGAATGATTTATAAGTATTATATGTAGAAATTTATAATAATTATTTATATGACCACAATTATTAATACTTCGTTGTTATTACTAATAGTAATATTAATATTAATGTTAATATTTGTATTGTTAATATTACTAAATAAAATATAAGAAATTTGATATATTTAATGCTTTATAATTGTTATCATTATTAATATAATTATTATTATACTTATTAGTAAATTATGAATTGTTATAATACTTATTATTATTATCATCTTTAAAATTATTACTATTATAAATATTTATACTATTACTATTACTATTATTATTATTTATTATAAATAATTAATAATACTATTACTAAGATATTTATCATTATTAATTATTAGCATATTAAATATAAAACATAAACACAGAAAGTCTAATAATCTGTTCCCCATCGTAATCAGTTTTAAATTTTTGTGGTTGTCTTCGAATACTGCTTTCGATCCATTCTCCATAAAACATACGATAAATTCAGATTGTTGACAAAAGCTATTTGATTTTTCCTCCATCATCAAATTTCAATTTCTTTAACCTTCTATTTTTTTTAATAAACAGTCCCATGTACGCGTTCCAATTTTTTTTTCATACGCTTGAACTCCAATCAATCTCAAAAACTAAAAATACAGTCTTGTTGGAAATCCTCTATTCGTACTATCTGTAAAATTTCAAATTATAATTTGCAAAATCGAAGATGAATTTCGAAGTCAAAGGTTTATTATCAAAAAGTCAAACAGTTAGTTCATCAGGAAATTCGAATCAATTTTGATGTTATAAATTGATGATCTAGAGAGTTTCTAGGAATGATTTCACACCTATTTCATGAAGAAAGCTTGGGCTAAAACGATCTTAAAAATGAAATCAAGGTTTGAGTTCATGGGTATTATCGCGAGCTGTTTACAGCTTTAAATTTTTTTTTATTTTTTTTTTATTTTTGCTATCTGGCTCTGTTAATTCCAACCACCAGAATAATTGTCTCTATTTCATATTACAAATCCTAATTCAAATTTACGTTACATACTGATGTGGTATTTGATTCCTGATCGAATTGGTTGGTGAAGGAGATGGAACAGAATTAGGTCGGGTTAAATACAACCAGGTTATAAATATAAATAGAAAAACTGATCGGTTCAGTGGTTTGGGGCGTGTGCAGTCAACGGGAGGTCACGGGTTCGAGTCCCACTTGGAGCATTTTTTTTTGAGGGTATACACTTTTAATTCCATTTCCATTTCTATTATTATTATTATTATTATTATTATTATTATTATTATTATTATTATTATTATTATTATTATTATTATTATTATTATTATTATTATTATTATTATTATTATTATTATTATTATTATTATTATTATTATTATTAGTGTTATTGATATTAGTGTTATTATTGTTATTATTATAATTATTATTAGTATTACAAATATAAGTATTAGTTGCTACTTATTATTATTATAAAAATTAAATATTCAATTATGATTGTTATTATTATTGTATTATTAATATTAATATCATTACTATTAATAGCATTATTATTATGTAATATTATTGTTGATATTATCATTAGTATTAAGATTGTTATTTTTATATATCGTACAATTATGATTAGGATTATTAATAAGTATTATACGTTTATGAACTAAACTTGGAAAATATGGAAACTGTTGTGATATGAAATAAGATAACTATTTTGATAAATATAAGATTGACATTGACTAGGATTTAACTATGATCGTGCGCATTGTAAATAAAATAGCTATACATATGTAAATATAGATATAACCCTCTTAAGTTCTTAAAATGATAATAAGTATTATAACTAATAAAATTATTATCTTGAGATCACTAAAACTATTATTTTCATTGTTATCAATATTATTAGGTAGTTACAAAAATCATTATCATAACCATCATTTACAGTAAAATTAATTTTTACAAGTATTATTATTATTATTATCATGGGTATTACCAATATTGGAATTATTGTTAACATTGAAAATTATTATAATTATAATCAAATATAACTTTTATTCACTATTATTAATATTATATATTATCATGTATATAAAAATATACTTAAAAGTAACATTACCTATAAGTATGAAATATTTATATTAACAATCTTTATATAAATATTCATATATAATAAATTACGTATTTTAATATATATATATATATATATATATATATATATATATATATATATATATATATATATATAAAACTGTATAAATAATAACCGTTTTAAATATATACATACAAATCATATAACTAGTATAGAAAAGTTATAATATATGAAATGGTTCGATTACAATTATAGGTATTAATGATTATGCAAATGATATAGGTTCGTGAATTCGAGGCCAACCCTGCTTTGTTCAATTGTTTAATGTCGTCATATGTATTTTTACTACAAAATACATTAGGTGAGTTTCATTATTCCCTTTTCAAATGCTTTCGCAATATATATTTTTGGGACTGAGAATACATGCGCTGTTTTTATAACTGTTTTACGAAATAGACACAAGTAATTGAAACTACAATATATGGTTGAATGATCGAAATCGAATATGCCCCTTTTTATTAAGTTTGGTAATCTAAGAATTAGGGAACAGACACCCTAATTGACGCGAACTCTAAAGATAGATCTATCGGGCCCAACAAGCCCCATCCAAAGTACCGGATGCTTTAGTACTTCGAAATTTATATCATGTCCGAAGGAGGATCCCGGAATGATGGGGATATTCTTATATGTATATTGTGAATGTCGGTTACCAGGTGTTCATTCCATATGAATGATATTTTTTTTCTCTATGCATGGGACGTATGTTTATGAGAAATGAAAATATGAAATCTTGTGGTCTATTAAAACTATGAAATGATTATTTATATTAAACTAATGACCTCACCAACCTTTTGGTTGACACTTGAAAGCATGTTTATTCTCAGGTACGAAAGAAATCTTCCGCTGTGCATTTGCTCATTTTAAAGATATTAATTGGAGTCATTCCTGGCATATTTCAAAAGACGTTGCATTCGAGTCGTTGAGTTCATCAAGATTATTATTAAGTCGATTATAGTTAGATATATTGTGAAATGATATGCATGCCGTCAAATTTCGATGTAATGAAAGATTGTCTTTTCAAAAACGAATGCAATGTTTGTAAAATGTATCATATAGAGGTCAAGTACCTCGCGATGTAATCAACTGATGTGAATCATTTATAATCGATATGGACTTCGTCCGGATGGATTAGGACGGGTCCTTTCAGTTGGTATCAGAGCGGTGGTCTTAGCGAACCAGGTCTGCATTAGTGTGTCTAACTGATAAGTCATTAGGATGCATTAGTGAGTCTGGACTCCGACCGTGTCTGCATGTCAAAAGTTTTGCTTATCATTTCGTGTCGAAAATTTCCTGCTTATCATTCTTAGGGAATCACTTGCTTATCATTCTTAGTCTAGACACGTTTTACTGCATTGACTGCATGAATAGTGTATAGACAAAATCCATATCTTAGCATATCTGCTACTTTATATCTTAGCGTATCTGTTACTGTAACTTTGCCTGACAACTTCCGTAGATTCCTCCGTAACTTATGGGATTTTAGTATTATATGCATATGTAAATTATGTATTGCAGGGTACTAATCTACATTCTATAATCTATTTCTTATTGAAAATCCTCCATCTGATCGTACGAGATGAATCCTGCAACCAGTTCGAGTCCCTCAGATTCCGATAGCTATTCCGATAGTTATTCCGACAGCTATTCCGACATAGATGTTCACCTAAGCTCCGAAAACAGCGTCATCGGCATGAATCAACCAATCAGCCATTATCAATTCACTTAATGGGTTCGTAGTCGACTTAATTAATGGAAACGCGCAGAAGGCAATCCCTTCCACCAACCGAATTCACCTCTTAAAAATGAACCTGAAGCGTTTACCGGCGAACCTGTTCGAGACACCATTTTCAGTCTCATTTCCAGGGTAACTCGACAAGAATATATTCTATCCACAATTCTGAACCTTATTCATCCGCTCGTTCTGACCGACAATCATCCTGAAGTAATAAGTCAACGAACTTCGCGCTCGAATAATCAATTCGGAGAATATGGTGCAAAATGTACCAGCTTCAGCAACATCACCGGCACCAACAATACCATCAATAAGAGCACCAATACCATCAACAATCCATGCCTCAATATCTCATTCTGTACCTCGAGTATAATCATCATACTACGTATCGTTCTACATCAATCATTTCGTTCTTCATGGCGATTATGTAGTCTCTAAAGATTTAGGGATTATTCATTCTAATTCTAGCCAAAAACTAAATGAGTTTAATATCATATTAACTCATTAAATCCATGATTACATCTGAAGAAAATATATATGTACATATGTTTTCATAAAGATTGTAATTAAAAATTCTTTTGTACAAAGTGTTAATGGTGAAAATATTTTAACGGGTAGGTAATACCCGAGGAATATTTAGATTTCACATTAATAAGTTACACTGTATATTTTTCCAATCTGATACAACAGTCATTTACTATCCTACTTACATCCACAGATATACGAATCTGTTCACCGCAGAATAACCTTTTTCATTCAATTTCATATTTAGATTTTGACCTATCAGAATCCGACAAGTGGCATAATGAAGAAAACATTGGACAAAATAAAATTTGTTAGAAACAAACAAATTAACTATGAGAAATTTTGTTAAGAATCCACGCTAACAAAATCCTAGCTAACTGTTCCTAGCTAATTGTTAATTCCTTTTTGTACATTTAATTATCGCAATTTATTTTATCGTAATTTAATTCTTGCAATCTTATTTATTATCATTTAATTTCTGTTATTTATTTTACGCACTTTAAATATCGGGACACGTATACAAGGTTTTGACATATCATATCGACGCATATATATATATTATTTGGAATAACCATAGACACTCTATATGCAGTAATGATCGAGTTCTCTATACAGGGTTGAGGTTGATTCTATAATAATATATATACTTTGAGTTGTGATCGAGTCTGAGACATGTACACGGCTCACGATACGTATTAATTAATTCGAATATTATATAGTAAACTATATATGAATTATTATTTGTACACTGCTAACTGTGAACTATCAACATTGGATAATTAAAATGAATTAAAATATTGACTATAACATATGAAACTAAACAATTCTTCAAGTTTGCCACTTGATTTCATCTTAAACCTCATTTGTATTTTGATGATTACAATCTGCGTTTAAACCTTTCATGATTCTTGAAAACACCTCAATCGAGAGGATGAACCAACAGAACTTCATCTACGGAAGGAAAAATTTATGCATATAGTTATGCACCTGAGAAACTCTCGATAATTGAGTAAAAGTTTAACACGTAGCCGCATCAGATCCTTTGGCATTTATTAGCAAAAATAACTTGCGATCCCTTTTCAAAGTAGCCAATTTTGTCACAGCTCCAGCAAGTCAACTTTGACTTGTCATTCGAAGTAGCCATACTATAATCCTGATATATACGATTACCCTTTTGATACTGGAGAATTCTTTTATATTCCACCATATCACCAGCAGACGTACCAGTTGTAGTGACCCGAACTTTTCCATGTTTATATATATTAATTGAGATTGATATTTACATGATTAAATGTTTCCAACATGTTAAGCAATCAAACTTGTTAAGACTTGATTAATTGAAATATGTTTCATATAGACAATTGACCACCCAAGTTGACCGGTGATTCACGAACGTTAAAACTTGTAAAAACTATATGATGACATATATATGGATATATATATATAGTTAACATGATACTATGATAAGTAAACATATCATTAAGTATATTAACAATGAAATACATATGTAAAAACAAGACTACTAACTTAATGATTTTTAAACGAGACATATATGTAACGATTATCGTTGTAAAGACATTTAATGTATATATATCATATTAAGAGATATTCATACATGATAATATCATGATAATATAATAATTTAAAATCTCATTTGATATTATAAACATTGGGTTAACAACATTTAACAAGATCGTTAACCTAAAGGTTTCAAAACAACACTTACATGTAACGACTAACGATGACTTAACGACTCAGTTAAAATGTAAATACATGTAGTGTTTTAATATGTATTTATACACTTTTGAAAGACTTTAATACACTTATCAAAATACTTCTACTTAACAAAAATGCTTACAATTACATCCTCGTTTAGTTTCATCAACAATTCTACTCGTATGCACCCGTATTCATACTCGTACAATACACAGCTTTTAGATGTATGTACTATTGGTATATACACTCCAATGATCAGCTCTTAGCAGCCCATGTGAGTCACCTAACACATGTGGGAACCATCATTTGGCAACTAGCATGAAATATCTCATAAAATTACAAAAATATGAGTAATCATTCATGACTTATTTACATGAAAACAAAATTACATATCCTTTATATCTAATCCATACACCAATGACCAAAAACACCTATAAATACTTTTATTCTTCAATTTTCTTCATCTAATTGATCTCTCTCAAGTTCTATCTTTAAGTTCTAAGTGTTCTTCATATATTCTACAAGTTCTAGTTACATAAAATCAAGAATACTTTCAAGTTTGCTAGCTCACTTCCAATCTTGTAAGGTGATCATCCAACCTCAAGAAATCTTTGTTTCTTACAGTAGGTTAACATTATAATACAAGGTAATAATCATATTCAAACTTTGGTTCAATTTCTATAACTATAACAATCTTATTTCAAGTGATGATATTACTTGAACTTGTTTTCATGTCATGATTCTGCTTCAAGAACTTCGAGCCATCCAAGGATCCGTTGAAGCTAGATCCATTTTTCTCTTTTCCAGTAGGTTTATCCAAGGAATTTAAGGTAGTAATGATATTCATAACATCATTCGATTCATATATATAAAGCTATCTTATTCGAAGGTTTAAACTTGTAATCATTAGAACATAGTTTAGTTAATTCTAAACTTGTTCGCAAACAAAAGTTAATCCTTCTAACTTGACCTTTAAAATCAACTAAACACATGTTCTATATCTATATGATATGCTAACTTAATGATTTAAAACCTGAAAACACGAAAAACACCGTAAAACCGGATTTACGCCGTCGTAGTAACACCGCGGGCTGTTTTGGGTTAGTTAATTAAAAACTATGATAAACTTTGATTTAAAAGTTGTTATTCTGAGAAAATGATTTTTATTATGAACATGAAACTATATCCAAAAATTATGGTTAAACTCAAAGTGGAAGTATGTTTTCTAAAATGGTCATCTAGACGTCGTTCTTTCGACTGAAATGATTACCTTTACAAAAATGACTTGTAACTTATTTTTCCGACTATAAACCTATACTTTTTCTGTTTAGATTCATAAAATAGAGTTCAATATGAAACCATAGCAATTTTATTCACTCAAAACGGATTTAAAATGAAGAAGTTATGGGTAAAACAAGATTGGATAATTTTTCTCATTTTAGCTACGTGAAAATTGGTAACAAATCTATTCCAACCATAACTTAATCAACTTGTATTGTATATTATGTAATCTTGAGATACGATAGACACGTATACAATGTTTCGACCTATCATGTCGACACATCTATATATATTTCGGAACAACCATAGACACTCTATATGTGACTGTTGGAGTTAGCTATACAGGGTTGAGGTTGATTCCAAAATATATATAGTTTGAGTTGTGATCAATACTAAGATACGTATACACTGGGTCGTGGATTGATTCAAGATAATATTTATCGATTTATTTCTGTACATCTAACTGTGGACAACTAGTTGTAGGTTACTAACGAGGACAGCTGACTTAATAAACTTAAAACATCAAAATATATTAAAAGTGTTGTAAATATATTTTGAACATACTTTGATATATATGTATATATTGTTATAGGTTCGTGAATCAACCAGTGGCCAAGTCTTACTTCCCGACGAAGTAAAAATCTGTGAAAGTGAGTTATAGTCCCACTTTTAAAATCTAATATTTTTGGGATGAGAATACATGCAGGTTTTATAAATGATTTACAAAATAGACACAAGTACGTGAAACTACATTCTATGGTTGAATTATCGAAATCGAATATGCCCCTTTTTATTAAGTCTGGTAATCTAAGAATTAGGGAACAGACACCCTAATTGACGCGAATCCTAAAGATAGATCTATTGGGCCTAACAAGCCCCGTCCAAAGTACCGGATGCTTTAGTACTTCGAAATTTATATCATATCCGAAGGGTGTCCCGGAATGATGGGGATATTCTTATATATGCATCTTGTTAATGTCGGTTACCAGGTGTTCACCATATGAATGATTTTTATCTCTATGTATGGGATGTGTATTGAAATATGAAATCTTGTGGTCTATTATTATGATTTGATATATATAGGTTAAACCTATAACTCACCAACATTTTTGTTGACGTTTTAAGCATGTTTATTCTCATGTGATTATTAAGAGCTTCCGCTGTCGCATACTTAACTAAGGACGAGATTTGGAGTCCATGCTTGTATGATATTGTGTAAAAACTGCATTCAAGAAACTTATTTTGTTGTAACATATTTGTATTGTAAACCATTATGTAATGGTCGTGTGTAAACATGATATTTTAGATTATCATTATTTGATAATCTACGTAAAGCTTTTTAAACCTTTATTGATGAAATAAAGGTTATGGTTTGTTTTAAAATGAATGCAGTCTTTGAAAAACGTCTCATATAGAGGTCAAAACCTCGCAACGAAATCAATTAATATGGAACGTTTTTAATCAATAAGAACGAGACATTTCAGTTGGTATCAGAGCGTTGGTCTTAGAGAACCAGAATTTTGCATTAGTGTGTCTTATCGAGTTTGTTAGGATGCATTAGTGAGTCTGGACTTCGACCGTGTTTACTTGAAAAATGATTGCTTAACAAATTTTGTTGGAAACTATATATTTTTAACATGTGAATATTATGTGATATATTAATCTCTTAACGCGTTTGATATTATGTGATAGATGTCTACCTCTAGAACAAGTCCCATTGACTCACCTAATAATAATGAAGAGTCAAATGTAAATTGGAATGATTCGTGGACTGATTCACAAGTTCCCGAAGAGGAACCGGAAGAAGAGTCGGAACCGGAAGAAGAATCGGAACCGGAAGAAGAATCGGAACCGGATGAAGAAATAGAACCGGTGGGGGAAATAATAAAACGGTTAAGTAAAATAAAATCCTCAACCAACTAACCAAGGTTAATTATGGTCAATGGTGTTTCCGCCAAGGAAGCAAAATATTGGGAGGATTACCAATTCTCCGATGAATCGGATTCCGACGAGAATTTCGATGATGTTATAGAAATTACCCCAACTGAATTTAAAAAGACAAAAGAAAATAATAAGGGAAAGGGCATAAAAATAGAGAAATCTAATTCCAACCCCGATGAACTTTATATGTATCGTCAACCCCCCGAAGTCCTTAAGTTGTAACAATGACCCGGGAACCTCTAAACCACCAGGTTTTTCTAAACCAACGTGGAAAACGACGGCTCGTATTAGGGGAACATCATATATCCCTAGAAACATGGCAAAATGAACCAAAACCGAAGAAGAAGAAACAAGCGAGTCGGAATAAGATAGTTGTATTCCTGTGGTGTAATATATGTAATATAGTGTGCTTATGCTTTATGATATATGTAAAAATTGCTTGTATTAATAAGTATTTTTTTTTATGAATCTAACTCTTGTCTATTTTACAGTATAAAAACACAAAATGGATAGACAACCCAATATTTTAAGAGACCTACCCGGAGACATGATTGATGAAATCTTGTCTAGAGTCGGTCAGAATTCTTCGGCACAACTATTTAAGGCGAGATCAGTTTGTAAGACATTCGAAGAACGTTCCAAGAATGCCTTGGTTTATAAAAGGCTTTCGTTCGAAAGATGGGGGATATCACATTGGGAAATCCATAAGTTACGATGTGTTTACTTTGACGCATATATTGCGGGGAACCCAAATGCTATTTTACGCAATGGGTTAAGAAATTATTTTGACTCAATATATCTGAATATTGGACTTCGTGATTTAGAAAAAGCGGCTAACATGCAACATAAAGAAGCATGTTATGCTTACGGATTAGTAATGTTCGCTTCTCACCAAAGTGAGAACAAGAACATCGGGCTACAACTATTAAACAAAACGTTCCCACAAGTGACGGAGTCGGTAATTGGGGTAAGAAATGAGGTTTTTAGATTGTTACGGGACTGTTGGACATTACGTAACCCTCGTCCCTTTGACGACGTTACAACACGCTGTCTTATCAACGGCCATAACGGTTATGTTCCACAAGACCAAGGATGGGAAGTAATCCTAGTAAAACCAGAATGCATGACTTGTTTCTGGACGTATGAATTACGTGTCTTTATTGCCTTTGCTGAACGACTTGTGTACTAGCTAGAATTATCTTCACAACCATCTTGTATCAAATTTATTGTGTGCTATATTTCATGCTATATGTAAAATAAGCGGTATTGTAAGTTTGTAAAATATTGTGTAAAAGTTTGAACGCGAAATATTATTATAATCAGTTTTTCATATAGAATTGTAGTAGTTGAATTGTATATTAGCTACTAAGTATGAACTTAACGGGTAGGTACTACCCGAATTTAAACTTATAAAACGCTAATATGAAGAAAAAAGCTTTTATAAATGAGTTCATATTATGCAACGAAATACTATTAACTACTCTTAATATTCTGTATGATTAACTTGTTCCATTTGACTATTTTGAAGGAAATGGCACTGACTACTCGACACACCGTGAATATGGATGAAGAGGAATTTCGTACTTTTCTAGCTTCAAACATAGCCGCAGTACAGGCTGCGCTACATACCAACAATAACCTTGGATCTAGCAGTACAGGAAATCGTGTAGGATGCACCTACAAAGAATTCACTGCCTGCAAACCTTTGGAATTTGATGGAACCGAAGGACCGATCGGATTGAAACGGTGGACCGAGAGGGTCGAATCGGTGTTTGCCATAAGTAAGTGTACTGAAGAGGACAAAGTGAAGTATGCTACGCATACCGTCACAGGTTCTGCGTTAACATGGTGAAATACCTATCTAGAGCAAGTGGGACAAGACGATGCGTATGCACTACCGTGGTCAGCATTCAAGCACTTGATGAACGAGAAGTACCGTCCCAGAACCGAGGTCAATAAGCTCAAGACAGAACTTAGAGGGTTACGAACCCAAGGATTTGATATTACCACGTACGAAAGACGATTCACAGAATTGTGCCTATTGTGTTCGGGAGCATTCGAAGATGAGGAAGAGAAGATCGACGCGTTTGTGAAAGGATTACCGGAAAGAATCCAAGAAGATATAAGTTCACACGAGCCCGCCTCCATACAACAGGCATGTAGAATGGCTCACAAACTAGTGAACCAGATTGAAGAAAGAATTAAAGAACAGACTGCTGAAGAGGCCAATGTGAAGCAAGTCAAAAGAAAGTGGGAGGAAAACGGTGATAAGAATCACCAATACAACAACAACAGCAATTACAACAATAATCGCAACAATTATCCCAACAATCGCAACTACAACAAACGGCCCAACAATAACAACAACAACAACAACAACAACAACAACAACAACAACAGCAACTACAACAATCATCCCAACAACAATAATAACCACAACAACAACAACAATTAGAAGCAGCTATGCCAAAGGTGTGAAAAGTATCACTCGGGGTTCTGCACCAAATTTTGCAACAAGTGTAAAAGAAATGGTCATAGTGCGGCAAAGTGTGAGGTCTACGGACCAGGGGTTAATAGAACGAAAGGAACAAATGGTGTTGGAACGAGTAATGGTGGAGCAAGTAGTGTCGGAGCAAGTTATGCCAATGTAGTTTGTTATAAATGTGGAAAACCGGGCCACATTATTAGAAATTGCCCGAACCAGGAGAACACGAATGGACAAGGTCGCGGAAGAGTTTTCAATATTAATGCGGCAGAGGCACAGAAAGACCCGGAGCTTGTTACGGGTACATTTCTTATTGACAATAAATCTGCTTACGTTTTATTTGATTCGGGTGCGGATAGAAGCTATATGAGTAGAGATTTTTGTGCTAAATTAAGTTGTCCATTGACGCCTTTGGATAGTAAATTTTTACTCGAATTAGCAAATGGTAAATTAATTTCAGCAGATAATATATGTCAGAATCGAGAAATTAAACTGGTTAGCGAAACATTTAAGATTGATTTGATACCAGTAGAGTTAGGGAGTTTTGATGTGATAATCGGTATGGACTGGTTGAAAGAAGTGAAAGCAGAGATCGTTTGTTACAAAAATGCAATTCGCATTATACGAGAAAAAGGAAAACCCTTAATGGTGTACGGAGAAAAGGGCAACACGAAGCTACATCTTATTAATAATTTGAAGGCACAAAAACTAATAAGAAAAGGTTGCTATGCTGTTCTAGCACACGTCGAGAAAGTACAAACTGAAGAAAAGAGCATCAATGATGTTCCCATTGCAAAAGAATTTCCCGATGTATTTCCAAAAGAATTACCGGGATTACCCCCACATCGATCCGTTGAATTTCAAATAGATCTTGTACCAGGAGCTGCACCAATAGCTCGTGCTCCTTACAGACTCGCACCCAGCGAGATGAAAGAACTGCAAAGCCAATTACAAGAACTTTTAGAGCGTGGTTTCATTCGACCAAGCACATCACCGTGGGGAGCTCCTGTTTTGTTTGTCAAGAAGAAAGATGGTACATTCAGGTTGTGTATCGACTACCGAGAGTTGAACAAACTTACCATCAAGAACCGCTACCCACTACCGAGAATTGACGACTTATTTGATCAACTACAAGGCTCGTCTGTTTATTCAAAGATTGACTTACGTTCCGGGTATCATCAAATGCGGGTGAAAGAAGATGATATTCCAAAGACTGCTTTCAGAACACGTTACGGTCATTACGAGTTTATGGTCATGCCGTTTGGTTTAACTAATGCACCAGCTGTGTTCATGGACCTTATGAACCGAGTGTGTGGACCATACCTTGACAAGTTTGTCATTGTTTTCATTGATAACATACTTATTTACTCAAAGAATGACCAAGAACACGGTGAACATTTGAGAAAGGTGTTTGAAGTATTGAGGAAGGAAGAATTGTACGTTAAGTTTTCAAAGTGTGCATTTTGGTTGGAAGAAGTTCAATTCCTCGGTCACATAGTGAACAAAGAAGGTATTAAGGTGGATCCGGCAAAGATAGAAACTGTTAAAAAGTGGGAAACCCCGAAAACTCCGAAACACATACGCCAGTTTTTAGGACTAGCTGGTTACTACAGAAGGTTTATCCAAGACTTTTCCAGAATAGCAAAACCCTTGACTGCATTAACGCATAAAGGGAAGAAATTTGAATGGAATGATGAACAAGAGAAAGCATTTCAGTTATTGAAGAAAAAGCTAACTACGGCACCTATATTGTCATTGCCTGAAGGGAATGATGATTTTGTGATTTATTGTGACGCATCAAAGCAAGGTCTCGGTTGTGTATTAAAGCAACGAACGAAGGTGATTGCTTATGCGTCTAGACAATTGAAGATTCACGAACAAAATTATACGACGCATGATTTGGAATTAGGCGCGGTTGTTTTTGCATTGAAGACTTGGAGGCACTACTTATATGGGGTCAAAAGTATTATATATACCGACCACAAAAGTCTTCAACACATATTTAATCAGAAACAACTGAATATGAGGCAGCGTAGGTGGATTGAATTATTGAATGATTACGACTTTGAGATTCGTTACCACCCGGGGAAGGCAAATGTGGTAGCCGATGCCTTGAGCAGGAAGGACAGAGAACCCATTCGAGTAAAATCTATGAATATAATGATTCATAATAACCTTACTACTCAAATAAAGGAGGCGCAACAAGGAGTTTTAAAAGATGGAAATTTAAGGGATGAAATACCCAAAGGATCGGAGAAGCATCTTAATATTCGGGAAGACGGAACTCGGTATAGGGCTGAAAGGATTTGGGTACCAAAATTTGGAGATATGAGAGAAATGGTACTTAGAGAAGCTCATAAAACCAGATACTCAATACATCCTGGAACGGGAAAGATGTACAAGGATCTCAAGAAACATTTTTGGTGGCCGGTTATGAAAGCCGATGTTGCTAAATACGTAGGAGAATGTTTGACATGTTCTAAGGTCAAAGCTGAGCATCAGAAACCATCAGGTCTACTTCAAAAACCCGAAATCCTGGAATGGAAATGGGAAAACATTACCATGGATTTCATCACTAAATTGCCAAGGACTGCAAGTGGTTTTGATACTATTTGGGTAATAGTTGATCGTCTCACCAAATCAGCACACTTCCTGCCAATAAGAGAAGATGACAAGATGGAGAAGTTAGCACGACTGTATTTAAAGGAAGTCATCTCCATACATGGAATACCAATCTCTATTATCTCTGATAGGGATGGCAGATTTATTTTAAGATTCTGGCAGACATTACAGCAAGCATTAGGAACTCATCTAGACATGAGTACTACCTATCATCCACAAACTGATGGGCAGAGCGAAAGGACGATAGAAACGCTTGAAGACATGCTACGAGCATGTGTTATTGATTTCAGAAACAGTTGGGATCGACATCTACCGTTAGCAGAATTTTCCTACAACAACAGCTACCATTCAAGTATTGAGATGGTGCCGTTTGAAGCACTTTATGGTAGAAAGTGCAGGTCTCCGATTTGTTGGAATGAAGTGGGGGATAGACAGATTACGGGTCCGGAGATTATACAAGAAACTACCGAGAAGATCATCTAAATTCAACAACGGTTGAAAACCGCCCAAAGTCGACAAAAGAGCTACGCTGACATTAAAAGAAAAGATATAGAATTTGAAATTGGAGAGATGGTCATGCTTAAAGTTGCACCTTGGAAAGGCGTTGTTCAATTTGGTAAACGAGGGAAATTAAATCCAAGGTATATTGGAACATTCAAGATTATTGATCGTGTCGGACCAGTAGCTTACCGACTTGAGTTACCTCAACAACTCGCGGCTGTACATAACACTTTTCACGTCTCGAATTTGAAGAAATTTTTTGCTAAAGAAGATCTCACTATTCCGTTAGATGAAATCCAAATCAACGAAAAACTTCAATTCATCGAAGAACCCGTCGAAATAATGGATCGTGAGGTTAAAAGACTTAAGCAAAACAAGATACCAATTGTTAAGGTTCGATGGAATGCTTGTAGAGGACTCGAGTTCACCTGGGAGCGTGAAGATCAGATGAAGAAGAAATACCCGCATCTATTTCCAGAAGATTCGTCAACACCTTCAACAGCTTAAAATTTCGGGACGAAATTTATTTAACGGGTAGGTACTGTAGTGACCCGAACTTTTCCATGTTTATATATATTAATTGAGATTGATATTTACATGATTAAATGTTTCCAACATGTTAAGCAATCAAACTTGTTAAGACTTGATTAATTGAAATATGTTTCATATAGACAATTGACCACCCAAGTTGACCGGTGATTCACGAACGTTAAAACTTGTAAAAACTATATGATGACATATATATGGATATATATATATATATATATATATATATATATATATAGTTAACATGATACTATGATAAGTAAACATATCATTAAGTATATTAACAATGAAATACATATGTAAAAACAAGACTACTAACTTAATGATTTTTAAACGAGACATATATGTAACGATTATCGTTGTAAAGACATTTAATGTATATATATATATCATATAAAGAGATATTCATACATGATAATATCATGATAATATAATAATTTAAAATCTCATTTGATATTATAAACATTGGGTTAACAACATTTAACAAGATCGTTAACCTAAAGGTTTCAAAACAACACTTACATGTAACGACTAACGATGACTTAACGACTCAGTTAAAATGTATATACATGTAGTTTTTTAATATGTATTTATACACTTTTGAAAGACTTCAATACACTTATCAAAATATTTCTACTTAACAAAAATTCTTACAATTACATCCTCGTTCAGTTTCATCAACAATTCTACTCGTATGCACCCGTATTAGTACTCGTACAATACACAGCTTTTAGATGTATGTACTATTGGTATATACACTCCAATGATCAGCTCTTAGCAGTCCATGTGAGTCACCTAACACATGTGGGAACCATCATTTGGCAACTAGCATGAAATATCTCATAAAATTACAAAAATATGAGTAATCATTCATGACTTATTTACATGAAAACAAAATTACATATCCTTTATATCTAATCCATACACCAACGACCAAAAATACCTAAAAACACTTTCATTCTTCAATTTTCTTCATCTAATTGATCTCTCTCAAGTTCTATCTTCAAGTTCTAAGTGTTCTTCATATATTCTACAAGTTCTAGTTACATAAAATCAAGAATACTTTCAAGTTTGCTAGCTCACTTCCAATCTTGTAAGGTGATCATCCAACCTCAAGAAATCTTTGTTTCTTACAGTAGGTTATCATTCTAATACAAGGTAATAATCATATTTAAACTTTGGTTCAATTTCTATAACTATAACAATCTTATTTCAAGTGATGATCTTATTTGAACTTGTTTTCGTGTCATGATTCTGCTTCAAGAACTTCGAGCCATCCAAGGATCCGTTGAAGCTAGATCCATTTTTCTCTTTTCCAGTAGGTTTATCCAAGGAACTTAAGGTAGTAATGATGTTCATAACATCATTCGATTCATATATATAAAGCTATCTTATTCGAAGGTTTAAACTTTTAATCACTAGAGCATAGTTTAGTTAATTCTAAATTTGTTCGCAAACAAAAGTTAATCCTTCTAACTTGACTTTTAAAATCAACTAAACACATGTTCTATATCTATATGATATGCTAACTTAATGATTTAAAACCTGGAAACACGAAAAACACCGTAAAACCGGATTTACACCGTCGTAGTAACACCGCGGGCTGTTTTGGGTTAGTTAATTAAAAACTATGATAAACTTTGATTTAAAAGTTGTTATTCTGAAAAAATGATTTTTATTATGAACATGAAACTATATCCAAAAATTATGGTTAAACTCAAAGTGGAAGTATGTTTTCTAAAATGGTCATCTAGACGTCGTTCTTTCGACTTAAATGACTACCTTTACAAAAATGACTTGTAACTTATATTTCTGTCTATAAACCTATACTTTTTCTGTTTAGATTCATAAAATAGAGTTCAATATGAAACCATAGCAATTTGATTCACTCAAAACGGATTTAAAATGAAGAAGTTATGGGTAAAACAAGAGTGGATAATTTTTCTCATTTTAGCTACGTGAAAATTGGTAACAAATCTATTCCAACCATAACTTAATCAACTTGTATTGTATATTATGTAATCTTGAGATACCATAGACACGTATACAATGTTTCGACCTATCATGTCGACACATCTATATATATTTCGGAACAACCATAGACACTCTATATGTGAATGTTGGAGTTAGCTATACAGGGTTGAGGTTGATTTCAAAATATATATAGTTTGAGTTGTGATCAATACTGAGATACGTATACACTGGGTCGTGGATTGATTCAAGATAATATTTATCGATTTATTTCTGTACATCTAACTGTGGACAACTAGTTGTAGGTTACTAACGAGGACAGCTGACTTAATAAACTTAAAACATCAAAATATATTAAAAGTGTTGTAAATATATTTTGAACATACTTTGATATATATGTATATATTGTTATAGGTTCGTGAATCAACCAGTGGCCAAGTCTTACTTCCCGACGAAGTAAAACTCTGTGAAAGTGAGTTATAGTCCCACTTTTAAAATCTAATATTTTTGGGATGAGAATACATGCAGGTTTTATAAATGATTTACAAAATAGACACAAGTACGTTAAACTACATTCTATGGTTGAATTATCGAAATCGAGTATGCCCCTTTTTATTAAGTCTGGTAATCTAAGAATTAGGGAACAGACACCCTAATTGACGCGAATCCTAAAGATAGATCTATTGGGCCTAACAAACTCCATCCAAAGTACCGGATGCTTTAGTACTTCGAAATTTATGTCATATCCGAAGGGTGTCCCGGAATGATGGGGATATTCTTATATATGCATCTTGTTAATGTCGGTTACCAGGTGTTCACCATATGAATGATTTTTATCTCTATGTATGGGATGTGTATTGAAATATGAAATCTTGTGGTCTATTATTATTATTTGATATATATAGGTTAAATCTATAACTCACCAACATTTTTGTTGACGTTTTAAGCATGTTTATTCTCAGGTGATTATTAAGAGCTTCCGCTGTCGCATAATTAACTAAGGACGAGATTTGGAGTCCATGCTTGTATGATATTGTGTAAAAACTGCATTCAAGAAACTTATTTTGTTGTAACATATTTGTATTGTAAACCATTATGTAATGGTCGTGTGTAAACAGGATATTTTAGATTATCATTATTTGATAATCTACGTAAAGCTTTTTAAACCTTTATTGATGAAATAAAGGTTATGGTTTGTTTTAAAATGAATGTAGTCTTTGAAAAACGTCTCATATAGAGATCAAAACCTCGCAACGAAATCAATTAATATGGAACGTTTTTAATCAATAAGAACGAGACATTTCACCAGTAACCTCGCTGTTTCTTGGCATAAATCTCTCTGACAAATCATTATATTTATTCATTGAAACCCTATCATATAATCATCCGCATCTTGTAACAAGAACTGCCATACCAATTACCGGAAATCAGCAATCAGTACTTTGAAAACTCACAGCATAGCTACATCAACAATTATATGTATGACATTTATCTCTAAGAATTACGATCTCTCATTCTGAAATTCTAAAAAGCACTCAGTCACAAATCAATACTCTGAATGTTGAAAAAGCTGAATGAAGCAGCAGAAACCATAGACAACCGTAAACGACCTTAATCATTGAAAGTTTGATGATAAAGAATAGTATGTTGGAAAAGCTCAGAAAAAGTGGAACTGGAAAATGAATTGAGCTAACCACGAAGGAGACCAAGGACAAATACAAGGACCAAACCCTATATTCAAAGAATTCAGGTAATTCTGGATTCGTTGAAATCTTTAGAGAATATCTTGCTCCGAAGTCATGTTAAAATCTTGCAGAAAATCTTTCTCCATCAACCATCGAACTTAGAAATTCCAAAATATCATCATCAATATCTTCGATATTTCTGAGGATATTATCAAAAATATTCTCGTCCAAAATTATATACCTCTTCGTGCTTCCTGTGTATCATTATATTGGAAACATTCAAGAGAAAATTTTGTACCGAAAAGCAGATTATGCGAAACTCTAAAGAAAGCCGTGGACAAATCACAAAGAATAAGTTTGACTTTAAAGAATCTAAATGATTCAATGTCTGCTGAAGTCTTTAGCGAATATCTTGCTCGTTACTCTAAACTCTTGCAGACAATAGTTTCTATCATCCTCTGATCTTAGATACTCCGAGATATTATCGTATCTTTCATTATAAATATCCTCCATATTTCTGAAGATATTTTTATAACTATTCTTATCTGAAATCATTAATCTCTTCGTACTATCAGTGTTACATCATATAGAAACTGTTAGTTTCTATATTCTGTAAACTTTCGAGTTTAAAATATGAATGTTATTGAAGTAATGTTGGGAACTGATGCATGAGTTAGTATAATATAATGACACTTGATCAACGTGATTATATTACAGTAAGTTATGCTGGGTTCTAATGGGACATGATGGTTCACAATAGATCATACCACCATCATGTGTCATGTTACATAACTCTTTCATTCTAATTAACTTTTGAACATATCAAGAAAGTATATTCTTGATAGCTCTATTCTCAATGATTCTGGTAATTTGACGAATCAAATCATGCTATTACGTTCTTTCTTGATTATAACATTAAATTCATTCGAAACTCCATACTTACAAATTCTAGACCATTACTCGTTTTACTAGAGATCAAGAGTAGATTAAAAAGACGAAGAGCTCCGAAACATAATAAAGGAAGACATAAAACTCGACAACAACACTAAAATTACAATAATTAAAAATTAAAACATCACGAAAATTAAAAATTAAAAGATTACAATCAAACTACTCGTCGTCGTCAATTGTCATCTACAAAGTAGCGTTCACCAGTCATTTCACCATCCGTGAGGTACTCTGGAGACATCGGTATTTCTCTTGATGCCTCAACTGCTGCTTCAGCTGATTCATCGAGGTAACGATAACCCAACGTCTCTTCATCTTCAAGAACCACATACAAAGAAATGCGTTTACCGCGATCTTCAATGGTATCTTTTATAAAGTACCATTGATCATCGGTACACAGAAAACTTGCCCTACAATCCGCATCATAATCGTCTTTATAAAAGAACACATATGTGAATTCACACGGAACTTTTTCCTTCAGAAAGGATAGCAAGTCTTGTAAACCAACATCACGAATGTCGATATCTTCAAACGAAATACTGTCGCCCCACTTATATTCCTTCATTTGTTTACAGAAATCACCTCCGTAATGAACATTAAATGAAACAATCATTGGGGGAAGTGTTAACATTTTGCAGTTTGGGAGTGTTTGATTTTGATTTTGAGAAAGGTGGAAATATAAAAGAAATATATGTTTGAGTGTATAAAATGATGTATATGGTTGGTGTTTTTATAGTGTAAAAGTGACCGTTGGGATAGCCGTTGGAATTTTTTTATTTTACTAACGGCTAAAAATTTAGGCAAGTTTTTGGGCGAAGGTGGACGATGCCCGTTGGGACCTCTCTCATGATAGTTTCATTCGTGCTCTTCGGATAATCGAATTATTTTATCTGTATTATTCTGTAATGATGAAAACTCTATTTATCAGCTCATATTCGTCAAGAAAAACATATTTATTGTTAGCAATGATGACCTCACTCAAATTTCGGGATGAAATTTCTTTAACGGGTAGGTACTGTGATGACCCGGGAATTTCCGACCAAAATTAAACTTAATCTTTATATGGTTTCGACATGATAAGCAAAAACCTGTAATGTTGAGTCTCGAAAGTTTTGGAATTATATTCATGTAAAAAATTACCCTTTGACCATGCCTGACGATTCACGAACAACCAATTGTAAATAGATATGTAAATATATATATGTATATATTATAACTTTAATACATTATTTAGGAATGTTCGTTTTACTCACTTAACAAAATTAATAACGGATAATTATATATAAAAAAATGGAAAATTAATATATGTAATATACGAGTATTGTAATGAGAATGATTTATAAGTATTATATGTAGAAATTTATAATAATTATTTATATGACCACAATTATTAATACTTCGTTGTTATTACTAATAGTAATATTAATATTAATGTTAATATTTGTATTGTTAATATTACTAAATAAAATATAAGAAATTAGATATATTTAATGCGTTATAATTGTTATCATTATTAATATAATTATTATTATACTTATTAGTAAATTATGAATTGTTATAATACTTATTATTATTATCATCTTTAAAATTATTACTATTATAAATATTTATACTATTACTATTACTATTATTATTATTATTATTTATTATCAATAATTAATAATACTATTACTAAGATATTTATCATTATTAATTATTAGCATATTAAATATAAAACATAAAAACAGAAAGTCCAATAATCTGTTCCCCATCGTAATCAGTTTTAAATTTTTGTGGTTGTCTTCGAATACTGCTTTCGATCCATTCTCCATAAAACATACGATAAATTCAGATTGTTGACAAAAGTTATTTGATTTTTCCTCCATCATCAAATTTCAATTTCTTTAAACTTCTATTTTTTTTTAAAACAGTCCCCTGTACGCGTTCCAATTTTTTTTTTCATACGCTTGAACTCAAATCAATCTCAAAAACTAAAAATACAGTCTTGTTGGAAATCCTCTATTCGTACTATCTGTAAAATTTCAAATTATAATTTGCAAAATCGAAGATGAATTTCGAAGTCAAAGGTTTATTATCAAAAAGTCAAACAGTTAGTTCATCAGGAAATTCGAATCAATTTTGATGTTTCAAGATAAATTGATGATCTAGAGAGTTTCTAGGAATGATTTCACACCTCTTTCATGAAGAAAGCTTGGGCTAAAACGATCTTAAAAATGAAATCAAGGTTTGAGTTCATGGGTATTATCGCGAGCTGTTTACAGCTTTAAATTTTTTTTTTATTTTTTATTTTTATTTTTGCTATCTGGCTCTGTTAATTCCAACCACCAGAATAATTGTCTCTATTTCATATTACAAATCCTAATTCCAATTTACGTTACATACTGATGTGGTATTTGATTCCTGATCGAATTGGTTGGTGAAGGAGATGGAACAGAATTAGGTCGGGTTAAATACAATCAGGTTATAAATATAAATAGAAAAACTGATCGGTTCAGTGGTTTGGGGCGTGTGCAGTCAACGGGAGGTCACGGGTTCGAGTCCCACTTGGAGCATTTTTTTTAGGGTATACACTTTTAATTGCATTTCCATTTCTATTATTATTATCATTATTATTATTATTATTATTATTATTATTATTATTATTATTAATATTATTATTATTATTATTATTATTATTATTATTATTATTATTATTATTATTATTATTATTATTATTATTAGTGTTATTGATATTAGTGTTATTATTGTTATTATTATAATTATTATTAGTATTACAAATATAAGTATTAGTTGCTACTTATTATTATTATAAAAATTAAATATTCAATTATGATTGTTATTATTATTGTATTATTAATATTAATATCATTACTACTAATAGCATTATTATTATGTAATATTATTGTTGATATTATCATTAGTATTAAGATTGTTATTTTTATATATCGTACAATTATGATTAGGATTATTAATAAGTATTATACGTTTATGAACTAAACTTGGAAAATATGGAAACTGTTGTGATCTGAAATAAGATAACTATTTAGATAAATATAAGATTGACATTGACTAGGATTTAACTATGATCGTGCGCATTGTAAACAAAATAGCTATACATATGTAAATATAGATATAACCCCCTTAAGTTCTTAAAATGATAATAAGTATTATAATTAATAAAATTATTATCTTGAGATCACTAAAACTATTATTTTCATTGTTATCAATATTATTAGGTAGTTACAAAAATCATTATCATAACCATCATTTACAGTAAAATTAATTTTTACAAGTATTATTATTATTATTATTATTATTATCATGGGTATTACCAATATTGGAATTATTGTTAACATTGAAAATTATTATAATTATAATCAAATATAACTTTTATTCACTATTATTAATATTATATATTATCATGTATATAAAAATATACTTAAAAGTAACATTACCTATAAGTATGAAATATTTATATTAACAATCTTTATATAAATATTCATATATAACAAATTATGTATTTTAATATATATATATATATATATATATATGTATATATATATATATATATATATATATATATATATATATATATATATATATATATATATATAACTATATAAATAATAACCGTTTTAAATATATATATACAAATCATATAACTAGTATATAAAAGTTATAATATATGAAATGGTTCGATTACAATTATAGGTATTAATGATTATGCAAATGATATAGGTTCGTGAATTCGAGGCCAACCCTGCTTTGTTCAATTGTTTAATGTCGTCATATGTATTTTTACTACAAAATACATTAGGTGAGTTTCATTATTCCCTTTTCAAATGCTTTCGCAATATATATTTTTGGGACTGAGAATACATGCGCTGTTTTTATAACTGTTTTACGAAATAGACACAAGTAATTGAAACTACATTATATGGTTGAATGATCGAAATCGAATATGCCCCTTTTTATTAAGTCTGGTAATCTAAGAATTAGGGAACAGACACCCTAATTGACGCGAACTCTAAAGATAGATCTATCGGGCCCAACAAGCCCCATCCAAAGTACCGGATGCTTTAGTACTTCGAAATTTATATCATGTCCGAAGGAGGATCCCGGAATGATGGGGATATTCTTATATGTATATTGTGAATGTCGGTTACCAGGTGTTCAATCCATATGAATGATATTTTTTGTCGCTATGCATGGGACGTATGTTTATGAGAAATGAAAATATGAAATCTTGTGGTCTATTAAAACTATGAAATGATTATTTATGTTAAACTAATGAACTCACCAACCTTTTGGTTGACACTTGAAAGCATGTTTATTCTCAGGTACGAAAGAAATCTTCCGATGTGCATTTGCTCATTTTAAATATATTAATTGGAGTCATTCATGGCATATTTCAAAAGACGTTGCATTCGAGTCGTTGATTTCATCAAGATTATTATTAAGTCGATTATAGTTAGATATATTGTGAAATGATATGCATGCCGTCAAATTTCGATGTAATGAAAGATTGTCTTTTCAAAAACGAATGCAATGTTTGTAAAATGTATCATATAGAGGTCAAGTACCTCGCGATGTAATCAACTGATGTGAATCATTTATAATCGATATGGACTTTGTCCGGATGGATTAGGACGGGTCCTTTCACCTAATTGACGCGAATTCTAAAGATAGATCTATTGGGACTAATAACCCCCCATTCAGGTTATTGATGGCTTTAGTACTTCGAGATTATTATACAGACGAGAGGTTCTGTTTGGGGATATTCTATGCATTAAGTTAACGTTGGTTACCAGGTGTTCAATCCATATGAATGATTTTTATCTCTATGCCGTGCGAAATGCCTGATATGAAATTTTATTTATTAGAAATGAAAATGAAAATCTTGTGGTCTATTAAAAATGATGAAATGAAGATTGACGATAAACTAATGAACTCACCAACCTTTTGGTTGACACTTTAAAGCATGTTTATTCTCAGGTATGAAAGAAATCTTTCGCTGTGCATTTGCTCATTTTAGAGATATTACTTGGAGTCATTCATGACATATTTCAAAAGACGTTGCATTCGAGTCTTTGAGTTCATCAAGATCAATATTAAGTCATTCATAGTTTGAATATATCATGAAAGGATATGCATATCTGTCAACTTTCGATGTAAGGGAAGTTTGTCTTTTAAAAACGAATGCAATGTTTGTAAAATATATCATATAGAGGTCAGAACCTCGCAATGAAACCAAATGTTGAAGACTTCGTCCTGATGTATTAGGACGGGTCGTTATAAATATCATAGTACATAGCTCGGAGAAGAAAAAAAGCAAGCATGAATAATTGCCGCTAAAAAAATTAGGGCATAAAGACGTATCACATTAAGATTGAATAAATGAGTAAATATGGTGAGTTTATATGTTTAAAATGGGCTCATATGATATAATCATATTTAAGTGGGTAAATATGTTATTATCAAAGTTAAGAAGGATATATATGATAAAAACCCTAAATAAATAATAAAATATTTAATTAATGTTAATGACATCATCAAGATGGCTTAGATTTTTTTTCTTTTTATTTTTAATTTTTTGTTAACAAAGAAAATAGCCTAATAATGACATCATCATTATAGGATTTTAATAGAATATATATATATATATATATATATATATATATATATATATATATATATATATATATATATGTGTGTGTGTGTGTGTGTGTGTGTGTGTGTGTGTGTGAGTGTGTGTGTGTGTGCGCGCGCGTGTGTGTGCGCTCGCGCGCGCATCAAAATTTGCCACGTGACAAATCCGGAGTTCCATGTGGCAAATTCTGATGCAGAGTTAGTGAAAAAGCGTACAAACCGAAGTTTTAAATTTTGGATTCATCAAAACCGGAGTTTCAAATTCCGGTTTTTCTATTTTTGTAACAATTTTTTTTAAATTTCTATTTTTATAATTTCAGCTGCAAAATCTACAATTTTTTTAAAAAAATCGCAGGCCGGCTCTGGTATTGGTTGCACAAGCCACAACCCGGGTACGTACTAATTAAGCATTCTTGCAGTAACAATTAATTTATTGATATATTTATATCTTGAGTAGTAACAATTCATTTATTTATATTTATGTAATACTGAGTTATAAACTTATAAACAACTTGAACGTTTAGTTTGACTAAGTTACAACCCCATAAAAAAGTGTTTGTATGCAGATTGAATTAGAAAGTTTTTTTTATTGTCTCACACGGGGCTTCATATGGCATCATAGAATTCAGGACCAGTCATGATCACATGCAATCGAATTTAAAAAGTTATCTTATTTGGTATGATAGCGTATTAACTATTTAACACGAGTAAAATAAGGATATAACCTTCTTTAGTTATCATATTTCGAGCCGTTTGCCTCTTATACCGCGAATGATTCTTCAAATGTATGTGAGGAACGCCGTTAGTATTTCCTTTGTTAGACCACAGATAATGCAGGCGTTTGTTGCCTGAATCCGCCCACAAACGCCCCACAAACGCCCGAAATGGGGTGTTTGTGGGCGTTTGTGTTGGGACGTTTGTCAAAAAAGTACGGGCATGAAAAGCAGCTATAGCAATAAGCATCCTAATTGATTTAATGCTCGCGACTGGTGAAAAAGTTTCTTCAAAATCAATTCCTTGAGTTTGAGTATAACCTTTTACCACTAACCGAGCCTTAAAAGTGTTTACATTACCGTCCATGTAAGCCTTCTTTTTGAAAACCCATTTACTCCCCACTGTCTTGCAATTGGGTGAAAGATCAATCAAGTCCCATACTTGATTATCTTTCATGGACTGCATCACTGCCTTCATAGCATCTCGCCATTTGTCAGATTCTGGATTTGACATGGCTTCACCGTAGCTAGAGGGTTCATCATAACCCCCTATATGAGGTTCATCTGAATTAATCAAAAGATTTAACCTCTCAGGTTGATGAGGAGTTCTACTAGATCTACGAAGTATAGGTGCAACACGTTCTGGCTCACCAACAGTATGTTCAGCTTCAACGTGCGGTTGGCTAGTGCCTTCAGAAGGTATGTTCCTTTGTGATTCTTGAATTTCCTCAAGATCTACTTTACTCCTACTGATACCTCTGAGTTCTAACTTGTTTGAAGTGTCACATTTCACATACGCTTCACAACTCCAGACTTTCAAGTAAGACAACTTAGGACTCTTTTCATGCCATAACTCATATGGTGTCTTTTCTACCTTCTTGGTTGGAACCATATTGAGTATGCGTGCAGCAGACTCTAATGCATAACCCCAAAAAGACATCGGTAGAGTAGTTAGACTCATCATAGATCGAACCATATCAAGTAAAGTTCGATTCCTCTGTTCTGACACACCATTGTGCTGTGGTGTGTAAGGTGGAGTGAATTGTGAGACAATCCCACGATTCTTCAGATGGTCCAAAAATTCTTGACTCATATATTCCCCTCCCCGATCAGAGCGAAGGGCTTTAATGGTCTTTCCAAGTTGATTCTCTACTTCATTTTGGAAGATTTTGAATGTTTTAAAAACTTCATGTTTATGTTTCAGCAAGTAAAAATAACCACATCTACTATAATCATCAGTAAATGTAACGAAGTATGATTCACCATTTCTAGACATAGTTCTAAAAGGGTCACACTAAAAGGGTCACACACATCAGTATGTATTAGTCCTAAAAGATCTTTAGCTCTTTCACCTAAACCGAAGAAAGGAGCCTTTGTCATCTTTCCACATAAACATGACTCGCATACATCAAATGACTCAGAGCCAGTTGATTCCAAAAGCCCATCAGATTGGAGTTTTGAAATGCGTTGTTTGTTTATATGACCAAGACGACAATGCCATAGATAGGTATTATTCAAGTCTTTCTTGACTCGTTTGGCAGTACAGGTATATACAGTATTATTATTTGAAATCACACCATGCATATCAAGTTGAAAAATACCATCACGTGGAATAGCATTAAAATAAAATACATTATTCTTAGAAACTGAAATACCAAGGTGCGTAAAAGTAAGTTCAAAACCAACATCTTTCAAAAGAGAAACTGAAATTACATTGCTCGTAATACTAGGAGCATAATGACATTGTTCCAAAAAACCAATAAGACCACTAGGTAGATGTGACACCCCATCAAAAATGCTATGACGTGGCATAATCACAAGAGGTCCAAATCACGGTTAACGCCCTCTATATGAGACGTTTTGATAAAAGTGCATTCATTTATTTTAAAAATAAATTAAAAAGTTTAAACAACACGTTGACCAACAAGGTCAAAATTATTACATCACAATTAACATAATAAAAGTAATGAATGCATTAGTTTTAAATATCCAATACGAAGACAAGCATGCGACTCCTCAAAAGGAACTAAGCTCGACCTCTAAGCAACAGCGGAACAACAGTTTAAGGACCTGAGAAAACACATGCTAAAATGTCAACACAAAGATTGGTGAGTTCATAGGTTTAAGTAGTAATGTATGGACCACAAGATTTAAAGTTCAAAAATAGTGTAAAAGCTTATAAACCATGAGCACTCGACATACGATACTTAACAGATGTATATAGAAATATATAAATAGAACCCTATAAAAGTGTACACCAGTTCAAGTGTATTGTTACGAAGTAATATGCACCCGATTCATGTTTGGGTGGGATTGTCAAACCCGATAAATCTATCCCATATGATTTGCGCTTACAAATCCAGTAATTCTACGTATTCGAGCTAAGGGCTTTATGAACTGTAACTCATGTATATAATTATTTAGGTACTTGTATCCATAATGTAAAAACAGAAAGTAGCATGTTTCTCATCCCAAGTATAAAACATATTAAAAAGTTAAAAAGGTGGGACTATAAACTCACCTTGGTACGAGTAACGAAAGCTAACCAGAAAAATGAGAGATCGACCCGAAACAAGTATGACCTGAATAATTGTATAAATACTTTATAAGTTGTCTTAAATATTTATAGACTGATTCAAGCCTTAGTCTTAATTTCTTAATTAAGTTAAGATGTCAATTAAGCTTAATGTAATAAACTCTATAACTGAATTTCGTGTAAATATATAGTGTGATAACAACTATAATTTAATAAACTAAATACATTATAATTATGTTGATATATGTAGATCGAATGTGAAAGTTAATAAAGTGAGATTTAAATTATACTAATATCAAGCTTGTGGTCATATAAAGTCCAAGTATATTAGTACAAATGAAATTTAGCTAGTCATGTGTTTGATTTCAGTAAATGATTACGTATAGCGTTTACGTTACTACTAACTTCAAATTCAAGTTTCATTTGTAAACAATGTATTTTATAACTTGCTACCTCATAATCGAAAAAGTAACTTTAACAACTAATTTTCGTAAAACTATCACTAGGTACTCCCTAAGATATGAGTTATATAAGGTTAATTATACATATAGAGAAAGAATTACCTCTAAAAAGGTTAATTATACATATAGAGAAAGAATTACCTCTACACTTTTTAGTTTGGTTTGTGAAATTGTGATTTGAGAATGGATAAGAAGGTGTACCGTTTGATACAATTCGAAGAGGTTGTGACAATATAGGTTATATATATAGTTAAATATACTGACCATATGAGAATTTATTAATGTTGGACGGAGTTTCTATTTAGTGGAAGAATTTAATATATACAAATTGAGTTTTAAATTTAATAAGATTATGATGTGTGAGCTGTCTAATAAGAAGATGGGTGACACAATAATAGTTGAGATATCATCATAATTATATATATATATATATATATATATATATATATATATATATATATATATAATCATATTTTGACTACTTTTGACTCTACTACTTGTTGAAAACTACTCATACCCAACAATTCTCAGCATGCATGATATTATATATAATATGTGATAATATACAATAATAAAAGTAAGGATAGTGACCATCTAAAATGTGATAATTGTGTTTTCAGTGATGATTGTCTATTTCCCATTGAAAGTCACTAAGTACAGATATGTTTATAAAATTTATAATTCTTTGCTTTATTATATATATATATATATATATATATATATATATATATATATATATATAGGGGCACGATCCATGGATAAGCTTAAAAGGAGTACAAACCGGATAAGCAAAATAAATTTTTTTTTTTTTGAATTTTTTTTACATTCATAAATCTGCATTAAAATGCACCTCTAATCAATTTTTTTCATAAAAAAAGAAGTTCAAAATCTTTCAAAAATCGATGATGAATGGTAAAATTAACCATTCATCGGGTTAATTTATCATTCATCTTGTTTACGATTAATGATAAAATTAATCAATGCTAAAAAAAACCAGATGAATGGTTAAATTAACCATTCATCTGTTTTTTTATCATTCATCATAAACAGATGAATGGTTAAATTAACTATTCATCTGCTTTTTTTAGCATTGATTAATTTTATCATTCATCGCGAACAAAAATGAATGATAAATTAACCAGATGAATGGTTAATTTTACCATTCATCATCAATTTTTACCATTCATCATCGATGTTTACCATTCATCATCGATTTTTGAACGATTTTGTTCAAAAACTTTTTAAAATTTTTTCGTTTTCTTCTATTTGCATATTAAAGGATCGTTTTTTTTTTTTTAAATTTGAAATTTTACTTATCCAGTTTGTGCCCTATTTTGTGCTTATTCATGGATTGGTCCACTATATATATATATATATATATATATATATATATATATATATATATATATATATATATATATATATATATATATATATATATATATACATACACCGTATTTTTTTAAGGGATAAATGGTAGTGGCATCTATAATTACAAGTAGTGCATTTTCAATAATAATAATAAAACTTATTACTAATATCTGTTAACAAATGATACCCAGTAAACATAGCTTTCGTTAATATATATATATATATATATATATATATATATATATATATATATATATATATATATATATATATATATATATAGATGTTGGAAGAATTTAGTTGTTGAGAGGGTTCTACACTAATATCTTAAATTCATATAATATTTCATATTGTTATTTATGTATAATCCACTGTACCTAACTAATCAAGACCAGTGCTTAATTATATAACCCGCATTCCAGTTGCAATATGAAACCATTATCATCACCAAATATTAAAAGTTTTTATTGTTTATGAGTTATAATAATACATCACACTTAAAGTGATTTCATAAATTGAGGTGGTGAATTATAATACGGGGGTTCAAACTATGAGTAACTTAGAAGTATAAAAATACAACACATGAAATGTATGATAAACATAAAAACATACGAATTATATCAGAATATAATATGTGGCAATGAGAGTTGAATTGGAAAAATTAGGGTTGTGACATTACTTACCCCTTAAAGAAAATTTTGTCCCGAAATTTTAGTTAGCAGAAGTTGACGCCATTGAATTTGAAAATAGGTGCGGGTATTTTTGTTTCATTTGATCCTCATGTTCCCTCGTGAACTCGGGACCTCTACGAGCGTTCCATCAGACCTTCACAATAGGTATTATACTCTGTTTGAGTCCCTTGACTTCACGGTCCATGATTTCTACTGGTTCCTCCACAAAATGAAGTTTGTCATCGACACGAATTCCCTCGATAGGAATGATAAGATCTTCTTCGGCCAAACATTTCTTCAAATTTGACACATGGAAAGTATCATGAATACTACTAAGCTCTTGCGGTAACTTCAACCGATAAGCCACCTGTCCAACTCATTCGGTTATTTCAAATGGTCTCACGTATCTAGGACTTAATTTTCCCTGCTTACCAAAACGTATCACGCCTTTCCAAGGTGATACTTTCAACATGACTTTATCACCGACTTGAAACTCCAAAGGTTTTCTTCTAACATCAGCGTAAATCTTTTGATGACTCCTGGCGGTTTTCAGTCTTTCCTTAATTTGGACAATCTTCTCGGTAGTTTCGTGTATGATTTTTGGACCAGTAAGTTGACTGCCACCTACTTCATTCCAACAGATAGGAGATCTACACTTCCTCCCGTAAAGCGCTTCAAATGGTGCAGCATTAATGCTCGTGTGATAACTATTGTTGTACGAAAATTCTGCCAAAGGAAGATATCTATCCCAACCATTTTCAAAATCAATAACACATGCCCGAAGCATATCTTCTAGTGTTTGTATAGTCCTTTCACTTTGACCATCTGTCTGAGGATGGTAAGCAGTACTCATATCTAGTCGAGTTCCCAATGCATTTTGTAAAGATTTCCAGAATCCAGAGGTAAATCGACTGTCGCGATCGGAGATAATAGATATAGGAACTCCATGCCTAGACACAACTTCCTTTAAGTATACACGTGCTAGCTTCTCCATCTTGTCCGTATCTTTGATAGGTAGGAAATGTGCTGATTTGGTTAAACGATCAACTATTACCCAAATGGTGTCATAACCACCTACCTTTTTTGTTAGCTTAGTAATAAAATCCATGGTTATCCTTTCCCATTTCCATTCAGGAATCTCTGGTTGTTGTAACAGACCTGATGGCCTTTGATGTTCTGCCTTGACTTTAGAGCAAGTCAAGCATTTTCCCACCTAAGTAGCTATATCCGCTTTCAATCCCGGCCACCAATATAATGTTTTAAGATCGTGATACATCTTGTTGGCTCCCGGATGGATCGAATATCTTGTTTTGTATGCTTCATCCAGAATAAGTTTCCTTAGCTCTCCAAACTTTGGTACCCAAATTTGACCAGTAAAGTATCGGGTTTCATCATCCTTAACTTCAAATTGCTTTTCTAAACCCTTTATTGATTCGTCCTTTAAGTTTTCCTCCTTTAGCGCCTCTAACTGAGCGTTCCGAATTTGTGAGGTAAGATTCGTACGAATAACCATGTTCAATGCTCGAACTCTAAGAGGCTTGCTACTTTCCTTCCGGCTCAAAGCATCGGCAACTACATTTGCCTTTCCCGGATGATAACGAATGTCACAATCATAGTCGTTCAGCAACTCTACCCAACGTCGTTGTCTCATATTCAGTTGTTTTTGGTCGAAAATATGTTGGAGACTTTTGTGATCTGTAAATACAGTACACTTCGTTCCGTAGAGGTAATGCCTCCACATCTTAAGTGCAAAAACCACAGCCCCCAACTCAAGATCATGAGTTGTATAATTATGTTCGTGGATCTTCCATTGTCGAGAGGCATAGGCGATAACTTTCGTCCGTTGCATCAATACACATCCAAATCCTTGAGGTGAGGCATCGCAGTAGACCACAAAATCATCATTTCCCTCGGGCAATGATAAAATAGGTGCGGTTGTCAATCTCTGCTTTAACAGTTGAAATGCAGATTCTTGATCAATGGTCCAATCATACTTCTTTCCCTTATGAGTCAACGCTGTCATAACCCGTCCAAAATCTTCCTGAACGAACACACTAACATATGGTACCATCGCGATGAACTGACGTCTATATGCCTTGAACGACTCCAAGTAATATCTTTAAAATGAGCAAATGCACAGCGGAAGGTTTCTTTCATACTTGAGAATAAACATGCTTTAACGTGTCAACCAAAAGGTTGGTGAGTTCATAGGTTTATCGTAAACAATAAAATTCAGTACTTTTGATAGATCACAAGATTAAAATGTGCATGGTACAAATGGGCCCGAATCCTATACCCACCTGTAATGTACATGCGATATCTTTTAAATACAGTACACCATTCTCGTGTACGCAAACATTTTTCATAAATCTTAGTAACTGTACACATATCTCGTGTACAAAATATAATACACATAACCTGTGTATAAAAATCATTCTCTCGATACATAACATTCACTTTGCTTTCATAGCTTGGCTTGGTAACCGACCTTAACATATAATGCGCATAAATAATTGATGTGCGCGAGGTGGTATATGAAATAGTATTATTTTTGCTACGAAATACTATTAAATACGATACAATTTTACACAAGATATTTATTTATTTATAGAATGAATATACCTAAACTTTGCTACAACACTTATAGGCAGTGTACCGAATCATACAGTAGTGTAGTTTTTAGTAAGTCCGGTTCGTTCCACAGGGATCTTAGCCAAGTTTAACGCTATATTTAAAAAAAACTATATTTGTAAAAATATAAATATATATAAGTAGTATTATTATTATAAAAGGGAGTTTTTACCATTTAATGACCGGTTTGTCGATTTTAAAACTTTAGTCGCAATTAAAACCTAATGTAAAATATTAAAAATAAATATAACTTAATTTAAAGCGTAAAATAAATAACGATAATGAAATTGAGATAAAAATGCGATAAAATAAAATTGCGATAATTAAAAAGTACGATAATTAAAAGTGCAATTAAATAAAATGATAGTAAATAAAAGTGCGATAATTAAAAGTGCAATTAAATACGAAATAAAGGAATTATGCTTATTTAAACTTCTTTAATCATGATGTTTGTCGTGTTGATTTTAGTTTATTACCATGGGTTAATTGTCCTTTGTCCTGGATTATTCAATATGTCCGTCTGATTTTTGTCCATAACAGTCCATCAGTCATAAATATAAAGTGCGAGTGTCCTCGTCAAATTATCCTTATATCCGAAGTCAAATATTCCAACTAACTGGGAACTTAAACTGTAACAAGGTCTTAATACTTTGTTTAATAATTACACCAGGATATCAACTGCGTGTAACCCAAGGTTTTAATACTTTGTTAACAATTACGCCAAGTGTCCTTGTACATAATTCACCCCTGTTTTAATAAGTCCATTAACTATTAATCCATTCCCGTGTCCGGTCAAATGAATAATTATTGGTATTTATAGATATCCCGCCCACCGTACCCGATCAAGCGTATGTGGTTATTTATAGATACGTCAAATTATAACCTTTATATTAAATTAACGAGGTATCATTAAGTTAATATAAAACCCATTAATAGCCCATAGTCTAATTTCCACAAGTGTCGTTCTTTTATCCAAACCCCAGTTATGGTACAAAGCCCAATTACCCCGTCTTAATATTTTAGCCCAATATCATGATTACTTCGGCTTAAATAAGCATAATAATAACTTAGCAGACATTAATTTAAAAAGGTTGAACATAACTTACAATGATTAATAATAGCGTAGCGTTACACGGACAGAATTTCAACTTACACCCTTACAACATTCGCTAACATACCCTTATTATTATTAAAATTAAAATTAAAATTAAAATTATAATATATATATATATATATATATATATATATATATATATATATATATATATATATATATATATATATATATATATATATATATATATATATATATATACGTGAGAGAGATAGAAGAAAAAGATGTGTTAATTTGAGCCAAAACACGCGAAATTTATAGATGTGGCCTGACTTCTGCTGCCATGCAATCGCATGGCTTTTGTGCTTCCAGGCCATGCTATCGCATGGCCTGCTTCACATGAGTTTGTTTGCATTCTGCCGACAGTTTATAAATATATATATATATATATATATATATATATATATAATATATAAATAATTTTTAGAATTATTTAAATATTATATTATATTTATGTGCATAGTTGACTTGTAATTTTTAGTCCGTTGCGTCGAGCGTTGAGAGTTGACTTTGGTCCCGGTTTCGGATTTTCGAACGTCCTTGCGTACAATTTAATATCTTGTATTTTGCATTTTGCGTCTTGTACTTTTGTAATTTCGAGACGTTTCTCATCAATAATTTGAACCACTTTGATTGTACTTTGTACTTTTGAGCTTTTTGGTTGTTTGCGTCTTCAATTCGTCGAATCTGTCTTTTGTCTTCACCTTTTATTATTTAAACGAATATCACTTGTAAATAGAACAATTGCAACTAAAAGCTTGTCTTTCTTGAGGGATAATGCTATGAAATATATGTTCGTTTTTAGCATTATCAAATATTCCCACACTTGAGCGTTGCTTGTCCTCAAGCAATATAGTCTTGAAATAAAAATACTAGAATCACTTCTTTATTCTTCACACTTTGTACATCAGTGATTTCTATACGGCGGTATGAACAATGATAGTAACGATGTGGTTTACAGTCCCACATGACTATAAAAATTTAGATCCTTTAGGAAATTGGATCTTTATGAAAACATTTGATCTTTTGAAAATTAAATCTAGCTTTTACCCTAGATAAGTTTTCCAGAATAACCCTTCACCGGTGTTTGCAAATTGTTTTTGTGGGTTTGGTGGGTTTCAGATTTGAAAATTTTAGCTCAAAACTTGCGGTTTTGTGTCACCCACTTGCTAACCTTGTATTGGGAAAGCAACACGTCCAGTATACTTGCTCCGTATATTAGCTTTCGGTAAACTACCGTCCGGTTGTAAAGGAAAGCGTTGAACAAGCAACTGTTAAGGCAATGTCCCGTGACATGCTTTTAATTATGATCTATAACGTGTCGGATGCAATTACTATCCTTTATAGGAGCAATAGTGTGACAACCCGGAAATTTCCAACCAAAGTTAAACTTTAATCTTTATATGTTTTTGACACGATAAGCAATATTTGTTAAGTTAAATTTCAAGAATTTTAAACTATGTTCATACATTCATTCAACCTCGACCAAGTTCCAACGATTCACGAACCATTAAACGAATATGATTATATATGCATATGTGTATATATTATAACTTGAAATGTAAACAAAAATATTAGATTAAATACTTTATATGATTGTATCTGTTTCAAAATATTTATCAATGGAATTAAAAGATAAGATCAAATGATTGAATTATCAGATATATTGAATTATGATTACAAGTCTCTGTTGAAAGGCCCACGTTGATTTGAGAAATCTTTCCATTTTAACAATATTCGGAAAATGGTAAAGTGATTTATAAATAAGAATAAATTGTGAATCATTGAGAACTAGACAAAGGATAGTGGAAGATTGAATCTCATAAAGACTCAATTGATCTATTTAGTTTCAAACGTACAAAAACGTTTTCAGTTTTAAAAGAACTTTATTATTAAAACGTATATAAATATCTAGAACCACTTTTGACAACTCATTACTTAACTAGTATGATAAAGATAACGATATTTATATTTTATTTTATTAAGTATATATAACGATTTAAATTAATATTATATATATTTATACGCGTATTATACGTACATAGTTTTATACTTTTACTATACTTAAACTTTACCTTTAATTTATTTTTACTTTACTTTAACTTTAATAATTCACTTTAATAATTCATACTTTAATAATTCACTTTAATAATTCATACTTTAATAATTCACTTTAATAATTCATACTTTAATAATTCATACTTTAATAATTCATATTTTAATAATTCACTTTAATAATTCATACTTTAATAATTCACTTTAATAATTCAAAAATCTATTAAAAATAGAATTCAATAGATTTCATTATTTCATAGAAACTTGAAAATATTTTTCTCTAAACTCTCTCAATCGATTTACATATATATATTTACTCCGTATTATTTCAAGATATTATTAGTATACATAAAATATTACGACGGAGTGCTGTTCGAGTGATTTCGAAGTTGTTTTTCGAGTGGGATAGGATTAAGGAAATTATGGGTTATAGCTATGGAGGTGATTGAGTATGGTTCATGGGTATGCTCGTGAGGTCAATATAGTGTTTATCATTTCCGTTGCGTCTACGTACCTTTCCTGCAATATTGAATCTCAATATTGATACGTGAGTACTCATAATTTAACTTTTACATACTAATAGTGTATCCCTGACTAGTGTTCGAGTATTTAGGATTATGCATGCTTGTACTTTTGATATTGCCCTTAGACATGTTAGGTTGAATCTTGAATTAGTTACACTTGCGGTTGAGATAAGGTATAAGATATGCATGTCCTTGGAAAGCTAGCGAAAAATTAAGAACTTTTCCTTTAGATATCGAATGGTTTCGATGAACGGATTAGAAGTTATAATCAATTGAATTTTCGATATTTTTATTAAAAAATGATTATTATTATCGTCGTTTTTATCGTCGTTCTAGTTTTATCTTATTATTATCATTATTATTATCTTTATCAATAAAAGGGATTTATCATTAAAAAATGTTATTTTTATTTTATTTTATTATTACTATCGTTATTATCGTTAAAGTTATAATTAGTATTATTATTATTATCCAATTATTATTATTATTATTATTATTATTATTATTATTATTATTATTGGTATTATTATTATTATCATTATTAATATATATCATTATTTAAAAATGGTTATTGTTATTGTTATTATTATTATTACTATATTATCATTAAGATAATTATTAGTATTATCATTAATAATGTCATAGTAACTATCATTATTAATATTAGTGTAATTAAAACAAATATTTGTAACACCTAATTATTTTGATTACTATTATTATCATTATTATGAACACGATATAAAAGACGATTAAAAGCTATTAAACGAAACGATTAGGAAATAATGGGTAAGAGTATCATGATGAAATTAAAATATTATATGATATTGATTTAGATAAAATTATCATTCTTATTATTTTTATCATTACTATTATTATTAAAAGTATCGTTAGTATTAAAACTATCATTTTAACAAAAATTATCATTTTAATAGAAATGTCATTGTTACTATAAAATATCATTATTATTATTATTTTAAATAGAATTATTATTTTAAAGATAATATTAAAAATTATTGTAAATATTAAAGTTATCATAATTAGAATTATCGTTTTATCATAATGTCATCTTGGTAATTATAAATATTGATATTTTTATAATAATAATTATTATTACAAAATAATACAACTTTTAATTACTAACATTATAGATATTATTTTATCAAATAAATATGTGATACAAACATATTTTACTATGTGTAATAACTTACTTTAATAATACCTATCATATTATCTTTATGATATTAAATGAACCCTATAAATTTTATTACTTAATATATATAAAAGTATATTTTATTATATAAATTTAATATAAAACTTTATTTATTAATAAATAAATTATATTATTTACTCTATTAAATCTTTTAAAAATATTTAAAAATATAAAACGACGATATTTAAACTATATATTAATCATGTATAGATTTTTGGAAATTATTTTGAGTCAAATTTACTTTTGTTGACTTTTACATATTAGTCTCGAGCATTAGGATTGTGGTACACTATGACTTGACCTAATTTGTTAGACTAATATTGACCAACACATAAATATATATAATTAATTTAGGTTCGTGAATTCGAGGCCAACCTTGCACTTGTTCAATGACGTTATATGTATTTTTACTACGAAATACAGTATGGTGAGTTTCATTTGCTCCCTTTTTAAATGCTTTTGCAATATATATTTTTGGGACTGAGAATACATGCGCCGCTTTATAAATGTTTGACGATATAGACACAAGTAATTGAAACTACATTCTATGGTTGAATTATCGAAATCGAATATGCCCCTTTTTATTAAAGTCTGGTAATCTAAGAATTAGGGAACAGACACCCTAATTGATGCGAATCCTAAAGATAGATCTATTGGGCCTAACAAACCCCATCCAAAGTACCGGATGCTTTAGTACTTCGAAATGTATATCATGTCCGAAGGAGGATCCCGGAATGATAGGGGATATTCTTATATGTATCTAGTTAATGTCGGTTACCAGGTGTTCACCATATGAATGATTATTTTTGTCTCTATGCATGGGACGTATATTTATGAGAACTGGAAATGAAATTCTTGTGGTCTATTAAAATGATAGAAATAAATGATTATGATAAACTAATGAACTCACCAACCTTTTGGTTGACACTTTAAAGCATGTTTATTCTCAGATGTTAAAGAAATCTTCCGCTATGCATTTGCTCATTTTAAAGATATTACTTGGAGTCTTTCATAGCATATTTCGAAGAACGTTGCATTCGAGTCATTGAGTTCATCAAAGATTATTAATAAATCAATTTATAGTTGGATAGTGGATATTATGAAATGGTATGCATGCCTGTCAATTTTTGATGTAAAGAAAGATTGTCTTTTAAAAACGAATGCAATGTTTGTATAATGTATCATATAGAGGTCAAATACCTCGCAATGTAATCAACTATTGTGAATCATTTATAATGTATATGAACGGGTCCTTTCAGTTGGTATCAGAGCAGTGGTCTTAGCGAACCAGGTCTGCATTAGTGTGTCTAACTGATAAGTCGATAGGATGCATTAGTGAGTCTGGACTTCGACCGTGTCTGCATGTCAAAAGTTTTGCTTATCATTTTATGTCGAATATTAACTACTTATCATCCTCAGGAAATTGCATGCTTATCATTTTTAGTCTAAGACACGTCTTGCTGCATTGATTGCATGAATAGTGTATAGACAAAAATTCATATCTTAGCATATCTGCTAAATCGTAACTTATCGTATCTGTTACTTTAAACTTTGCCTGACATATCCCGCAAAGTCCTCCGTAATCTACGAAATCTTTTGATCTATATATATATATATATATATATATATATATATATATATATATATATATATATATATATATATATATATATATATATATATATATATATATATATATATATTCTATGTAATTAGAATACCATCCGTTAGCTAAAATCATTTCATATCAAAAAAAAAAAAAAAATCCTTTATCCAATCGTACGAAATGGAATTCGTCATCAGTTCAAGTCACTCAGATTCCGAAATGGAATCCCATTCAAGCTCCGAAAGCAGTGTGACCGGAATAGATCAACCAATCAGTCATTACCTATTCTGGATGAATTGGGGATGAGTTCGTAGCCTCCTCAATCATTGGAGACAAGAAGAAGGTGATCCCTTCCATCCACCACATTGCCCTCTTAACGAAGAACCTGAAGCACTTACCGACGAACCTGTTCGAAATACCATGTTCTCGCTCATTTCCAGAGTATATCGTCACGATTATATATTACATCAAATTTTAGATTTTATTTATTCGCTCGTCCGAACCGACAATCACCCAGGTGTAATAGAAGAAGTCAACGAGCTTCGCGCTCAGGTAGTGGCTTTGGAGAATATGGTGCAGAGATTACAAACACCAGCAGCAGCATCAGCAGCATAACCAGTACCACCATCATCAACGCCAACAGTACCATTACCACCTCCAACCACAACCGCGTCGTAAACCTCAACTTCACAATCTGTCCCACGAGCATCAACGTCATACGCACCATAGATACCAAGGAGTACCAACAACAATAACTGACGAAGTATTAATTCATAACTTCATTGGAGAAACATTCCGCGGAGATTATGTAATCTCTAAAGTCTTAGAGATTATCTAATCTAGCCCTAACCATAAATCAGTTAAGCGAACCAAAATGATAGAAGGAAGAGTAGAAACCCTGACAAAAATGGTGTGTGATTAACAAGCTAAACTTGCTTTACCAACAGCATCAACAGTACCGTCAGCATTACCAGCATCGTCAGTACAGTCAACATCCGAATCAACAACACCGATAACATCACAAACTCCGTCAGTTCAAGAATCACAGTGGACATCATTACGAATCAATAACGTGTATATTGTATCAACGAGTTATGAAGAATTAACTCATTCCCTCTGAAGAAATTATATGTATATTATATATATATATATATATATATATATATATATATATATATATATATATATATTTTGAAATAAATCTTTCCGTGCTAAGCTATTGTGTGTGAATCTTAACTACTCGGTTAATTCATATTACAAATATGCAATAATGTACGTTCTTCGGCCGCAACTTAACCAGCGTTAACTACAATCTCTGTTGCAATTCAACAAATTCCAATTCATAATAAATCAAATATATATTTGATTTTACACTTTCATCATCGATGTACCCGAAACTTTTCAGATAACATCATTCGTACTTTGCGAAATTCACAAGAATTTCACGAACCGAACATCATACATCAACAAATAACGAAGTATTGATTCATAATTTCAATGTCATTAAAGAAATACTGCGTAAAAGTTATGTACTTTTTAAAGCCTTTAGGGATTATTCAATTCTAGTTTCAACCGTAAATCAAATGAGTTTAATTTAACATTAACTCATTAAATCTATGTTACATCTGAAGAAAATATACATATATATATATATATATATATATATATATATATATATATATATATATATATATATATATATTTTCATAAAGACTGTAATAAAATTCTTTTGTACAAAATATTAATTGTGAAATTTTTTTTTAACGGGTAGGTAATACCTGAGAGATATATAAATTCACAAATAATATGTTACATTCTTCGAATCTGATTCAGTAAATCATCCATTATACTCCCTACTTTCACAACAATATACATTATTTTATAGAAATTAAAACAACCATACTCATTCAAAATTTAATTACATATTCTGATTTTGAAATCTCAAAATTCAACTCGAGATATGACCAAAATCATCACTCTTAGATCCTTACATCTTTCACAAGCTATATTTTGACTTCAAAACTGTGTTAGAACATCAAATGTATGTTAACGATTACAATCTGTGTTCAAACCATTCGAAAATTTCTGAAGACACTTCGAATGATGAGCAATCGAGATGATGATCCAACCACATGTTACCCACAGTTATGTACCCGAAAAAAAAAACTCTTGAAACCAAAGTAAAAGTTTAAACAACGTATCCGCGTCAGATTCTTTGGCATTTATTAACAAAAATAACTTTGCGACTCCTATTCAAAGTAGCCAGTTTTGTCACAGCTCCAGCAAGTCAACTTCGACTTTTCAGTCAGACTAACTTGATTATAACCTTGAGATATACACCATCGTTACCAGGGAACCTTTTACATTCCACCACATTATTAGCAGATGTACCAACAACTTCATTACCCTTTGACTTTAGCCTCTCCAAAAAGTCATTATAATTATTTATGGAAACCCCATCATTTACTTATTCACATCTTATAATGAGAATTGCCATACGAATCATTGGGAATTAGCAATCAGTATTTTGAAATCTCGCAGCATGTCTACGCCAACAGTTATATGTGTATATATAACGTCTATCTTCTGGACTTAATTTGAATGTGAAGTTTCTGAAAAACACTCCGAACTACGAATTGGTTCTCCGAAAATGGAAAAAAAAATGCTGATGCAGCAAAAACTATAAACGACTTTAAACGGTAAAAGCTGGATGATAATGATGAAGTGTGCTGGCAAAGCGCAGAAAAAGAGAAGTTTTGGAACTGGAAAACGGATTGAGCAAAGTAGGAAGGAGGCTGTGGACAAATTACAAAGACTGAACCTGACTTCAAAGGATCCAAATGATTCAGTACCTACCGAAGTCATTAACGAATACCTTGCTCCTGACTCTAAACCCCTGCGGACAATATTCTTCATCATCCTCTGATATTAGAAATTCCAAAATATCATCATATCTTTCATTATAAATATCCTCCATATTTCTGAAGATATTTTCTTAATTTTTCTTATTTGAAATCATTTACCTCTTCTTATTTGAAATCATATACCTCTTCGCGCTATCTGTATTACATCATAAAAGAAACTATTTTAGTTTCTAAATTCTGAAACATTCAAGTTTAAAATAGGAATATTTTGAAGTAGTGTTGGGAACTGAAGCATGAATTAGTATAATATAATGACACTTGATCAACGTGATTATATTACAGTAAGTCATGCTGAGTTTCTAAATGGAACGTGATGATTCACAGATCATAACATCATCATGTGCCATGTTATACGACTCTTGTATTCTATTTAACCTCTAAAATATCAAGAAAATATTTCTTGATGATTCGGCCTTTTCCAAGGTACTCTAGTAATTTGACAAGTCAAGATCGTGCCATCACAATTTCCTTCCTAGAACATTAACAATGTTCATTCCGAAATTCATATCTGTGAATTCTGGACCATTACAAGCGGTGCTTAATCGCAAGAAGAAGAAACGAAAGGACAAAACTCCGAAATAGAAATTGGGATATAAATTGCAGCAAATAAAAGAGAGCATTAAATGTGAATGATAATGATTATAGAAGACAGAAGCAGAGACTTTGAAATATAAGGGAACATATAAAGCCCAACGATAAACCAGAAATTATAAACCATATATATCGATGTATATAGCAATATAAAGACACGGGAGAACTAGAAACACTATAAACCCAAGAGTATAGTAGAAGTAAATAGATTCTTCCGGCGGTAGATGAAAAAGAAGAATGACCAATATGAAAGTTAGAAGTATATCGAGAATCAGAACTGGATGGAGCATATTGATGAATACTTTAAAATATGAGTTGAGGGGGAAAGAATAGAAGGAGATGAAACATGACTAGGAACTTAGAAATCAACAGATTTAACTCACACAATAACAGAATAAGTGAATCAAACCCTATAGTGAATAGGTTAAGTTTTTTTTATTAATTTAGTCAAACCACAACTAAATCAAGTGTGATTAGATCAACACCTAGAGCTATTATTCACCACCTGGGTGATTTGGACTGAGAGAGAATCGGAGGAGCTCACTAGATATGAGTGTGTGTAACAAATGAGAGGCTTAACCTAAAATGAAGAACATAAGACTTTATATACCTCTGCTGTTGACTCACCCATACGATTCATTCATCACACGTACGAGTTAGCTTCATCAGCCGTACGGGTGATCACTCACTCGTGTCTTCTCATTTAGGTTGTAATTGTGACTTAGCTCAGCATCAACCGTGCGTATGAGCCTGTCAGCCGTACTAGTGAGGCTTCACTCGCACGTCTGACTAAGTCTAACATAATCAAACATCTAAATCTCATTCCTGCAGTTCCTGTAACCACATACAAACACGGATAGGATAATAACGAGCAATCATGGTGGCCTGTAAACTGTTGTACCTGCAATGGACGTGGGTAGATGTCTAGGGACTTGCATAAAATGCATCAACAGAAGGTGTGAGTTGTAAGGAAACGAAGGAGGTGAATTTATAAGAAAATCTCCGACAGAACAATTAAAATGGACGATCTCATTTAAAGCGGATCCTAATTCCCTTGATTACCGGAGAGTCAAATCTTATTAAGAAGATTTTCTTCAAATCCCTTGAAATCTGGGAATCAATCATATCTACGTCAAATGATAAGATGAATCTACACTTACTCATTTCACTCTTCTATGTTAGCTTCATTCGTACTCTTCATATAAATGGATTGTTTATCCAAATTATTCGCTGATGATAGAACTCTAATTTTCAGCCCGTATGCATCATGAAAACATACTTATTATCATTCACGACCTTTTCAAGCAAATTTCGGGACGAAATTTCTTTAACGGGTAGGTACTGTGACAACCCGGAAATTTCCAACCAAATTTAAACTTTAATCTTTATATGTTTCCGACACGATAAGCAATATTTGTTAAGTTAAATTTCAAGAATTTTAAACTATGTTCATACATTCATTCAACCTCGACCAAGTTCCAACGATTCACGAACCATTAAACGAATATGATTATATATGCATATGTGTATATATTATAACTTGAAATGTAAACAAAAATATTAGATTAAATACTTTATATGATTGTATCTGTTTCAAAATATTTATCAATGGAATTAGAAGATAAGATCAAATGATTGAATTATTAGATATATTGAATTATGATTACAAGTCTCTGTTGAAAGGCCCACGTTGATTTGAGAAATCTTTCCATTTTAACAATATTCGGAAAATGGTAAAGTGATTTATAAATAAGAATAAATTGTGAATCATTGAGAACTAGACAAAGGATAGTGGAAGATTGAATCTCATAAAGACTCAATTGATCTATTTAGTTTCAAACGTACAAAAACGTTTTCAGTTTTAAAAGAACTTTATTATTAAAACGTATATAAATATCTAGAACCACTTTTGACAACTCATTACTTAACTAGTATGATAAAGATAACGATATTTATATTTTATTTTATTAAGTATATATAACGATTTAAATTAATATTATATATATTTATACGCGTATTATACGTACATAGTTTTATACTTTTACTATACTTAAACTTTACCTTTACTTTATTTTTACTTTACTTTAACTTTAATAATTCACTTTAATAATTCATACTTTAATAATTCACTTTAATAATTATACTTTAATAATTCACTTTAATAATTCATACTTTAATAATTTACTTTAATAATTCATACTTTAATAATTCACTTTAATAATTCATACTTTAATAATTCACTTTAATAATTCAAAAATCTATTAAAAATAGAATTCAATAGATTTCATTATTTCATAGAAACTTGAAAATATTTTTCTCTAAACTCTCTCAATCGATTTACATATATATATTTACTCCGTATTATTTCAAGATATTATTAGTATACATAAAATATTACGACAGAGTGCTGTCCGAGTGATTTCGAAGTTGTTTTTCGAGTGGGATAGGATTAAGGAAATTATGGGTTATAGCTATGGAGGTGATTGAGTATGGTTCATGGGTATGCTTGTGAGGTCAATATAGTGTTTATCATTTCCGTTGCGTCTACGTACCTTTCCTGCAATATTGAATCTCAATATTGATACGTGAGTACTCATAATTTAACTTTTACATACTAATAGTGTATCCCTGACTAGTGCTCGAGTATTTAGGATTATGCATGCTTGTACTTTTGATATTGCCCTTAGACATGTTAGGTTGAATCTTGAATTAGTTACACTTGCGGTTGAGATAAGGTATAAGATATGCATGTCCTTGGAAAGCTAGCGAAAAATTAAGAACTTTTCCTTTAGATATCGAATGGTTTCGATGAACGGATTAGAAGTTATAATCAATTGAATTTTCGATATTTTTATTAAAAAATGATTATTATTATCGTCGTTTTTATCGTCGTTCTAGTTTTATCTTATTATTATCATTATTATTATCTTTATCAATAAAAGGGATTTATCATTAAAAAATGTTATTTTTATTTTATTTTATTATTACTATCGTTATTATCGTTAAAGTTATAATTAGTATTATTATTATTATCCAATTATTATTATTATTATTATTATTATTATTATTATTATTATTATTATTGGTATTATTATTATTATTATTATTATTATCATTATTAATATATATCATTATTTAAAAATGGTTATTGTTATTGTTATTATTATTATTACTATATTATCATTAAGATAATTATTAGTATTATCGTTAATAATGTCATAGTAACTATCATTATTAATATTAGTGTAATTAAAACAAATATTTGTAACACCTAATTATTTTGATTACTATTATTATCATTATTATGAACACGATATAAAAGACGATTAAAAGCTATTAAACGAAACGATTAGGAAATAATGGGTAAGAGTATCATGATGAAATTAAAATATTATATGATATTGATTTAGATAAAATTATCATTCTTATTATTTTTATCATTACTATTATTATTAAAAGTATCGTTAGTATTAAAACTATCATTTTAACAAAAGTTATCATTTTAATAGAAATGTCATTGTTACTATAAAATATCATTATTATTATTATTTTAAATAGAATTATTATTTTAAAGATAATATTAAAAATTATTGTAAATATTAAAGTTATCATAATTAAAATTATCGTTTTATCATAATGTCATCTTGGTAATTATAAATATTGATATTTTTATAATAATAATTATTATTACAAAATAATACAACTTTTAATTACTAACATTATAGATATTATTTTATCAAATAAATATGTGATACAAACATATTTTACTATGTGTAATAACTTACTTTAATAATACCTATCATATTATCTTTATGATATTAAATGAACCCTATAAATTTTATTACTTAATATATATAAAAGTATATTTTATTATATAAATTTAATATAAAACTTTTTTATTAATAAATAAATTATATTATTTACTCTATTAAATCTTTTAAAAATATTTAAAAATATAAAACGACGATATTTAAACTATATATTAATCATGTATAGATTTTTGGAAATTATTTTGAGTCAAATTTACTTTTGTTGACTTTTACATATTAGTCTCGAGCATTAGGATTGTGGTACACTATGACTTGACCTAATTTGTTAGACTAATATTGACCAACACATAAATATATATAATTAATTTAGGTTCGTGAATTCGAGGCCAACCTTGCACTTGTTCAATGACGTTATATGTATTTTTACTACGAAATACAGTATGGTGAGTTTCATTTGCTCCCTTTTTAAATGCTTTTGCAATATATATTTTTGGGACTGAGAATACATGCGCCGCTTTATAAATGTTTGATGATATAGACACAAGTAATTGAAACTACATTCTATGGTTGAATTATCGAAATCGAATATGCCCCTTTTTATTAAAGTCTGGTAATCTAAGAATTAGGGAACAGACACCCTAATTGACGCGAATCCTAAAGATAGATCTATTGGGCCTAACAAACCCCATCCAAAGTACCGGATGCTTTAGTACTTCGAAATGTATATCATGTCCGAAGGAGGATCCCGTAATGATAGGGGATATTCTTATATGTATCTAGTTAATGTCGGTTACCAGGTGTTCACCATATGAATGATTATTTTTGTCTCTATGCATGGGACGTATATTTATGAGAACTGGAAATGAAATTCTTGTGGTCTATTAAAATGATAGAAATAAATGATTATGATAAACTAATGAACTCACCAACCTTTTGGTTGACACTTTAAAGCATGTTTATTCTCAGGTGTTAAAGAAATCTTCCGCTGTGCATTTGCTCATTTTAAAGATATTACTTGGAGTCTTTCATAGCATATTTCGAAGAACGTTGCATTCGAGTCATTGAGTTCATCAAAGATTATTAATAAATCAATTTATAGTTGGATAGTGGATATTATGAAATGGTATGCATGCCTGTCAATTTTCGATGTAAAGAAAGATTGTCTTTTAAAAACGAATGCAATGTTTGTATAATGTATCATATAGAGGTCAAATACCTCGCAATGTAATCAACTATTGTGAATCGTTTATAATGTATATGAACGGGTCCTTTCAAATAGTAAAGATCACCCTTTAGTTTTTCGGTCTGGCACAAGGTCCTGTCTTTGACCATGCTATGCAACCACCGTTCTTACGGTTGACACCCGATTTGGTTCAGGTGACCTAATGAATTCCAGGTGAATTCCTAGGATTTTACGTTCAATGGTAGTGAACGCATTAAAAATGAGTTTTCAGAAAACAAATCGGTTTATAATTTTGATCAAAATATTTTCTTGTTCAAGCTAGAGTTTAGATATCATTGAATTCCATGAGTTTGTAATTCTCAATCTTTAAGGTCAATCTTAAGGATTGAGTATTATCAGTCTTAAAAGCTGATTTTTGATCTTTTAAGGAGATTATCCTTTCTGGGGGTCTGATTCATTAGTCTTATCAAGCTATTTTGCACAGCGCCCTCCCCATTTTACGAGACAGATCCTCTCATGGTTAGGATAAGTCTGACCACTTGGCGACCCTGTTTGATGCTGAGGTCCGTGTATTTCCTGCTGATTTTAGAGATGACTTTTCTAGATTTTTCGTCAACCTACAGCTGGTCTGGACGACAACTTCATGACCTAAATCAAGAAGCGCGTGTCTTTTTCGGAAGATTTTACTTCCTTTTAATGATGGAATTGATTCATCGTGTAGATCCATCTTTCTTTCATCTTTATTACAATAAACCGGGTAAAACGATTAATTTTTGTACAAAAATATGTGATATATGTTTTAAAAAACTTGGTAAATTTTTCCCACACTTGGCTTTTATTTTCCTTTATTTGTCTTTTTATTGTCATCTATTCCATTTTAAATGAATTCTAACATTTTAGGTTGTTTCTCAATTTATGTCCTTTTCGAGGTAACAATTATTTCGGTGTTAACACCTAGTTTTATCGTTCATAAATATGTATAAACATGATTTTGAGTTCATTTAATTGAAAATTTTGAAAAATTTTACTAAAATTTGGTAGTCAGTATATAAGACTAGGGCTGTTCTTTATTATCAGAGAGCACTAGATTCTAATACAACTACTGCGTTACTAGTATTTTTAATGGTAACCAAGTGTTTAAATTTAAAATTTTAAAAATCCGAAAGAATTTAACCCCTTCCCACACTTAAGATCTTGCAATGCCCTTTTTTGCAAGAAATCAGTAACAATTTAAATTATTGAGGGTGATTAGCGTAGAAAAATGATTAAATTTTACCAAAGTTTCCAAACATATTGGCTTTTGTTTGTTGAATGATAAATGGTGCACCTCATTTGTTCATTCCGTCTTGTTGTTACATCACATTTGTTTTTCGTTTTGTCGTCAAAATTAGTAGCTTTTGCTGAACTTAATGCCAGTCTTTGAAAATGCGCTGTTTTACCCTGTTGTGTACAATTGACAATATACATACATACAAATATAAACATGCATGGTAATTTGAAATGGGACTTTAAATCCCACTTTCAAATCAAATATGAAATATTAGTACAACATAATAGAAATATTAAACTTACAAAAAAGTATCAAAATATAATGTGTTTAAACATAAATAAATAGAAATAATAAAAAAACATATAGAAATCACCAACAGGAACTATATCAATCTGGATAGGGGTTCCAGTTCATGTCGTCGGTCGGGTTCCATGGTTGGTGATAGGTGTACTGGTAGGCCTGGTTAGGGTCGTAGAGAGTATATGGTGGTTTCATCTCGGGCTGGTGTGGAGGATAGTAAGCGGGTCGGGTTGGGACGTAGTGATCCTGAGGTGACAACCGGCTTATAATCTGACGCCGATGATAGTCCCATCTATCATGCTGTCATTGCCTGGAATGCTCGTAATCATTCCGGGCTTGCCACTGCTCCATCCGACTAAATCTCTCCTCGTTTATCATTTCTACCTCATCTACACGCTGGTAGACGTCAGTCATAGCCTCCCTAATGACATCCCTAATGTCATCCGCTTCCTCCATTTCCTCATCTGAACCTCTCTCTACCTGAGGATGACTACCTTCATAGGGTACTGCCTGGTTGCGTCCGCTCTTTAATACCTTAGCACCCTGATAGACCTTCAATCCTAAAGGCTCAACCTATTCCCTACATACCAAAAGTGGATCCCCTTGGTCCCTATGTACACCTAAATACTCTCCAATGAGAGTAACAAAAATACCTCCGCCTATTATTCCCCCTTCCTGTATTCCTTCCACCATCTTAGACAAATAAAAACCAACACAGTAAGGGATATTAGCAAAGCCTCTTGGGTCTCGAATACACTTTAGGTAAAATAAATCATGTAAGGTCATTTTCTCCTTATTGTGACCTCTCTGTGTAATCGAGTTAGCCAGAAATCTATGAATTATACGAAGCTCAGCTCTGTTAATATGTAAGTAGGTATGTATTCCTGCCCGCCCAAAAACATTATAATCTGACATACGCCTCCAGACGGCGTTAGCATCAAAATTCCTATCTACCCTTTCACCACGATAAATCAAATTCATACAATCGGGTAGTAGTAATTCACCAGGAGTATATATCTGCAAAGCCCTGGCCATGTCCAGCATGGACATCCTGTACATCCTACGGCCAAGTATAAATCTAAGAAAACTTCTATCATCTAATATATCTACATCCGCATTTAACGAAATAGTACTCAAAAGCTCAACACACCATTCCTTATATACAGGCCTACGAATGGTGAATAGACGTTCCCAATCGGGAAAAGAAGAACTGCCATACCTTTGGATCAGATGCTCACTAAATGAGTTAACTAGTTGGACCCTTTCTAAAGGCTCCTAATCGATTACCCTTGGCACATCTACATTTTTCGGTACCAGTTTGAATTTATTACTTTGATATGTTGGGTAATCTCTCCAGCTTCTATCGAATCTCAGATTAGGATGCAACGTGTGTTCAGGAATCGTTGGGTATTCTACTGGCGGATGCATCGGAAATACTATAAAAGCATCAACAAATTAAAGCGGATCATAATAAGGTACGTGTTGATCAAGTTGATGTTGTTGTTCTTGTTGTGGTTCTTGTTCGAGTTCTGGCTCGTATTGCAATTCTGGCTCAGGTTCCGGTTGTGGTTGTCTAGATGATGATGATGCACCTCCAGTTTCAGTATATTTCTGCAAAACACATTAAACACAAAATTTGTGCATCCAAATATGCATTAGTGTTAACAAAATAACAACTTAAAACAATCACAATGACATGTTTAATCTATACTAAACTTATGCTCATTTTCATATTTTTATTAAAATCTACACTTTTTCAAATAAGCATATCTGAAAATGTATACAAAGTTCATAAGCATTTAACTCAAATAACATGTCAAAATAGCCATTACTAGCAATTAAACAAGTTTCAAATGGCATTTACATCAATTTAATCAAGTTCATGAATTTTAGACTTAAAAAGTCCACTTTAATTCTCAAAAATCATGTTTAGGATCAAATTTTGGATCATTTAGCTACCTAAACATGTTACACTACTTAATTTAGTAATAATTCATGATAAAAATCGGCCATAACCTGTTTATATCAAAAAGCCCCAAATTGCTCAAGAACACAAACCCTAGATTTCTAAAAATTTTGAAGTTTTTGGCTTCAAATCATGTTAAATAGCATCAATCTAGGTTATACATGCATAATATACTAACAATTTAACTCTAATTACACTAGAAATTAACAAAATCAAATTAGGTAAAATATTGGTAATTATCACAAAAACTAGGAAATTTTAGAGTTTAGGGGTGTAATTTTTACCTTCTTGTTGAAAAATCCGAATCTAGGCATGATTAGAGCGGATTGTAGGATAAAATTTGGTTGAATTTGGTGAAAAAATGGTGATTTTAGGGTGATATGTGTGTGTATGTTCGTATGTGTGTGTGGTGGTGAAATGGGACAGAGAACCAGCTCGTTGGTTCTTTTGTTCCTGACCTGATTTTTGCCTCCATGCGATCGCATGGAGGTATAGTGAAAATCCCATGTGATCGCATGGGTCTGGGTTTTTTTTTTTTTTTTTTTTTTTATATAAAAACCTTTACTAATAAAACATAAATCAATAAATTTTAAAAATTTTGTTTCTTTTTAGGAGCGAGGGCGTTTTGGATCGTTGTCCTAGTTCGTCCCTCGACAAAATTTTAAAATTTGTCAATTTTAAGCGCGATTTTAAAAGTAAAGATTTTTGAGTTTTTTTAAATATTTTTGGCATACTTTAATTCAATAAGATTAAAAATAATGATAATAAAAGTTCTCGTCCCTCCCTTGGGTAGAGCAATTTCGGTTCAACGACCTAGTTTTCAACTTACGATGAATTTTAAAAATCATATTTTTAACTTAATGAAATAAAGTAAATTTTTGTTTTTAAAATCACACCAAACTTTAATTTAAAATGCATAAAATTAAAAATTCATTTTATTAAAAATTCACACCAAACTTATATTATATTTTTGTTTTTAAACATACAAACTTATATTAAAAATATTCATTTTTTTCAAATATTTACAAACTTAAATATATTGATTTAAAAAATTTACAATAATAATTTAATATAAATTTTAAAAACAAAGTAAAAATAAAATATAATTAAAAATCTTTTTGGTCTTTTATCCCACTTTAATCAATCAAATATTATCAAAAATATACGCCCCTCTTTTCGGTAAAGTAATTTCGGCTATATTACCTAGTTTTACTCCTGACGAATTTTTGAAATATTTTAGGTTGATTGATTAAAGATATTTATACCTTAAGAATAAATGGTAAATTTCGCAGTGATGTAATAAATTTTTGTATGATATCAATAATTTCGATTACGCATACCTAATTTTATTGAATACTAATTTAATAATTTATAGCGAACAATTTAGCGTTTATTATCAAAAGGTTAAAAGCAATAAAATAAAAATAAAAAAAAACTGTACATACTTACCTATGAGAAAGAATTCTCAGAGACCTGCTTTAGCCGACTCATAGGAGAGTCGTGTGATTTGGTTCTCCATAGCTACTGATGTTATGCGAGGTGGTGTATACAAAATAGTAGTAATTTTTGCTAGGAAATACTATTAAATACGATACAATTTACACAAGTTATTTATTTATTTATAGAGTGGATATACCTAAACCTTGCTACAACACTTATAGGCAGTGTACCTAATCGTACAGTAGTGTAGTTTTTAGTAATTCCGGTTCGTTCCACAGGGATCTTTTTAGCCAAGCATAACGCTATATTTTTTAAAACTATATTTGTAAAAATACAAAAATATATATAAGTAATATTATTATTATAAAAGGGGGTTTTTACCGTTTAATGACCAGTTTGTCGATCTTAAAACTTTAGTCGCAGTTAAAACCTAATGTAAAATATTAAAAATAAATATAACTTAATTTAAAGCGTAAAGTAAATAACAATAATGAAATTGCGATAAATAAAAGTGCGATAAAATAAATTTGCGATAATTAAAAAGTACGATAATTAAAAGTGCAATTAAATAAAATGGCAGTAAATAAAAGTGCGATAATTAAAAGTGCAATTAAATATGAAATAAAGGAATTATGCTTATTTAAACTTCCGTAATCATGATGTTTGACGTGTTGATTTTAGTTTATTCCCATGTGTTAATTGTCCTTTGTCCTGGATTATTTAATATGTCCGTCTGGTTTTTGTCCATAACAGTCCATCAGTCATAATGTAACATCCTCAAGTGGGCCTAGATGTAAGATTACTAGAATGCCCTTAAGTTAGTGTAGTGTTATTATATGCTTTTATTTTTATTTAATGTTTGGTATTATTTAATGATGAGGTTAGGACCAGTTTCTGATAAGGGTCACAGAACAGGTTTGTTTATTTAATTTGGACTTCGTTTGGGTTGCCAAATGATGTACGAAAGATATCAGATAACTGGTAAATACCCGTGTGTCACACAGTGTGGGATTTTAACCCACTTTTGATGCCTTATGCAGTGCATTTCTTGCACTTTCCATACCCTTCCCAAATATTACCCCGTACCTAAATTCTTCCCCTTTGAAACCCTAATTGCTAAAACTAGTTCTTGAGCTCAAATTGTTCTTGGAATCGTGTTCTTTGTTGTCTACTGATTCTAGCAAGGTAAGACACATGTGTTTTTGTGTTCAATTCGTGGTTAAATTCATAGTTTTGTGTAAGTTTTGTAAAAAGCTTGATTTTGTGTCAAAACCCATGAATTTGATGTTGTTATAGTCCAAACTTTGTGGGTTTATAGTCTATAACATGTAGTGATTGAGTTGTGGTAAGTTTTGGTGTCTAAAATGAGCTCTAGATCGAGTTTTGGCGATTTTAGCTTGAAGTCCGTAACTTGTGTTCAGCTTTTGAAGAAGATGAACACAGTCGGCCGACTGTCGGTTGACAGTCGACCGACTGAGGGTTGAACCGGCCGATTAATGAAGACAACCGACCGACTGAGATTTACATTCGGCCGATTGATGTAATACCAAGTGAGTCGACCGACTGAGAGGGTCAGTCGACCGATTGTGTAGACAGTCGACCGACTGTCAGTGTCAGTCGACCGACTGAGTATCCAGGGCAGAATATTTTACCTAAGTGTTGATTTTTAGCCGTTATGCTGCCCGTTTATATTTTGATGTTTTTTTGAAAGTGCATAAGTGTTAAGGAGAAAATTTTTAGCGGACAGTTTTCTGACAAAATTTTCTGTATTGTGTTATTTGGTGTTTATGGACATAAACTAACTCGTGTATATGTATTTCTCAGGAGAAAAGGAGAAAGAGAAGGTTCAGTGATTAGATAGCTGAACACCTTCTCGTTTGCTGGTAATCGGTGAGTGGGACTAACTGGAGTATATAGTATATAGTAGCATGTTATATTATGACTGCCATGCTTGTTAGATATACTTATTGTTGTGGATAGTTGGTACATTGTGATGACTGCATGTTGGTTGATGCTTGTCTGCTGGAGCCCAGTACGTCCCTATTGTGTGGTGGCCTCGGTAGGAGAGATTAACCTGCGGGTTGGGTTCCTCATGTGGTGGCCTAGACAGCCGTGGTGTATATATATGTGAATGACGCGTCCGTCGCGTGTGGATTATGTATATACATACGGTGGTGGAGGAACTTCTGGTAAGCCCCAGTCCGATCAGCTGGTGTTTAATGGTTTGGCCGAGCCGCCAGAGTCTCTGTAGACGGCACTTGGGTGATGTTTGTGTGTTAGACTAAGTGACATGATTAGTATAACACTTATGTATACTATGGCCTGTAGTTAGTCGTACTCACTTAGCTTCGTGCTAATTCCCCTCCATCTCCTCCCTGCAGGTTGTTAGCTTTTGTAGATAGTGCTTTTGGGAGAAGACGGGCATGATGATGTTATGTTTGACAGGGTTAACTCTGATGTGGTCTTTTAGAATATGAACCGTGTACCTTTAAAAACAGAATGTATTTACGTCTCTTCCTATTAATATGTAAATTGTTTTAATGACACGTGACATCAGTTTGTACAAATGTTGATATCGTAATTAATTAATATTATGCTTCCGCCACGTATAAAAAAAAATAGCGGTGTCACAAGTTGGTATCAGAGCTGAGTTTGGCAGCATGTGCATTGTGATCTACATGTCATGTTCCCAAACTTAGAAGAGTCATGTCAAACATAACATGCTGGGGATGGGTTAAGTGAGTATTAGGACAGGTTATGTGTTAGTTGTTAGTACTAACAGAGTTTATACTAAGCTTTGGTGTGAGTGTTGTGGTAGTGCAGTAATGGCAGATAACGAAGCTAACGGTACTGGCCCCACTGTCCCTGGAACTGGTACTTTTAGAGCCCCTGACGAAGATGGACATGTGTCTTCAGAAGAAGAAACTTCTCAAGAAGTAATAGAACTTCAAAGTCGGTTATTAGAAGCTCAAGAGAAAATCAAAGAATTAGAACAAGAACGGGCGCAATGGAACCCTAATACCACTGCGTTAAACACAACCTTTCCTCCTAACTTTTATAATCAAGTCGGTGGCAGTTCTCAGTCACAGTTTCGTCAAACCACCTATCAAAACTATCAAATGTCATTTCCGTTTAACCAGACTTTTCCTAATCAAATGATGTATCCATTTCAAGTCCATGAGACAAAAAGGAAGTGTACCTATAAACAGTTTATGGACTGCAAACCCCCTGAGTACAGTGGTCACACAAACCCTACAGCGACGCTCAATTGGTTAAGAGAAGTGGAACGAGCATTAGAAGCATGTTTCTGTGAGCCTGAATCTATGGTACTGTTTGCAAGTAGACTTCTCAAAGGTGAAGCAATGGAATGGTGGGACTCTATCACTGCATATTTACCTAAAGAACAGATAAGTCAAATTACCTGGGAACAATTTGCTGCTAAAGTTCGTGAGCAGTATTGTTCTGAGTATGAGATGGAAAGATTGAAAACCGAGTTTCTGAGTATGAAGATGACAGAAAGTATGACGATTGATGAGGTTTTCAAAGATTTCACATCGAAGTTAAGGTTTGTTCAACAGTGGGTACCGACCGAAAAGGATAAGATTCAGCATTTTATGCGGGTGATTAAGCCAGAATATAGAACAGTTGCGAGATTTGCAACCACATTGGCACAGGCTCATGAGATGGCTAAAGTGACAGAAGGTGATATAATGACAGCGAAAAGAGAAAGTTCACAAGGTGGACCTTTTGGGGGAAAATCAGAAAGTCAAACTGGTGGTCAGTGTACTCAGCAATCAAGTAAGCAATCAGGATTTCGTGGTAAGAAGTCAGGAGGGTTTAAACAGAAAAGTAAATCTGGTATGAGTGGATCGGGTTCTAGTCAGTCTGGTTGGTGTAATGTTTGTAAGTCGACTCATGCCAGTCCATGTTCTCCAATGACCCGAAGATGCTTGAGATGTGGAGTACTAGGTCATGAAACAACAACTTGTTCCTTTAAGTCCGATGTGTGTTGGATTTGTCATCAGGTAGGTCATAGATCAGCAAATTATCCATCCGCATCGAGAGCCGGTTCTGGGGCAGGGTCAGGGACGAGGTCAGCAACTTCTGGGGGATCTTCTGCTTCTACCGCCGGTCAGAAGAGAAAGAATCCTTCAACAGCAGAGGCAAGGGCGTTTCAGATGACGGTAGACACTGCAACCACTACCGATGACGTCAATATATATAACCGGTATGTTTTTGGTTAATTCCTTGCCAACTCGTGTGTTATTTGATTCAGGAGCGAATCGATCTTTTATGTCCTTAGGCTTCTGTGATAAGTTGAAGTTGCCTGTTAGAATGTTAGATGCTTCTTTGGGAATAGAAGTAGCTGATGGTAAAATGGTTCCATGCACATCATCTGTGTCTGGAATTACCATCGAAATTGACGGCCATTCCTTTCCTTTAACCTGTTTGTTGATGCCTATACCTAGCTTTGATGTAGTCATAGGCATGAATTGGTTAAGAGCTAATAGGGATAATATTAAGTGTGATAAGAAGATGATTTCTTTCCGTTTGGCCGACGGATCCCGAGTGATAGCTAGGGGAGAGCGCAGTGGATTTAACTTCCCTATGATTTCCCTAATGAAAGCTCAGAAGTCGATAACGAAAGGGTGTGATTCATTCTTAGCCTACGTGATTGATGTTAAGAAAGAGAAGAAGCAGGTGACCGATATTCCCATTGTGTCAGAATTTCTAGAAGTATTTCCAGATGATTTACCAGGATTACCTCCAGTACGTGAAGTAGAGTATAAAATTGATTTGGTTCCAGGTGCTACACCAATTGCAAAAGCTCCTTACAGATTAGCTCCATCAGAAATCCGAGAAATGATGTCTCAGATTCAGGAATTGTTAGATAAGGGTTTTATCCAACCAAGTTCTTCACCGTGGGGTGCTCCTGTGTTGTTTATGAAAAAGAAAGATGGGTCGCTTCGTATGTGTATAGATTATCGTGATTTAAACAAGAGAACAATCAAAAATAAGTATCCGTTACCAAGAATAGATGACTTATTTGATCAGTTACAGGGTGCTTCCTACTTTTCAAAGATTGATTTACGTTCAGGGTATCACCAGGTACGTGTTGCAGAGAGTGATATACCGAAAACAGCGTTTAGAACTAGATATGGTCATTATGAATTTTTAGTTATGCCATTCGGGTTAACAAACGCGCCAGCAGTGTTTATGGATTTAATGAACAGGGTGTGTCGTCAGTATCTTGACAAGTTTGTGATTGTCTTCATAGATGATATCTTGATATATTCGAAAACTGAGAAAGATCATGCTACGCATCTGAGGTTGATGTTAGAACTTTTGAAACAGGAACAATTGTACGCTAAGTTCTCCAAATGTGAATTTTGGTTGCGGGAAGTACAGTTCTTGGGTCATGTGATTTGTGAACAGGGTATTAAAGTAGATCAGTCTAAGATAGAGGCCGTAATGAATTGGAACTCACCGAAAACGCCAACAGAAATTAAGAGTTTTCTGGGTTTAGCAGGTTATTACCGCCGATTTATCAATGATTTCTCTAAAATAGCAGGTCCGTTGAATAAGTTAACTAGAAAAGATGTAGCCTTTCGATGGACTGATGAACAAGAAAAGGCTTTTCAGACTCTCAAACAGTTGTTATGTCAAGCGCCGGTTTTAGCTTTACCAGAGGAAATAGAAGATTTTGTGGTCTACTGCGATGCGTCATGTGCAGGTCTGGGTTGTGTTTTGATGCAGAGAAATAAAGTTATAGCGTATGCTTCACGACAGTTGAAGAATCATGAACGAAACTACCCTACTCACGATTTAGAGTTAACTGCAGTTGTGTTTGCTTTGAAGCTTTGGAGACATTATTTATATGGTACACATTGTGAAATCTATACAGATCATAAGAGTCTTCAATATATCTTTTCGCAGAAAGAATTAAATATGCGTCAACGTCGATGTTTAGAATTGATTAAAGACTATGATTGTGAGATTAAGTACCATCCGGGTAAAGTAAATGTGGTCGCAGATGCTCTGAGTTGCAAGAAAACCATCGAAAATGTTAGATTTATGAAAATTGAAATAGTTTCAGACTTGATTGATCGATTGAAAACCGTTCAGTTAGTAGCTTTGAATGACGAAAACCTAAAGACTGAACAAATGACTAAAAGAAAATTTGACCTATGCAATGATTCTAGAGGATTAAAAACCTATAAAGATCGAATTTGGGTGCCTATGCTTGGAGATTTGAGGGATTTAATCCTTACTGAAGCGCATAAATCGAGATTATCAGTGCATCCAGGTAGTACAAAGATGTATAAAGACTTGAAAATATTGTATTGGTGGCTGACAATGAAGACAGATGTTGCAAATTTTGTCGAAAAATGTCATATTTGTGCGCAAGTTAAGGCAGAACATCAGAAACCGTATGGATCTCTAAGACAGTTAGAAATTCCTCACTGGAAATGGGATCATATAACGATGGATTTTGTAACCAAGTTACCCCGAACCCAGAAAGGACACGACATGATCTGGGTGATTGTGGATCGTTTAACAAAGAGTGCTCACTTTTTAGCTACTCGTGAAACAGCCTCGTTGAGTGATTTGGCAGAATTGTACTTGAAAGAGATCGTTAGTCGACATGGTGTACCATTGTCTATAGTTTTCGACAGAGATACTAGGTTTGTATCGAACTTCTGGAACAGTTTACAACAAAATTTGGGTACACGTGTAAATCTGAGTACAGCATATCATCCACAGACAGACGGTTAGAGTGAACGGACAATTCAGACATTAGAAGATATGTTAAGAGCATGTGTCTTAGAATATGGTGGTTCTTGGGATTCACATCTTCCATTGATAGAGTTTGCTTACAATAATTCATATCATTCGAGTATCGGAATGCCACCGTATGAAATGTTATATGGTCGAAAATGCAGAACTCCTACGTGTTGGTTAGAAGTAGGCGAGAAACAATTTGCAGGTCCCGAGATTGTTCAGATAACTGCAGAAAAAGTTGAAATTGCACGTGAGAAATTAAAGGCAGCTAGAGATCGACAAAAGGTATATGCTGATCCGCGCAGACGTCCGGTGACATTTAATGTAGGTGATCGTGTTTATCTGAAAGTTTCACCGTGGAAGGGAGTGATCAGATTTGGTAAACGTGGTAAACTAGCTCCGAGGTTTATTGGGCCATTTCCAATCAAAGAAATTTTGAATGATCAGACTGTTGTTTTAGATCTTCCATCAGAGTTAGCAGGAATTCACAACACATTCAATGTGTGCTATCTGAGAAAGTGCAAAGTAGACGATGAAAGTCAGATTCTTCCATTGAAAGACTTGAAAGTTGATTTGACTAAGAAATTAGTGGAAGAGCCGATTAAGATAGTAGATAAGAAAGTCACCAAGTTAAGAAGGAAGCTGATTCCAATGGTGTTAGTAGAGTGGCGACACAGTTTAGGTTCCAACCTAACGTGGGAAACCGAGGAGTTAATGAGGGTGCGCTATCCCCATTTGTTTGACCTTGACCAGATTCCGAGGACGGAATCTTCTTAAGGGGGGAAGATTTGTAACATCCTCAAGTGGGCCTAGATGTAAGATTACTAGAATGCCCTTAAGTTAGTGTAGTGTTATTATATGCTTTTATTTTTATTTAATGTTTGGTATTATTTAATGATGAGGTTAGGACCAGTTTGTGACAAGGGTCACAGAACAGGTTTGTTTATTTAATTTGGACTTCGTTTGGGTTGCCAAATGATGTACGAAAGATATCAGATAACTGGTAAATACCCGTGTGTCACACAGTGTGGGATTTTAACCCACTTTTGATGCCTTATGTAGTGCATTTCTTGCACTTTCCAGATCCTTCCCAAATATTACCCCGTACCTAAATTCTTCCCCTTTGAAACCCTAATTGCTAAAACTAGTTCTTGAGCTCAAATTGTTCTTGGAATCGTGTTCTTTGTTGTCTACTGATTCTAACAAGGTAAGAAACATGTGTTTTTGTGTTTAATTCGTGGTTAAATTCATAGTTTTGTGTAAGTTTTGTAAAAAGCTTGATTTTGTGTCAAAACCCATGAATTTGATGTTGTTATAGTCCAAACTTTGTGGGTTTATAGTCTATAACATGTAGTGATTGAGTTGTGGTAAGTTTTGCTGTCAAAAATGAGCTCTAGATCGAGTTTTGGCGATTTTAGCTTGAAGTCCGTAACTTGTGTTCAGCTTCTGAAGAAGATGAACACAGTCGGCCGACTGTCGGTCGACAGTCGACCAACTGAGGGTTGAACCGGCCGATTAACGAAGACAACCGACCGACTGAGATTTACATTCGGCCGATTGATGTAATACCAAGTGAGTCGACCGACTGAGAGGGTCAGTCGACCGATTGTGTAGACAGTCGACCGACTGTCAGTGTCAGTCGACCGACTGAGTATCCAGGGCAGAATATTTTACCTAAGTGTTGATTTTTAGCCGTTATGCTGCCCGTTTGTATTTTGATGTTTTTTTGAAAGTGCATAAGTGTTAAGGAGAAAATTTTTAGCGGAAAGTTTTCTGACAAAATTTTTAGTAGAGTATATAGTATATAGTAGCATGTTATATTATGACTGCCATGCTTGTTAGATATACTTATTGTTGTGGATAGTTGGTACATTGTGATGACTGCATGTTGGTTGATGCTTGTCTGCTGGAGCCCAGTGCGTCCCTATTCTGTGGTGGCCTCGGTAGGAGAGATCAACCTGCGGGTTGGGTTCCTCATGTGGTGGCCTAGACAGCCGTGGTGTATATATATGTGAATGACGCGTCCATCGCGTGTGGATTATGTATATACATACGGTGGTGGAGGAACTTCTGGTAAGCCCCAGTCCGATCAGCTGGTGGTTAATGGTTTGGCCGAGCCGCCAGAGTCTCTGTAGACGGCACTTGGGTGATGTTTGTGTGTTAGACTAAGTGACATGATTAGTATAACACTTATGTATACTATGGCCTGTAGTTAGTCGTACTCACTTAGCTTCGTGCTAATTCCCCTCCATTTCCTCCCTGCAGGTTGTTAGCTTTTGTAGATAGTGCTTTTGGGAGAAGACGGGCATGATGATGTTATGTTTGATAGGGTTAACTCTGATGTGGTCTTTTAGAATATGAACCGTGTACCTTTAAAAACAGAATGTATTTACGTCTCTTCCTATTAATATGTAAATTGTTTTAATGACACGTGACATCGGTTTGTACAAATGTTGATATCGTAATTAATTAATATTATGCTTCCGCCACGTATAAAAAAAAATAGCGGTGTCACACATAAATATAAAGTGCAAGTGTCCTCGTCAAATTATCCTTATATCCAAAGTCAAATATTCCAACTAATTGGGGACTTAAACTGTAACAAGGTCTTAATACTTTGTTTAATAATTACACCAGGATATCGACTGCGTGTAACCCAAGGTTTTAATACTTTGTTAACAATTATGCCAAGTGTCCTTGTACATAATTCACCCCTGTTTTAATGAGTCCATAGACTATTAATCCATTCCCGTGTCCGGTTAAATGAATGATTATTAGTACTTATAAATATCCCGCCCATCGTGTCCGATCGAGTGTATATGGTTATTTATAGGTACGTCCAATTGTAAATCTTTATATTAAATTAACAAACTATCATTTAATTAAACAAATATAAAGCCCATTAATAGCCCATAGTCTAATTTCCACAAGTGTCATTCTTTTGTCCAAACCCCAATTATGGTACAAAGCCCAATTACCCAATTTTAAATATTTTAGCCCAACATCACGATTACTTCGTCTTAAATAAGCATAATAATAACTTAGCTACGAGATATTAATTTAAAAAGGTTGAACATAACTTACAATGATTAATAATAGCGTAGCGTTACACGGACAGAATTTCGACTTACACCCTTACAACATTCGCTAACATACCCTTATTATTAAAATTAAAATTAAAATTAAAATTATAATATATATATATATATATATATATATATATATATATATATATATATATATTACGAGTGAGAGATAGATAGATGGTATATGGATTCAGTCGACCAGAATGTAACACCCTAGGCAAATCCCACATCGCCCACAGACATGAGTGATCATGGGATTATAAGGTAATACTCACGCTTAAATGACACAACGCGTTTTGGGATCACATGCTGAGTAGAAGTGCGAGTACGTTGTGGTTAAGCGTGCTCGAGCGAGAGCACTACCAGGATGGGTGACCTCCTGGGAAAGTGCTTCTCGTGTGTGGTCGCCAAGAAAAAGCCGTGCGCCTGCGGCAAAGCGGACAATATTGTGGTCATGTTAAGCTGGGGTGTTACAGAATGGTATCAGAGCCACTCATGTGCCGTTGGGGGTGGTGGGGCAAACCTCATCGAGGACTATGAGTCCCTAAGGGGGTGTGAATGTAACACCCTAGGCAAATCCTACATCGCCCACAGACATGAGTGATCATGGGATTATAAGGTAATACTCACGCTTAAATGACACAACGCGTTTTGGGATCACAGGCTGAGTAGAAGTGCGAGTACGTTGTGGTTAAGCGTGCTCGGGCGAGAGCACTATCAGGATGGGTAACCTCCTGGGAAAGTGCTTCTCGTGTGTGGTCGCCAAGAAAAAGCCGTGCGCCTGCGGGCAAAGCGGACAATATTGTGGTCATGTTAAGCTGGGGTGTTACACAGAGCACGCTTTTATAGGAATGTGGCCTTGTACAATAGCGCATGCGATCGCATGGTTTTATAATTTTTTTCCGCTCACAACAGTTTGTTTGCATTCTGCCGACGGTTTATATAAATATATATAATATATAAATAATTTTAAGAATTATTTAAATATTATATTATATTTATGTGCATAGTTGACTTGTAATTTTTAGTCCGTTGCGTCGAGCGTTGAGAGTTGACTCTGGTCCCGGTTCCGGATTTTCGAGCGTCCTTGCGTACAATTTAATATCTTGTATTTTGCGTTTTGCGTCTTGTACTCTTGTAATTTTGAGACGTTTATCATCAATAATTTGAACCACTTTGATTGTATTTTGTACTTTTGAGATTTTTGGTCGTTTGCGTCTTCAATTCGTCAAATCTGTCTTTTGTCTTCACCTTTTATTATTTAAACGAATATCACTTGTAAATAGAACAATTGCAACTAAAAGCTTGTCTTTCTTGAGGAATATTTCTATGAAATATATGTTCGTTTTTAGCATTATCAAATATTCTCACACTTGAGCGTTGCTTGTCCTCAAGCAATATAGTCTTGAAATAAAAACACTAGAATCACTTCTTTATTCTTCACACTTTGTACATCAGTGATTTCTATACGGCGGTATGAACAATGGTAGTAACGATGTGGTTTACAGTCCCACTTGACTATGAAAATTTAGATCCTTTAGGAAATTGGATCTTTATGAAAAGATTTGATCTTTTGAAAATACAATCTTGCTTTTACCCTAGATAAGTTTTACAAATTACCGGGTAAAACTGATTAGTTTAGTCCAAAGCAAAAGTATCTTTTTGTTATTTGTACAAAAATATGTGATATATGTTTTTAAAAAAACTTGGTAAATTTTTCCCACACTTGGCTTTTATTTTTCCTTTATTTGCCTTTTTATTGTCCTCTATTCCATTTTAAATTAATTCTAACATTTTGAGTTGTTTCTCAATTTATGTCCTTTCCGAGGTAACAATAATTTCGATGTTTAACACCTAGTTTTATCGTTCATAAATATGTATAAATATGATTTTGAATTCATTTAATTGAAAATTTTGAAAAATTTTACTAGAATTGGGTAGTCAGTATATAAGACTAGGGCTGTTCTTTATTATCAGAGAGTACTAGATTCTAATACAACTACTGCGTTACTAGTATTTTTAATGGTAACCAAGTGTTTAAATTTAAAATTTTAAAAATCCGAAAGAATTCTAATACAACGAGATGTTGCTGGTTCGAGTCTGGTCGGATGCATTTCTTTTTAGAAACCCTTTTGAAGGTAGATTTCAATTTTAAAATTTATTATTATTATTATTATTATTATTATTATTATTATTATTATTATTATTATTATTATTATTATTATTATTATTATTATTATTATTATTATTATTATTATTAGGAATATAAATATTAGCATGATTGTTAAAATTATCATTTTTAGTAAAATTATTATTAACATCATTACTATATTATTATTACAACAAACAAATTTTTTTTTATCTATAAATAACTACAATTAATACATGTAACATAACTATATTAATATTCTTACTAATTATTTAACTAAAGTGTATAAACTAGATATACTAATTAAATTATTTTTTTTGACACCTATAATTTATTAAATATAACAAATATATCACTAATAATAATATATAAATCTGTTCGATTACAATTATATGTGTTAATATATATAGTATTGATATAGGTTCGTGAATTCGAGATCAACCCTAGACTTGTTAAATGACGTCATATGTATTTTTACTACAAAATACATTATAGTGAGTTTCATTTGATTCCCTTTTACTCTTTACATTTTTGGGCTGAGAATACATGCAAATTCTTTATTAACTGTTTTACAATATTTATATGCGTGAGTTTAATTACTCCCTTTTTAAATGCTTTTGAAATATATATTTTTGGGACTGAGAATGCATGCGCTTTTATAAATGTTTTACGAAATAGACACAAGTAATCGAAACTGCATTATATGGTTGAATGATCGAAATCGAATATGCCCCTTTTATTAAGTCTGGTAATCTAAGAATTAGGGAATAGACACCCTAATTGACGCGAACTCTAAAGATAGATCTATCGGGCCCAACAAGCCCTATCTAAAGTACCGGATGCTTTAGTACTTCGAAATTAATATCATGTCCGAAGGAGGATCCCGGAATGATGGGGATATTCTTATATGCATATTGTGAATGTCGGTTACCAGGTGTTCAATCCATATGAATGATATTTTTGTCTCTATGTATGTGACGTATATTTATGAGAAATGAAAATCTCGTAGTCTATTAAAATGATGGAAATGATTATTTATGTTAAACTAATGAACTCACCAACCTTTTGGTTGACACTTTAAAGTATGTTTATTCTCAGGTATGAAAGAAATCTTCCGCTGTGCATTAGGTCATATTAGAGACATTACTTGGAGTCATTCATGGTATATTTCAAAAGACGTTGCATTCGAGTCGTTGAGTTCATCAAGATTATTATTAAGTCAATTATAGTTAGATGTATTATGAAATGGTATGCATACCGTCAACTTTCGATGTAATGAAAGATTGTCTTTTCAAAAACGAATGCAATGTTTGTAAATGTATCATATAGAGGTCAAGTACCTCGCGATGTAATCAACTGTTGTGAATCGTTTATAATTGATATGGACTTCGTCCGGATGGATTAGGACGGGTCTTCACAGTTGGTATCAGAGCGGTGGTCTTAGTGAACCAGGTCTGCATTAGTGTGTCTAACTGATAAGTCGTTAGGATGCTTTAGTGAGTCTGGACTTCGACCATGTCTGCATGTCAAAAGTTTTGCTTATCATTTCATGTCGAAAATTACCTGCTTATCATTCCTAGTCTAGACACACCTTGCTGCATTGATTGCATGAATAGTGTATAGACAAATTCATATCTTAGCGTATCTGCTAATTCATATCTTAGCATATCTGTTACTGTAAACTTTATCTGACAACTTCCGTAGATTCCTCTGTAGTCTATGGGATTTTAGTATTATATATGCATATGTAAACTATGTATTGCAGGGTACTAATCTATATCCTATAATCTATTTCTTATCGAAAATCCTTCATCTGATCGTACGAGATGAATCCTACAACCAGTTCGAGTCCCTCAGATTCCAATAGCTATTCCGATAGCTATTCCGACAGTTATTCCAACATAGATGTTCATCTAAGCTCCGAAAGCAATGTCAGTAGAATGAATCAACCAATCATCCATCCCCAATTCAGCTAATGGATTCGTAGTCGACTTAATCAATGGAGACGCGCAGAAGGCGATCCCTTCCACTAACCGAATTCACCTTGTGGCGAAGAACCTGAAGCACTTACCGGCGAACCTGTTCGTAACACCATTTTCACCCTCATTTCTCGAATATCTTTCCACGACTATATCATAACTCAGATTCTAAACCTTATTCATCCGCTCGTTCCGACCGACAATCATCCCGGAGTAATACAAGAAGTCAATGAACTTCGCACTCTAGTAATCAATTTGGAGAATATGGTGCAAAACGTACCAGCTTCAACAACATCACCAGCACCAACATCAATACCAGTACCACCAACAACTCAAGTTCACATCATACACCTCAACATCTAATTATGTACCTCGAGCATAATCATCAATCTGCGAATCGTTCTATATCATTTATCTTCGTTCGACATGACGATTATGTAATCTTCAATGTTTTAGAGATTATATATTCTAGTTCTAACGGTAAATCAAATGAGATTAACATTATATTAACTCATTAAATCTATGATTACATCTGAAGAAAATATATCTGTAAGTATATTTTCATAAAGATTGTAATTAAAAATTCTTTCGTATAAACTGTTAATGGTGAAAATATTTTAACAGGTAGGTAATACCCGAGGAATATTTAGATTTCACTTTAATAGGTTATACTATACATTCTTCAAATCTGATTCAACATCCATTTACTATCCTACTTACATCTACAGAGATACAAATCCGTTCACCGCAGAATAACCATTTTTTTTTATTTTATTCAATTTCATATTTGGATTTTGATTTATCACAATCCAACAAGTGGCATAATGAAGAAAACATTGGACAAAATAAAAGTTGTTAGAAACAAACGAATTAACTAATTAAAATTTTGTTAAGAATTCACGCTAACTGTTCCTAGCTAACTGTTAATTCCGTATTACATTTTATTTATCGCAATTTAATTATCGCAATTTATTTTATCGCAATTTATGCTCTCGCAATTTTTTTATTGTCATTTAATTTCTGTTATTTACTTTACGCACTTTATTTATCGTCATTTAATTTCTGTTATTTATTTTACGCACTTTAAATATCGGGACACGTATACAAGGTTTTGACATATCATATCGACACATATATATATATATTATTTGGAATCACCATAGACACTCTATATGCAGTAATGATCGAGTTCTCTATACAGGGTTGAGGTTGATTCTATAATAATATATATACTTTGAGTTGTGATCGAGTCTGAGACGTATACGGGTCACGACACGTATTAATTAATTCGAATATTATAAACTATATATGAATTATTGAGTTAGTAACTGTGGACTGCAAACTGTGGACTACCAAGATTGGACAATTAAAAATGAATTAAAATATTGATTATAAAATATGAAACTAAACAATTCTTCAAGTTTGCCACTTGATTTCATTTTAAACCTCAATTGTATCTTGACGATTACAATCTGCGTTCAAACCTTTCATGATTCTTGAAAACACCTCAATCGAGAAGATGAACTAACCGCACTTCATCAACGAAAGAAAAGATTGACGCATATAATTATGCACCTGAAAACACTTGGAACCTGAGTAAACATTTAACACGTATCTGTGCTAACTCCTTCGTGTTATTATTACCGAAAGTAACTTTACAAT